>NW_027641013.1:0-698806 GCF_949752795.1 Hyperoodon ampullatus
GTGACTTATTTCACTTAGAATCATCGTACCTGAATCCACCCATTTTGCTGCTACTGGTCTTATGACATTGATTTCATGGCTGAGGGATATTCCATCGTACGTAAGTACCACAATTTTTTGAACCATTTTTATATTTCCTGGGATATTTAAGGTGTACCAAAGTTGAGGTCCTTGTAAGCAGTGCAGCCCTAAATATTGGGGTGGCTCTGTATTATTGATTTTCAGTTTTCCCAAGGTATATTCCCTAGACTGGAAGTGCCCTTCTGCTCTGTAGCTCTGTTCTTTACTTGTTTTAGGGAACACAATGCACTCCTCCAGAGAGGCAGTTGGCAATTTACATCCCGCCCATCAGCATAACAAGGCTCCCTGTTCTCCAGGGCCTGTCTTGCCTTTCTGGTTTTTACACATTTTGAGGATGTCCCTTTTGACCGGTGGGAAGTGATACTTCTTTGTAGTGCAGATTTGCATTGCCCGCTTGCTTGCTTGGCCAAAAAGGGCGTATGCGTTTTCTCCTGAATATATTCAGGAGAAAACGCATACGCCCTTTTTGGCCAAGTGCATCATTGTCGAAGTTGGGCCCCTCTTCCTGTGCTTTAAAGGCGATTCCAACGTACCTCTTGAAATCTGTTTTCTGCTATTCTGCCTCGCTTTCAAGTCCGCCTCGTTGCCTTCCCTCAACAGATTTTTCGACGATAGTAGTCCTTTATTAATCGGCCAGTTTGTGAATTGCTTTGAACCTGAGCTCCATTTTTCAACTCGTTTTTGGTGAGCTGACCGCAAGTCCAAAATTTTGGTTCAGGACCTATACTGGTTCCCGGTGGGTGGCTGAGACTTTGGTTAATTCTTCTTCCTGCCGGGAAATTACAGTGATATGTGCCCGTCCAAATGCCTAACAGCTACTCTCTCATTGGTTCTCCCTCTTCCCTTTCATCCTCTGCCATATTTGCAACCTGTGCGAACCAGGAGGTTAAAGGGGCTGTCTCTCCAATTTGGGAGGTTGATAGTAAAGCAGATGGAAAGTCAAACCCGAGCACCAGGAGAGGGAATATTCGTTGAGTTTTAGAAACGTTTCGTATTCACAGTGTGTCCGTTCTCTAGGTTTCCCGTACATGTTATAACTGTAGTAATATTCCCTTCAACCTGGAGAGTTGTGACCCATGGAATGGGTGCCATGCATTATTGCTTTAAAGGGTCTGCATTTGTTCACCCAAACTCACCAATCCTCTCAGTCCCAAGTGTCCAGCCTTATGCCACATCCAGCTGTCGTTGTAGATAGGGTCATTCCAGGTTTCATCAGAGACCCTGAAGGAATTGTAAAGAATTTCCCAGTTTTTTTGTTTTGTTTTTGAAATTCCTTTTTATAGTGGGTTTGAGCTGATTCTCGCTGTCATGTTTATGCCAGTCTACACACACTTGTTTCCCTTACGGAGACATATCAATACATAGGTTTTAAGATTCTTACTAGTCAGATATATTCCTCTGCGGGAAATATGGGGTTTTGAGTCCCTTTCACTGAGGTAGGTGTAGGTCTTGTCTATTCCATAGTTGGTTTTTGGAACGGTACCTGTGCTTATATCAAACTCTGGTTTTATGCATCACCCCACCTCTCCTTCCCCCTTAAGCAGGCATAAGAGTGTTTTCTAAATGTGAGACTCTGTTCTCTTTCCTAACTCAGTTCAAGTGTAGCCATGTTTACAGGATCTTCATAAGTGATATCTTATGATAAGTTTCTTTTTCTCTGTGACTTATTTCACTTAGAATCATCGTACCTGAATCCACCCATTTTGCTGCTACTGGTCTTATGACATTGATTTCATGGCTGAGGGATATTCCATCGTACGTAAGTACCACAATTTTTTGAACCATTTTTATATTTCCTGGGATATTTAAGGTGTACCCAAGTTGAGGTCCTTGTAAGCAGTGCAGCCCTAAATGTTGGGGTGGCTCTGTCTTATTGATTTTCAGTTTTCCCAAGGTATATTCCCTAGGCTGGAAGTGCCCTTGGCTCTGTAGCTCTGTTCTTTACTTGTTTTAGGGAACACAATGCACTCCTCCAGAGAGGCAGTTGGCAATTTACATCGTGCCCATCAGCATAACAAGGCTCCCTGTTCTCCAGGGCCTGTCTTGCCTTTCTGGTTTTTACACATTTTGTGGATATCCCTTTTGACCGGTGGGAAGTGATACTTCTTTGTAGTGCAGATTTGCATTGCCCGCTTGCTTGCTTGGCCAAAAAGGGCGTATCCGTTTCCTCCTGAATATATTCAGGAGAAAACACATACGCCCTTTTTGGCCAAGTGCATCATTGTCGAAGTTGTGCCCCTCTTCCTGTGCTTTAAAGGCGATTCCAACGTACCTCTTGAAATCTGTTTCCTGCTATTCTGCCTCGCTTTCAAGTCCGCCTCATTGCCTTCCGTCAACAGATTTTGGACGATAGTTGTCCTTTATTACTCGGCCAGTTTGTGAATTGCTGTGCCCCTGAGCTCCATTTTTCAACTCGTTTTTGGTGAGCTGACCGCAAGTCCAAAATTGTGGTTCAGGACCTATACTAGTTCCCGGTGGGTGGCGGAGACTTTGGTTAATTCTTCTTCCTGCCGGGAAATTACAGTGATATGTGCCCGTCCAAATGCCTAACAGCTACTCTCTCATTGGTTCTCCCTCTTCCCTTTCAACCTCTGCCAAATTGGAAACCTTTGCGAAACAGGAGTTTAAAGGGGCTGTCTCTCCATGTTGGGAGGTTGATAGTAAAGCACATGGAAAGTCAAACCGGAGCACCAGGAGAGGGAATATTCGTTGAGTTTTAGAAACCTTTCGTATTCACAGTGTGTCCGTTCTCTAGGTTTCCCATACATGTTATAACTGTAGTAATATTCCCTTCAACCTGGAGAGTTGGGACCCATGGAATGGGTGCCATGCATTATTGCTTTAAAGGGTCTGCATTTGCTCACCCAATCTCACCAATCCTGTGAGTCCCAAGTGTCCAGCCTTATGCCTCATCCAGCTGTCGTTGTAGATAGGGTCATTCCAGGTTTCATCAGAGACCCTGAAGGAATTGTAAAGAATTTCCCAGTTTTTTTGTTTTGTTTTTGAAATCCCTTTTTATCGTGGGTTTGAGCTGATTCTCGCTGCCATGTTTATGCCAGTCTAGACACACTTGATTCCCTTACGGAGACATATCAATACATAGGTTTTAAGATTCTTACTAGTCAGATATATTCCTCTGCGGGAAATATGGTGTTTTGAGTCCCTTTCACTGAGGAAGGTGTAGGTCCTGTCTATTCCATAGTTGGTTTTTGGAACGGTACCTGTGCTTATATCAAACTCTGGTTTTATGCATCACCCCACCTCTCTTTCCCCCTTAAGCAGGCATAAGAATGTTTTCTAAATGTGAGACACTGTTCTCTTTCCTAACTCAGTTCAAGTGTAGCCATGTTTACAGGATCTTCATAAGTGATATCTTATGATAAGTTTCTTTTTCTGTGTACCTTGTTTCACTTACAATCATCGTACCTGAATCCACCCATTTTGCTGCTACTAGTCTTATGTCATTGATTTCATGGCTGAGGGATATTCCATCGTACGTAAGTACCACAATTTTTTGAACCATGTTTATATTTCCTGGGATATTTAAGGTGTACCCAAGTTGAGGTCCTTGTAAGCATTGCAGCCCTAAATTTTGGGGTGGCTCTGTCTTATTGATTTTCAGTTTTCCTAAGGTATATTCCCTAGACTGGAAGTGCCCTTGGCTCTGTAGCTCTGTTCTTTACATGTTTTAGGGAACACAATGCACTCCTCCAGAGAGGCAGTGGGCAATTTACATCCTGCCCATCAGCATAACAAGGCTCCCTGTTCTCCAGGGCCTGTCTTGCCTTTCTGGTTTTTACACATTTTGTGGATGTCCCTTTTGACCGGTGGGAAGTGATACTTCTTTGTAGTGCAGATTTGCATTGCCCGCTTGCTGGCTTGGCCAAAAAGGGCGTATGCGTTTTCTCCTGAATATATTCAAGAGAAAACGCATACGCCCTTTTTGGCCAAGTGCATCATTGTCCAATTTGTGCCCCTCTTCCTGTGCTTTAAAGGCGATTCCAACGTATCTCTTGAAATTTGTTTCCTGCTATTCTGGCTCGCGTTCAAGTTCGCCTCGTTGCCTTCCCTCAACAGATTTTTGGGCGATAGTTGTCCTTTATTACTCGGCCAGTTTGTGAATTGCTGTGCCCCTGAGCTCCATTTTTCAACTCGTTTTTGGTGAGCTGACCGCAAGTCCAAAATTTTGGTTCAGGACCTATACTGGTTCCCGGTGGGGGGCTGAGACTTTGGTTAATTCTTCTTCCTGCCGGGAAATTACAGTGATATGTGCCCGTCCAAATGCCTAACAGCTACTCTCTCATTGGTTCTCCCTTTTCCCTTTCATCCTCTGGCAAATTGGCATCCTGTGCGAACCAGGAGGTTAAAGGGGCTGTCTCTCCAAGTTGGGAGGTTGATAGTAAAGCAGATGGAAAGTCAAACTGGAGCACCAGGAGAGGGAGTATTCGTTGAGTTTTAGAAACATTTCATATTCACAGAGTGTCGGTTCTCTAGGTTTCCCGTACATGTTATAACTGTAGTAATATTCCCTTCAACCTGGAGAGTTGGGACCCATGGAATGGGTGCCATGCATTATTGATTTAAAGGGTCTGCATTTGCTCACCCAATCTCACCAATCGTCTCAATCCTAAGTGTCCCTCCTTATGCCACATCCAGCTGTCGTTGTAGATATGGTCATTCCAGGTTTCATCAGAAACCCTGAAGGAATTGTAAAGAATTTCCCAGTTTTTTTGTTTTGTTTTTGAAATTCATTTTTATAGTGGGTTTGAGTTGATTCTCGCTGCCATGTTTATGCCAGTCTAGACACACTTGATTCCCTTACGGAGACATATCAATACATATGTTTTAAGATTCTTACTAGTCAGATATATTCCTCTGTGTGAAATATGGGTTTTTGAGTCCCTTTCACTGAGGAAGGTGTAGGTCTTTTCTATTCCATAGATGGTTTTTGGAACTGTACCTGTGCTTATATCAAACTCTGGTTTTATGCATCACCCCACCTCTCGTTCCCCCTTAAGCAGGCATAAGAGTGTTTTCTAAATGTGAGACACTGTTCTCTTTCCTAACTCAGTTCAAGTGTAGCCATGTTTACAGGATCTTCATAAGTGATATCTTATGATAAGTTTCTTTTTCTGTGTGACTTATTTCACTTAGAATCATCGTACCTGAATCCACCCATTTTGCTGCTACTGGTCTTATGACATTGATTTCATGGCTGGGGGATATTCCATCGTACGTAAGTACCACAATTTTTTGAACCATTTTTATATTTCCTGGGATATTTAAGGTGTACCCAAGTTGAGGTCCTTGTAAGCAGTGCAGCCCTAAATTTTGGGGTGGCACTGTCTTATTGATTTTCAGCTTTCCCAAGGTATATTCCCTAGACTGGAAGTGCCCTTGGCTCTGTAGCTCTGTTGTTTACTTGTTTTAGGGAACACAATGCACTCCTCCGGAGAGGCAGTTGGCAATTTACATCCCGCCCATCAGCATAACAATGCTCCCTGTTCTCCAGGGCCTGTCTTGCCTTTCTGGTTTTTACATATTTTGTGGATGTCCCTTTTGACCGGTGGGAAGTGATACTTCTTTGTAGTGCAGATTTGCATTGCCCGCTTGCTTGCTTGGCCAAAAAGGGCGTATGCGTTTTCTCCTGAATATATTCAGGAGAAAACGCATACGCCCTTTATGGCCAAGTGCATCATTGTCGAAGTTGTGCCCCTCTTCCAGTGCTTTAAAGGCTATTCCAACGTACCTCTTGAAATCTGTTTCCGGCTCTTCTTCCTCGCTTTCAAGTCCACCGCGTTGCCTTCCCTCAACAGATTTTTGGACGATAGTTGTCCTTTATTACTCGGACAGTTTGTGAATTGCTGTGCCCCTGAGCTCCATTTTTCAACTCGTTTTTGGTGAGCCGACCGCAAGTCCAAAATTTTGGTTCAGGAACTATACTGGTTCCCAGTGGGTGGCTGAGACTTTGGTTAATTCTTCTTCCTGCCGGGAAATTAGAGTGATATGTGCCCGTCCAAATGCCTAACAGCTACTCTCTCATTCGTTCTCCCTCTTCCCTTTCATCCTCTGCCAAATTGGCAACCTGTGTGAACCAGGAGGTTAAAGGGGCTGTCTCTCCAAGTTGGGAGGTTGATAGTAAAGCAGGTGGAAAGTGAAACCGGAGCACCAGGAGAGGGACTATTCGTTGAGTTATAGAAACCTTTCGTATTCACAGTGTGTCCGTTCTCTAGGTTTCCCGTACATGTTATAGCTGTAGTAATATTCCCTTCAACCTGGAGAGTTGGGAACCATGGAATGGGTGCCAGGCATTTGTGCTTTAAAGGGTCTGCATTTGCTCACCCAATCTCACCAATCGTCTCAGTCCCAAGTGTCCCTCCTTATGCCACATCCAGCTGTCATTGTAGATAGGGTCATTCCAGATTTCATCAGAGACCCTAAAGGAATTGTAAAGAATTTCCCAGTTTTTTTGTTTTGTTTTTGAAATTCCTTTTTATAGTGGGTTTGAGCTGTTTCTCGCTGCCATGTTTATGCCAGTGTAGACACACTTGATTCCCTTACGGAGACATATCAATACATAGGTTTTAAGATTCTTACTAGTCAGATATATTCCTCTGCGGGAAATATGGGGCTTTGAGTCCCTTTCACTGAGGAAGTTGTAGGTCTTGTCTATTCCATAGTTGGTTTTTGGAACGGTACCTGTGCTTATATCAAACTCTGGTTTTATGCATCACCCCACCTCTCCTTCCCCCTTAAGCAGGCATAAGAGTGTTTTCTAAATGTGAGACACTGTTCTCTTTCCTAACTCAGTTCATGTGTAGCCATGTGTACAGGATCTTCATAAGTGATATCTTATGATAAGTTTCTTTTTCTGTGTGACTTATTTCACTTAGAATCATCGTACCTGAATCCACCCATTTTGCTGCTACTGGTCTTATGACATTGATTTCATGGCTGAGGGATATTCCATCGTACGTAAGTACCACAATTTTTTGAACCATTTTTATATTTCCTGGGATATTTAAGGTGTACCCAAGTTGAGGTCCTTGTAAGCAGTGCAGCCCTAAATTTTGGGGTGGCTCTGTCTTATTGATTTTCAATTTTCCCAAGATGTATTCCCTAGACTGGAAGTGCCCTTGGCTCTGTAGCTCTGTTCTTTACTTGTTTTAGGGAACACAATGTACTCCTCCAGAGAGGCAGTTGGCAATTTACATCCTGCCCATCAGCATAACAAGGCTCCCTGTTCTCCAGGGCCTGTCTTGCCTTTCTGGTTTTTACACATTTTGTGGATGTCCCTTTTGACCGGTGGGAAGTGATACTTCTTTGTAGTGCAGATTTGTATTGCCCGCTTGCTTGCTTGGCCAAAAAGGGCTTATGCATTTTCTCCTGAATATATTCAGGAGAAAACGCATACGCACTTTTTGGCCAAGTGCATCATTTTCGAAGTTGTGCCCCTCTTCCTGTGCTTTAAAGGCGATTCCAACGTACCTCTTGAAATCTGTTTCCTGCTATTCTGCCTCGCTTTCAATTCCGCCTCGTTGCCTTCCCTCAACAGATTTTTGGACGATAGTTGTCCTTTATTACTCGGCCAGTTTGTGAATTGCTGTGCCCCTGAGCTCCATTTTTCAACTCGTTTTTGGTGAGGTGACCGCAAGTCCGAAAGTTTGGTTCAGGACCTATGCTGGTTCCCTGTGGGGGGCTGAGACTTTGGTTAATTCTTCTTCCTGCCGGGAAATTGCAGTGATATATGCCCGTTCAAATGCCTAACAGCTACTCTCTCATTGGTCCTCCCTCTTCCCTTTCATCCTCTGCCAAATTGGCAACCTGTGCGAACCAGGAGGTTAAAGGGGCTGTCTCTCCAAGTTTGGAGGATGATAGTAAAGCAGGTGTAAAGTCAAACCGGAGCACCAGGAGAGGGACTATTCTTTGAGTTTTAGAAACCTTTCGTATTCACAGTGTGTCCATTCTCTAGGTTTCCCGTACATGTTATAGCTGTAGTAATATTCCCTTCAACCTGGAGAGTTGGGACTCATGGAATGGGTGCCATGCATTATTGCTTTAAAGGGTCTGCATTTGCTCACCCAATCTCACCAATCGTCTCAGTCCCAAGTGTCCAGCCTTAAGCCACATCCAGCTGTCGTTGTAGATAGGGTCATTCCAGGTTTCATCGGAGACCCTGAAGGAATTGTAAAGAATTTCCCTGTTTTTTTGTTTTGTTTTTGAAATTCCTTTTTATAGTGGTTTTGAGTTGATTCTCACTGCCATGTTTATGCCTGTCTAGACACACTTGATTCCCTTACGGAGACATATCAATACATAGGTTTTAAGATTTTTACTAGTCAGATATATTCCTCTGTGGGAAATATGGGGTTTTGAGTCCCTTTCAGTGAGGAAGGTGTAGGTCTTGGCTATTCCATAGTTGGTTTTTGGAAAGGTACCTGTGCTTATATCAAACTCTGGTTTTATGCAACACCCCACCTCTCCTTCCCCCTTAAGCAGGCATAAGAGTGTTTTCTAAATGCGAGACACTGTTCTCTTTCCTAACTCAGTTCAAGTGTAGCCATGTTTACAGGATCTTCATAAGTGATATCTTATGATAAGTTTCTTTTTCTCTGTGACTTATTTCACTTAGAATCTTCGTACCTGAATCCACCCATTTTGCTGCTACTGGTCTTATGACATTGATTTCTTGGCTGAGGGATATTCCATCGTACGTAAGTACCACAATTTTTTGAACCATTTTTATATTTCCTGGGATATTTAAGGTGTACCCAAGTTGAGGTCCTTGTAAGCAGTTCAGCCCTAAATTTTTTGGTGGCACTGTCTTATTGATTTTCAGTTTTCCAAAGGTATATTCCCTAGACTGGAAGTGCCCTTCTGCTCTGTAGCTCTGTTCTTTACTTGTTTTAGGGAACACAATGCACTCCTCCAGAGAGGCAGTTGGCAATTTACAAGCCTCCAATCAGCATAACAAGGCTCCCTGTTCTCCAGAACCAGTCTTGCCTTTCTGGTTTTTACACATTTTGTGGATGTCCCTTTTGACCGGTGGGAAGTGATACTTCTTTGTAGTGCAGATTTGCATTGCCCGCTTGCTTGCTTGGCCAAAAAGGGCGTATGCGTTTTCTCCTGAATATATTCAGGAGAAAACACATACGCCCTTTTTGGCCAAGTGCATCATTGTCGAAGTTGTGCCCCTCTTCCTGTGCTTTAAAGGCGATTCCAACCTACCTCTTGAAATCTGTTTCCTGGTATTCAGGCTCGCTTTCAAGTCCGCCTCGTTGCCTTCCGTCAACAGATTTTTGGACGATAGTTGTCCTTTATTACTCGGCCAGTTTGTGAATTGCTGTGCCCCTGAGCTCCATTTTTCAACTCGTTTTTGGTGAGCTGACAGCAAGTCTGAAATTTTGGTTCAGGTCCTATGCTGGTTCCCGGTGGGGGACTGAGACTTTGGTTAATTCTTCTTCCTGCCGGGAAATTACAGTGATATGTGCCCGTTCAAATGCTTAACAGCTAGTCTCTCATTGGTTCTCCCTCTTCCCTTTCATCCTCTGCCAAATTGGCAACCTGTGCGAACCAGGAGGTTAAAGGGGCTGTCTCTCCAAGTTGGGAGGATGATAGTAAAGCAGGTGTAAAGTCAAACCGGAGCACCAGGAGAGGGACTATTCGTTGAGTTTTAGAAACCTTTCGTATTCACAGTGTGTCCGTTCTGTAGGTTTCCCGTACATGTTATAGCTGTAGTAATATTCCCTTCAACCTGGAGAGTTGGGTCCCATGGAATGGGTGCCATGCATTATTGCTTTAAAGGGTCTGCATTTGCTCACCCAATCTCACCAATCGTCTCAGTCCCAAGTGTCCACCCTTATGCCACATCCAGCTGTCGTTGTAGATAGGGTCATTCCAGGTTTCATCAGAGACCCTGAAGGAATTGTAAAGAATTTCCCAGTTTTTTTGTTTTGTTTTTGAAATTCATTTTTATAGTGGGTTTGAGCTGATTCTCGCTGCCATGTTTATGCCAGTCTAGACACACTTGATTCCCTTACGGAGACATATCAATACATAGGTTTTAAGATTCTTACTAGTCAGATATATTCCTCTGTGGGAAATATGGGGTTTTGAGTCCCTTTCACTGAGGAAGGTATAGGTCTTGTCTATTCCATAGTTGGTTTTTGGAACGGTACCTGTGCTTATATCAAACTCTGGTTTTATGCATCACCCCACCTCTCCTTCCCCCTTAAGCAGGCATAAGAGTGTTTTCTAAATGTGAGACACTGTTCTCTTTCCTAACTCAGTTCAAGTGTAGCCATGTGTACAGGATCTTCATAAGTGATATCTTATGATAAGTTTCTTTTTCTCTGTGACTTATTTCACTTAGAATCATCGTACCTGAATCCACCCATTTTGCTGCTACTGGTCTTATGACATTGATTTCATGGCTGAGGGATATTCCATCGTACGTAAGTACCACAATTTTTTGAACCATTTTTATATTTCCTGGGATATTTAAGGTGTACCCAAGTTGAGGTCCTTGTAAGCAGTGCAGCCCTAAATTTTGGGGTGGCTCTGTCTTATTGATTTTCAGTTTTCCCAAGGTATATTCCCTAGACTGGAAGTGCCCTTGGCTGTGTAGCTCTGTTCTTTACTTGTTTTAGGGAACACAATGTACTCCTCCAGAGAGGCAGCTGGCAATTTACATCCCGGCCATCAGCATAACAAGGCTCCCTGTTCTCCAGGGCCTGTCTTGCCTTTCTGTTTTTTACACATTTTGTGGATGTCCCTTTTGACCGGTGGGAAGTGATACTTCTTTGTAGTGCAGATTTGCATTGCCCCATGCTTGCTTGGCCAAAAAGGGCTTATGCGTTTTCTCCTGAATATATTCAGGAGAAAACGCTTACGCCCTTTCTGGCCAAGTGCATCATTGTCGAAGTTGTGCCCCTCTTCCTGTGCTTTAAAGGTGATTCCAACGTACCTCTTGAAATCTGTTTCCTGCTATTCTGCCTCGCTTTCAAGTCCGCCTCGTTGACTTCCCTCAATAGATTTTTGGACGATAGTTGTCCTTTATTACTCGGCCAGTTTGAGAATTGCTGTACCCCTGAGCTCCATTTTTCAACTCGTTTTTGGTGAGGTGACCGCAAGTCCGAAATTTTGGTTCAGGACCTATGCTGGTTCCCGGTGGGGGGCTGAGACTTTGGTTAATTCTTCTTCCTGCCGGGAAATTACAGTGATATGTGCCCGTTCAAATGCCTAACAGCTACTGTCTCATTGGTTCTCCCTCTTCCCTTTCATCCTCTGCCAAATTGGCAACCTGTGAGAACCAGGAGGTTAAAGGGCCTGTCTCCCCAAGTTGGGAGGATGATAGTAAAGCAGGTGTAAAGTCAAACCGGAGCACCAGGAGAGGGACTATTCTTTGAGTTTTAGAAACCTTTCGTATTCACAGTGTGTCCGTTCTCTAGGTTTCCCGTACATGTTATAGCTGTAGTAATATTCCCTTCAACCTGGACAGTTGGGTCCCATGGAATGGGTGCCATGCATTATTGCTTTAAAGGGTCTGCATTTGCTCACCGAATCTCACCAATCGTCTCAGTCCCAAGTGTCCAGCCTTATGCCACATCCAGCTGTCGTTGTAGATAGGGTCATTCCAGGTTTCATCAGAAACCCTGAAGGAATTGTAAAGAATTTCCCAGTTTTTTCGTTTTGTTTTTGAAATTCATTTTTATAGTGGGTTTGAGCTGATGCTCGCTGCCATGTTTATGCCAGTCTAGACACACTTGATTCCCTTATGGAGACATATCAATACATAGGTTTTAAGATTCTTACTAGTCAGATATATTCCTCTGCGGGAAATATGGGGTTTTGAGTCCCTTTCACTGAGGAAGGTATAGGTCTTGTCTATTCCATAGATGGTTTTTGGAATGGTACCTGTGCTTATATCAAACTCTGGTTTTATGCGTCACCCCACCTCTCCTTCCCCCTTAAGCAGGCATAAGAGTGTTTTCTAAATGTGAGACACTGTTCTCTTTCCTAACTCAGTTCAAGTGTAACCATGTGTACAGGATCTTCATAAGTGATATCTTATGATAAGTTTCCTTTTCTCTGTGACTTATTTCACTTAGAATCATCGTACCTGAATCCACCCATTTTGCTGCTACTGGTCTTATGACATTGATTTCATGGCTGAGGGATATTCCATCGTACGTAAGTACCACAATTTTTTGAACCATTTTTATATTTCCTGGGATATTTAAGGTGTACCCAAGTTGAGGTCCTTGTAAGCAGTGCAGCCCTAAATTTTGGGGTGGCTCTGTCTTATTGATTTTCAATTTTCCCAAGGTATATTCCCCAGACTGGAAGCGCCCTTGGCTCTGTACCTCTGTTCTTTACTTGTTTTAGGGAACACAATGTACTCCTCCAGAGAGGCATTTGGCAATTTACATCCCGCCCATCAGCATAACAAGGCTCCCTGTTCTCCAGGGCCTGTCTTGCCTTTCTGGTTTTTACACATTTTGTGGATGTCTCTTTTGCCCCGTGGGAAGTGATACTTCTTTGTAGTGCAGATTTGCATTGCCCGCTTGCTTGCTTGGCCAAAAAGGGCGTATGCGTTTTCTCCTGAATATATTCAGGAGAAAACGCATACAGCCTTTTTGGCCAAGTGCATCATTGTCGAAGTTGTGCCCCTCTTCCTGTGCTTTAAAGGCGATTCCAACGTACCTCTTGAAATCTCTTTCCTGCTATTCTGCCTCGCTTTCAAGTCCGCCTCGTTGCCTTCCCTCAACAGATTTTTGGACGATAGTTGTCATTTATTACTCGGCCAGTTTGTGAATTGCTGTGCCCCTGAGCTCCATTTTTCAACTCGTTTTTGGTGAGCTGACCGCAAGTCCAAAATTTTGGTTCAGGACCTATACTAGTTCCCGGTGGGGGGCTGAGACTTTGGTTAATTCTTCTTCCTGCCGGGAAATTACAGTGATATGTGCCCGTCCAAATGCCTAACAGCTACTCTCTCATTGGTTCTCCCTCTTCCCTTTCATCCTCTGCCAAATTGGCAACCTGTGCGAACCAGGAGGTTAAAGGGGCTGTCTCTCCAAGTTGGGAGGTTGATAGTAAAGCAGATGCAAAGTCAAACCGGAGCACCAGGAGAGGGACTATTCGTTGAGTTTTAGAAACCTTTCGTATTCACAGTGTGTCCGTTTTCTAGGTTTCCCTTACATGTTATAACTGTAGTAATATTCCCTTCAACCTGGAGAGTTGTGTCCCATGGAATGGGTGCCATGCATTATTGCTTTAAAGGGTCTGCATTTGCTCACCCAGTCTCAACAATCGTCTCAGTTCCAAGTGTCCAGCCTTATGCCACATCCAGCTGTCGTTGTAGATAGGGTCATTCCAGGTTTCATCAGAGACCCTGAAGGAATTGTGAAGAATTTCCCAGTTTTTTTGTTTTGTTTTTGAAATTCCTTTTTATAGTGGGTTTGAGCTGATTCTCGCTGCCATGTTTATGCCAGTCAAGACACACTTGATTCCCTTACGGAGACATATGAAAACATAGGTTTTAAGATTCTTACTTGTCAGATATATTCCTCTGCCGGAAATATGGGGTTTTGAGTCCCTTTCACTGAGGAAGGTGTAGGTCTTGTCTATTCCATAGTTGGTTTTTGGAATGGTACCTGTGCTTATATCAAACTCTGGTTTTATGCATCTCCCCACCTCTCCTTCCACCTTAAGCAGGCATAAGATTGTTTTCTAAATGTGAGACACTGTTCTCTTTCCTAACTCAGTTCAAGTGTAGCCATGTTTACAGGATCTTCATAAGTGATATCTTATGATAAGTTTCTTTTTCTGTGTGACTTATTTCACTTAGAATCATCATACCTGAATCCACCCATTTTGTTGCTACTGGTCTTATGACATTGATTTCATGGCTGAGGGATATTCCATCGTACGTAAGTACCACAATTTTTTGAACCATTTTTATATTTCCTGGGATATTTAAGGTGTACCCAAGTTGAGGTCCTTGTAAGCAGTGCAGCCCTAAATTTTGGGGTGGCACTGTCTTATTGATTTTCAGCTTTCCCAAGGTATATTCCCTAGACTGGAAGTGCCCTTGGCTCTGTAGCTCTGTTGTTTACTTGTTTTAGGGAACACAATGCACTCCTCCGGAGAGGCAGTTGGCAATTTACATCCCGCCCATGAGCATAACAATGCTCCCTGTTCTCCAGGGCCTGTCTTGCCTTTCTGGTTTTTACACATTTTGTGGATGTCCCTTTTGACCGTTGGGAAGTGATACTTCTTTGTAGTGCAGATTTGCATTGCCCGCTTGCTTGCTGGGCCAAAAAGGGCGTATGCGTTTTCTCCTGAATATATTCAGGAGAAAGCGCATACGCCCTTAATGGCCAAGTGCATCATTGTCGAAGTTGTGCCCCTCTTCCTGTGCTTTAAAGGCTATTCCAACGTACCTCTTCAAATCTGTTTCCGGCTATTCTTCCTCACTTTCAAGTCCACCGCGTTGCCTTCCCTCAACAGATTTTTGGACGATAGTTGTCCTTTATTACTCGGCCAGTTTGTGAATTGCTGTGCCCCTGAGCTCCATTTTTCAACTCGTTTTTGGTGAGCCGACCGCAAGTCCAAAATTTTGGTTCAGGAACTATACTGGTTCCCAGTGGGTGGCTGAGACTTTGGTTAATTCTTCTTCCTGCCGGGAAATTAGAGTGATATGTGCCCGTCCAAATGCCTAACAGCTACTCTCTCATTCGTTCTCCCTCTTCCCATTCATCCTCTGCCAAATTGGCAACCTGTGCGAACCAGGAGGTTAAAGGGGCTGTCTCTCCAAGTTGGGAGGTTGATAGTAAAGCAGGTGGAAAGTGAAACCGGAGCACCAGGAGAGGGACTATTCGTTGAGTTTTAGAAACATTTCGTATTCACAGTGTGTCCGTTCTCTTGGTTTCCCGTACATGTTATAGCTGTAGTAATATTCCCTTCAACCTGGAGAGTTGGGACCCATGGAATGGGTGCCAGGCATTTGTGCTTTAAAGGGTCTGCATTTGCTCACCCAATCTCACCAATCGTCTCAGTCCCAAGTGTCCCTCCTTATATCACATCCAGCTGTCGTTGTAGATAAGGTCATTCCAGGTTTCATCAGAGACCCTGAAGGAATTGTAAAGAATTTCCCAGTTTTTTTGTTTTGTTTTTGAAATTCCTTTTTATAGTGGGTTTGTGCTGATTCTCGCTACCATGTTTATGCCAGTCTAGACACACTTTATTCCCTTACAGAGACATATCAATACATAGGTTTTAAGGTTCTTACTAGTCAGATATATTCCTCTGCGGGAAATATGGGGTTTTGAATCCCTTTCACTGAGGAAGTTGTAGGTCTTGTCTATTCCATAGTTGGTTTTTGGAACGGTACCTGTGCTTATATCAAACTCTGGTTTTATGCATCACCCCACCTCTCCTTCCCCCTTAAGCAGGCATAAGAGTGTTTTCTAAATGTGAGACACTGTTCTCTTTCCTAACTCAGTTCAAGTGTAGCCATGTTTACAGGATCTTCATAAGTGATATCTTATGATAAGTTTCTTTTTCTGTGTGACTTATTTCACTTAGAATCATCGTACCTGAATCCACCCATTTTGCTGCTACTGGTCTTATGACATTGATTTCATGGCTGAGGGATATTCCATCGTACGTAAGTACCACAATTTCTTGAACCATTTTTATATTTCCTGGGATATTTAAGGTGTACCCAAGTTGAGGTCCTTGTAAGCAGTGCAGCCCTAAATTTTGGGGTGACACTGTCTTATTGATTTTCAGCTTTCCCAAGGTATATTCCCTAGACTGGAAGTGCCCTTGGCTCTGTAGCTCTGTTGTTTACTTGTTTTAGGGAACACAATGCACTCCTCCGGAGAGGCAGTTGGCAATTTACATCCCGCCCATCAGCATAACAATGCTCCCTGTTTTCCAGGGCCTGTCTTGCCTTTCTGGTTTTTACACATTTTGTGGATGTACCTTTTGACCGGTGGGAAGTGATACTTCTTTGTAGTGCAGATTTGCCCGCTTGCTTGCTTGGCCAAAAAGGGCGTATGCGTTTTCTCCTGAATATATTCAGGAGAAAACGCATACGCACTTTTTGGCCAAGTGCATCATTGTCGAAGTTGTGCCCCTCTTCCTGTGCTTTAAAGGCGATTCCAACGTATCTCTTGAAATCTGTTTCCTGCTATTCTGCCTCGCTTTCAAGTCCGCTTCGTTGCCTTCCCTCAACAGATTTTTGGACGATAGTTGTCCTTTATTACTCGGCCAGTTTGTGAATTGCTGTGCCCCTGAGCTCCATTTTTCAACTCGTTTTTGGTGAGCTGACCGCAAGTCCAAAATTTTGGTTCAGGACCTATACTGGTTCCCGGTGGGGAGCTGAGACTTTGGTTAATTCTTCTTCCTCCCGGGAAGTTAGAGTGATATGTGCCCATCCAAATGCCTAACAGGTACTCTCTCATTGGTTCTCCCTCTTCCCTTTCATCCTCTGCCAAATTGGCAACCTGTGCGAACCAGGAGGTTAAAGGGGCTGTCTCTCCAAGTTGGGAGGTTGATAGTAAAGCAGATGGAAAGTGAAACCGGAGCACCAGGAGAGGGACTATTCGTTGAGTTTTAGAAACCTTTCGTATTCACAGTGTGTCCGTTCTCTAGGTTTCCTGTACATTTTATAGCTGTAGTAATATTCCCTTCAACCTGGAGAGTTCGGACACATGGAATGGGTGCCATGCATTATTGCTTTAAAGGGTCTGCATTTGCTCACCCTATCTCACCAATCGTCTCAGTCCCAAGTGTCCCTCCTTATGCCACATCCAGCTGACGTTGTAGATAGGGTCATTCCAGGTTTCATCAGAGACCCTGAAGGAATTGTAAAGAATTTCCCAGTTTTTTTCTTTTGTTTTTGAAATTCCTTTTTATAGTGGGTTTGAGCTGATTCTCGCTGCCATGTTTATGCCACTCTAGACACACTTGATTCCCTTACGGAGACATATCAATACATATGTTTTAAGATTCTTACTAGTCAGATATATTCCTCTGCGGGAAATATGGGGTTTTGAGTCCCTTTCACTGAGGAAGGTGTAGGTCTTGTCTATTCCATAGTTGGTTTTTGGAACGGTACCTGTGCTTATATCAAACTCTGGTTTTTTGCATCACCCCACCTCTCCTTACCCCTTAAGCAGGCATAAGAGTGTTTTCTAAATGTGAGAGACTGTTCTCTTTCCTAACTCAGTTCAAGTGTAGCCATGTTTACAGGATCTTCATAAGTGATATCTTATGATAAGTTTCTTTTTCTGTGTGACTTATTTCACTTAGAATCACCGTACCTGAATCCACCCATTTTGCTGCTAATGGTGTTATGACATTGATTTCATGGCTGAGGGATATTCCATCGTACGTAAGTACCACAATTTTTTGAACCATTTTTATATTTCCTGGGATATTTAAGGTGTACCCAAGTTGAGGTCCTTGTAAGCAGTGCAGCCCTAAATTTTGGGGTGGCTCTGTCTTATTCATTTTCAGTTTTCCCAAGGAATATTCCCCAGACTGGAAGTGCCATTGGCTCTGTAGCTCTGTTCTTTACTTGTTTTATGGAACACAGTATACTCCTCCAGAGTGGCAGCTGGCAATTTACATCCCGCCCATCAGCATAACAAGGCTCCCTGTTCTCCAGGGCCTTTCTTGCCTTTCTGGTTTTTACACATTTTGTGGATGTCCCTTTTGACCGGTGGAAAGTGATACTTCTTTGTAGTGCAGATTTGCATTGCCCGCTTGCTTGCTTGGCCAAAAAGGCCGTATGCGTTTTCTCCTGAATATATTTAGGAGAAAACGCATACACCCTTTTTGGCCAAGTGCATCATTGTCGAAGTTGTGCCCCTCTTCCTGTGCTTTAAAGGTGATTCCAACGTACCTCTTGAAATCTGTTTCCTGCTATTCTGCCTCGCTTTCAAGTCCGCCTCGTTGCCTTCCCTCAACAGATTTTTGGACGATACTTGTCCTTTATTACTCGGCCAGTTTGTGAATTGCTGTGCCCCTGAGCTCCATTTTTCAACTCGTTTTTGGTGAGCTGACCGCAAGTCCAAAATTTTGGTTCAGGACCTATGCTGGTTCCCGGTGGGAGGCTGAGACTTTGGTTAATTCTTCTTCCTGCCGGGAAATTACAGTGATATGTGCCCGTCCAGATGCCTAACAGCTACTCTCTCATTGGTTCTCCCTCTTCCCTTTCATCCTCTGCCAAATTGGCAACCTGTGCGATCCAGGAGGTTAAAGGGGCTGTCTCTCCAAGTTGGGAGGTTGATAGTAAAGCAGATGGAAAGTCAAACCGGAGCACCAGGAGAGGGACTATTCGTTGAGTTTTAGAAACCTTTGGTATTCAGTGTGTCCGTTCTCTAGGTTTCCCGTACATGTTATAGCTGTAGTAATATTCCCTTCAACCTGGAGAGTTGGGACCCATGGAATGGGTGCCAGGCATTTGTGCTTTAAAGGGTCTACATTTGCTCACCCAATCTCACCAATCGTCTCAGTCCCAAGTGTCCCTCTTATGCCACATCGAGCTGTCATTGTAGATAGGGTCATTCCAGGTTTCATCAGAGACCCTGAAGGAATTGTAAAGAATTTCCCAGTTTTTTTGTTTTGTTTTTGAAATTCCTTTTTATAGTGGGTTTGAGCTGTTCTCGCTTTCATATTTATGCCAGTCTAGACACACTTGATTCCCTTACAGCGACATATCAATACATAGGTTTTAAGATTCTTACTAGTCAGATATATTCCTCTGCGGGAAATATGGTGTTTTGAATCCCTTTCACTGAGGAAGGTGTAGGTCTTGTCTATTCCATAGTTGGTTTTTGGAATGGTACCTGTGCTTATATCAAACTCTGGTTTTATGCATCACCCCACCTCTCCTTCCCCCTTAAGCAGGCATAAGAGTATTTTCTAAATGTGAGAAACTGTTCTCTTTCCTAACTCAGTTCAAGTGTAGCCATGTTTACAGGATCTTCATAAGTGATATCTTATGATAAGTTTCTTTTTCTGTGTGACTTATTTCACTTAGAATCCTCATACCTGAATCCAACCATTTTGCTGCTACTGGTCTTATGACATTGATTTCATGGCTGAGGGATATTCCATCGTATGTAAATACCACAATTTTTTGAACCATTTTTATATTTCCTGGGATATTTAAGGTGTACCCAAGTTGAGGTCCTTGTAAGCAGTGCAGCCCTAAATTTTGGGGTGGCTCTGTCTTATTGATTTTCAGTTTTCCCAAGGTATATTCCCTAGACTGGAAGTGCCCTTGGCTCTGTAGCTCTGTTGTTTACTTGTTTTAGGGAACACAATGCACTCCTCCAGAGAGGCAGTTGACAATTTACATCCTGCCAATCAGCATAACAAGGCTCCCTGTTCTCCAGGGCCTGTCTTGCCTTTCTGGTTTTTACACATTTTGTGGATGTCCCTTTTGACCGGTGGGAAGTGATACTTCTTTGTAGTGCAGATTTGCATTGCCCGCTTGCTTGCTTGGCCAAAAAGGGCGTATGCGTTTTTTCCTGAATATATTCAGGAGAAAACGCATACGCCCTTTTTGGCCAAGTGCATCATTGTCGAAGTTGTGCCCCTCTTCCTGTGCTTTAAAGGCGATTCCAACGTACCTCTTGAAATCTGTTTCCTGCTATTCTGCCTCGCTTTCAAGTCCGCCTCGTTGCCTTCCCTCAACAGATTTTTGGACGATACTTGTTCTTTATTACTTGGCCAGATTGTGAATTGCTGTGCCCCTGAGCTCCATTTTTCAACTCGTTTTTTGTGAGCTGACCGCAAGTCCAAAATTTTGGTTCAGGACCTATGCTGGTTCCCGGTGGGGGGCTGAGACTTTGGTTAATTCTTCTTCCTGCCGGAAGTTAGAGTGATATGTGCCCATCCAAATGCCTAACAGCTACTCTCTCATTGGTTCTCCCTCTTCCCTTTCATCCTCTGCCAAATTGGCAACCTGTGCGAACCAGGATGTTAAATGGGCTGTCTCTCCAAGCTGGGAGGTTGATAGTAAAGCAGATGGAAAGTCAAACCAGAGCACCAGGAGAGGGACTATTCGTTGAGTTTTAGAAACCTTTCGTATTCACAGTGTGTCCGTTCTCTAGGTTTCCTGTACATGTTATAGCTGTAGTAATATTCCCTTCAACCTGGAGAGTTGGGACCCATGGAATGGGTGTCATGCATTATTGCTTTAAAGGGTCTGCATTTGCTCACCCAATCTCACCAATCGTCTCAGTCCCAAGTGTCCAGCCTTATGCCACATCCAGTTGTCGTTGTAGATAGGGTCATTCCAGGTTTCATCAGAGACCCTGAAGGAATTGTAAAGAATTTCCCAGTTTTTTTGTTTTGTTTTTGAAATTCCTTTTTATAGTGGGTTTGAGCTGATTCTCGCTGCCATGTTTATGCCAGTCTAGACACACTTGATTCCCTTATGGAGACATATCAATACATAGGTTTTAAGATTCTTACTAGTCAGATATATTCCTCTGCGGGAAATATGGGGTTTTGAGTCCCTTTCACTTAGGAAGGTGTAGGTCTTGTCTATTCCATAGTTGCTTTTTGGAACGGTACCTGTGCTTATATCAAACTCTGGTTTTATGCATCACCCCACCTCTCCTTGCCCTTTAGGCAGGCATAAGAGTGTTTTCTAAATGTGAGACACTGTTCTCTTTCCTAACTCAGTTCAAGTGTAGCCATGTTTACAGGATCTTCATAAGTGATATCTTATGATAAGTTTCTTTTTCTCTGTGACTTATTTCACTTAGAATCATCGTACCTGAATCCACCCATTTTGCTACTACTGGTCTTATGACATTGATTTCATGGCTGAGGGATATTCCATCGTACGTAATTACCACAATTTTTTGAACCATTTTTATATTTCCTGGGATATTTAAGGTGTACCCAAGTTGAGGTCCTTGTAAACAGTGCAGCCCTAAATTTTGGGGTGGCTCTGTCCTATTGATTTTCAGTTTTCCCAAGGTATATTCCCTAGACTGGAAGTGCCCTTGGCTCTGTAGCTCTGTTGTTTACTTGTTTTAGGGAACACAATGCACTCCTCCAGAGAGGCAGTTGGCAATTTACATCCCGCCCATCAGCATAACAAGGCTCCCTGTTCTCCAGGGCCTGTCTTGCCTTTCTTGTTCTTACACATTTTGTGGATGTCCCTTTTGACCGGTGGGAAGTGATACTTCTTTGTAGTGCAGATTTGCATTGCCCGCTTGCTTGCTTGGCCAAAAAGGGCGTATGCGTTTTCTCCTGAATATATTCAGGAGAAAACGCATACGCCCTTTTTGGCCAAGTGCATCATTGTCGAAGTTGTGCCCCTCTTCCTGTGCTTTAAAGGCGATTCCAACGTACCTCTTGAAATCTGTTTCCTGCTATTCTGCCTCGCTTTCAAGTCCGCTTCGTTGCCTTCCCTCAACAGATTTTTGGACGATAGTTGTCCTTTATTACTCGGCCAGTTTGTGAATTGCTGTGCCCCTGAGCTCCATTTTTCAACTCGTTTTTGGTGAGCTGACCGCAAGTCCAAAATTTTGGTTCAGGACCTATACTGGTTCCCGGTGGGGAGCTGAGACTTTGGTTAATTCTTCTTCCTCCCGGGAAGTTAGAGTGATATGTGCCCATCCAAATGCCTAACAGGTACTCTCTCATTGGTTCTCCCTCTTCCCTTTCATCCTCTGCCAAATTGGCAACCTGTGCGAACCAGGAGGTTAAAGGGGCTGTCTCTCCAAGTTGGGAGGTTGATAGTAAAGCAGATGGAAAGTCAAACCGGAGCACCAGGAGAGGGACTATTCGTTGAGTTTTAGAAACCTTTCGTATTCACAGTGTGTCCGTTCTCTAGGTTTCCTGTACATTTTATAGCTGTAGTAATATTCCCTTCAACCTGGAGAGTTCGGACACATGGAATGGGTGCCATGCATTATTGCTTTAAAGGGTCTGCATTTGCTCACCCTATCTCACCAATCGTCTCAGTCCCAAGTGTCCCTCCTTATGCCACATCCAGCTGACGTTGTAGATAGGGTCATTCCAGGTTTCATCAGAGACCCTGAAGGAATTGTAAAGAATTTCCCAGTTTTTTTCTTTTGTTTTTGAAATTCCTTTTTATAGTGGGTTTGAGCTGATTCTCGCTGCCATGTTTATGCCACTCTAGACACACTTGATTCCCTTACGGAGACATATCAATACATATGTTTTAAGATTCTTACTAGTCAGATATATTCCTCTGCGGGAAATATGGGGTTTTGAGTCCCTTTCACTGAGGAAGGTGTAGGTCTTGTCTATTCCATAGTTGGTTTTTGGAACGGTACCTGTGCTTATATCAAACTCTGGTTTTTTGCATCACCCCACCTCTCCTTACCCCTTAAGCAGGCATAAGAGTGTTTTCTAAATGTGAGAGACTGTTCTCTTTCCTAACTCAGTTCAAGTGTAGCCATGTTTACAGGATCTTCATAAGTGATATCTTATGATAAGTTTCTTTTTCTGTGTGACTTATTTCACTTAGAATCACCGTACCTGAATCCACCCATTTTGCTGCTAATGGTGTTATGACATTGATTTCATGGCTGAGGGATATTCCATCGTACGTAAGTACCACAATTTTTTGAACCATTTTTATATTTCCTGGGATATTTAAGGTGTACCCAAGTTGAGGTCCTTGTAAGCAGTGCAGCCCTAAATTTTGGGGTGGCTCTGTCTTATTCATTTTCAGTTTTCCCAAGGAATATTCCCCAGACTGGAAGTGCCATTGGCTCTGTAGCTCTGTTCTTTACTTGTTTTATGGAACACAGTATACTCCTCCAGAGTGGCAGTTGGCAATTTACATCCCGCCCATCAGCATAACAAGGCTCCCTGTTCTCCAGGGCCTTTCTTGCCTTTCTGGTTTTTACACATTTTGTGGATGTCCCTTTTGACCGGTGGAAAGTGATACTTCTTTGTAGTGCAGATTTGCATTGCCCGCTTGCTTGCTTGGCCAAAAAGGCCGTATGCGTTTTCTCCTGAATATATTTAGGAGAAAACGCATACACCCTTTTTGGCCAAGTGCATCATTGTCGAAGTTGTGCCCCTCTTCCTGTGCTTTAAAGGTGATTCCAACGTACCTCTTGAAATCTGTTTCCTGCTATTCTGCCTCGCTTTCAAGTCCGCCTCGTTGCCTTCCCTCAACAGATTTTTGGACGATACTTGTCCTTTATTACTCGGCCAGTTTGTGAATTGCTGTGCCCCTGAGCTCCATTTTTCAACTCGTTTTTGGTGAGCTGACCGCAAGTCCAAAATTTTGGTTCAGGACCTATGCTGGTTCCCGGTGGGAGGCTGAGACTTTGGTTAATTCTTCTTCCTGCCGGGAAATTACAGTGATATGTGCCCGTCCAGATGCCTAACAGCTACTCTCTCATTGGTTCTCCCTCTTCCCTTTCATCCTCTGCCAAATTGGCAACCTGTGCGATCCAGGAGGTTAAAGGGGCTGTCTCTCCAAGTTGGGAGGTTGATAGTAAAGCAGATGGAAAGTCAAACCGGAGCACCAGGAGAGGGACTATTCGTTGAGTTTTAGAAACCTTTGGTATTCAGTGTGTCCGTTCTCTAGGTTTCCCGTACATGTTATAGCTGTAGTAATATTCCCTTCAACCTGGAGAGTTGGGACCCATGGAATGGGTGCCAGGCATTTGTGCTTTAAAGGGTCTACATTTGCTTACCCAATCTCACCAATCGTCTCAGTCCCAAGTGTCCCTCTTATGCCACATCGAGCTGTCATTGTAGATAGGGTCATTCCAGGTTTCATCAGAGACCCTGAAGGAATTGTAAAGAATTTCACAGTTTTTTTGTTTTGTTTTTGAAATTCCTTTTTATAGTGGGTTTGAGCTCTTCTCGCTTTCATATTTATGCCAGTCTAGACACACTTGATTCCCTTACAGCGACATATCAATACATAGGTTTTAAGATTCTTACTAGTCAGATATATTCCTCTGCGGGAAATATGGTGTTTTGAATCCCTTTCACTGAGGAAGGTGTAGGTCTTGTCTATTCCATAGTTGGTGTTTGGAATGGTACCTGTGCTTATATCAAACTCTGGTTTTATGCATCACCCCACCTCTCCTTCCCCCTTAAGCAGGCATAAGAGTATTTTCTAAATGTGAGAAACTGTTCTCTTTCCTAACTCAGTTCAAGTGTAGCCGTGTTTACAGGATCTTCATAAGTGATATCTTATGATAAGTTTCTTTTTCTGTGTGACTTATTTCACTTAGAATCATCATACCTGAATCCACCCATTTTGCTGCTACTGGTCTTATGACATTGATTTCATGGCTGAGGGATATTCCATCGTATGTAAATACCACAATTTTTTGAACCATTTTTATATTTCCTGGGATATTTAAGGTGTACCCAAGTTGAGGTCCTTGTAAGCAGTGCAGCCCTAAATTTTGGGGTGGCTCTGTCTTATTGATTTTCAGTTTTCCCAAGGTATATTCCCTAGACTGGAAGTGCCCTTGGCTCTGTAGCTCTGTTGTTTACTTGTTTTAGGGAACACAATGCACTCCTCCAGAGAGGCAGTTGACAATTTACATCCTGCCAATCAGCATAACAAGGCTCCCTGTTCTCCAGGGCCTGTCTTGCCTTTCTGGTTTTTACACATTTTGTGGATGTCCCTTTTGACCGGTGGGAAGTGATACTTCTTTGTAGTGCAGATTTGCATTGCCCGCTTGCTTGCTTGGCCAAAAAGGGCGTATGCGTTTTCTCCTGAATATATTCAGGAGAAAACGCATACGCCCTTTTTGGCCAAGTGCATCATTGTCGACGTTGTGCCCCTCTTCCTGTGCTTTAAAGGCGATTCCAACGTACCTCTTGAAATCTGTTTCCTGCTATTCTGCCTCGCTTTCAAATCCGCCTCGTTGCCTTCCCTCAACAGATTTTTGGATGATACTTGTCCTTTAGTACCTGGCCAGTTTGTGAATTGCTGTGCCCATGAGCTCCATTTTTCAACTCGTTTTTTGTTAGCTGACAGCAAGTCCAAAATTTTGGTTCAGGACCTATGCTGGTTCCCTGTGTGGGGCAGAGACTTTGGTTAATTCTTCTTCCTGCCGGGAAGTTAGAGTGATATGTGCCCGTCCAAATGCCTAACAGCTACTCTCTCATTGGTTCTCCCTCTTCCCTTTCATCCTCTGCCAAATTGGCAACCTGTGCGAACCAGGAGGTTAAAGAGGCTGTCTCTCCATGTTGGGAGGTTGATAGTAAAGCAGATGGAAAGTCAAACCGGAGCACCAGGAGAGGGACTATTCATTGAGTTTTAGAAACCTTTGGTATTCACAGTGTGTCCGTTCTCTAGGATTCCCGTACATGTTATAGCTGTAGTAATAATCCCTTCAACCTGGAGAGTTCGGACCCATGGAATGGGTGCCATGCATTATTGCTTTAAAGGGTCTGCATTTGCTCACCCAAACTCACCAATCGTCTCAGTCCCAAGTGTCCCTCCTTATGCCACATCCAGCTGTCGTTGTAGATAGGGTCATTCCAGGTTTCATCAGAGACCCTGAAGGAATTGTAAAGAATTTCCCAGTTTTTATGTTTTGTTTTTGAAATTCCTTTTTATAGTGGGATTGAGCTGTTTCTCACTGCCATGTTTATGCCAGTCTAGACACACTTGATTCCCTTATGGAGACATATGCATACATAGGTTTTAAGATTCTTACTAGTCAGATATATTCCTCTGCGGGAAATATGGGGTTTTGAGTCCCTTTCACTGAGGAAGGTGTAGGTCTTGTCTATTCCATAGTTGGTTTTTGGAACGGTACCTGTGCTTATATCAAACTCTGGTTTTATGCATCACCCCACCTCTCCTTCCCCCTTAAGAAGGCATAAGAGTGTTTTCTAAATGTGAGACACTGTTCTATTTCCTAACTCAGTTCAAGTGTAGTCATGTTTACAGGATCTTCATAAGTGATATCTTATGATAAGTTTCTTTTTCTCTGTGACTTATTTCACTTAGAATCATCGTACCTGAATCCACCCATTTTGCTGCTACTGGTCTTATGACATTGATTTCATGGCTGAGGGATATTCCATCGTACGTAAGTACCACAATTTTTTGAACCATTTTTATATTTCCTGGGATATTTAAGGTGTACCCAAGTTGAGGTCCTTGTAAGCAGTGCAGCCCTAAATTTTGGGGTGGCTCTGTCTTATTGATTTTCAGTTTTCCCAAGGTATATTCCCTAGACTGGAAGTGCCCTTGGCTCTGTAGCTCTGTTGTTTACTTGTTTTAGGGAACACAATGCACTCCTCCAGAGAGGCAATTGGCAATTTACATCCCGCCCATCAGCATAACAAGGCTCCCTGTTCTCCAGGGCCTGTCTTGCCTTTCTGGTTTTTACACATTTTGTGGATGTCCCTTTTGACCGGTGGGAAGTGATACTTCTTTGTAGTGTAGATTTGCATTGCCCGCTTGCTTGCTTGGCAAAATGGGCGTATGCGTTTTTTCCTGAATATATTCAGGAGAAAACGCATACGCCCTTTTTGGCCAAGTGCATCATTGTCGAAGTTGTGCCCCTCTTACTGTGCTTTAAAGGCGATTCCAACGTACCTCTTGAAATCTGTTTCCTGCTATTCTGCCTCGCTTTCAAATCCGCCTCGTTGCCTTCCCTCAACAGATTTTTGGACCATACTTGTCCTTTATTACTTGGCCAGTTTGTGAATTGCTGTGCCCCTGAGCTCCATTTTTAAACTCGTTTTTTGTTATCTGACAGAAAGTCCAAAATTTTGGTTCAGGACCTATGCTGGTTCCCGGTGGGGGGCTGAGACTTTGGTTAATTCTTCTTCCTGCCGGGAAGTTAGAGTGATATGTGCCCGTCCAAATGCCTAACAGCTACTCTCTCATTGGTTCTCCCTCCTCCCTTTCATCCTCTGCCAAATTGGCAACCTGTGCGAACCAGGAGGTTAAAGGGGCTGTCTCTCCATGTTGGGAGGTTGATAGTAAAGCAGATGGAAAGTCAAACCGGAGCACCAGGAGAGGGACTCTTCTTTGAGTTTTAGAAACATTTCGTATTCACAGTGTGTCCGTTCTCTAGGTTTCCCGTACATGATATAGCTGTAGTAATATTCCCTTCAACCTGGAGAGTTCGGACCCTTGGAATGGGTGCCATGCATTATTGCTTTAAAGGGTCTGCATTTGCTAACCCAAACTCACCAATCATCTCAGTCACAAGTGTCCCTCCTTATGCCACATCCAGCTGTCATTGTAGATAGGGTCATTCCAGGTTTCATCAGAGACCCTGAAGGAATTGTAAAGAATTTCCCAGTTTTTTTGTTTTGTTTTTGAAATTCCTTTTTATAGTGGGTTTGAGCTGATTCTCGCTGCCATGTTTATGCCAGTCTAGACACACTTGATTCCCTTATGGAGACATATCAATACATAGGTTTTAAGATTCTTACTAGTCAGATATATTCCTCTGCGGGAAATATGGGGTTTTGAGTCCCTTTCACTTAGGAAGGTGTAGGTCTTGTCTATTCCATAGTTGCTTTTTGGAACGGTACCTGTGCTTATATCAAACTCTGGTTTTATGCATCACCCCACCTCTCCTTGCCCTTTAGGCAGGCATAAGAGTGTTTTCTAAATGTGAGACACTGTTCTCTTTCCTAACTCAGTTCAAGTGTAGCCATGTTTACAGGATCTTCATAAGTGATATCTTATGATAAGTTTCTTTTTCTCTGTGACTTATTTCACTTAAAATCATCGTACCTGAATCCACCCATTTTGCTACTACTGGTCTTATGACATTGATTTCATGGCTGAGGGATATTCCATCGTACGTAATTACCACAATTTTTTGAACCATTTTTATATTTCCTGGGATATTTAAGGTGTACCCAAGTTGAGGTCCTTGTAAACAGTGCAGCCCTAAATTTTGGGGTGGCTCTGTCCTATTGATTTTCAGTTTTCCCAAGGTATATTCCCTAGACTGGAAGTGCCCTTGGCTCTGTAGCTCTGTTGTTTACTTGTTTTAGGGAACACAATGCACTCCTCCAGAGAGGCAGTTGGCAATTTACATCCCGCCCATCAGCATAACAAGGCTCCCTGTTCTCCAGGGCCTGTCTTGCCTTTCTTGTTCTTACACATTTTGTGGATGTCCCTTTTGACCGGTGGGAAGTGATACTTCTTTGTAGTGCAGATTTGCATTGCCCGCTTGCTTGCTTGGCCAAAAAGGGCGTATGCGTTTTCTCCTGAATATATTCAGGAGAAAACGCATACGCACTTTTTGGCCAAGTGCATCATTGTCGAAGTTGTGCCCCTCTTCCTGTGCTTTAAAGGCGATTCCAACGTATCTTTTGAAATCTGTTTCCTGCTATTCTGCCTCGCTTTCAAGTCCGCTTCGTTGCCTTCCCTCAACAGATTTTTGGACGATAGTTGTCCTTTATTACTCGGCCAGTTTGTGAATTGCTGTGCCCCTGAGCTCCATTTTTCAACTCGTTTTTGGTGAGCTGACCGCAAGTCCAAAATTTTGGTTCAGGACCTATACTGGTTCCCGGTGGGGAGCTGAGACTTTGGTTAATTCTTCTTCCTCCCGGGAAGTTAGAGTGATATGTGCCCATCCAAATGCCTAACAGGTACTCTCTCATTGGTTCTCCCTCTTCCCTTTCATCCTCTGCCAAATTGGCAACCTGTGCGAACCAGGAGGTTAAAGGGGCTGTCTCTCCAAGTTGGGAGGTTGATAGTAAAGCAGATGGAAAGTCAAACCGGAGCACCAGGAGAGGGACTATTCGTTGAGTTTTAGAAACCTTTCGTATTCACAGTGTGTCCGTTCTCTAGGTTTCCTGTACATTTTATAGCTGTAGTAATATTCCCTTCAACCTGGAGAGTTCGGACACATGGAATGGGTGCCATGCATTATTGCTTTAAAGGGTCTGCATTTGCTCACCCTATCTCACCAATCGTCTCAGTCCCAAGTGTCCCTCCTTATGCCACATCCAGCTGACGTTGTAGATAGGGTCATTCCAGGTTTCATCAGAGACCCTGAAGGAATTGTAAAGAATTTCCCAGTTTTTTTCTTTTGTTTTTGAAATTCCTTTTTATAGTGGGTTTGAGCTGATTCTCGCTGCCATGTTTATGCCACTCTAGACACACTTGATTCCCTTACGGAGACATATCAATACATATGTTTTAAGATTCTTACTAGTCAGATATATTCCTCTGCGGGAAATATGGGGTTTTGAGTCCCTTTCACTGAGGAAGGTGTAGGTCTTGTCTATTCCATAGTTGGTTTTTGGAACGGTACCTGTGCTTATATCAAACTCTGGTTTTTTGCATCACCCCACCTCTCCTTACCCCTTAAGCAGGCATAAGAGTGTTTTCTAAATGTGAGAGACTGTTCTCTTTCCTAACTCAGTTCAAGTGTAGCCATGTTTACAGGATCTTCATAAGTGATATCTTATGATAAGTTTCTTTTTCTGTGTGACTTATTTCACTTAGAATCACCGTACCTGAATCCACCCATTTTGCTGCTAATGGTGTTATGACATTGATTTCATGGCTGAGGGATATTCCATCGTACGTAAGTACCACAATTTTTTGAACCATTTTTATATTTCCTGGGATATTTAAGGTGTACCCAAGTTGAGGTCCTTGTAAGCAGTGCAGCCCTAAATTTTGGGGTGGCTCTGTCTTATTCATTTTCAGTTTTCCCAAGGAATATTCCCCAGACTGGAAGTGCCATTGGCTCTGTAGCTCTGTTCTTTACTTGTTTTATGGAACACAGTATACTCCTCCAGAGTGGCAGCTGGCAATTTACATCCCGCCCATCAGCATAACAAGGCTCCCTGTTCTCCAGGGCCTTTCTTGCCTTTCTGGTTTTTACACATTTTGTGGATGTCCCTTTTGACCGGTGGAAAGTGATACTTCTTTGTAGTGCAGATTTGCATTGCCCGCTTGCTTGCTTGGCCAAAAAGGCCGTATGCGTTTTCTCCTGAATATATTTAGGAGAAAACGCATACACCCTTTTTGGCCAAGTGCATCATTGTCGAAGTTGTGCCCCTCTTCCTGTGCTTTAAAGGTGATTCCAACGTACCTCTTGAAATCTGTTTCCTGCTATTCTGCCTCGCTTTCAAGTCCGCCTCGTTGCCTTCCCTCAACAGATTTTTGGACGATACTTGTCCTTTATTACTCGGCCAGTTTGTGAATTGCTGTGCCCCTGAGCTCCATTTTTCAACTCGTTTTTGGTGAGCTGACCGCAAGTCCAAAATTTTGGTTCAGGACCTATGCTGGTTCCCGGTGGGAGGCTGAGACTTTGGTTAATTCTTCTTCCTGCCGGGAAATTACAGTGATATGTGCCCGTCCAGATGCCTAACAGCTACTCTCTCATTGGTTCTCCCTCTTCCATTTCATCCTCTGCCAAATTGGCAACCTGTGCGATCCAGGAGGTTAAAGGGGCTGTCTCTCCAAGTTGGGAGGTTGATAGTAAAGCAGATGGAAAGTCAAACCGGAGCACCAGGAGAGGGACTATTCGTTGAGTTTTAGAAACCTTTGGTATTCAGTGTGTCCGTTCTCTAGGTTTCCCGTACATGTTATAGCTGTAGTAATATTCCCTTCAACCTGGAGAGTTGGGACCCATGGAATGGGTGCCAGGCATTTGTGCTTTAAAGGGTCTACATTTGCTCACCCAATCTCACCAATCGTCTCAGTCCCAAGTGTCCCTCTTATGCCACATCGAGCTGTCATTGTAGATAGGGTCATTCCAGGTTTCATCAGAGACCCTGAAGGAATTGTAAAGAATTTCCCAGTTTTTTTGTTTTGTTTTTGAAATTCCTTTTTATAGTGGGTTTGAGCTGTTCTCGCTTTCATATTTATGCCAGTCTAGACACACTTGATTCCCTTACAGCGACATATCAATACATAGGTTTTAAGATTCTTACTAGTCAGATATATTCCTCTGCGGGAAATATGGTGTTTTGAATCCCTTTCACTGAGGAAGGTGTAGGTCTTGTCTATTCCATAGTTGGTTTTTGGAATGGTACCTGTGCTTATATCAAACTCTGGTTTTATGCATCACCCCACCTCTCCTTCCCCCTTAAGCAGGCATAAGAGTATTTTCTAAATGTGAGAAACTGTTCTCTTTCCTAACTCAGTTCAAGTGTAGCCATGTTTACAGGATCTTCATAAGTGATATCTTATGATAAGTTTCTTTTTCTGTGTGACTTATTTCACTTAGAATCATCATACCTGAATCCAACCATTTTGCTGCTACTGGTCTTATGACATTGATTTCATGGCTGAGGGATATTCCATCGTATGTAAATACCACAATTTTTTGAACCATTTTTATATTTCCTGGGATATTTAAGGTGTACCCAAGTTGAGGTCCTTGTAAGCAGTGCAGCCCTAAATTTTGGGGTGGCTCTGTCTTATTGATTTTCAGTTTTCCCAAGGTATATTCCCTAGACTGGAAGTGCCCTTGGCTCTGTAGCTCTGTTGTTTACTTGTTTTAGGGAACACAATGCACTCCTCCAGAGAGGCAGTTGACAATTTACATCCTGCCAATCAGCATAACAAGGCTCCCTGTTCTCCAGGGCCTGTCTTGCCTTTCTGGTTTTTACACATTTTGTGGATGTCCCTTTTGACCGGTGGGAAGTGATACTTCTTTGTAGTGCAGATTTGCATTGCCCGCTTGCTTGCTTGGCCAAAAAGGGCGTATGCGTTTTCTCCTGAATATATTCAGGAGAAAACGCATACGCCCTTTTTGGCCAAGTGCATCATTGTCGACGTTGTGCCCCTCTTCCTGTGCTTTAAAGGCGATTCCAACGTACCTCTTGAAATCTGTTTCCTGCTATTCTGCCTCGCTTTCAAATCCGCCTCGTTGCCTTCCCTCAACAGATTTTTGGATGATACTTGTCCTTTAGTACCTGGCCAGTTTGTGAATTGCTGTGCCCATGAGCTCCATTTTTCAACTCGTTTTTTGTTAGCTGACAGCAAGTCCAAAATTTTGGTTCAGGACCTATGCTGGTTCCCTGTGTGGGGCAGAGACTTTGGTTAATTCTTCTTCCTGCCGGGAAGTTAGAGTGATATGTGCCCGTCCAAATGCCTAACAGCTACTCTCTCATTGGTTCTCCCTCTTCCCTTTCATCCTCTGCCAAATTGGCAACCTGTGCGAACCAGGAGGTTAAAGAGGCTGTCTCTCCATGTTGGGAGGTTGATAGTAAAGCAGATGGAAAGTCAAACCGGAGCACCAGGAGAGGGACTATTCATTGAGTTTTAGAAACCTTTGGTATTCACAGTGTGTCCGTTCTCTAGGATTCCCGTACATGTTATAGCTGTAGTAATAATCCCTTCAACCTGGAGAGTTCGGACCCATGGAATGGGTGCCATGCATTATTGCTTTAAAGGGTCTGCATTTGCTCACCCAAACTCACCAATCGTCTCAGTCCCAAGTGTCCCTCCTTATGCCACATCCAGCTGTCGTTGTAGATAGGGTCATTCCAGGTTTCATCAGAGACCCTGAAGGAATTGTAAAGAATTTCCCAGTTTTTATGTTTTGTTTTTGAAATTCCTTTTTATAGTGGGATTGAGCTGTTTCTCACTGCCATGTTTATGCCAGTCTAGACACACTTGATTCCCTTATGGAGACATATGCATACATAGGTTTTAAGATTCTTACTAGTCAGATATATTCCTCTGCGGGAAATATGGGGTTTTGAGTCCCTTTCACTGAGGAAGGTGTAGGTCTTGTCTATTCCATAGTTGGTTTTTGGAACGGTACCTGTGCTTATATCAAACTCTGGTTTTATGCATCACCCCACCTCTCCTTCCCCCTTAAGAAGGCATAAGAGTGTTTTCTAAATGTGAGACACTGTTCTATTTCCTAACTCAGTTCAAGTGTAGTCATGTTTACAGGATCTTCATAAGTGATATCTTATGATAAGTTTCTTTTTCTCTGTGACTTATTTCACTTAGAATCATCGTACCTGAATCCACCCATTTTGCTGCTACTGGTCTTATGACATTGATTTCATGGCTGAGGGATATTCCATCGTACGTAAGTACCACAATTTTTTGAACCATTTTTATATTTCCTGGGATATTTAAGGTGTACCCAAGTTGAGGTCCTTGTAAGCAGTGCAGCCCTAAATTTTGGGGTGGCTCTGTCTTATTGATTTTCAGTTTTCCCAAGGTATATTCCCTAGACTGGAAGTGCCCTTGGCTCTGTAGCTCTGTTGTTTACTTGTTTTAGGGAACACAATGCACTCCTCCAGAGAGGCAGTTGGCAATTTACATCCCGCCCATCAGCATAACAAGGCTCCCTGTTCTCCAGGGCCTGTCTTGCCTTTCTGGTTTTTACACATTTTGTGGATGTCCCTTTTGACCGGTGGGAAGTGATACTTCTTTGTAGTGTAGATTTGCATTGCCCGCTTGCTTGCTTGGCCAAAATGGGCGTATGCGTTTTTTCCTGAATATATTCAGGAGAAAACGCATACGCCCTTTTTGGCCAAGTGCATCATTGTCGAAGTTGTGCCCCTCTTACTGTGCTTTAAAGGCGATTCGAACGTACCTCTTGAAATCTGTTTCCTGCTATTCTGCCTCGCTTTCAAATCCGCCTCGTTGCCTTCCCTCAACAGATTTTTGGACCATACTTGTCCTTTATTACTTGGCCAGTTTGTGAATTGCTGTGCCCCTGAGCTCCATTTTTAAACTCGTTTTTTGTTATCTGACAGAAAGTCCAAAATTTTGGTTCAGGACCTATGCTGGTTCCCGGTGGGGGGCTGAGACTTTGGTTAATTCTTCTTCCTGCCGGGAAGTTAGAGTGATATGTGCCCGTCCAAATGCCTAACAGCTACTCTCTCATTGGTTCTCCCTCCTCCCTTTCATCCTCTGCCAAATTGGCAACCTGTGCGAACCAGGAGGTTAAAGGGGCTGTCTCTCCATGTTGGGAGGTTGATAGTAAAGCAGATGGAAAGTCAAACCGGAGCACCAGGAGAGGGACTCTTCTTTGAGTTTTAGAAACATTTCGTATTCACAGTGTGTCCGTTCTCTAGGTTTCCCGTACATGATATAGCTGTAGTAATATTCCCTTCAACCTGGAGAGTTCGGACCCTTGGAATGGGTGCCATGCATTATTGCTTTAAAGGGTCTGCATTTGCTAACCCAAACTCACCAATCATCTCAGTCACAAGTGTCCCTCCTTATGCCACATCCAGCTGTCATTGTAGATAGGGTCATTCCAGGTTTCATCAGAGACCCTGAAGGAATTGTAAAGAATTTCCCAGTTTTTTTGTTTTGTTTTTGAAATTCCTTTTTATAGTGGGTTTGAGCTGATTCTCGCTGCCATGTTTATGCCAGTCTAGACACACTTGATTCCCTTATGGAGACATATCAATACATAGGTTTTAAGATTCTTACTAGTCAGATATATTCCTCTGCGGGAAATATGGGGTTTTGAGTCCCTTTCACTTAGGAAGGTGTAGGTCTTGTCTATTCCATAGTTGCTTTTTGGAACGGTACCTGTGCTTATATCAAACTCTGGTTTTATGCATCACCCCACCTCTCCTTGCCCTTTAGGCAGGCATAAGAGTGTTTTCTAAATGTGAGACACTGTTCTCTTTCCTAACTCAGTTCAAGTGTAGCCATGTTTACAGGATCTTCATAAGTGATATCTTATGATAAGTTTCTTTTTCTGTGTGACTTATTTCACTTAAAATCATCGTACCTGAATCCACCCATTTTGCTACTACTGGTCTTATGACATTGATTTCATGGCTGAGGGATATTCCATCGTACGTAATTACCACAATTTTTTGAACCATTTTTATATTTCCTGGGATATTTAAGGTGTACCCAAGTTGAGGTCCTTGTAAACAGTGCAGCCCTAAATTTTGGGGTGGCTCTGTCCTATTGATTTTCAGTTTTCCCAAGGTATATTCCCTAGACTGGAAGTGCCCTTGGCTCTGTAGCTCTGTTGTTTACTTGTTTTAGGGAACACAATGCACTCCTCCAGAGAGGCAGTTGGCAATTTACATCCCGCCCATCAGCATAACAAGGCTCCCTGTTCTCCAGGGCCTGTCTTGCCTTTCTTGTTCTTACACATTTTGTGGATGTCCCTTTTGACCGGTGGGAAGTGATACTTCTTTGTAGTGCAGATTTGCATTGCCCGCTTGCTTGCTTGGCCAAAAAGGGCGTATGCGTTTTCTCCTGAATATATTCAGGAGAAAACGCATACGCACTTTTTGGCCAAGTGCATCATTGTCGAAGTTGTGCCCCTCTTCCTGTGCTTTAAAGGCGATTCCAACGTATCTCTTGAAATCTGTTTCCTGCTATTCTGCCTCGCTTTCAAGTCCGCTTCGTTGCCTTCCCTCAACAGATTTTTGGACGATAGTTGTCCTTTATTACTCGGCCAGTTTGTGAATTGCTGTGCCCCTGAGCTCCATTTTTCAACTCGTTTTTGGTGAGCTGACCGCAAGTCCAAAATTTTGGTTCAGGACCTATACTGGTTCCCGGTGGGGAGCTGAGACTTTGGTTAATTCTTCTTCCTCCCGGGAAGTTAGAGTGATATGTGCCCATCCAAATGCCTAACAGGTACTCTCTCATTGGTTCTCCCTCTTCCCTTTCATCCTCTGCCAAATTGGCAACCTGTGCGAACCAGGAGGTTAAAGGGGCTGTCTCTCCAAGTTGGGAGGTTGATAGTAAAGCAGATGGAAAGTCAAACCGGAGCACCAGGAGAGGGACTATTCGTTGAGTTTTAGAAACCTTTCGTATTCACAGTGTGTCCGTTCTCTAGGTTTCCTGTACATTTTATAGCTGTAGTAATATTCCCTTCAACCTGGAGAGTTCGGACACATGGAATGGGTGCCATGCATTATTGCTTTAAAGGGTCTGCATTTGCTCACCCTATCTCACCAATCGTCTCAGTCCCAAGTGTCCCTCCTTATGCCACATCCAGCTGACGTTGTAGATAGGGTCATTCCAGGTTTCATCAGAGACCCTGAAGGAATTGTAAAGAATTTCCCAGTTTTTTTCTTTTGTTTTTGAAATTCCTTTTTATAGTGGGTTTGAGCTGATTCTCGCTGCCATGTTTATGCCACTCTAGACACACTTGATTCCCTTACGGAGACATATCAATACATATGTTTTAAGATTCTTACTAGTCAGATATATTCCTCTGCGGGAAATATGGGGTTTTGAGTCCCTTTCACTGAGGAAGGTGTAGGTCTTGTCTATTCCATAGTTGGTTTTTGGAACGGTACCTGTGCTTATATCAAACTCTGGTTTTTTGCATCACCCCACCTCTCCTTACCCCTTAAGCAGGCATAAGAGTGTTTTCTAAATGTGAGAGACTGTTCTCTTTCCTAACTCAGTTCAAGTGTAGCCATGTTTACAGGATCTTCATAAGTGATATCTTATGATAAGTTTCTTTTTCTGTGTGACTTATTTCACTTAGAATCACCGTACCTGAATCCACCCATTTTGCTGCTAATGGTGTTATGACATTGATTTCATGGCTGAGGGATATTCCATCGTACGTAAGTACCACAATTTTTTGAACCATTTTTATATTTCCTGGGATATTTAAGGTGTACCCAAGTTGAGGTCCTTGTAAGCAGTGCAGCCCTAAATTTTGGGGTGGCTCTGTCTTATTCATTTTCAGTTTTCCCAAGGAATATTCCCCAGACTGGAAGTGCCATTGGCTCTGTAGCTCTGTTCTTTACTTGTTTTATGGAACACAGTATACTCCTCCAGAGTGGCAGCTGGCAATTTACATCCCGCCCATCAGCATAACAAGGCTCCCTGTTCTCCAGGGCCTTTCTTGCCTTTCTGGTTTTTACACATTTTGTGGATGTCCCTTTTGACCGGTGGAAAGTGATACTTCTTTGTAGTGCAGATTTGCATTGCCCGCTTGCTTGCTTGGCCAAAAAGGCCGTATGCGTTTTCTCCTGAATATATTTAGGAGAAAACGCATACACCCTTTTTGGCCAAGTGCATCATTGTCGAAGTTGTGCCCCTCTTCCTGTGCTTTAAAGGTGATTCCAACGTACCTCTTGAAATCTGTTTCCTGCTATTCTGCCTCGCTTTCAAGTCCGCCTCGTTGCCTTCCCTCAACAGATTTTTGGACGATACTTGTCCTTTATTACTCGGCCAGTTTGTGAATTGCTGTGCCCCTGAGCTCCATTTTTCAACTCGTTTTTGGTGAGCTGACCGCAAGTCCAAAATTTTGGTTCAGGACCTATGCTGGTTCCCGGTGGGAGGCTGAGACTTTGGTTAATTCTTCTTCCTGCCGGGAAATTACAGTGATATGTGCCCGTCCAGATGCCTAACAGCTACTCTCTCATTGGTTCTCCCTCTTCCCTTTCATCCTCTGCCAAATTGGCAACCTGTGCGATCCAGGAGGTTAAAGGGGCTGTCTCTCCAAGTTGGGAGGTTGATAGTAAAGCAGATGGAAAGTCAAACCGGAGCACCAGGAGAGGGACTATTCGTTGAGTTTTAGAAACCTTTGGTATTCAGTGTGTCCGTTCTCTAGGTTTCCCGTACATGTTATAGCTGTAGTAATATTCCCTTCAACCTGGAGAGTTGGGACCCATGGAATGGGTGCCAGGCATTTGTGCTTTAAAGGGTCTACATTTGCTCACCCAATCTCACCAATCGTCTCAGTCCCAAGTGTCCCTCTTATGCCACATCGAGCTGTCATTGTAGATAGGGTCATTCCAGGTTTCATCAGAGACCCTGAAGGAATTGTAAAGAATTTCCCAGTTTTTTTGTTTTGTTTTTGAAATTCCTTTTTATAGTGGGTTTGAGCTGTTCTCGCTTTCATATTTATGCCAGTCTAGACACACTTGATTCCCTTACAGCGACATATCAATACATAGGTTTTAAGATTCTTACTAGTCAGATATATTCCTCTGCGGGAAATATGGTGTTTTGAATCCCTTTCACTGAGGAAGGTGTAGGTCTTGTCTATTCCATAGTTGGTTTTTGGAATGGTACCTGTGCTTATATCAAACTCTGGTTTTATGCATCACCCCACCTCTCCTTCCCCCTTAAGCAGGCATAAGAGTATTTTCTAAATGTGAGAAACTGTTCTCTTTCCTAACTCAGTTCAAGTGTAGCCATGTTTACAGGATCTTCATAAGTGATATCTTATGATAAGTTTCTTTTTCTGTGTGACTTATTTCACTTAGAATCATCATACCTGAATCCAACCATTTTGCTGCTACTGGTCTTATGACATTGATTTCATGGCTGAGGGATATTCCATCGTATGTAAATACCACAATTTTTTGAACCATTTTTATATTTCCTGGGATATTTAAGGTGTACCCAAGTTGAGGTCCTTGTAAGCAGTGCAGCCCTAAATTTTGGGGTGGCTCTGTCTTATTGATTTTCAGTTTTCCCAAGGTATATTCCCTAGACTGGAAGTGCCCTTGGCTCTGTAGCTCTGTTGTTTACTTGTTTTAGGGAACACAATGCACTCCTCCAGAGAGGCAGTTGACAATTTACATCCTGCCAATCAGCATAACAAGGCTCCCTGTTCTCCAGGGCCTGTCTTGCCTTTCTGGTTTTTACACATTTTGTGGATGTCCCTTTTGACCGGTGGGAAGTGATACTTCTTTGTAGTGCAGATTTGCATTGCCCGCTTGCTTGCTTGGCCAAAAAGGGCGTATGCGTTTTTTCCTGAATATATTCAGGAGAAAACGCATACGCCCTTTTTGGCCAAGTGCATCATTGTCGAAGTTGTGCCCCTCTTCCTGTGCTTTAAAGGCGATTCCAACGTACCTCTTGAAATCTGTTTCCTGCTATTCTGCCTCGCTTTCAAGTCCGCCTCGTTGCCTTCCCTCAACAGATTTTTGGACGATACTTGTTCTTTATTACTTGGCCAGATTGTGAATTGCTGTGCCCCTGAGCTCCATTTTTCAACTCGTTTTTTGTGAGCTGACCGCAAGTCCAAAATTTTGGTTCAGGACCTATGCTGGTTCCCGGTGGGGGGCTGAGACTTTGGTTAATTCTTCTTCCTGCCGGAAGTTAGAGTGATATGTGCCCATCCAAATGCCTAACAGCTACTCTCTCATTGGTTCTCCCTCTTCCCTTTCATCCTCTGCCAAATTGGCAACCTGTGCGAACCAGGATGTTAAATGGGCTGTCTCTCCAAGCTGGGAGGTTGATAGTAAAGCAGATGGAAAGTCAAACCAGAGCACCAGGAGAGGGACTATTCGTTGAGTTTTAGAAACCTTTCGTATTCACAGTGTGTCCGTTCTCTAGGTTTCCTGTACATGTTATAGCTGTAGTAATATTCCCTTCAACCTGGAGAGTTGGGACCCATGGAATGGGTGTCATGCATTATTGCTTTAAAGGGTCTGCATTTGCTCACCCAATCTCACCAATCGTCTCAGTCCCAAGTGTCCAGCCTTATGCCACATCCAGTTGTCGTTGTAGATAGGGTCATTCCAGGTTTCATCAGAGACCCTGAAGGAATTGTAAAGAATTTCCCAGTTTTTTTGTTTTGTTTTTGAAATTCCTTTTTATAGTGGGTTTGAGCTGATTCTCGCTGCCATGTTTATGCCAGTCTAGACACACTTGATTCCCTTATGGAGACATATCAATACATAGGTTTTAAGATTCTTACTAGTCAGATATATTCCTCTGCGGGAAATATGGGGTTTTGAGTCCCTTTCACTTAGGAAGGTGTAGGTCTTGTCTATTCCATAGTTGCTTTTTGGAACGGTACCTGTGCTTATATCAAACTCTGGTTTTATGCATCACCCCACCTCTCCTTGCCCTTTAGGCAGGCATAAGAGTGTTTTCTAAATGTGAGACACTGTTCTCTTTCCTAACTCAGTTCAAGTGTAGCCATGTTTACAGGATCTTCATAAGTGATATCTTATGATAAGTTTCTTTTTCTCTGTGACTTATTTCACTTAGAATCATCGTACCTGAATCCACCCATTTTGCTACTACTGGTCTTATGACATTGATTTCATGGCTGAGGGATATTCCATCGTACGTAATTACCACAATTTTTTGAACCATTTTTATATTTCCTGGGATATTTAAGGTGTACCCAAGTTGAGGTCCTTGTAAACAGTGCAGCCCTAAATTTTGGGGTGGCTCTGTCCTATTGATTTTCAGTTTTCCCAAGGTATATTCCCTAGACTGGAAGTGCCCTTGGCTCTGTAGCTCTGTTGTTTACTTGTTTTAGGGAACACAATGCACTCCTCCAGAGAGGCAGTTGGCAATTTACATCCCGCCCATCAGCATAACAAGGCTCCCTGTTCTCCAGGGCCTGTCTTGCCTTTCTTGTTCTTACACATTTTGTGGATGTCCCTTTTGACCGGTGGGAAGTGATACTTCTTTGTAGTGCAGATTTGCATTGCCCGCTTGCTTGCTTGGCCAAAAAGGGCGTATGCGTTTTCTCCTGAATATATTCAGGAGAAAACGCATACGCCCTTTTTGGCCAAGTGCATCATTGTCGAAGTTGTGCCCCTCTTCCTGTGCTTTAAAGGCGATTCCAACGTACCTCTTGAAATCTGTTTCCTGCTATTCTGCCTCGCTTTCAAGTCTGCTTCGTTGCCTTCCCTCAACAGATTTTTGGACGATAGTTGTCCTTTATTACTCGGCCAGTTTGTGAATTGCTGTGCCCCTGAGCTCCATTTTTCAACTCGTTTTTGGTGAGCTGACCGCAAGTCCAAAATTTTGGTTCAGGACCTATACTGGTTCCCGGTGGGGAGCTGAGACTTTGGTTAATTCTTCTTCCTCCCGGGAAGTTAGAGTGATATGTGCCCATCCAAATGCCTAACAGGTACTCTCTCATTGGTTCTCCCTCTTCCCTTTCATCCTCTGCCAAATTGGCAACCTGTGCGAACCAGGAGGTTAAAGGGGCTGTCTCTCCAAGTTGGGAGGTTGATAGTAAAGCAGATGGAAAGTCAAACCGGAGCACCAGGAGAGGGACTATTCGTTGAGTTTTAGAAACCTTTCGTATTCACAGTGTGTCCGTTCTCTATGTTTCCTGTACATTTTATAGCTGTAGTAATATTCCCTTCAACCTGGAGAGTTCGGACACATGGAATGGGTGCCATGCATTATTGCTTTAAAGGGTCTGCATTTGCTCACCCTATCTCACCAATCGTCTCAGTCCCAAGTGTCCCTCCTTATGCCACATCCAGCTGACGTTGTAGATAGGGTCATTCCAGGTTTCATCAGAGACCCTGAAGGAATTGTAAAGAATTTCCCAGTTTTTTTCTTTTGTTTTTGAAATTCCTTTTTATAGTGGGTTTGAGCTGATTCTCGCTGCCATGTTTATGCCACTCTAGACACACTTGATTCCCTTACGGAGACATATCAATACATATGTTTTAAGATTCTTACTAGTCAGATATATTCCTCTGCGGGAAATATGGGGTTTTGAGTCCCTTTCACTGAGGAAGGTGTAGGTCTTGTCTATTCCATAGTTGGTTTTTGGAACGGTACCTGTGCTTATATCAAACTCTGGTTTTTTGCATCACCCCACCTCTCCTTACCCCTTAAGCAGGCATAAGAGTGTTTTCTAAATGTGAGAGACTGTTCTCTTTCCTAACTCAGTTCAAGTGTAGCCATGTTTACAGGATCTTCATAAGTGATATCTTATGATAAGTTTCTTTTTCTGTGTGACTTATTTCACTTAGAATCACCGTACCTGAATCCACCCATTTTGCTGCTAATGGTGTTATGACATTGATTTCATGGCTGAGGGATATTCCATCGTACGTAATTACCACAATTTTTTGAACCATTTTTATATTTCCTGGGATATTTAAGGTGTACCCAAGTTGAGGTCCTTGTAAGCAGTGCAGCCCTAAATTTTGGGGTGGCTCTGTCTTATTCATTTTCAGTTTTCCCAAGGAATATTCCCCAGACTGGAAGTGCCATTGGCTCTGTAGCTCTGTTCTTTACTTGTTTTATGGAACACAGTATACTCCTCCAGAGTGGCAGTTGGCAATTTACATCCCGCCCATCAGCATAACAAGGCTCCCTGTTCTCCAGGGCCTTTCTTGCCTTTCTGGTTTTTACACATTTTGTGGATGTCCCTTTTGACCGGTGGAAAGTGATACTTCTTTGTAGTGCAGATTTGCATTGCCCGCTTGCTTGCTTGGCCAAAAAGGCCGTATGCGTTTTCTCCTGAATATATTTAGGAGAAAACGCATACACCCTTTTTGGCCAAGTGCATCATTGTCGAAGTTGTGCCCCTCTTCCTGTGCTTTAAAGGCGATTCCAACGTACCTCTTGAAATCTGTTTCCTGCTATTCTGCCTCGCTTTCAAGTCCGCCTCGTTGCCTTCCCTCAACAGATTTTTGGACGATACTTGTCCTTTATTACTCGGCCAGTTTGTGAATTGCTGTGCCCCTGAGCTCCATTTTTCAACTCGTTTTTGGTGAGCTGACCGCAAGTCCAAAATTTTGGTTCAGGACCTATGCTGGTTCCCGGTGGGAGGCTGAGACTTTGGTTAATTCTTCTTCCTGCCGGGAAATTACAGTGATATGTGCCCGTCCAGATGCCTAACAGCTACTCTCTCATTGGTTCTCCCTCTTCCCTTTCATCCTCTGCCAAATTGGCAACCTGTGCGATCCAGGAGGTTAAAGGGGCTGTCTCTCCAAGTTGGGAGGTTGATAGTAAAGCAGATGGAAAGTCAAACCGGAGCACCAGGATAGGGACTATTCGTTGAGTTTTAGAAACCTTTGGTATTCAGTGTGTCCGTTCTCTAGGTTTCCCGTACATGTTATAGCTGTAGTAATATTCCCTTCAACCTGGAGAGTTGGGACCCATGGAATGGGTGCCAGGCATTTGTGCTTTAAAGGGTCTACATTTGCTCACCCAATCTCACCAATCGTCTCAGTCCCAAGTGTCCCTCTTATGCCACATCGAGCTGTCATTGTAGATAGGGTCATTCCAGGTTTCATCAGAGACCCTGAAGGAATTGTAAAGAATTTCCCAGTTTTTTTGTTTTGTTTTTGAAATTCCTTTTTATAGTGGGTTTGAGCTGTTCTCGCTTTCATATTTATGCCAGTCTAGACACACTTGATTCCCTTACAGCGACATATCAATACATAGGTTTTAAGATTCTTACTAGTCAGATATATTCCTCTGCGGGAAATATGGTGTTTTGAATCCCTTTCACTGAGGAAGGTGTAGGTCTTGTCTATTCCATAGTTGGTTTTTGGAATGGTACCTGTGCTTATATCAAACTCTGGTTTTATGCATCACCCCACCTCTCCTTCCCCCTTAAGCAGGCATAAGAGTATTTTCTAAATGTGAGAAACTGTTCTCTTTCCTAACTCAGTTCAAGTGTAGCCATGTTTACAGGATCTTCATAAGTGATATCTTATGATAAGTTTCTTTTTCTGTGTGACTTATTTCACTTAGAATCATCATACCTGAATCCAACCATTTTGCTGCTACTGGTCTTATGACATTGATTTCATGGCTGAGGGATATTCCATCGTATGTAAATACCACAATTTTTTGAACCATTTTTATATTTCCTGGGATATTTAAGGTGTACCCAAGTTGAGGTCCTTGTAAGCAGTGCAGCCCTAAATTTTGGGGTGGCTCTGTCTTATTGATTTTCAGTTTTCCCAAGGTATATTCCCTAGACTGGAAGTGCCCTTGGCTCTGTAGCTCTGTTGTTTACTTGTTTTAGGGAACACAATGCACTCCTCCAGAGAGGCAGTTGACAATTTACATCCTGCCAATCAGCATAACAAGGCTCCCTGTTCTCCAGGGCCTGTCTTGCCTTTCTGGTTTTTACACATTTTGTGGATGTCCCTTTTGACCGGTGGGAAGTGATACTTCTTTGTAGTGCAGATTTGCATTGCCCGCTTGCTTGCTTGGCCAAAAAGGGCGTATGCGTTTTTTCCTGAATATATTCAGGAGAAAACGCATACGCCCTTTTTGGCCAAGTGCATCATTGTCGAAGTTGTGCCCCTCTTCCTGTGCTTTAAAGGCGATTCCAACGTACCTCTTGAAATCTGTTTCCTGCTATTCTGCCTCGCTTTCAAGTCCGCCTCGTTGCCTTCCCTCAACAGATTTTTGGACGATACTTGTTCTTTATTACTTGGCCAGATTGTGAATTGCTGTGCCCCTGAGCTCCATTTTTCAACTCGTTTTTTGTGAGCTGACCGCAAGTCCAAAATTTTGGTTCAGGACCTATGCTGGTTCCCGGTGGGGGGCTGAGACTTTGGTTAATTCTTCTTCCTGCCGGAAGTTAGAGTGATATGTGCCCATCCAAATGCCTAACAGCTACTCTCTCATTGGTTCTCCCTCTTCCCTTTCATCCTCTGCCAAATTGGCAACCTGTGCGAACCAGGATGTTAAATGGGCTGTCTCTCCAAGCTGGGAGGTTGATAGTAAAGCAGATGGAAAGTCAAACCAGAGCACCAGGAGAGGGACTATTCGTTGAGTTTTAGAAACCTTTCGTATTCACAGTGTGTCCGTTCTCTAGGTTTCCTGTACATGTTATAGCTGTAGTAATATTCCCTTCAACCTGGAGAGTTGGGACCCATGGAATGGGTGTCATGCATTATTGCTTTAAAGGGTCTGCATTTGCTCACCCAATCTCACCAATCGTCTCAGTCCCAAGTGTCCAGCCTTATGCCACATCCAGTTGTCGTTGTAGATAGGGTCATTCCAGGTTTCATCAGAGACCCTGAAGGAATTGTAAAGAATTTCCCAGTTTTTTTGTTTTGTTTTTGAAATTCCTTTTTATAGTGGGTTTGAGCTGATTCTCGCTGCCATGTTTATGCCAGTCTAGACACACTTGATTCCCTTATGGAGACATATCAATACATAGGTTTTAAGATTCTTACGAGTCAGATATATTCCTCTGCGGGAAATATGGGGTTTTGAGTCCCTTTCACTTAGGAAGGTGTAGGTCTTGTCTATTCCATAGTTGCTTTTTGGAACGGTACCTGTGCTTATATCAAACTCTGGTTTTATGCATCACCCCACCTCTCCTTGCCCTTTAGGCAGGCATAAGAGTGTTTTCTAAATGTGAGACACTGTTCTCTTTCCTAACTCAGTTCAAGTGTAGCCATGTTTACAGGATCTTCATAAGTGATATCTTATGATAAGTTTCTTTTTCTCTGTGACTTATTTCACTTAGAATCATCGTACCTGAATCCACCCATTTTGCTACTACTGGTCTTATGACATTGATTTCATGGCTGAGGGATATTCCATCGTACGTAATTACCACAATTTTTTGAACCATTTTTATATTTCCTGGGATATTTAAGGTGTACCCAAGTTGAGGTCCTTGTAAACAGTGCAGCCCTAAATTTTGGGGTGGCTCTGTCCTATTGATTTTCAGTTTTCCCAAGGTATATTCCCTAGACTGGAAGTGCCCTTGGCTCTGTAGCTCTGTTGTTTACTTGTTTTAGGGAACACAATGCACTCCTCCAGAGAGGCAGTTGGCAATTTACATCCCGCCCATCAGCATAACAAGGCTCCCTGTTCTCCAGGGCCTGTCTTGCCTTTCTTGTTCTTACACATTTTGTGGATGTCCCTTTTGACCGGTGGGAAGTGATACTTCTTTGTAGTGCAGATTTGCATTGCCCGCTTGCTTGCTTGGCCAAAAAGGGCGTATGCGTTTTCTCCTGAATATATTCAGGAGAAAACGCATACGCCCTTTTTGGCCAAGTGCATCATTGTCGAAGTTGTGCCCCTCTTCCTGTGCTTTAAAGGCGATTCCAACGTACCTCTTGAAATCTGTTTCCTGCTATTCTGCCTCGCTTTCAAGTCCGCTTCGTTGCCTTCCCTCAACAGATTTTTGGACGATAGTTGTCCTTTATTACTCGGCCAGTTTGTGAATTGCTGTGCCCCTGAGCTCCATTTTTCAACTCGTTTTTGGTGAGCTGACCGCAAGTCCAAAATTTTGGTTCAGGACCTATACTGGTTCCCGGTGGGGAGCTGAGACTTTGGTTAATTCTTCTTCCTCCCGGGAAGTTAGAGTGATATGTGCCCATCCAAATGCCTAACAGGTACTCTCTCATTGGTTCTCCCTCTTCCCTTTCATCCTCTGCCAAATTGGCAACCTGTGCGAACCAGGAGGTTAAAGGGGCTGTCTCTCCAAGTTGGGAGGTTGATAGTAAAGCAGATGGAAAGTCAAACCGGAGCACCAGGAGAGGGACTATTCGTTGAGTTTTAGAAACCTTTCGTATTCACAGTGTGTCCGTTCTCTATGTTTCCTGTACATTTTATAGCTGTAGTAATATTCCCTGCAACCTGGAGAGTTCGGACACATGGAATGGGTGCCATGCATTATTGCTTTAAAGGGTCTGCATTTGCTCACCCTATCTCACCAATCGTCTCAGTCCCAAGTGTCCCTCCTTATGCCACATCCAGCTGACGTTGTAGATAGGGTCATTCCAGGTTTCATCAGAGACCCTGAAGGAATTGTAAAGAATTTCCCAGTTTTTTTCTTTTGTTTTTGAAATTCCTTTTTATAGTGGGTTTGAGCTGATTCTCGCTGCCATGTTTATGCCACTCTAGACACACTTGATTCCCTTACGGAGACATATCAATACATATGTTTTAAGATTCTTACTAGTCAGATATATTCCTCTGCGGGAAATATGGGGTTTTGAGTCCCTTTCACTGAGGAAGGTGTAGGTCTTGTCTATTCCATAGTTGGTTTTTGGAACGGTACCTGTGCTTATATCAAACTCTGGTTTTTTGCATCACCCCACCTCTCCTTACCCCTTAAGCAGGCATAAGAGTGTTTTCTAAATGTGAGAGACTGTTCTCTTTCCTAACTCAGTTCAAGTGTAGCCATGTTTACAGGATCTTCATAAGTGATATCTTATGATAAGTTTCTTTTTCTGTGTGACTTATTTCACTTAGAATCACCGTACCTGAATCCACCCATTTTGCTGCTAATGGTGTTATGACATTGATTTCATGGCTGAGGGATATTCCATCGTACGTAAGTACCACAATTTTTTGAACCATTTTTATATTTCCTGGGATATTTAAGGTGTACCCAAGTTGAGGTCCTTGTAAGCAGTGCAGCCCTAAATTTTGGGGTGGCTCTGTCTTATTCATTTTCAGTTTTCCCAAGGAATATTCCCCAGACTGGAAGTGCCATTGGCTCTGTAGCTCTGTTCTTTACTTGTTTTATGGAACACAGTATACTCCTCCAGAGTGGCAGCTGGCAATTTACATCCCGCCCATCAGCATAACAAGGCTCCCTGTTCTCCAGGGCCTTTCTTGCCTTTCTGGTTTTTACACATTTTGTGGATGTCCCTTTTGACCGGTGGAAAGTGATACTTCTTTGTAGTGCAGATTTGCATTGCCCGCTTGCTTGCTTGGCCAAAAAGGCCGTATGCGTTTTCTCCTGAATATATTTAGGAGAAAACGCATACACCCTTTTTGGCCAAGTGCATCATTGTCGAAGTTGTGCCCCTCTTCCTGTGCTTTAAAGGCGATTCCAACGTACCTCTTGAAATCTGTTTCCTGCTATTCTGCCTCGCTTTCAAGTCCGCCTCGTTGCCTTCCCTCAACAGATTTTTGGACGATACTTGTCCTTTATTACTCGGCCAGTTTGTGAATTGCTGTGCCCCTGAGCTCCATTTTTCAACTCGTTTTTGGTGAGCTGACCGCAAGTCCAAAATTTTGGTTCAGGACCTATGCTGGTTCCCGGTGGGAGGCTGAGACTTTGGTTAATTCTTCTTCCTGCCGGGAAATTACAGTGATATGTGCCCGTCCAGATGCCTAACAGCTACTCTCTCATTGGTTCTCCCTCTTCCCTTTCATCCTCTGCCAAATTGGCAACCTGTGCGATCCAGGAGGTTAAAGGGGCTGTCTCTCCAAGTTGGGAGGTTGATAGTAAAGCAGATGGAAAGTCAAACCGGAGCACCAGGAGAGGGACTATTCGTTGAGTTTTAGAAACCTTTGGTATTCAGTGTGTCCGTTCTCTAGGTTTCCCGTACATGTTATAGCTGTAGTAATATTCCCTTCAACCTGGAGAGTTGGGACCCATGGAATGGGTGCCAGGCATTTGTGCTTTAAAGGGTCTACATTTGCTTACCCAATCTCACCAATCGTCTCAGTCCCAAGTGTCCCTCTTATGCCACATCGAGCTGTCATTGTAGATAGGGTCATTCCAGGTTTCATCAGAGACCCTGAAGGAATTGTAAAGAATTTCACAGTTTTTTTGTTTTGTTTTTGAAATTCCTTTTTATAGTGGGTTTGAGCTCTTCTCGCTTTCATATTTATGCCAGTCTAGACACACTTGATTCCCTTACAGCGACATATCAATACATAGGTTTTAAGATTCTTACTAGTCAGATATATTCCTCTGCGGGAAATATGGTGTTTTGAATCCCTTTCACTGAGGAAGGTGTAGGTCTTGTCTATTCCATAGTTGGTGTTTGGAATGGTACCTGTGCTTATATCAAACTCTGGTTTTATGCATCACCCCACCTCTCCTTCCCCCTTAAGCAGGCATAAGAGTATTTTCTAAATGTGAGAAACTGTTCTCTTTCCTAACTCAGTTCAAGTGTAGCCGTGTTTACAGGATCTTCATAAGTGATATCTTATGATAAGTTTCTTTTTCTGTGTGACTTATTTCACTTAGAATCATCATACCTGAATCCACCCATTTTGCTGCTACTGGTCTTATGACATTGATTTCATGGCTGAGGGATATTCCATCGTATGTAAATACCACAATTTTTTGAACCATTTTTATATTTCCTGGGATATTTAAGGTGTACCCAAGTTGAGGTCCTTGTAAGCAGTGCAGCCCTAAATTTTGGGGTGGCTCTGTCTTATTGATTTTCAGTTTTCCCAAGGTATATTCCCTAGACTGGAAGTGCCCTTGGCTCTGTAGCTCTGTTGTTTACTTGTTTTAGGGAACACAATGCACTCCTCCAGAGAGGCAGTTGACAATTTACATCCTGCCAATCAGCATAACAAGGCTCCCTGTTCTCCAGGGCCTGTCTTGCCTTTCTGGTTTTTACACATTTTGTGGATGTCCCTTTTGACCGGTGGGAAGTGATACTTCTTTGTAGTGCAGATTTGCATTGCCCGCTTGCTTGCTTGGCCAAAAAGGGCGTATGCGTTTTCTCCTGAATATATTCAGGAGAAAACGCATACGCCCTTTTTGGCCAAGTGCATCATTGTCGACGTTGTGCCCCTCTTCCTGTGCTTTAAAGGCGATTCCAACGTACCTCTTGAAATCTGTTTCCTGCTATTCTGCCTCGCTTTCAAATCCGCCTCGTTGCCTTCCCTCAACAGATTTTTGGATGATACTTGTCCTTTAGTACCTGGCCAGTTTGTGAATTGCTGTGCCCATGAGCTCCATTTTTCAACTCGTTTTTTGTTAGCTGACAGCAAGTCCAAAATTTTGGTTCAGGACCTATGCTGGTTCCCTGTGTGGGGCAGAGACTTTGGTTAATTCTTCTTCCTGCCGGGAAGTTAGAGTGATATGTGCCCGTCCAAATGCCTAACAGCTACTCTCTCATTGGTTCTCCCTCTTCCCTTTCATCCTCTGCCAAATTGGCAACCTGTGCGAACCAGGAGGTTAAAGAGGCTGTCTCTCCATGTTGGGAGGTTGATAGTAAAGCAGATGGAAAGTCAAACCGGAGCACCAGGAGAGGGACTATTCATTGAGTTTTAGAAACCTTTGGTATTCACAGTGTGTCCGTTCTCTAGGATTCCCGTACATGTTATAGCTGTAGTAATAATCCCTTCAACCTGGAGAGTTCGGACCCATGGAATGGGTGCCATGCATTATTGCTTTAAAGGGTCTGCATTTGCTCACCCAAACTCACCAATCGTCTCAGTCCCAAGTGTCCCTCCTTATGCCACATCCAGCTGTCGTTGTAGATAGGGTCATTCCAGGTTTCATCAGAGACCCTGAAGGAATTGTAAAGAATTTCCCAGTTTTTATGTTTTGTTTTTGAAATTCCTTTTTATAGTGGGATTGAGCTGTTTCTCACTGCCATGTTTATGCCAGTCTAGACACACTTGATTCCCTTATGGAGACATATGCATACATAGGTTTTAAGATTCTTACTAGTCAGATATATTCCTCTGCGGGAAATATGGGGTTTTGAGTCCCTTTCACTGAGGAAGGTGTAGGTCTTGTCTATTCCATAGTTGGTTTTTGGAACGGTACCTGTGCTTATATCAAACTCTGGTTTTATGCATCACCCCACCTCTCCTTCCCCCTTAAGAAGGCATAAGAGTGTTTTCTAAATGTGAGACACTGTTCTATTTCCTAACTCAGTTCAAGTGTAGTCATGTTTACAGGATCTTCATAAGTGATATCTTATGATAAGTTTCTTTTTCTCTGTGACTTATTTCACTTAGAATCATCGTACCTGAATCCACCCATTTTGCTGCTACTGGTCTTATGACATTGATTTCATGGCTGAGGGATATTCCATCGTACGTAAGTACCACAATTTTTTGAACCATTTTTATATTTCCTGGGATATTTAAGGTGTACCCAAGTTGAGGTCCTTGTAAGCAGTGCAGCCCTAAATTTTGGGGTGGCTCTGTCTTATTGATTTTCAGTTTTCCCAAGGTATATTCCCTAGACTGGAAGTGCCCTTGGCTCTGTAGCTCTGTTGTTTACTTGTTTTAGGGAACACAATGCACTCCTCCAGAGAGGCAGTTGGCAATTTACATCCCGCCCATCAGCATAACAAGGCTCCCTGTTCTCCAGGGCCTGTCTTGCCTTTCTGGTTTTTACACATTTTGTGGATGTCCCTTTTGACCGGTGGGAAGTGATACTTCTTTGTAGTGTAGATTTGCATTGCCCGCTTGCTTGCTTGGCAAAATGGGCGTATGCGTTTTTTCCTGAATATATTCAGGAGAAAACGCATACGCCCTTTTTGGCCAAGTGCATCATTGTCGAAGTTGTGCCCCTCTTACTGTGCTTTAAAGGCGATTCCAACGTACCTCTTGAAATCTGTTTCCTGCTATTCTGCCTCGCTTTCAAATCCGCCTCGTTGCCTTCCCTCAACAGATTTTTGGACCATACTTGTCCTTTATTACTTGGCCAGTTTGTGAATTGCTGTGCCCCTGAGCTCCATTTTTAAACTCGTTTTTTGTTATCTGACAGAAAGTCCAAAATTTTGGTTCAGGACCTATGCTGGTTCCCGGTGGGGGGCTGAGACTTTGGTTAATTCTTCTTCCTGCCGGGAAGTTAGAGTGATATGTGCCCGTCCAAATGCCTAACAGCTACTCTCTCATTGGTTCTCCCTCCTCCCTTTCATCCTCTGCCAAATTGGCAACCTGTGCGAACCAGGAGGTTAAAGGGGCTGTCTCTCCATGTTGGGAGGTTGATAGTAAAGCAGATGGAAAGTCAAACCGGAGCACCAGGAGAGGGACTCTTCTTTGAGTTTTAGAAACATTTCGTATTCACAGTGTGTCCGTTCTCTAGGTTTCCCGTACATGATATAGCTGTAGTAATATTCCCTTCAACCTGGAGAGTTCGGACCCTTGGAATGGGTGCCATGCATTATTGCTTTAAAGGGTCTGCATTTGCTAACCCAAACTCACCAATCATCTCAGTCACAAGTGTCCCTCCTTATGCCACATCCAGCTGTCATTGTAGATAGGGTCATTCCAGGTTTCATCAGAGACCCTGAAGGAATTGTAAAGAATTTCCCAGTTTTTTTGTTTTGTTTTTGAAATTCCTTTTTATAGTGGGTTTGAGCTGATTCTCGCTGCCATGTTTATGCCAGTCTAGACACACTTGATTCCCTTATGGAGACATATCAATACATAGGTTTTAAGATTCTTACTAGTCAGATATATTCCTCTGCGGGAAATATGGGGTTTTGAGTCCCTTTCACTTAGGAAGGTGTAGGTCTTGTCTATTCCATAGTTGCTTTTTGGAACGGTACCTGTGCTTATATCAAACTCTGGTTTTATGCATCACCCCACCTCTCCTTGCCCTTTAGGCAGGCATAAGAGTGTTTTCTAAATGTGAGACACTGTTCTCTTTCCTAACTCAGTTCAAGTGTAGCCATGTTTACAGGATCTTCATAAGTGATATCTTATGATAAGTTTCTTTTTCTGTGTGACTTATTTCACTTAAAATCATCGTACCTGAATCCACCCATTTTGCTACTACTGGTCTTATGACATTGATTTCATGGCTGAGGGATATTCCATCGTACGTAATTACCACAATTTTTTGAACCATTTTTATATTTCCTGGGATATTTAAGGTGTACCCAAGTTGAGGTCCTTGTAAACAGTGCAGCCCTAAATTTTGGGGTGGCTCTGTCCTATTGATTTTCAGTTTTCCCAAGGTATATTCCCTAGACTGGAAGTGCCCTTGGCTCTGTAGCTCTGTTGTTTACTTGTTTTAGGGAACACAATGCACTCCTCCAGAGAGGCAGTTGGCAATTTACATCCCGCCCATCAGCATAACAAGGCTCCCTGTTCTCCAGGGCCTGTCTTGCCTTTCTTGTTCTTACACATTTTGTGGATGTCCCTTTTGACCGGTGGGAAGTGATACTTCTTTGTAGTGCAGATTTGCATTGCCCGCTTGCTTGCTTGGCCAAAAAGGGCGTATGCGTTTTCTCCTGAATATATTCAGGAGAAAACGCATACGCACTTTTTGGCCAAGTGCATCATTGTCGAAGTTGTGCCCCTCTTCCTGTGCTTTAAAGGCGATTCCAACGTATCTCTTGAAATCTGTTTCCTGCTATTCTGCCTCGCTTTCAAGTCCGCTTCGTTGCCTTCCCTCAACAGATTTTTGGACGATAGTTGTCCTTTATTACTCGGCCAGTTTGTGAATTGCTGTGCCCCTGAGCTCCATTTTTCAACTCGTTTTTGGTGAGCTGACGGCAAGTCCAAAATTTTGGTTCAGGACCTATACTGGTTCCCGGTGGGGAGCTGAGACTTTGGTTAATTCTTCTTCCTCCCGGGAAGTTAGAGTGATATGTGCCCATCCAAATGCCTAACAGGTACTCTCTCATTGGTTCTCCCTCTTCCCTTTCATCCTCTGCCAAATTGGCAACCTGTGCGAACCAGGAGGTTAAAGGGGCTGTCTCTCCAAGTTGGGAGGTTGATAGTAAAGCAGATGGAAAGTCAAACCGGAGCACCAGGAGAGGGACTATTCGTTGAGTTTTAGAAACCTTTCGTATTCACAGTGTGTCCGTTCTCTAGGTTTCCTGTACATTTTATAGCTGTAGTAATATTCCCTTCAACCTGGAGAGTTCGGACACATGGAATGGGTGCCATGCATTATTGCTTTAAAGGGTCTGCATTTGCTCACCCTATCTCACCAATCGTCTCAGTCCCAAGTGTCCCTCCTTATGCCACATCCAGCTGACGTTGTAGATAGGGTCATTCCAGGTTTCATCAGAGACCCTGAAGGAATTGTAAAGAATTTCCCAGTTTTTTTCTTTTGTTTTTGAAATTCCTTTTTATAGTGGGTTTGAGCTGATTCTCGCTGCCATGTTTATGCCACTCTAGACACACTTGATTCCCTTACGGAGACATATCAATACATATGTTTTAAGATTCTTACTAGTCAGATATATTCCTCTGCGGGAAATATGGGGTTTTGAGTCCCTTTCACTGAGGAAGGTGTAGGTCTTGTCTATTCCATAGTTGGTTTTTGGAACGGTACCTGTGCTTATATCAAACTCTGGTTTTTTGCATCACCCCACCTCTCCTTACCCCTTAAGCAGGCATAAGAGTGTTTTCTAAATGTGAGAGACTGTTCTCTTTCCTAACTCAGTTCAAGTGTAGCCATGTTTACAGGATCTTCATAAGTGATATCTTATGATAAGTTTCTTTTTCTGTGTGACTTATTTCACTTAGAATCACCGTACCTGAATCCACCCATTTTGCTGCTAATGGTGTTATGACATTGATTTCATGGCTGAGGGATATTCCATCGTACGTAAGTACCACAATTTTTTGAACCATTTTTATATTTCCTGGGATATTTAAGGTGTACCCAAGTTGAGGTCCTTGTAAGCAGTGCAGCCCTAAATTTTGGGGTGGCTCTGTCTTATTCATTTTCAGTTTTCCCAAGGAATATTCCCCAGACTGGAAGTGCCATTGGCTCTGTAGCTCTGTTCTTTACTTGTTTTATGGAACACAGTATACTCCTCCAGAGTGGCAGCTGGCAATTTACATCCCGCCCATCAGCATAACAAGGCTCCCTGTTCTCCAGGGCCTTTCTTGCCTTTCTGGTTTTTACACATTTTGTGGATGTCCCTTTTGACCGGTGGAAAGTGATACTTCTTTGTAGTGCAGATTTGCATTGCCCGCTTGCTTGCTTGGCCAAAAAGGCCGTATGCGTTTTCTCCTGAATATATTTAGGAGAAAACGCATACACCCTTTTTGGCCAAGTGCATCATTGTCGAAGTTGTGCCCCTCTTCCTGTGCTTTAAAGGTGATTCCAACGTACCTCTTGAAATCTGTTTCCTGCTATTCTGCCTCGCTTTCAAGTCCGCCTCGTTGCCTTCCCTCAACAGATTTTTGGACGATACTTGTCCTTTATTACTCGGCCAGTTTGTGAATTGCTGTGCCCCTGAGCTCCATTTTTCAACTCGTTTTTGGTGAGCTGACCGCAAGTCCAAAATTTTGGTTCAGGACCTATGCTGGTTCCCGGTGGGAGGCTGAGACTTTGGTTAATTCTTCTTCCTGCCGGGAAATTACAGTGATATGTGCCCGTCCAGATGCCTAACAGCTACTCTCTCATTGGTTCTCCCTCTTCCCTTTCATCCTCTGCCAAATTGGCAACCTGTGCGATCCAGGAGGTTAAAGGGGCTGTCTCTCCAAGTTGGGAGGTTGATAGTAAAGCAGATGGAAAGTCAAACCGGAGCACCAGGAGAGGGACTATTCGTTGAGTTTTAGAAACCTTTGGTATTCAGTGTGTCCGTTCTCTAGGTTTCCCGTACATGTTATAGCTGTAGTAATATTCCCTTCAACCTGGAGAGTTGGGACCCATGGAATGGGTGCCAGGCATTTGTGCTTTAAAGGGTCTACATTTGCTCACCCAATCTCACCAATCGTCTCAGTCCCAAGTGTCCCTCTTATGCCACATCGAGCTGTCATTGTAGATAGGGTCATTCCAGGTTTCATCAGAGACCCTGAAGGAATTGTAAAGAATTTCCCAGTTTTTTTGTTTTGTTTTTGAAATTCCTTTTTATAGTGGGTTTGAGCTGTTCTCGCTTTCATATTTATGCCAGTCTAGACACACTTGATTCCCTTACAGCGACATATCAATACATAGGTTTTAAGATTCTTACTAGTCAGATATATTCCTCTGCGGGAAATATGGTGTTTTGAATCCCTTTCACTGAGGAAGGTGTAGGTCTTGTCTATTCCATAGTTGGTTTTTGGAATGGTACCTGTGCTTATATCAAACTCTGGTTTTATGCATCACCCCACCTCTCCTTCCCCCTTAAGCAGGCATAAGAGTATTTTCTAAATGTGAGAAACTGTTCTCTTTCCTAACTCAGTTCAAGTGTAGCCATGTTTACAGGATCTTCATAAGTGATATCTTATGATAAGTTTCTTTTTCTGTGTGACTTATTTCACTTAGAATCATCATACCTGAATCCAACCATTTTGCTGCTACTGGTCTTATGACATTGATTTCATGGCTGAGGGATATTCCATCGTATGTAAATACCACAATTTTTTGAACCATTTTTATATTTCCTGGGATATTTAAGGTGTACCCAAGTTGAGGTCCTTGTAAGCAGTGCAGCCCTAAATTTTGGGGTGGCTCTGTCTTATTGATTTTCAGTTTTCCCAAGGTATATTCCCTAGACTGGAAGTGCCCTTGGCTCTGTAGCTCTGTTGTTTACTTGTTTTAGGGAACACAATGCACTCCTCCAGAGAGGCAGTTGACAATTTACATCCTGCCAATCAGCATAACAAGGCTCCCTGTTCTCCAGGGCCTGTCTTGCCTTTCTGGTTTTTACACATTTTGTGGATGTCCCTTTTGACCGGTGGGAAGTGATACTTCTTTGTAGTGCAGATTTGCATTGCCCGCTTGCTTGCTTGGCCAAAAAGGGCGTATGCGTTTTCTCCTGAATATATTCAGGAGAAAACGCATACGCCCTTTTTGGCCAAGTGCATCATTGTCGACGTTGTGCCCCTCTTCCTGTGCTTTAAAGGCGATTCCAACGTACCTCTTGAAATCTGTTTCCTGCTATTCTGCCTCGCTTTCAAATCCGCCTCGTTGCCTTCCCTCAACAGATTTTTGGATGATACTTGTCCTTTAGTACCTGGCCAGTTTGTGAATTGCTGTGCCCATGAGCTCCATTTTTCAACTCGTTTTTTGTTAGCTGACAGCAAGTCCAAAATTTTGGTTCAGGACCTATGCTGGTTCCCTGTGTGGGGCAGAGACTTTGGTTAATTCTTCTTCCTGCCGGGAAGTTAGAGTGATATGTGCCCGTCCAAATGCCTAACAGCTACTCTCTCATTGGTTCTCCCTCTTCCCTTTCATCCTCTGCCAAATTGGCAACCTGTGCGAACCAGGAGGTTAAAGAGGCTGTCTCTCCATGTTGGGAGGTTGATAGTAAAGCAGATGGAAAGTCAAACCGGAGCACCAGGAGAGGGACTATTCATTGAGTTTTAGAAACCTTTGGTATTCACAGTGTGTCCGTTCTCTAGGATTCCCGTACATGTTATAGCTGTAGTAATAATCCCTTCAACCTGGAGAGTTCGGACCCATGGAATGGGTGCCATGCATTATTGCTTTAAAGGGTCTGCATTTGCTCACCCAAACTCACCAATCGTCTCAGTCCCAAGTGTCCCTCCTTATGCCACATCCAGCTGTCGTTGTAGATAGGGTCATTCCAGGTTTCATCAGAGACCCTGAAGGAATTGTAAAGAATTTCCCAGTTTTTATGTTTTGTTTTTGAAATTCCTTTTTATAGTGGGATTGAGCTGTTTCTCACTGCCATGTTTATGCCAGTCTAGACACACTTGATTCCCTTATGGAGACATATGCATACATAGGTTTTAAGATTCTTACTAGTCAGATATATTCCTCTGCGGGAAATATGGGGTTTTGAGTCCCTTTCACTGAGGAAGGTGTAGGTCTTGTCTATTCCATAGTTGGTTTTTGGAACGGTACCTGTGCTTATATCAAACTCTGGTTTTATGCATCACCCCACCTCTCCTTCCCCCTTAAGAAGGCATAAGAGTGTTTTCTAAATGTGAGACACTGTTCTATTTCCTAACTCAGTTCAAGTGTAGTCATGTTTACAGGATCTTCATAAGTGATATCTTATGATAAGTTTCTTTTTCTCTGTGACTTATTTCACTTAGAATCATCGTACCTGAATCCACCCATTTTGCTGCTACTGGTCTTATGACATTGATTTCATGGCTGAGGGATATTCCATCGTACGTAAGTACCACAATTTTTTGAACCATTTTTATATTTCCTGGGATATTTAAGGTGTACCCAAGTTGAGGTCCTTGTAAGCAGTGCAGCCCTAAATTTTGGGGTGGCTCTGTCTTATTGATTTTCAGTTTTCCCAAGGTATATTCCCTAGACTGGAAGTGCCCTTGGCTCTGTAGCTCTGTTGTTTACTTGTTTTAGGGAACACAATGCACTCCTCCAGAGAGGCAGTTGGCAATTTACATCCCGCCCATCAGCATAACAAGGCTCCCTGTTCTCCAGGGCCTGTCTTGCCTTTCTGGTTTTTACACATTTTGTGGATGTCCCTTTTGACCGGTGGGAAGTGATACTTCTTTGTAGTGTAGATTTGCATTGCCCGCTTGCTTGCTTGGCCAAAATGGGCGTATGCGTTTTTTCCTGAATATATTCAGGAGAAAACGCATACGCCCTTTTTGGCCAAGTGCATCATTGTCGAAGTTGTGCCCCTCTTACTGTGCTTTAAAGGCGATTCCAACGTACCTCTTGAAATCTGTTTCCTGCTATTCTGCCTCGCTTTCAAATCCGCCTCGTTGCCTTCCCTCAACAGATTTTTGGACCATACTTGTCCTTTATTACTTGGCCAGTTTGTGAATTGCTGTGCCCCTGAGCTCCATTTTTAAACTCGTTTTTTGTTATCTGACAGAAAGTCCAAAATTTTGGTTCAGGACCTATGCTGGTTCCCGGTGGGGGGCTGAGACTTTGGTTAATTCTTCTTCCTGCCGGGAAGTTAGAGTGATATGTGCCCGTCCAAATGCCTAACAGCTACTCTCTCATTGGTTCTCCCTCTTCCCTTTCATCCTCTGCCAAATTGGCAACCTGTGCGAACCAGGAGGTTAAAGGGGCTGTCTCTCCATGTTGGGAGGTTGATAGTAAAGCAGATGGAAAGTCAAACCGGAGCACCAGGAGAGGGACTCTTCTTTGAGTTTTAGAAACATTTCGTATTCACAGTGTGTCCGTTCTCTAGGTTTCCCGTACATGATATAGCTGTAGTAATATTCCCTTCAACCTGGAGAGTTCGGACCCTTGGAATGGGTGCCATGCATTATTGCTTTAAAGGGTCTGCATTTGCTAACCCAAACTCACCAATCATCTCAGTCACAAGTGTCCCTCCTCATGCCACATCCAGCTGTCATTGTAGATAGGGTCATTCCAGGTTTCATCAGAGACCCTGAAGGAATTGTAAAGAATTTCCCAGTTTTTTTGTTTTGTTTTTGAAATTCCTTTTTATAGTGGGTTTGAACTGATTCTCGCTGCCATATTTATGCCAGTGTAGACACACTTGATTCCCTTACGGAGACATATGCATACATAGGTTTTAAGATTCTTACTAGTCAGATATATTCCTCTGCGGGAAATATGGGGTTTTGAGTCCCTTTCACTGAGGAAGGTATAGGTCTTGTCTATTCCATAGTTGGTTTTTGGAACGTTACCTGTGCTTATATCAAACTCTGGTTTTATGCATCACCCCACCTCTCCTTCCCCCTTAAGAAGGCATAAGAGTGTTTTCTAAATGTGAGACACTGTTCTATTTCCTAACTCAGTTCAAGTGTAGTCATGTTTACAGGATCTTCATAAGTGATATCTTATGATAAGTTTCTCTTTCTCTGTGACTTATTTCCCTTAGAATCATCGTACCTGAATCCACCCATTTTGCTGCTACTGGTCTTATGACATTGATTTCATGGCTGAGGGATATTCCATCGTACGTAAGTACCACAATTTTTTGAACCATTTTTATATTTCCTGGGATATTTAAGGTGTACCCAAGCTGAGGTCCTTGTAAGCAGTGCAGCCCTAAATTTTGGGGTGGCTCTGTCTTACTGATTTTCAGTTTTCCCAAGATATATTCCCTAGACTGGAAGTGACCTCGGCTCTGTAGCTCTGTTGTTTACTTGTTTTACGGAACACAATGCACTCCTCCAGAGAGGCAGTTGGCAATTTACATCCCGCCCATCAGCATAACAAGGCTCCCTGTTCTCCAGGGCCTGTCTTGCCTTTCTGGTTTTTACAGATTTTGTGGATGACCCTTTTGACCGGTGGGAAGTGATTCTTCTTTGTAGTGCAGATTTGCATTGCCCGCTTGCTTGCGTGGCCAAAAAGGGCGTATGCGTTTTCTCCAGAATATATTCAGGAGAATACGCATACGCCCTTTTTGGCCAAGTGCATCATTGTCGATGTTGTGCCCCTCTTCCTGTGCTTTAAAGGCGATTCCAACGTACCTCTTGAAATCTGCTTCCTGCTATTCTGCCTCGCTTTCAAGTCCGTCTCGTTGCCTTCCCTCAACAGATTTTTGGACGATAGTTGTCCTTTATTACTCGGCCAGTTTCTGAATTGCTGTGCCCCTGAGCTCCATTTTTCAACACGTTTTTGGTGAGCTGACCGCAAGTCCAAAATTTTGGTTCAGGACCTATACTGGTTCCCGGTGTGTGGTTGAGACTTTGGTTATTTCTTCTTCCTGCCGGGAAATTAGAGTGATATGTGCCCGTCCAAATGCCTAACAGCTACTCTCTCATTGGTTCTCCCTCTTCCCTATCATCCTCTGCCAATTTGGCAACCTGTGCGAATCAGGAGGTTAAAGAGGCTGTCTCACCAAGCTGGGAGGTTGATAGTAAAGCAGATGGAAATTCAAACCGGAGCACCAGGAAAGGGACTATTCGTTGAGTTTTAGAAACCTTTCGTATTCACAGTGTGTCCGTTCTCTAGGTTTCCCGTACATGTTATATCTATAGTAATATTCCCTTCAACGTGGAGAGTTCGGACCCATGGAATGGGTGTCAGTCATTTGTGCTTTAAAGGGTCTGCATTTGCTCACCCAATCTCACCAATCGTCTCAGTCCCAAGTGTCCCTCCTTATGCCACATCCAGCTGTCATTGTAGATAGGGTCATTCCAGGTTTCATCAGAGACCCTGAAGGAATTGTAAAGAATTTCCCAGTTTTTTTTGTTTTGTTTTTGAAATTCCTTTTTATAGTGGGTTTGAGCTGTTCTCGCTTTCATATTTATGCCAGTCTAGACACACTTGATTCCCTTACAGAGACATATCAATACATAGGTTTTAAGATTCTTACTAGTCAGATATATTCCTCTGCGGGAAATATGGGGTTTTGAATCCCTTTCACTGAGGAAGGTGTATGTCTTGTCTATTCCATAGTTGGTTTTTGGAACGGTACCTGTGCTTATATCAAACTCTGGTTTTATGCATCACCCCACCTCTCCTTCCCCCTTAAGCAGGCATAAGAGTGTTTTCTAAATGTGAGACACTGTTCTCTTTCCTAACTCAGTTCAAGTGTAGTCATGTTTACAGGATCTTCATAAGTGATATCTTATGATAAGTTTCTTTTTCTGTGTGACTTATTTCACTTAGAATCATCATACCTGAATCCACCCATTTTGCTGCTACTGGTCTTATGACATTGATTTCATGGCTGAGGGATATTCCATCGTACGTAAGTACCACAATTTTTTGAACCATTTTTATATTTCCTGGGATATTTAAGGTGTACCCAAGTTGAGGTCCTTGTAAGCAGTGCAGCCCTAAATTTTGGGGTGGCTCTGTCTTATTGATTTTCAGTTTTCCCAAGGTATATTCCCTAGACTGGAAGTGCCCTTGGCTCTGTAGCTCTGTTGTTTACTTGTTTTAGGGAACACAATGCACTCCTCCAGAGAGGCAGTTGGCAATTTACATCCCGCCCATCAGCATAACAAGGCTCCCTGTTCTCCAGGGCCTGTCTTGCCTTTCTGGTTTTTACACATTTTGTGGATGTCCCTTTTGACCGGTGGGAAGTGATACTTCTTTGTAGTGCAGATTTGCATTGCCCGCTTGCTTGCTTGGCCAAAAAGGGCGTATGCGTTTTCTCCTGAATATATTCAGGAGAAAACGCATACGCCCTTTTTGGCCAAGTGCATCATTGTGGAAGTTGTGCCCCCCTTACTGTGCTTTAAAGGCGATTCTAACGTACCCCTTGAAATCTGTTTCCTGCTATTCTGCCTCGCTTTAAAATCCGCCTCGTTGCCTTCCCTCAACAGATTTTTGGACGATACTTGTCCTTTATTACTTGGCCAGTTTGTGAATTGCTGTGCCCATGAGCTCCATTTTTCAACTCGTTTTTTGTTAGCTGACAGCAAGTCCAAAATTTTGGTTCAGGACCTATGCTGGTTCCCGGTGGGGGGCTGAGACTTTGGTTAATTCTTCTTCCTGCCGGGAAGTTAGACTGATATGTGCCCGTCCAAATGCCTAACAGCTACTCTCTCATTGGTTCTCCCTCTTCCCTTTCATCCTCTGCCAAATTGGCAACCTGTGCGAACCAGGAAGTTAAAGGGGCTGTCTCTCCATGTTGGGAGGTTGATAGTAAAGCAGATGGAAAGTCAAACCGGAGCACCAGGAGTGGGACTATTCATTGAGTTTTAGAAACCTTTCATATTCACAGTGTGTCCGTTCTCTAGGTTTCCCGTACATGTTATAGCTGTAGTAATATTCCCTACAACCTGGAGAGTTCGGACCCTTGAAATGGGTGCCATGAATAATTGCTTTAAAGGGTCTGCATTTGCTCACCGAAACTCACCAATCGTCTCAGTCACAAGTGTCCCTCCTTATGCCACATCCAGCTGTCGTTGTAGATAGGGTCATTCCAGGTTTCATCAGAGACCCTGAAGGAATTGTAAAGAATTTCCCAGTTTTTATGTTTTGTTTTTGAAATTCCTTTTTATAGTGGGTTTGAGCTGATTCTCACTGCCATGTTTATGCCAGTCTAGACACACTTGATTCCCTTACGGAGACATATGCATACATAGGTTTTAAGATTCTTACTAGTCAGATATATTCCTCTGCGGGAAATATGGGGTTTTGAGTCCCTTTCACTGAGGAAGGTGTAGGTCTTGTCTATTCCATAGTTGGTTTTTGGAACGGTACCTGTGCTTATATCAAACTCTGGATTTATGCATCACCCCACCTCTCCTTCCCCCTTAAGCAGGCAAAAGAGTGTTTTCTAAATGTGAGACACTGTTCTCTTTCCTAACTCAGTTCAAGTGTAATCATGTTTACAGGATCTTCATAAGTGATATCTTATGATAAGTTTCTTTTTCTCTGTGACTTATTTCACTTAGAATCATCGTACCTGAATCCACCCATTTTGCTGCTACTGGTCTTATGACATTGATTTCATGGCTGAGGGATATTCCATCGTACGTAAGTACCACAATATTTGAACCATTTTTATATTTCCTGGGATATTTAAGGTGTACCCAAGTTGAGGTCCTTGTAAGCAGTGCAGCCCTAAATTTTGGGGTGGCTCTGTCTTATTGATTTTCAGTTTTCCCAAGGTATATTCCCTAGACTGGAAGTGCCCTTGGCTCTGTAGCTCTGTTGTTTACTTGTTATAGGGAACACAATGCACTCCTCCAGAGAGGCAGTTGGCAATTTACATCCCGCCCATCAGCATAACAAGGCTCCCTGTTCTCCTGGGACAGTCTTGCCTTTCTGGTTTTTACACATTTTGTAGATGTCCCTTTTGACCGGTGGGAAGTGATACTTCTTTGTAGTGCAGATTTGCATTGCCCGCTTGCTTGCCTGGCCAAAAAGGGCGTATGCGTTTTCTCCTGAATATATTCAGGAGAAAATGCATATATGCCCTTTTTGGCCAAGTGCATCATTGTCGAAGTTGTGCCCCTCTTCCTGTCCTTTAAAGGCGATTCCAACGTACCTCTTGAAATCTGTTTCCTGCTATTCTGCCTCGCTTTCAAGTCCGCCTCGTTGCCTTCCCTCAACAGATTTTTGGACGATAGTTGTCCTTTATTACTCGGCCAGTTTGTGAATTGCTGTGCCCCTGAGCTCCATTTTTCAACTCGTTTTTGGTGAGCTGACTGCAAGTCCAAAATTTTGTTTCAGGACCTATACTGTTTCCCGGTTGGTGGCTGAGACTTTGGTTAATACTTCTTCCTGCCGGGAAATTACAGTGATATTTGCCCGTCCAAATGCCTAACAGCTACTCTCTCTTTGGTTCTCCCTCTTCCCTTTCATCCCCTGCCAAATTGGCAACCTGTGCGAATCAGGAGGTTAAAGAGGCTGCCTCTCCAAGTTGGGAGGTTGATAGTAAAGCAGATGGAAAGTGAAACCGGAGCACCAGGAGAGGGACTATTCGTTGAGTTTTAGAAACCTTTCGTATTCACAGTGTGTCCGTTCTCTAGGTTACCCGTACATGTTATAGCTGTAGTAATATTCCCTTCAACCTGGAGAGTTCGGACCCATGGAATTGGTGCCATGCGTTATTGCTTTAAAGGGTCTGCATTTGCTCACCCAATCTCAGCAATCGTCTCAGTCCCAAGTGTCCCTCCTTATGCCACATCCAGCTGTCGTTGTAGATAGGGTCATTCCAGGTTTCATCAGAGACCCTGAAGGAATTGTAAAGAATTTCCCAGTTTTTTTGTTTTGTTTTTGAAATTCCTTTTTATAGTGGGTTTGAGCTGATTCTCGCTGCCATGTTTATGCCAGTCTAGACACACTTGATTCCCTTACGGAGACATATCAATACATAGGTTTTAAGATTCTTACTAGTCAGATATATTCCTCTGCGGGAAATATGGGGTTTTGAGTCCCTTTCACTGAGGAAGGTGTAGGTCTTGTCTATTCCATAGTTGGTTTTTGGAACGGTACCTGTGCTTATATCAAACTCTGGTTTTATGCATCACCCCACCTCTCCTTCCCCCTTAAGCAGGCATAAGAGTGTTTTCTAAATGTGAGACACTGTTCTCTTTCCTACCTCAGTTCAAGTGTAGCCATGTTTACAGGATCTTCATAAGTGATATCTTATGATAAGTTTCTTTTTCTGTGTGACTTATTTCACTTAGAATCATCGTACCTGAATCCACCCATTTTGCTGCTACTGGTCTTATGACATTGATTTCATGGCTGAGGGATATTCCATCGTACGTAAGTACCACAATTTTTTGAACCATTTTTATATTTCCTGGGATATTTAAGGTGTACTCAAGTTGAGGTCCTTGTAAGCAGTGCAGCCCTAAATTTTGGGGTGGCTCTGTCTTATTGATTTTCAGTTTTCCCAAGGAATATTCCCTAGACTGGAAGTGCCCTTGGCTCTGTAGCTCTGTTCTTTACTTGTTTTAGGTAACACAATATACTCCTCCAGAGTGGCAGTTGGCAATTTACATCCCGCCCATCAGCATAACAAGGCTCCCTGTTCTCCAGTGCCTGTCTTGCCTTTCAGGTTTTTACACATTTTGTGGATGTCCCTTTTGACTGGTGGGAAGTGATACTTCTTTGTAGTGCAGATTTGCATTGCCCGCTTGCTTGCTTGGCCAAAAAGGGCGTATGCGTTTTTTCCTGAATATATTCAGGAGAAAACGCATACGCCCTTTTTGGCCAAGTGCATCATTGTCGAAGTTGTGCCCCTCTTCCTGTGCTTTAAAGGCGATTCCAACGTACCTCTTGAAATCTGTTTCCTGCTATTCTGCCTCGCTTTCAAGTCCGCCTCGTTGCCTTCCCTCAACAGATTTTTGGACGATACTTGTTCTTTATTACTTGGCCAGATTGTGAATTGCTGTGCCCCTGAGCTCCATTTTTCAACTCGTTTTTTGTGAGCTGACCGCAAGTCCAAAATTTTGGTTCAGGACCTATGCTGGTTCCCGGTGGGGGGCTGAGACTTTGGTTAATTCTTCTTCCTGCCGGGAAGTTAGAGTGATATGTGCCCATCCAAATGCCTAACAGCTACTCTCTCATTGGTTCTCCCTCTTCCCTTTCATCCTCTGCCAAATTGGCAACCTGTGCGAACCAGGATGTTAAATGGGCTGTCTCTCCAAGCTGGGAGGTTGATAGTAAAGCAGATGGAAAGTCAAACCAGAGCACCAGGAGAGGGACTATTCGTTGAGTTTTAGAAACCTTTCGTATTCACAGTGTGTCCGTTCTCTAGGTTTCCTGTGCATGTTATAGCTGTAGTAATATTCCCTTCAACCTGGAGAGTTGGGACCCATGGAATGGGTGTCATGCATTATTGCTTTAAAGGGTCTGCATTTGCTCACCCAATCTCACCAATCGTCTCAGTCCCAAGTGTCCAGCCTTATGCCACATCCAGTTGTCGTTGTAGATAGGGTCATTCCAGGTTTCATCAGAGACCCTGAAGGAATTGTAAAGAATTTCCCAGTTTTTTTGTTTTGTTTTTGAAATTCCTTTTTATAGTGGGTTTGAGCTGATTCTCGCTGCCATGTTTATGCCAGTCTAGACACACTTGATTCCCTTATGGAGACATATCAATACATAGGTTTTAAGATTCTTACTAGTCAGATATATTCCTCTGCGGGAAATATGGGGTTTTGAGTCCCTTTCACTTAGGAAGTTGTAGGTCTTGTCTATTCCATAGTTGCTTTTTGGAACGGTACCTGTGCTTATATCAAACTCTGGTTTTATGCATCACCCCACCTCTCCTTGCCCTTTAGGCAGGCATAAGAGTGTTTTCTAAATGTGAGACACTGTTCTCTTTCCTAACTCAGTTCAAGTGTAGCCATGTTTACAGGATCTTCATAAGTGATATCTTATGATAAGTTTCTTTTTCTCTGTGACTTATTTCACTTAGAAGCATCGTACCTGAATCCACCCATTTTGCTACTACTGGTCTTATGACATTGATTTCATGGCTGAGGGATATTCCATCGTACGTAATTACCACAATTTTTTGAACCATTTTTATATTTCCTGGGATATTTAAGGTGTACCCAAGTTGAGGTCCTTGTAAACAGTGCAGCCCTAAATTTTGGGGTGGCTCTGTCCTATTGATTTTCAGTTTTCCCAAGGTATATTCCCTAGACTGGAAGTGCCCTTGGCTCTGTAGCTCTGTTGTTTACTTGTTTTAGGGAACACAATGCACTCCTCCAGAGAGGCAGTTGGCAATTTACATCCCGCCCTTCAGCATAACAAGGCTCCCTGTTCTCCAGGGCCTGTCTTGCCTTTCTTGTTCTTACACATTTTGTGGATGTCCCTTTTGACCGGTGGGAAGTGATACTTCTTTGTAGTGCAGATTTGCATTGCCCGCTTGCTTGCTTGGCCAAAAAGGGCGTATGCGTTTTCTCCTGAATATATTCAGGAGAAAACGCATACGCCCTTTTTGGCCAAGTGCATCATTGTCGAAGTTGTGCCCCTCTTCCTGTGCTTTAAAGGCGATTCCAACGTACCTCTTGAAATCTGTTTCCTGCTATTCTGCCTCGCTTTCAAGTCCGCTTCGTTGCCTTCCCTCAACAGATTTTTGGACGATAGTTGTCCTTTATTACTCGGCCAGTTTGTGAATTGCTGTGCCCCTGAGCTCCATTTTTCAACTCGTTTTTGGTGAGCTGACCGCAAGTCCAAAATTTTGGTTCAGGACCTATACTGGTTCCCGGTGGGGAGCTGAGACTTTGGTTAATTCTTCTTCCTCCCGGGAAGTTAGAGTGATATGTGCCCATCCAAATGCCTAACAGGTACTCTCTCATTGGTTCTCCCTCTTCCCTTTCATCCTCTGCCAAATTGGCAACCTGTGCGAACCAGGAGGTTAAAGGGGCTGTCTCTCCAAGTTGGGAGGTTGATAGTAAAGCAGATGGAAAGTCAAACCGGAGCACCAGGAGAGGGACTATTCGTTGAGTTTTAGAAACCTTTCGTATTCACAGTGTGTCCGTTCTCTATGTTTCCTGTACATTTTATAGCTGTAGTAATATTCCCTGCAACCTGGAGAGTTCGGACACATGGAATGGGTGCCATGCATTATTGCTTTAAAGGGTCTGCATTTGCTCACCCTATCTCACCAATCGTCTCAGTCCCAAGTGTCCCTCCTTATGCCACATCCAGCTGACGTTGTAGATAGGGTCATTCCAGGTTTCATCAGAGACCCTGAAGGAATTGTAAAGAATTTCCCAGTTTTTTTCTTTTGTTTTTGAAATTCCTTTTTATAGTGGGTTTGAGCTGATTCTCGCTGCCATGTTTATGCCACTCTAGACACACTTGATTCCCTTACGGAGACATATCAATACATATGTTTTAAGATTCTTACTAGTCAGATATATTCCTCTGCGGGAAATATGGGGTTTTGAGTCCCTTTCACTGAGGAAGGTGTAGGTCTTGTCTATTCCATAGTTGGTTTTTGGAACGGTACCTGTGCTTATATCAAACTCTGGTTTTTTGCATCACCCCACCTCTCCTTACCCCTTAAGCAGGCATAAGAGTGTTTCTAAATGTGAGAGACTGTTCTCTTTCCTAACTCAGTTCAAGTGTAGCCATGTTTACAGGATCTTCATAAGTGATATCTTATGATAAGTTTCTTTTTCTGTGTGACTTATTTCACTTAGAATCACCGTACCTGAATCCACCCATTTTGCTGCTAATGGTGTTATGACATTGATTTCATGGCTGAGGGATATTCCATCGTACGTAAGTACCACAATTTTTTGAACCATTTTTATATTTCCTGGGATATTTAAGGTGTACCCAAGTTGAGGTCCTTGTAAGCAGTGCAGCCCTAAATTTTGGGGTGGCTCTGTCTTATTCATTTTCAGTTTTCCCAAGGAATATTCCCCAGACTGGAAGTGCCATTGGCTCTGTAGCTCTGTTCTTTACTTGTTTTATGGAACACAGTATACTCCTCCAGAGTGGCAGTTGGCAATTTACATCCCGCCCATCAGCATAACAAGGCTCCCTGTTCTCCAGGGCCTTTCTTGCCTTTCTGGTTTTTACACATTTTGTGGATGTCCCTTTTGACCGGTGGAAAGTGATACTTCTTTGTAGTGCAGATTTGCATTGCCCGCTTGCTTGCTTGGCCAAAAAGGCCGTATGCGTTTTCTCTTGAATATATTTAGGAGAAAACGCATACACCCTTTTTGGCCAAGTGCATCATTGTCGAAGTTGTGCCCCTCTTCCTGTGCTTTAAAGGTGATTCCAACGTACCTCTTGAAATCTGTTTCCTGCTATTCTGCCTCGCTTTCAAGTCCGCCTCGTTGCCTTCCCTCAACAGATTTTTGGACGATACTTGTCCTTTATTACTCGGCCAGTTTGTGAATTGCTGTGCCCCTGAGCTCCATTTTTCAACTCGTTTTTGGTGAGCTGACCGCAAGTCCAAAATTTTGGTTCAGGACCTATGCTGGTTCCCGGTGGGAGGCTGAGACTTTGGTTAATTCTTCTTCCTGCCGGGAAATTACAGTGATATGTGCCCGTCCAGATGCCTAACAGCTACTCTCTCATTGGTTCTCCCTCTTCCCTTTCATCCTCTGCCAAATTGGCAACCTGTGCGATCCAGGAGGTTAAAGGGGCTGTCTCTCCAAGTTGGGAGGTTGATAGTAAAGCAGATGGAAAGTCAAACCGGAGCACCAGGAGAGGGACTATTCGTTGAGTTTTAGAAACCTTTGGTATTCAGTGTGTCCGTTCTCTAGGTTTCCCGTACATGTTATAGCTGTAGTAATATTCCCTTCAACCTGGAGAGTTGGGACCCATGGAATGGGTACCAGGCATTTGTGCTTTAAAGGGTCTACATTTGCTCACCCAATCTCACCAATCGTCTCAGTCCCAAGTGTCCCTCTTATGCCACATCGAGCTGTCATTGTAGATAGGGTCATTCCAGGTTTCATCAGAGACCCTGAAGGAATTGTAAAGAATTTCCCAGTTTTTTTGTTTTGTTTTTGAAATTCCTTTTTATAGTGGGTTTGAGCTGTTCTCGCTTTCATATTTATGCCAGTCTAGACACACTTGATTCCCTTACAGAGACATATCAATACATAGGTTTTAAGATTCTTACTAGTCAGATATATTCCTCTGCGGGAAATATGGTGTTTTGAATCCCTTTCACTGAGGAAGGTGTAGGTCTTGTCTATTCCATAGTTGGTTTTTGGAATGGTACCTGTGCTTATATCAAACTCTGGTTTTATGCATCACCCCACCTCTCCTTCCCCCTTAAGCAGGCATAAGAGTATTTTCTAAATGTGAGAAACTGTTCTCTTTCCTAACTCAGTTCAAGTGTAGCCATGTTTACAGGATCTTCATAAGTGATATCTTATGATAAGTTTCTTTTTCTGTGTGACTTATTTCACTTAGAATCATCATACCTGAATCCACCCATTTTGCTGCTACTGGTCTTATGACATTGATTTCATGGCTGAGGGATATTCCATCGTATGTAAATACCACAATTTTTTGAACCATTTTTATATTTCCTGGGATATTTAAGGTGTACCCAAGTTGAGGTCCTTGTAAGCAGTGCAGCCCTAAATTTTGGGGTGGCTCTGTCTTATTGATTTTCAGTTTTCCCAAGGTATATTCCCTAGACTGGAAGTGCCCTTGGCTCTGTAGCTCTGTTGTTTACTTGTTATAGGGAACACAATGCACTCCTCCAGAGAGGCAGTTGGCAATTTACATCCCGCCCATCAGCATAACAAGGCTCCCTGTTCTCCTGGGACAGTCTTGCCTTTCTGGTTTTTACACATTTTGTAGATGTCCATTTGACCGGTGGGAAGTGATACTTCTTTGTAGTGCAGATTTGCATTGCCCGCTTGCTTGCCTGGCCAAAAAGGGCGTATGCGTTTTCTCCTGAATATATTCAGGAGAAAATGCATATATGCCCTTTTTGGCCAAGTGCATCATTGTCGAAGTTGTGCCCCTCTTCCTGTCCTTTAAAGGCGATTCCAACGTACCTCTTGAAATCTGTTTCCTGCTATTCTGCCTCGCTTTCAAGTCCGCCTCGTTGCCTTCCCTCAACAGATTTTTGGACGATAGTTGTCCTTTATTACTCGGCCAGTTTGTGAATTGCTGTGCCCCTGAGCTCCATTTTTCAACTCGTTTTTGGTGAGCTGACTGCAAGTCCAAAATTTTGTTTCAGGACCTATACTGTTTCCCGGTTGGTGGCTGAGACTTTGGTTAATACTTCTTCCTGCCGGGAAATTACAGTGATATTTGCCCGTCCAAATGCCTAACAGCTACTCTCTCTTTGGTTCTCCCTCTTCCCTTTCATCCCCTGCCAAATTGGCAACCTGTGCGAATCAGGAGGTTAAAGAGGCTGCCTCTCTAAGTTGGGAGGTTGATAGTAAAGCAGATGGAAAGTGAAACCGGAGCACCAGGAGAGGGACTATTCCTTGAGTTTTAGAAACCTTTCGTATTCACAGTGTGTCCGTTCTCTAGGTTACCCGTACATGTTATAGCTGTAGTAATATTCCCTTCAACCTGGAGAGTTCGGACCCATGGAATTGGTGCCATGCGTTATTGCTTTAAAGGGTCTGCATTTGCTCACCCAATCTCAGCAATCGTCTCAGTCCCAAGTGTCCCTCCTTATGCCACATCCAGCTGTCGTTGTAGATAGGGTCATTCCAGGTTTCATCAGAGACCCTGAAGGAATTGTAAAGAATTTCCCAGTTTTTTTGTTTTGTTTTTGAAATTCCTTTTTATAGTGGGTTTGAGCTGATTCTCGCTGCCATGTTTATGCCAGTCTAGACACACTTGATTCCCTTACGGAGACATATCAATACATAGGTTTTAAGATTCTTACTAGTCAGATATATTCCTCTGCGGGAAATATGGGGTTTTGAGTCCCTTTCACTGAGGAAGGTGTAGGTCTTGTCTATTCCATAGTTGGTTTTTGGAACGGTACCTGTGCTTATATCAAACTCTGGTTTTATGCATCACCCCACCTCTCCTTCCCCCTTAAGCAGGCATAAGAGTGTTTTCTAAATGTGAGACACTGTTCTCTTTCCTACCTCAGTTCAAGTGTAGCCATGTTTACAGGATCTTCATAAGTGATATCTTATGATAAGTTTCTTTTTCTGTGTGACTTATTTCACTTAGAATCATCGTACCTGAATCCACCCATTTTGCTGCTACTGGTCTTATGACATTGATTTCATGGCTGAGGGATATTCCATCGTACGTAAGTACCACAATTTTTTGAACCATTTTTATATTTCCTGGGATATTTAAGGTGTACTCAAGTTGAGGTCCTTGTAAGCAGTGCAGCCCTAAATTTTGGGGTGGCTCTGTCTTATTGATTTTCAGTTTTCCCAAGGAATATTCCCTAGACTAGAAGTGCCCTTGGCTCTGTAGCTCTGTTCTTTACTTGTTTTAGGTAACACAATATACTCCTCCAGAGTGGCAGTTGGCAATTTACATCCCGCCCATCAGCATAACAAGGCTCCCTGTTCTCCAGGGCCTGTCTTGCCTTTCAGGTTTTTACACATTTTGTGGATGTCCCTTTTGACTGGTGGGAAGTGATACTTCTTTGTAGTGCAGATTTGCATTGCCCGCTTGCTTGCTTGGCCAAAAAGGGCGTATGCGTTTTTTCCTGAATATATTCAGGAGAAAACGCATACGCCCTTTTTGGCCAAGTGCATCATTGTCGAAGTTGTGCCCCTCTTCCTGTGCTTTAAAGGCGATTCCAACGTACCTCTTGAAATCTGTTTCCTGCTATTCTGCCTCGCTTTCAAGTCCGCCTCGTTGCCTTCCCTCAACAGATTTTTGGACGATACTTGTTCTTTATTACTTGGCCAGATTGTGAATTGCTGTGCCCCTGAGCTCCATTTTTCAACTGGTTTTTTGTGAGCTGACCGCAAGTCCAAAATTTTGGTTCAGGACCTATGCTGGTTCCCGGTGGGGGGCTGAGACTTTGGTTAATTCTTCTTCCTGCCGGGAAGTTAGAGTGATATGTGCCCATCCAAATGCCTAACAGCTACTCTCTCATTGGTTCTCCCTCTTCCCTTTCATCCTCTGCCAAATTGGCAACCTGTGCGAACCAGGATGTTAAATGGGCTGTCTCTCCAAGCTGGGAGGTTGATAGTAAAGCAGATGGAAAGTCAAACCAGAGCACCAGGAGAGGGACTATTCGTTGAGTTTTAGAAACCTTTCGTATTCACAGTGTGTCCGTTCTCTAGGTTTCCTGTACATGTTATAGCTGTAGTAATATTCCCTTCAACCTGGAGAGTTGGGACCCATGGAATGGGTGTCATGCATTATTGCTTTAAAGGGTCTGCATTTGCTCACCCAATCTCACCAATCGTCTCAGTCCCAAGTGTCCAGCCTTATGCCACATCCAGTTGTCGTTGTAGATAGGGTCATTCCAGGTTTCATCAGAGACCCTGAAGGAATTGTAAAGAATTTCCCAGTTTTTTTGTTTTGTTTTTGAAATTCCTTTTTATAGTGGGTTTGAGCTGATTCTCGCTGCCATGTTTATGCCAGTCTAGACACACTTGATTCCCTTATGGAGACATATCAATACATAGGTTTTAAGATTCTTACTAGTCAGATATATTCCTCTGCGGGAAATATGGGGTTTTGAGTCCCTTTCACTTAGGAAGGTGTAGGTCTTGTCTATTCCATAGTTGCTTTTTGGAACGGTACCTGTGCTTATATCAAACTCTGGTTTTATGCATCACCCCACCTCTCCTTGCCCTTTAGGCAGGCATAAGAGTGTTTTCTAAATGTGAGACACTGTTCTCTTTCCTAACTCAGTTCAAGTGTAGCCATGTTTACAGGATCTTCATAAGTGATATCTTATGATAAGTTTCTTTTTCTCTGTGACTTATTTCACTTAGAATCATCGTACCTGCATCCACCCATTTTGCTACTACTGGTCTTATGACATTGATTTCATGGCTGAGGGATATTCCATCGTACGTAATTACCACAATTTTTTGAACCATTTTTATATTTCCTGGGATATTTAAGGTGTACCCAAGTTGAGGTCCTTGTAAACAGTGCAGCCCTAAATTTTGGGGTGGCTCTGTCCTATTGATTTTCAGTTTTCCCAAGGTATATTCCCTAGACTGGAAGTGCCCTTGGCTCTGTAGCTCTGTTGTTTACTTGTTTTAGGGAACACAATGCACTCCTCCAGAGAGGCAGTTGGCAATTTACATCCCGCCCATCAGCATAACAAGGCTCCCTGTTCTCCAGGGCCTGTCTTGCCTTTCTTGTTCTTACACATTTTGTGGATGTCCCTTTTGACCGGTGGGAAGTGATACTTCTTTGTAGTGCAGATTTGCATTGCCCGCTTGCTTGCTTGGCCAAAAAGGGCGTATGCGTTTTCTCCTGAATATATTCAGGAGAAAACGCATACGCCCTTTTTGGCCAAGTGCATCATTGTCGAAGTTGTGCCCCTCTTCCTGTGCTTTAAAGGCGATTCCAACGTACCTCTTGAAATCTGTTTCCTGCTATTCTGCCTCGCTTTCAAGTCCGCTTCGTTGCCTTCCCTCAACAGATTTTTGGACGATAGTTGTCCTTTATTACTCGGCCAGTTTGTGAATTGCTGTGCCCCTGAGCTCCATTTTTCAACTCGTTTTTGGTGAGCTGACCGCAAGTCCAAAATTTTGGTTCAGGACCTATACTGGTTCCCGGTGGGGAGCTGAGACTTTGGTTAATTCTTCTTCCTCCCGGGAAGTTAGAGTGATATGTGCCCATCCAAATGCCTAACAGGTACTCTCTCATTGGTTCTCCCTCTTCCCTTTCATCCTCTGCCAAATTGGCAACCTGTGCGAACCAGGAGGTTAAAGGGGCTGTCTCTCCAAGTTGGGAGGTTGATAGTAAAGCAGATGGAAAGTCAAACCGGAGCACCAGGAGAGGGACTATTCGTTGAGTTTTAGAAACCTTTCGTATTCACAGTGTGTCCGTTCTCTAGGTTTCCTGTACATTTTATAGCTGTAGTAATATTCCCTTCAACCTGGAGAGTTCGGACACATGGAATGGGTGCCATGCATTATTGCTTTAAAGGGTCTGCATTTGCTCACCCTATCTCACCAATCGTCTCAGTCCCAAGTGTCCCTCCTTATGCCACATCCAGCTGACGTTGTAGATAGGGTCATTCCAGGTTTCATCAGAGACCCTGAAGGAATTGTAAAGAATTTCCCAGTTTTTTTCTTTTGTTTTTGAAATTCCTTTTTATAGTGGGTTTGAGCTGATTCTCGCTGCCATGTTTATGCCACTCTAGACACACTTGATTCCCTTACGGAGACATATCAATACATATGTTTTAAGATTCTTACTAGTCAGATATATTCCTCTGCGGGAAATATGGGGTTTTGAGTCCCTTTCACTGAGGAAGGTGTAGGTCTTGTCTATTCCATAGTTGGTTTTTGGAACGGTACCTGTGCTTATATCAAACTCTGGTTTTTTGCATCACCCCACCTCTCCTTACCCCTTAAGCAGGCATAAGAGTGTTTTCTAAATGTGAGAGACTGTTCTCTTTCCTAACTCAGTTCAAGTGTAGCCATGTTTACAGGATCTTCATAAGTGATATCTTATGATAAGTTTCTTTTTCTGTGTGACTTATTTCACTTAGAATCACCGTACCTGAATCCACCCATTTTGCTGCTAATGGTGTTATGACATTGATTTCATGGCTGAGGGATATTCCATCGTACGTAAGTACCACAATTTTTTGAACCATTTTTATATTTCCTGGGATATTTAAGGTGTACCCAAGTTGAGGTCCTTGTAAGCAGTGCAGCCCTAAATTTTGGGGTGGCTCTGTCTTATTCATTTTCAGTTTTCCCAAGGAATATTCCCCAGACTGGAAGTGCCATTGGCTCTGTAGCTCTGTTCTTTACTTGTTTTATGGAACACAGTATACTCCTCCAGAGTGGCAGTTGGCAATTTACATCCCGCCCATCAGCATAACAAGGCTCCCTGTTCTCCAGGGCCTTTCTTGCCTTTCTGGTTTTTACACATTTTGTGGATGTCCCTTTTGACCGGTGGAAAGTGATACTTCTTTGTAGTGCAGATTTGCATTGCCCGCTTGCTTGCTTGGCCAAAAAGGCCGTATGCGTTTTCTCCTGAATATATTTAGGAGAAAACGCATACACCCTTTTTGGCCAAGTGCATCATTGTCGAAGTTGTGCCCCTCTTCCTGTGCTTTAAAGGTGATTCCAACGTACCTCTTGAAATCTGTTTCCTGCTATTCTGCCTCGCTTTCAAGTCCGCCTCGTTGCCTTCCCTCAACAGATTTTTGGACGATACTTGTCCTTTATTACTCGGCCAGTTTGTGAATTGCTGTGCCCCTGAGCTCCATTTTTCAACTCGTTTTTGGTGAGCTGACCGCAAGTCCAAAATTTTGGTTCAGGACCTATGCTGGTTCCCGGTGGGAGGCTGAGACTTTGGTTAATTCTTCTTCCTGCCGGGAAATTACAGTGATATGTGCCCGTCCAGATGCCTAACAGCTACTCTCTCATTGGTTCTCCCTCTTCCCTTTCATCCTCTGCCAAATTGGCAACCTGTGCGATCCAGGAGGTTAAAGGGGCTGTCTCTCCAAGTTGGGAGGTTGATAGTAAAGCAGATGGAAAGTCAAACCGGAGCACCAGGAGAGGGACTATTCGTTGAGTTTTAGAAACCTTTGGTATTCAGTGTGTCCGTTCTCTAGGTTTCCCGTACATGTTATAGCTGTAGTAATATTCCCTTCAACCTGGAGAGTTGGGACCCATGGAATGGGTGCCAGGCATTTGTGCTTTAAAGGGTCTACATTTGCTCACCCAATCTCACCAATCGTCTCAGTCCCAAGTGTCCCTCTTATGCCACATCGAGCTGTCATTGTAGATAGGGTCATTCCAGGTTTCATCAGAGACCCTGAAGGAATTGTAAAGAATTTCACAGTTTTTTTGTTTTGTTTTTGAAATTCCTTTTTATAGTGGGTTTTAGCTGTTCTCGCTTTCATATTTATGCCAGTCTAGACACACTTGATTCCCTTACAGCGACATATCAATACATAGGTTTTAAGATTCTTACTAGTCAGATATATTCCTCTGCGGGAAATATGGTGTTTTGAATCCCTTTCACTGAGGAAGGTGTAGGTCTTGTCTATTCCATAGTTGGTTTTTGGAATGGTACCTGTGCTTATATCAAACTCTGGTTTTATGCATCACCCCACCTCTCCTTCCCCCTTAAGCAGGCATAAGAGTATTTTCTAAATGTGAGAAACTGTTCTCTTTCCTAACTCAGTTCAAGTGTAGCCATGTTTACAGGATCTTCATAAGTGATATCTTATGATAAGTTTCTTTTTCTGTGTGACTTATTTCACTTAGAATCATCATACCTGAATCCACCCATTTTGCTGCTACTGGTCTTATGACATTGATTTCATGGCTGAGGGATATTCCATCGTATGTAAATACCACAATTTTTTGAACCATTTTTATATTTCCTGGGATATTTAAGGTGTACCCAAGTTGAGGTCCTTGTAAGCAGTGCAGCCCTAAATTTTGGGGTGGCTCTGTCTTATTGATTTTCAGTTTTCCCAAGGTATATTCCCTAGACTGGAAGTGCCCTTGGCTCTGTAGCTCTGTTGTTTACTTGTTTTAGGGAACACAATGCACTCCTCCAGAGAGGCAGTTGACAATTTACATCCTGCCAATCAGCATAACAAGGCTCCCTGTTCTCCAGGGCCTGTCTTGCCTTTCTGGTTTTTACACATTTTGTGGATGTCCCTTTTGACCGGTGGGAAGTGATACTTCTTTGTAGTGCAGATTTGCATTGCCCGCTTGCTTGCTTGGCCAAAAAGGGCGTATGCGTTTTCTCCTGAATATATTCAGGAGAAAACGCATACGCCCTTTTTGGCCAAGTGCATCATTGTCGACGTTGTGCCCCTCTTCCTGTGCTTTAAAGGCGATTCCAACGTACCTCTTGAAATCTGTTTCCTGCTATTCTGCCTCGCTTTCAAATCCGCCTCGTTGCCTTCCCTCAACAGATTTTTGGATGATACTTGTCCTTTAGTACCTGGCCAGTTTGTGAATTGCTGTGCCCATGAGCTCCATTTTTCAACTCGTTTTTTGTTAGCTGACAGCAAGTCCAAAATTTTGGTTCAGGACCTATGCTGGTTCCCTGTGTGGGGCAGAGACTTTGGTTAATTCTTCTTCCTGCCGGGAAGTTAGAGTGATATGTGCCCGTCCAAATGCCTAACAGCTACTCTCTCATTGGTTCTCCCTCTTCCCTTTCATCCTCTGCCAAATTGGCAACCTGTGCGAACCAGGAGGTTAAAGAGGCTGTCTCTCCATGTTGGGAGGTTGATAGTAAAGCAGATGGAAAGTCAAACCGGAGCACCAGGAGAGGGACTATTCATTGAGTTTTAGAAACCTTTGGTATTCACAGTGTGTCCGTTCTCTAGGATTCCCGTACATGTTATAGCTGTAGTAATAATCCCTTCAACATGGAGAGTTCGGACCCATGGAATGGGTGCCATGCATTATTGCTTTAAAGGGTCTGCATTTGCTCACCCAAACTCACCAATCGTCTCAGTCCCAAGTGTCCCTCCTTATGCCACATCCAGCTGTCGTTGTAGATAGGGTCATTCCAGGTTTCATCAGAGACCCTGAAGGAATTGTAAAGAATTTCCCAGTTTTTATGTTTTGTTTTTGAAATTCCTTTTTATAGTGGGATTGAGCTGTTTCTCACTGCCATGTTTATGCCAGTCTAGACACACTTGATTCCCTTATGCAGACATATGCATACATAGGTTTTAAGATTCTTACTAGTCAGATATATTCCTCTGCGGGAAATATGGGGTTTTGAGTCCCTTTCACTGAGGAAGGTGTAGGTCTTGTCTATTCCATAGTTGGTTTTTGGAACGGTACCTGTGCTTATATCAAACTCTGGTTTTATGCATCACCCCACCTCTCCTTCCCCCTTAAGAAGGCATAAGAGTGTTTTCTAAATGTGAGACACTGTTCTATTTCCTAACTCAGTTCAAGTGTAGTCATGTTTACAGGATCTTCATAAGTGATATCTTATGATAAGTTTCTTTTTCTCTGTCACTTATTTCACTTAGAATCATCGTACCTGAATCCACCCATTTTGCTGCTACTGGTCTTATGACATTGATTTCATGGCTGAGGGATATTCCATCGTACGTAAGTACCACAATTTTTTGAACCATTTTTATATTTCCTGGGATATTTAAGGTGTACCCAAGTTGAGGTCCTTGTAAGCAGTGCAGCCCTAAATTTTGGGGTGGCTCTGTCTTATTGATTTTCAGTTTTCCCAAGGTATATTCCCTAGACTGGAAGTGCCCTTGGCTCTGTAGCTCTGTTGTTTACTTGTTTTAGGGAACAAAATGCACTCCTCCAGAGAGGCAGTTGGCAATTTACATCCCGCCCATCAGCATAACAAGGCTCCCTGTTCTCCTGGGACAGTCTTGCCTTTCTGGTTTTTACACGTTTTGTAGATGTCCCTTTTGACCGGTGGGAAGTGATACTTCTTTGTAGTGCAGATTTGCATTGCCCGCTTGCTTGCCTGGCCAAAATGGGCGTATGCGTTTTCTCCTGAATATATTCAGGAGAAAATGCATATATGCCCTTTTTGGCCAAGTGCATCATTGTCGAAGTTGTGCCCCTCTTCCTGTCCTTTAAAGGCGATTCCAACGTACCTCTTGAAATCTGTTTCCTGCTATTCTGCCTCGCTTTCAAGTCCGCCTCGTTGCCTTCCCTCAACAGATTTTTGGACGATAGTTGTCCTTTATTACTCGGCCAGTTTGTGAATTGCTGTGCCCCTGAGCTCCATTTTTCAACTCGTTTTTGGTGAGCTGACTGCAAGTCCAAAATTTTGTTTCAGGACCTATACTGTTTCCCGGTTGGTGGCTGAGACTTTGGTTAATACTTCTTCCTGCCGGGAAATTACAGTGATATTTGCCCGTCCAAATGCCTAACAGCTACTCTCTCTTTGGTTCTCCCTCTTCCCTTTCATCCCCTGCCAAATTGGCAACCTGTGCGAATCAGGAGGTTAAAGAGGCTGCCTCTCCAAGTTGGGAGGTTGATAGTAAAGCAGATGGAAAGTGAAACCGGAGCACCAGGAGAGGGACTATTCCTTGAGTTTTAGAAACCTTTCGTATTCACAGTGTGTCCGTTCTCTAGGTTACCCGTACATGTTATAGCTGTAGTAATATTCCCTTCAACCTGGAGAGTTCGGTCCCATCGAATTGGTGCCATGCGTTATTGCTTTAAAGGGTCTGCATTTGCTCACCCAATCTCAGCAATCGTCTCAGTCCCAAGTGTCCCTCCTTATGCCACATCCAGCTGTCGTTGTAGATAGGGTCATTCCAGGTTTCATCAGAGACCCTGAAGGAATTGTAAAGAATTTCCCAGTTTTTTTCTTTTGTTTTTGAAATTCCTTTTTATAGTGGGTTTGAGCTGATTCTCGCTGCCATGTTTATGCCACTCTAGACACACTTGATTCCCTTACGGAGACATATCAATACATAGGTTTTAAGATTCTTACTAGTCAGATATATTCCTCTGCGGGAAATATGGGGTTTTGAGTCCCTTTCACTGAGGAAGGTGTAGGTCTTGTCTATTCCATAGTTGGTTTTTGGAACGGTACCTGTGCTTATATCAAACTCTGGTTTTATGCATCACCCCACCTCTCCTTCCCCCTTAAGCAGGCATAAGAGTGTTTTCTAAATGTGAGACACTGTTCTCTTTCCTACCTCAGTTCAAGTGTAGCCATGTTTACAGGATCTTCATAAGTGATATCTTATGATAAGTTTCTTTTTCTGTGTGACTTATTTCACTTAGAATCATCGTACCTGAATCCACCCATTTTGCTGCTACTGGTCTTATGACATTGATTTCATGGCTGAGGGATATTCCATCGTACGTAAGTACCACAATTTTTTGAACCATTTTTATATTTCCTGGGATATTTAAGGTGTACTCAAGTTGAGGTCCTTGTAAGCAGTGCAGCCCTAAATTTTGGGGTGGCTCTGTCTTATTGATTTTCAGTTTTCCCAAGGAATATTCCCTAGACTGGAAGTGCCCTTGGCTCTGTAGCTCTGTTCTTTACTTGTTTTAGGGAACACAATATACTCCTCCAGAGTGGCAGTTGGCAATTTACATCCCGCCCATCAGCATAACAAGGCTCCCTGTTCTCCAGGGCCTGTCTTGCCTTTCAGGTTTTTACACATTTTGTGGATGTCCCTTTTGACTGGTGGGAAGTGATACTTCTTTGTAGTGCAGATTTGCATTGCCCGCTTGCTTGCTTGGCCAAAAAGGGCGTATGCGTTTTTTCCTGAATATATTCAGGAGAAAACGCATACGCCCTTTTTGGCCAAGTGCATCATTGTCGAAGTTGTGCCCCTCTTCCTGTGCTTTAAAGGCGATTCCAACGTACCTCTTGAAATCTGTTTCCTGCTATTCTGCCTCGCTTTCAAGTCCGCCTCGTTGCCTTCCCTCAACAGATTTTTGGACGATACTTGTTCTTTATTACTTGGCCAGATTGTGAATTGCTGTGCCCCTGAGCTCCATTTTTCAACTCGTTTTTTGTGAGCTGACCGCAAGTCCAAAATTTTGGTTCAGGACCTATGCTGGTTCCCGGTGGGGGGCTGAGACTTTGGTTAATTCTTCTTCCTGCCGGGAAGTTAGAGTGATATGTGCCCATCCAAATGCCTAACAGCTACTCTCTCATTGGTTCTCCCTCTTCCCTTTCATCCTCTGCCAAATTGGCAACCTGTGCGAACCAGGATGTTAAATGGGCTGTTTCTCCAAGCTGGGAGGTTGATAGTAAAGCAGATGGAAAGTCAAACCAGAGCACCAGGAGAGGGACTATTCGTTGAGTTTTAGAAACCTTTCGTATTCACAGTGTGTCGGTTCTCTAGGTTTCCTGTACATGTTATAGCTGTAGTAATATTCCCTTCAACCTGGAGAGTTGGGACCCATGGAATGGGTGTCATGCATTATTGCTTTAAAGGGTCTGCATTTGCTCACCCAATCTCACCAATCGTCTCAGTCCCAAGTGTCCAGCCTTATGCCACATCCAGTTGTCGTTGTAGATAGGGTCATTCCAGGTTTCATCAGAGACCCTGAAGGAATTGTAAAGAATTTCCCAGTTTTTTTGTTTTGTTTTTGAAATTCCTTTTTATAGTGGGTTTGAGCTGATTCTCGCTGCCATGTTTATGCCAGTCTAGACACACTTGATTCCCTTATGGAGACATATCAATACATAGGTTTTAAGATTCTTACTAGTCAGATATATTCCTCTGCGGGAAATATGGGGTTTTGAGTCCCTTTCACTGAGGAAGGTGTAGGTCTTGTCTATTCCATAGTTGCTTTTTGGAACGGTACCTGTGCTTATATCAAACTCTGGTTTTATGCATCACCCCACCTCTCCTTGCCCTTTAGGCAGGCATAAGAGTGTTTTCTAAATGTGAGACACTGTTCTCTTTCCTAACTCAGTTCAAGTGTAGCCATGTTTACAGGATCTTCATAAGTGATATCTTATGATAAGTTTCTTTTTCTGTGTGACTTATTTCACTTAGAATCATCGTACCTGAATCCACCCATTTTGCTACTACTGGTCTTATGACATTGATTTCATGGCTGAGGGATATTCCATCGTAGGTAATTACCACAATTTTTTGAACCATTTTTATATTTCCTGGGATATTTAAGGTGTACCCAAGTTGAGGTCCTTGTAAACAGTGCAGCCCTAAATTTTGGGGTGGCTCTGTCCTATTGATTTTCAGTTTTCCCAAGGTATATTCCCTAGACTGGAAGTGCCCTTGGCTCTGTAGCTCTGTTGTTTACTTGTTTTAGGGAACACAATGCACTCCTCCAGAGAGGCAGTTGGCAATTTACATCCCGCCCATCAGCATAACAAGGCTCCCTGTTCTCCAGGGCCTGTCTTGCCTTTCTTGTTCTTACACATTTTGTGGATGTCCCTTTTGACCGGTGAGAAGTGATACTTCTTTGTAGTGCAGATTTGCATTGCCCGCTTGCTTGCTTGGCCAAAAAGGGCGTATGCGTTTTCTCCTGAATATATTCAGGAGAAAATGCATACGCCCTTTTTGGCAAAGTGCATCATTCTCGATGTTGTGCCCCTCTTCCTGTCCTTTAAAGGCGATTGCAACGTACCTCTTGAAATCTGTTTCCTGCTATTCGGCCTCGCTTTCAACTCCGCCTCGTTGCCTTCCCTCAACAGATTTTTGGACGATAGTTGTCCTTTATTACTTGGCCAGTTTGTGAATTGCTGTGCCCCTGATCTCCATTTTTCAACTCGTTTTTGATGAGCTGACCGCAAGTCCAAAATTTTGGTTCAGGACGTATACTGGTTCCCGGTGTGTGGCTGAGACTTTGGTTAATTCTTCTTCCTGCCGGGAAATTACAGTGATATGTGCCCGTACAAATGCCTAACAGCTACTCTCTCATTGGTTCTCCCTCTTCCCTTTCATCCTCTGCCAAATTGGCAACATGGGCGAACCAGGAGGTAAAAGGGGCTGTCTCTCCAAGTTGGGAGGTTGGTAGTAAAGCAGATGGAAAGTCAAACCGGAGCACCAGGAGAGGGACTATTCGTTGAGTTTTAGAAACCTTTCGTATTCACAGTGTGTCCGTTCTCTAGGTTTCCCGTACATGTTATAACTGTAGTAATATTCCCTTAAACCTGGAGAGTTGGGACCCATGGAATGGGTGCCAGGCATTTGTGCTTTAAAGGGTCTGCATTTGCTCACCCAATCTCACCAATCCTCTCAGTCCCAATTGTCCAGCCTTATGCCACACCCAGCTGTCTTTGTAGATAGGGTCATTCCAGGTTTCATCAGAGACCCTGAAGGAATTGTAAAAAATTTCCCTGTTTTTTTGTTTTGTTTTTGAAATTCCTTTTTATAGTGGGTTTGAGGTGATTCTCGCTGCCATGTTTATGCCAGTCTAGACACACTTGATTCCCTTACGGAGACATATCAATACATAGGTTTTAAGATTCTTACTAGTCAGATATATTCCTCTGCGGGAAATATGGGGTTTTGAGTCCCTTTCACTGAGGAAGGTATAGGTCTTGTCTATTCCATAGTTGATTTTTTGAACGGTACCTGTGCTTATATGAAACTCTGGTTTTATGCATCACCCCACCTCTCCTTCCCCCTTAAGCAGGCATAAGAGTGTTTTCTAAATGTGAGACACTGTTCTCTTTCCTAACTCAGTTCAAGTGTAGTCATGTTTACAGGATCTTCATAAGTGATATCTTATGATAAGTTTCTTTTTCTGTGTGACTTATTTCACTTAGAATCATCATACCTTAATCCACCCATTTTGCTGCTACTGGTCTTATGACATTGATTTCATGGCTGAGGGATATTCCATCGTACGTAAGTACCACAATTTTTTGAACCATTTTTATATTTCCTGGGATATTTAAGGTGTACCCAAGTTGAGGTCCTTGTAAGCAGTGCAGCCCTAAATTTTGGGGTGGCTCTGTCTTATTGATTTTCAGTTTTCCCAAGGTATATTCCCTAGACTGGAAGTGCCCTTGGCTCTGTAGCTCTGTTCTTTACTTGTTTTAGGGAACACAATGCACTCCTCCAGAGAGGCAGTTGGCAATTTACATCCCGCCCATCAGCATAACAAGGCTCCCTGTTCTCCAGGGCCTGTCTTGCCTTTCTGGTTTTTACACATTTTGTGGATGTCCCTTTTGACCGGTGGGAAGTGATACTTCTTTGTAGTGCAGATTTGCATTGCCCGCTTGCTTGCTTGGCCAAAAAGGGCGTATGCGTTTTCTCCTGAATATATTCAGGAGAAAACGCATACGCCCTTTTTGGCCAAGTGCATCATTGTCGAAGTTGTACCCCTCTTACTGTGCTTTAAAGGCGATTCTAACGTACCCCTTGAAATCTGTTTCCTGCTATTCTGCCTCGCTTTAAAATCCGCCTCGTTGCCTTCCCTCAACAGATTTTTGGACGATACTTGTCCTTTATTACTTGGCCAGTTTGTGAATTGCTGTGCCCATGAGCTCCATTTTTCAACTCGTTTTTTGTTAGCTGACAGCAAGTCCAAAATTTTGGTTCAGGACCTATGCTGGTTCCCGGTGGGGGGCTGAGACTTTGGTTAATTCTTCTTCCTGCCGGGAAATTACAGTGATATGGGCCCGTCCAAATGCCTAACAGCTACTCTCTCATTGGTTCTCCCTCTTCCCTTTCATCCTCTGCCAAATTGGCAACCTGTGCGAACCAGGAGGTTAAAGGGGCTGTCTCTCCATGTTGGGAGGTTGATAGTAAAGCAGATGGAAAGTCAAACCGGAGCACCAGGAGTGGGACTATTCATTGAGTTTTAGAAACCTTTCATATTCACAGTGTGTCCGTTCTCTAGGTTTCCCGTACATGTTATAGCTGTAGTAATATTCCCTTCAACCTGGAGAGTTCGGACCCTTGAAATGGGTGCCATGAATAATTGCTTTAAAGGGTCTGCATTTGCTCACCGAAACTCACCAATCGCCTCAGTCACAAGTGTCCCTCCTTATGCCACATCCAGCTGTCGTTGTAGATAGGGTCATTCCAGGTTTCATCAGAGACCCTGAAGGAATTGTAAAGAATTTCCCAGTTTTTATGTTTTGTTTTTGAAATTCCTTTTTATAGTGGGTTTGAGCTGATTCTCACTGCCATGTTTATGCCAGTCTAGACACACTTGATTCCCTTACGGAGACATATGCATACATAGGTTTTAAGATTCTTACTAGTCAGATATATTCCTCTGCGGGAAATATGGGGTTTTGAGTCCCTTTCACTGAGGAAGGTGTAGGTCTTGTCTATTCCATAGTTGGTTTTTGGAACGGTACCTGTGCTTATATCAAACTCTGGATTTATGCATCACCCCACCTCTCCTTCCCCCTTAAGCAGGCAAAAGAGTGTTTTCTAAATGTGAGACACTGTTCTCTTTCCTAACTCAGTTCAAGTGTAATCATGTTTACAGGATCTTCATAAGTGATATCTTATGATAAGTTTCTTTTTCTCTGTCACTTATTTCACTTAGAATCATCGTACCTGAATCCACCCATTTTGCTGCTACTGGTCTTATGACATTGATTTCATGGCTGAGGGATATTCCATCGTACGTAAGTACCACAATATTTGAACCATTTTTATATTTCCTGGGATATTTAAGGTGTACCCAAGTTGAGGTCCTTGTAAGCAGTGCAGCCCTAAATTTTGGGGTGGCTCTGTCTTATTGATTTTCAGTTTTCCCAAGGTATATTCCCTAGACTGGAAGTGCCCTTGGCTCTGTAGCTCTGTTGTTTACTTGTTATAGGGAACACAATGCACTCCTCCAGAGAGGCAGTTGGCAATTTACATCCCGCCCATCAGCATAACAAGGCTCCCTGTTCTCCTGGGACAGTCTTGCCTTTCTGGTTTTTACACATTTTGTAGATGTCCCTTTTGACCGGTGGGAAGTGATACTTCTTTGTAGTGCAGATTTGCATTGCCCGCTTGCTTGCCTGGCCAAAAAGGGCGTATGCGTTTTCTCCTGAATATATTCAGGAGAAAATGCATATATGCCCTTTTTGGCCAAGTGCATCATTGTCGAAGTTGTGCCCCTCTTCCTGTCCTTTAAAGGCGATTCCAACGTACCTCTTGAAATCTGTTTCCTGCTATTCTGCCTCGCTTTCAAGTCCGCCTCGTTGCCTTCCCTCAACAGATTTTTGGACGATAGTTGTCCTTTATTACTCGGCCAGTTTGTGAATTGCTGTGCCCCTGAGCTCCATTTTTCAACTCGTTTTTGGTGAGCTGACTGCAAGTCCAAAATTTTGTTTCAGGACCTATACTGTTTCCCGGTTGGTGGCTGAGACTTTGGTTAATACTTCTTCCTGCCGGGAAATTACAGTGATATTTGCCCGTCCAAATGCCTAACAGCTACTCTCTCTTTGGTTCTCCCTCTTCCCTTTCATCCCCTGCCAAATTGGCAACCTGTGCGAATCAGGAGGTTAAAGAGGCTGCCTCTCCAAGTTGGGAGGTTGATAGTAAAGCAGATGGAAAGTGAAACCGGAGCACCAGGAGAGGGACTATTCCTTGAGTTTTAGAAACCTTTCGTATTCACAGTGTGTCCGTTCTCTAGGTTACCCGTACATGTTATAGCTGTAGTAATATTCCCTTCAACCTGGAGAGTTCGGACCCATGGAATTGGTGCCATGCGTTATTGCTTTAAAGGGTCTGCATTTGCTCACCCAATCTCAGCAATCGTCTCAGTCCCAAGTGTCCCTCCTTATGCCACATCCAGCTGTCGTTGTAGATAGGGTCATTCCAGGTTTCATCAGAGACCCTGAAGGAATTGTAAAGAATTTCCCAGTTTTTTTGTTTTGTTTTTGAAATTCCTTTTTATAGTGGGTTTGAGCTGATTCTCGCTGCCATGTTTATGCCAGTCTAGACACACTTGATTCCCTTACGGAGACATATCAATACATAGGTTTTAAGATTCTTACTAGTCAGATATATTCCTCTGCGGGAAATATGGGGTTTTGAGTCCCTTTCACTGAGGAAGGTGTAGGTCTTGTCTATTCCATAGTTGGTTTTTGGAACGGTACCTGTGCTTATATCAAACTCTGGTTTTATGCATCACCCCACTTCTCCTTCCCCCTTAAGCAGGCATAAGAGTGTTTTCTAAATGTGAGACACTGTTCTCTTTCCTACCTCAGTTCAAGTGTAGCCATGTTTACAGGATCTTCATAAGTGATATCTTATGATAAGTTTCTTTTTCTGTGTGACTTATTTCACTTAGAATCATCGTACCTGAATCCACCCATTTTGCTGCTACTGGTCTTATGACATTGATTTCATGGCTGAGGGATATTCCATCGTACGTAAGTACCACAATTTTTTGAACCATTTTTATATTTCCTGGGATATTTAAGGTGTATTCAAGTTGAGGTCCTTGTAAGCAGTGCAGCCCTAAATTTTGGGGTGGCTCTGTCTTATTGATTTTCAGTTTTCCCAAGGAATATTCCCTAGACTGGAAGTGCCCTTGGCTCTGTAGCTCTGTTCTTTACTTGTTTTAGGGAACACAATATACTCCTCCAGAGTGGCAGTTGGCAATTTACATCCCGCCCATCAGCATAACAAGGCTCCCTGTTCTCCAGGGCCTGTCTTGCCTTTCAGGTTTTTACACATTTTGTGGATGTCCCTTTTGACTGGTGGGAAGTGATACTTCTTTGTAGTGCAGATTTGCATTGCCCGCTTGCTTGCTTGGCCAAAAAGGGCGTATGCGTTTTTTCCTGAATATATTCAGGAGAAAACGCATACGCCCTTTTTGGCCAAGTGCATCAGTGTCGAAGTTGTGCCCCTCTTCCTGTGCTTTAACGGCGATTCCAACGTACCTCTTGAAATCTGTTTCCTGCTATTCTGCCTCGCTTTCAAGTCCGCCTCGTTGCCTTCCCTCAACAGATTTTTGGACGATACTTGTTCTTTATTACTTGGCCAGATTGTGAATTGCTGAGCCCCTGAGCTCCATTTTTCAACTCGTTTTTTGTGAGCTGACCGCAAGTCCAAAATTTTGGTTCAGGACCTATGCTGGTTCCCGGTGGGGGGCTGAGACTTTGGTTAATTCTTCTTCCTGCCGGGAAGTTAGAGTGATATGTGCCCATCCAAATGCCTAACAGCTACTCTCTCATTGGTTCTCCCTCTTCCCTTTCATCCTCTGCCAAATTGGCAACCTGTGCGAACCAGGATGTTAAATGGGCTGTCTCTCCAAGCTGGGAGGTTGATAGTAAAGCAGATGGAAAGTCAAACCAGAGCACCAGGAGAGGGACTATTCGTTGAGTTTTAGAAACCTTTCGTATTCACAGTGTGTCCGTTCTCTAGGTTTCCTGTACATGTTATAGCTGTAGTAATATTCCCTTCAACCTGGAGAGTTGGGACCCATGGAATGGGTGTCATGCATTATTGCTTTAAAGGGTCTGCATTTGCTCACCCAATCTCACCAATCGTCTCAGTCCCAAGTGTCCAGCCTTATGCCACATCCAGTTGTCGTTGTAGATAGGGTCATTCCAGGTTTCATCAGAGACCCTGAAGGAATTGTAAAGAATTTCCCAGTTTTTTTGTTTTGTTTTTGAAATTCCTTTTTATAGTGGGTTTGAGCTGATTCTCGCTGCCATGTTTATGCCAGTCTAGACACACTTGATTCCCTTATGGAGACATATCAATACATAGGTTTTAAGATTCTTACTAGTCAGATATATTCCTCTGCGGGAAATATGGGGTTTTGAGTCCCTTTCACTGAGGAAGGTGTAGGTCTTGTCTATTCCATAGTTGCTTTTTGGAACGGTACCTGTGCTTATATCAAACTCTGGTTTTATGCATCACCCCACCTCTCCTTGCCCTTTAGGCAGGCATAAGAGTGTTTTCTAAATGTGAGACACTGTTCTCTTTCCTAACTCAGTTCAAGTGTAGCCATGTTTACAGGATCTTCATAAGTGATATCTTATGATAAGTTTCTTTTTCTCTGTGACTTATTTCACTTAGAATCATTGTACCTGAATCCACCCATTTTGCTACTACTGGTCTTATGACATTGATTTCATGGCTGAGGGATATTCCATCGTACGTAATTACCACAATTTTTTGAACCATTTTTATATTTCCTGGGATATTTAAGGTGTACCCAAGTTGAGGTCCTTGTAAACAGTGCAGCCCTAAATTTTGGGGTGGCTCTGTCCTATTGATTTTCAGTTTTCCCAAGGTATATTCCCTAGACTGGAAGTGCCCTTGGCTCTGTAGCTCTGTTGTTTACTTGTTTTAGGGAACACAATGCACTCCTCCAGAGAGGCAGTTGGCAATTTACATCCCGCCCATCAGCATAACAAGGCTCCCTGTTCTCCAGGGCCTGTCTTGCCTTTCTTGTTCTTACACATTTTGTGGATGTCCCTTTTGACCGGTGAGAAGTGATACTTCTTTGTAGTGCAGATTTGCATTGCCCGCTTGCTTGCTTGGCCAAAAAGGGTGTATGTGTTTTCTCCTGAATATATTCAGGAGAAAATGCATACGCCCTTTTTGGCAAAGTGCATCATTGTCGATGTTGTGCCCCTCTTCCTGTGCTTTAAAGGCGATTGCAACGTACCTCTTGAAATCTGTTTCCTGCTATTCGGCCTCGCTTTCAACTCCGCCTCGTTGCCTTCCCTCAACAGATTTTTGGACGATAGTTGTCCTTTATTACTCGGCCAGTTTGTGAATTGCTGTGCCCCTGATCTCCATTTTTCAACTCGTTTTTGATGAGCTGACCGCAAGTCCAAAATTTTGGTTCAGGACCTATACTGGTTCCCGGTGAGTGGCTGAGACTTTGGTTAATTCTTCTTCCTGCCGGGAAATTACAGTGATATGTGCCCGTACAAATGCCTAACAGCTACTCTCTCATTGGTTCTCCCTCTTCCCTTTCATCCTCTGCCAAATTGGCAACATGGGCGAACCAGGAGGTAAAAGGGGCTGTCTCTCCAAGTTGGGAGGTTGGTAGTAAAGCAGATGGAAAGTCAAACCGGAGCACCAGGAGAGGGACTATTCGTTGAGTTTTAGAAACCTTTCGTATTCACAGTGTGTCCGTTCTCTAGGTTTCCCGCACATGTTATAACTGTAGTAATATTCCCTTAATCCTGGAGAGTTGGGACCCATGGAATGGGTGCCAGGCATTTGTGCTTTAAAGGGTCTGCATTTGCTCACCCAATCTCACCAATCCTCTCAGTCCCAATTGTCCAGCCTTATGCCACACCCAGCTGTCTTTGTAGATAGGGTCATTCCAGGTTTCATCAGAGACCCTGAAGGAATTGTAAAAAATTTCCCTGTTTTTTTGTTTTGTTTTTGAAATTCCTTTTTATAGTGGGTTTGATGTGATTCTCGCTGCCATGTTTATGCCAGTCTAGACACACTTGATTCCCTTACGGAGACATATCAATACATAGGTTTTAAGATTCTTACTAGTCAGATATATTCCTCTGCGGGAAATATGGGGTTTTGAGTCCCTTTCACTGAGGAAGGTATAGGTCTTGTCTATTCCATAGTTGATTTTTTGAACGGTACCTGTGCTTATATGAAACTCTGGTTTTATGCATCACCCCACCTCTCCTTCCCCCTTAAGCAGGCATAAGAGTGTTTTCTAAATGTGAGACACTGTTCTCTTTCCTAACTCAGTTCAAGTGTAGCCATGTTTACAGGATCTTCATAAGTGATATCTTATGATAAGTTTCTTTTTCTGTGTGACTTACTTCACTTAGAACCATCGTACCTGAATCCACCCATTTAGCTGCTACTGGTCTTATGACATTGATTTCATGGCCGAGGGATATTCCATCGTACGTAAGTACCAAATTTTTTGAACCATTTTTATATTTCCTGGGATATGTAAGGTGTACACAAGTTGAGGTCCTTGTAAGCAGTGCAGCCCTAAATTTTGGGGTGGCTCTGTCTTATTGATCTTCAGTTTTCACAAGGTATATTCCCTAGCCTGAAAGTGCCCTTGGATCTGTAGCTCTGTTGTTTACTTGTTTAGGGAACACAATGCACTCCTCCAGAGAGACCCTTGGCAATTTACATCCCGCCCATCAGCATAACAAGGCTCCCTGTTCTCCAGGGCCTGTCTTGCCTTTCTGGTTTTTACATATTTTGTGGATGTCCCTTTTGACCGGTGGGAAGTGATACTTCTTTTTAGTGCAGATTTGCATTGCCCGCTTGCTTGCTTGGCCAAAAAGGGTGTATGCGTTTTCTCCTGAATATATTCAGGAGAAAACGCAAAAGCCCTTTTTGGCCAAGTGCATCATTGTCGAAGTTGTGCCCCTCTTCCTGTGCTTTAAAGGCGATTCCAACGTACCACTTGAAATCTGTTTCCTGATATTCTGCCTCACTTTCTAGTCCACCTCGTTGCCTTCCCTCAACAGATTTTTGGACGATAGTTGTCCTTTATTACTCGGCCAATTTGTGAATTGCTGTGCCCCTGAGCTCCATTTTTCAACTCGTTTTTGATGAGCTGACCGCAAGTACAAAATTTTGGTTCAGGACCTATACTGGTTCCCGGTGGGTTGCTGAGACTTTGGTTAATTCTTCTTCCTGCCGGGAAATTACAGTGATATGTGCCCGTCCAAATGCCTTACAGCTAATCTCTCATTGGTTCTCCCTCTTCCCTTTCATCCTCTGCCAAATTGGCAACCTGTGCGAACCAGGAGGTTAAAGGGGCTGTCACTCCAAGTTGGGAGGTTGATAGTAAAGCAGATGGAAAGTCAAACCAGAGCACCAGGAGAGGGACTATTCGTTGAGTTTTAGAAACCTTTCGTATTCACAGTGTGTCCGTTCTCTAGGTTTCCCGTACATGTTATAATTTTAGTAATATTCCCTTCAACCTGGAGAGTTGGGACCCATGGAATGGGTGCCATGCATTATTGCTTTAAAGGGTCTGCATTTGCTCACCCAATCTCACCAATCCTCTCAGTCCCAAGTGTCCAGCCTTATGCCACATCCAGATGTCGTTGTAGATAGGGTCATTCCAGGTTTCATCAGAGACCCTGAAGGAATTGTAAAGAATTTCCCAGGTTTTTGTTTTGTTTTTTGAAATTCCTTTTTATATTGGGTTTGAGCTGATTCTCGCTGCCATGTTTATGCCAGTCTAGACACAATTGATTCCCTTACGGAGACATATCAATACATAGGTTTTAAGATTCTTACTAGTGAGATATATTCCTCTGCGGGAAATATGTTTTTTTGAGTCCCTTTCACTGAGGAAGGTGTAGGTCTTGTCTATTCCATAGTTGGTTTTTGGAACGGTACCTGTGCTTATATCAAACTCTGGTTTTATGCATCACCCCACCTCTCCTTCCCCCTTAAGCAGGCATAAGAGTGTTTTCTAAATGTGAGACACTGTTCTCTTTCCTAACTCAGTTCAAGTGTAGCCATGTTTACAGGATCTTCATAAGTGATATCTTATGATAAGTTTCTTTTTCTTTGTGACTTATTTCACTAAGAATCATCGTACCTGAATCCACCCATTTTGCTGCTACTGGTCTTATGACATTGATTTCATGGCTGAGGGATATTCCATCGTACGTAAGTACCACAATTTTTTGAACCATTTTTATATTTCCTGGGATATTTAAGGTGTACCCAAGTTGAGGTCCTTGTAAGCAGTGCAGCCCTAAATTTTGGGGTGGCTCTGTCTTATTGATTTTCAGTTTTCCCAAGGTATATTCCCTAGACTGGAAGTGCCCTTGGCTCTGTAGCTCTGTTCTTTACTTGTTTTAGGGAACACAATGCACTCCTCCAGAGAGGCAGGTGGCAATTTACATCCCGCCCATCAGCATAACAAGGCTCCCTGTTCTCCAGATCCTGTCTTGCCTTTCTTGTTTTTACACATTTTACGGATGTCCCTTTTGACCGGTGGGAAGTGATACTTCTTTGTAGTGCAGATTTGCATTGCCCGCTTGCTTGCTTGGCCAAAAAGGGCATATGCGTTTTCTCCTGAATATATTCAGGAGAAAACACATGCGCCCTTTATGGACAATTCCATAATTGTCGAAGTTGTGATGCTTTTCCTGTGTTTAAAGGCGATTCCAATGTACTTCTGGAAATCTGTTTCGTGCACTTCTGCCTCATTTTCAAGTCCGCCTCATGGCTTTCTCTCAACAGATTTTTGGAAGAGAGTAGTCCTGTATAACTCTGCAAGTTAGTGAATTGCTGTGCCCCTGAGCTCCATTTTTCAACTCGCGTTTTTATGAGCTGACTGCCAATCCACAATTTTGCTTCAGGACCTATACTGTTTCCATTGGGGGGGCTGGCTCAGAGTTTGTTAATTCTTCTTCGTGACGGGAATTTAGAGTGACATGTGGCCATCCAAATGCCTACAGCTACTCTCTAATTGTTTCTCCCTCTTCCCTTATATCCTCTACACAACGTGCCAACTGTGCGAACCACGAGGTTATAAATGCTGACTCTCCAATATGGTAGATTGATACTAAAGCACTTGGAATGTCAAACTGGTGCACAAGGAGAGAAAAAAATTAGTAGAGTTTTAGAAACCTTTCACCATCGGATGGTGTCCATTCTCTAGGTTTCCCATACATGTTATAACTGTAGTGATATTCCCTTTTACCTGGAGAGTTGGGAACCATGGAATGGGTGCCAGGTATTATTGCTTTAAATGGTCTGCATTTTCTCACCCAATCTCACCAATCCTCTCAGTCCCAAGTGACCAGCCTTATGCCACATCCAGCTTTCGTTGTAGATAGGGTCATTCTAAGTTTCATTAGAACCCCTGAAGGTATTGTGTAAGAATTTCACTGTTTATTTGTTTTGTTTTGAAATTCATTTTTATAGTGGGTTTGAGCTGATTCTCTCTGCCGTGTTTATGTCGTTCTAGACACAGTTGGTTACCTTATGGAGACATATCAATACATAGGTTTTAAGATTCTTACTAGTCAGATATACTACTCTGCGGGGAATAGGGGTGTTGAGCCCCGTTCAGTGAGGAAAGAGTAGGTCTTGTCTATTTTGTATTTGGATTATGCAACCGTACCTGTGCTAATATCAAACTCTGGTTTTATGCATCACCCCACCTCTCCTTTCCTCTTGATCAGGCATAAGAGTGTTTTCTAAATGTGAGACTCTTCTCTTTCCGAATTCAGTTCATGTGTAGCCATGTTTACAAGACCTTCATAAGTGATATCTTATGATAAGTTTCTTTTTCTGTGTGACTTATTTCAGTTAGAATCATCGTACATGAATCCACTCATTATGCTGCTACTGGCCTTATGACATTGATTTCATGGCTGAGGGATATTCCATCATATGTATGTACCACAATTTCTCTACTATTTTTGTCTTTCCTGGGATATTTAAGTTGTCCCGAAGTCGAGGTTCTTGTAAGCAGTGCTGCCCTTATTTTCGGTTGGCTGTGTATTATTGATTTTCAGTTTTCCCAAGGTATATTCCCATGACTGGAAGTGCCATAGGTTGTGAAACTCTGTTGTTTAATTCTTTTAGGGAACACAATGCACTCTTCCTGAGTGGCTGTTCGCAATCTACATCCCACCCATCAGCATAACAAGGCTCCCTGTTCTCCAGAGCCCCTCTTGCCTTTCTGGTTTTTACACATTTTACGGATATCCCTTTTGACTGGTGGGAAGTGATACTTCTTTGTAGTGAAGATTTGCATTGTGCGGTTGCTTGGTTGGCCAAAATGGGTGTATGCGTTTTCTCCTGAATATATTCAGGAGAAAACACATGCACCCTTTATGGACAATTCCATAATTGTCGAAGTTGTGATGCTTTTCCTGTGTTTAAAGGCGATTCCAATGTACATCTGGAAATCTGTTTCGTGCAAATCTCCCTCATTTTCAAGTCCGCCTCATGGCTTTTCCTCAACAGAGTTTTGGAAGGGAGTAGTCCTGTATAACTCTGCAACTTAGTGAATTGCTGTGCCCCTGAGCTCCATTTTTCAACTTGTGTTTTTGTGAGCTGACCGCAAACCCACAATTTTGCTTCAGGACCTATACTAGTTATGGGGGTGGGGCAGGCTGAGAGTTTGGTTAATTCTTCTTCGTGACGGGAAATTAGAGTTACATGTGGCCGTCCAAATGCCTACAGCTACTCTCTCATTGGTTCTCCCTCTTCCCATATATCCTCTGCACAATGTGCCAACTGTGCGAACCAGGAGGTTATAGGGGCTGACTCTCCAAGTTGGGAGATTGATATTAAAGCATTTGGAATGTCAAACTGGAGCACATGGAGAGAAAAAAATTAGTAGAGTTTTAGAAACCTTTCACCATCAGAGGGTGTCCATTCTCTAGGTTTCCCATACATGTTATAACTGTAGTTATATTCCTTTCTACCTGGAGAGTTCGGAACCATGGAATCAGTGGCAGGCATTATTTTTTTAAAGCATCTGCATTTTCTCACCCAATCTCACCAATCCTCTCAGTCCCAAGTGAACAGCCTTATGCCACATCCAGCTGTTGTTGTAGATAGGGTCATTCCAAGTTTCATCAGAACCCCTGAAGGTATTGTGTAAGAATTTCACTGTTTTTTTGTTTTGTTTTGAAATTCCTTTTTATAGTGGGTTTGAGCTGATTCTCACTGCCTTGTTTATGTCATTCTAGACACACTTGGTTCCCTTATGGAGACATATCAATACATAGGTTTTAAGATCCTTACTAGTCAGATATATTTCTCTTTGTGGAATAGGGGTGTTGAGTTCCATTCACTGAGGAAGGAGTCGGGCTTGTCTCTTCTGTATTTGGATTATGGAATGGTACCTGTGTTAATATCAAACTCTGGTTTTGTGTGTCTCCCCACCTCTCCTTCCCCCTTAAGCAAGCATAAGAGTGTTTTCTAAATCTGAGACTCTGTTCTATTTCCTAAATCAGTTCATATGTAGCCAGGTTTACATTCCCTTCATAAGTGATATCTTATATCAGAATGCACCATGGCCCTTGTCATAATAATGCTCCATGACCCCTGTCATCACAATGCTCCATTCCCTGGTTATCACAATGCTCCATGTCCCTTGTCATAACAATTCTCCACGTACTTGTCATCACAATGCTACATGACACTTCTCATCACAAAGTTACATGCTCGTTTCATCACAATTCTCCATGCAATTGTCATTGCAATGATCCATGACCCCTGTCATAGCAAGCTCCAAGTGTTTGTCATCACAGTGCTTCACGACTTTATCATCAAAATTCTCAATGGCACTTTTCATCACAATGTTCCGTACCCTTGTCATCACAATGCTCCATGCCGTTGTCATCACAATGCTCCATGACCCCTGTCATCACAATGCTCCCTGACACCTGTCATCACAATGCTTCATGCCCCTTGTCATTACAGTGCTCCATGATGCTCGTCATCACAATTACCCAAGGTCTTCTCATCACAAAACTCCACGGTTTTGCCATCACAAGGCTCCATGCCCTGGTCATCTCAAAGCTCAATGTCCCTTGTCCTCACAATTCTCCACGTCCTTGTCATCACAATGCTCCATGGCACTTCTCATCACAATGTTATATGCTCTTGTCATAACAATACTCCATGCACTTGTCATCGCAATGCTCCATGACCCCTGTCATAGGAAGCTCCATGCGCTTGTCATCACAAAGTTTCACGACATGGACATTAAAATTATCAATGGCCCTTGTCATCTCAATGCTCCATGCGCTTGTCATCACAATGCTCCTTTACCTTTGTCACAACAATCCTGCATGACACTTGGCATCACAATGCTCCGTGCTATTGTCATCACAATGGAACATGACATATGTCATCACAATGCTCCCTGACACCTGTCTTCACAATACTCCATGACCTTGTCATCGCAATGCTCCATGCCCTTGTCATCACAATGTGCCATGCCCACTGTCATCAAAATAATCCATGAAACTTGTCAGACCAAAGCTCCATGCCACCTTTCATCACAATGCTCCATGAACCCTGTCATCACAATGCACCATGCCCATCATCATAATGCTTCATGCTCTTGTCATCACAATGAAATCAAAATGCTCCATGACCTCTGTCATCACAATGCTCCAAACCCTTGTGATCACAAAGTTCCATAACACTTGTCATCACAATACCCCATGACGCTAGTCATCACAATTATCCATGAACTTCTCATCACAATGCCCCATGACATTTGTCATCACAATGCGCAATACACATGTCATCACAATGCTCCCTGACTCTTGCCATCAGTATGCTCCCTGAACCCTTGCATGACAAGGCTGCATGCCTCTTTCATCAGAATGATCCATGCCATTTTCATCACAATGCTCCAAGACCTCTGAAATCACAATGCTCCATGCCCTTGTCATCACAAAGCTCCATGATGCATGTCATCAGAATGCTCCATGGCCTTATCATCACAATGCTCCATGCCCTTGTCATCACAATGCTCCAAGACCCCTGTAATCACAATGGTCCATGCCCCTTTTCATCAGAATGTTCCATGAGAGTTGTCTTCACAAGGCTCCATGGTCTTCTCATCACAATGCTCCAGGACATTGTCATCAAAATGCTCCATTCCCTTATCATCACAATGCTCCATGACCCCTGTCATCACAATACTCCATGAACATTTTCAGCCCAATGCTCCATGACCTTCTCATCACAATGCTCCATGACCAATATCATCACAATGCTCCATGACCACAGTCATCACAACGCTCAATATCACCTGACAACACAATGATCCGGGACTCTTGTCATCACAATGCTCCATTCCCTAGTCATCACAATGCTCCATGACCCCTGTCATCACAATACTCCATGAACATTTTCAGCCCAATGCTCCATGACACTTGTCATCACAATGATGCATGCCCTTGTCATCCCAATGCTCCATGACCCCTGTAATCACAATGCTCCGTGACGCTTGTCATCACAGTGTTCCATGACACATGTCATCACAATGCTCCATGCCTTTGTCAGCAAAATGCTACATGACCTTGTCATTACAATGTTCTATGCACTTGTCATCACAATACTCCATTACCATTGCCATCACAATCCTCCATGAACCTTGGGATCACATTGCTCCATGCCCTTGTCATCAAAATGCTCCATGCTCCTTGAAATCAAAATGATCCATGACCTCTGTCATCACAATGCTCCAAACCCTTGTGATCACAATGTTCCATAACACTTGTCATCACAATGCTCCATGATGCCTGTCATCACAATACTCCATGCCCTTTTCAGCACAATGCTCCATGAACTTTGTCTTCACAATTCTCGATACACTTGTCATCACAATGCTCCCTGACACTTGTCGTCAGAATGCTCCTTGAACCCTGTCACAAAAAGGCTCCATGCCTTTTTCATCAAAATGCACCATGCCGTTTTCATCCCAATGCTCCATGCCATTGTCATCAAAATACTCCACAAGCTTGTCATCAGAATGCTCCATGTCCCTTGTCATCACAATTTTCCATGAACTTGTCAGCACAATGCTCCCTGACCCTTGTCATCACAATGCTCCAAGCCATTGTCATCACAATGCTCCATTACCTTTGTCATCAGAATCCTCCATGACACTTGGCATCACAATGCTCCATGGCATTGTCATCGCAATGGGCCATTACATATGTCATCACAATGCTCCCTGACACCTGGCTTCACAATAATGAATGACATGGTCATCACAATGCTCCATGCCCTTGTCATCACAATGCGCCATTCCAACTGTCATCGCAATAAGCCATGAAACTTATTAGACCAATGCTCCATGCCCTTGTTATCACAATGCTCCATGACCCCTGTCATCACAATGCTCCGTGACTCCAGTCATCACAAGGCTTCATGACCTTTGTCATCACAATGTTCCATGCCCTTGTCATCAACAGTCCCTGTGACCTTTTTAACCACAATGCTTCATGAACTTTTCATCACAATGCTCTTTGACCCTTGTCATCACAATGCTCTATGCCTTTCTCAGCACAATGCTCCATGACCCTTGTCATCACAATGCTCCATGCGCTTGTCGTCACAGTGCTCCACAATCTTGTCATCACAATGCTCCATAAACCTTGTCATCACAATGCTCCATGCACTTCAAATCAAAATGCTCTCTCACCACTGATATCACAATGGTACATCACTATTCATCACAATACTCCCTCAACCCTGTCATCACAATGTTCCATGACTCCTGTCATCACAATGCTACATGCACTTATCATCACAATGTTCGATGATCCCTGACATCACAATGTTCCATAACCCCTGTCATCAAAATGCTCCATGACCCTTTTCATCAAAATGTTCCATGACCCCTGACATCACAATGTTACATAACGCCTCTCATCAAAATGTTCCATGACCCTTTTCATCAAATTGGTCCATGACAATGTCATCACAATGCTCCCTGCCCTTCTCATCACAATGCACCACGCCCTTGTCATCAAAATGCTCCATGACCTTTGTCATCACAAAGCTCCATGACCCTTGGCATCACCATGCTCCATGCCATTGTCATCACAATACTCCATGAAACCTCTCATCACATTGTTCCATGCAATTGTCATCAAAAAGCTCCATGGTGCTTGTCATCACACTACTCGATGCCCTTCTCATCACAATGCTCCATGCCCTTGTCATTACAATCCACCATGACCCATGTATCACTGTGTTCCGTGCTCTTGTCATCACAATGCTCCATGCCCACTCTCATCACAGTAATCCATGAAACTTTTCAGACCAATGCTCGATGCCCTTGTCATCACAAAGCTCCATTACCCCTGTCATAACAATGCTCCATGACCCCTGCCATCACAACGTTCCACGGCCTTGTCATCACAAGGCTCCATGACCCTTGTCATCACAATGCTCCAAGACCCCTGTAATCACAGTGCTCCATGCCCTTGTCATCACAAAGCTCCATGATGCATGTCATCAGAATGCTCCATGCCCTTGCCATCACAATGCTCCATTACCCCTGTGATAACAATGCTCCATGACCCCGGCCATCACGATGTTCCATGGCCTTCTCCTCAAAAGGCTCCATGACCTTTCTAATCACAATGCTCCAAGACCCCTGTAATCACAATGCTCCATGTCCCTTTTTATCTCAATGATCCATGAACCCTGTCATCACAATGCACCATGCCCATCATCATAATGCTTCAGGCTATTGTCATCACAATGAAATCAAAATGCTCCATGACCTCTGTCATAACACTGCTCCAAACCCTTGTGATCACCATATTCCATAACACTTGTCATCACAATGCCCCATGACGCTCGTCATCAAAATTATCTATGGTCTTCTCTTCACAATGCTCCATGACCTTTGTCATCACAATGCTCAATACACTTGTCATCAAAATGCTCCCTGACACTTGTTCTCTGTATGCTCCTTGAACCCTGTCATGACAAGGCTCCATGCCTTTTTCATCACAATGCTCCAAGACGCCTGTAATTACAATGCTCCATGCCCTTGTCATCACAAAGCTCAATGACGCATGTCATCAGACTGCTCCTTGGCCTTCTCATCACAATGCTCCATGCCCTTGTCATCACAATTTTCCAAGACACTCTAATCACAATGCTCCATGCCCCTTTTCATCAGTATGCTCCATGAGACTTGTCTCACAAGGCTCCATGGTTTTCTCATCACAATGCTCCAGCACCTTGTCATCACAATGCTTCACGACCTTGTCATGAAAATTTTCAATGGCCCTTGTCATCATAATGCTCCAAGCCCTAGTCATCACAATGCTCCATTATATTTGTCATCACAATCCTCCATTACATTTGGCATCACAATGCTCCATGCCATTGTCATCGCAATGGACCATGACATATGTCATCCCAATGCTCCCTGACACCAGTCTTCACAATACTCCATGACCTTCTCATCACAATGCCCCATGCCCTTGTCATCACAATGCCCCATGCCCACTGTCATCACAATAATCTCTTAAACTTGTCAGACCAATGCTCCATGCCCCTGTCATCACAATGCTCCATGCCCTTGTCATCACAATGCTCCATGACCCCTGTCATCACAATGCTCTGTGACTCCAGTCATCACAATGCTTCATAACATTTGTCATCACAGTGGTCCATGCCCACATCATCACAAGGCTCTGTGACCTTTGTAACCACAATACTCCATGAACTTTTCATCACAATGCTCCGTGACCCTTGTCATCACAATGCTCCATGCCTTTGTCAGAACAATGCTCTATGACCCTTGTCATCACAATGTGCCACGTGATTTTCATCACAACGGTCCACAACCTTGTCATCGTAATGCTCCATAAACCTTGTAATCACAATGCTCCATGCACTTCTCATCAAAATGCTCTCTCAAAAGAGATATCACAATGTTCCATCACTAGTCATCACAATACTCCCTCACCCCTGTAATCACAATGTTCCAGGACCCCTGTCATCACAATGCTACATCCCCTTATCATCACAATGTTCCATGACCCCTGACATCACAATGTTCCATAACCCCTGTCATCAAAATGCTCCATGACCCTTTTCATCCCAAAGCTCCATGACCCCTGACATCACAATGTTCTATAACCCCTGTCATCAAAATGTTCCATTACACTTTTCATCAAATTGCTGCATGACCCTGTCATCAAAATGCTCCCTGCCCTTCTCATCACAATGCACCACGCCCTTGACATCAAAATGCTCCATGACTTTTGTCATCACAAAGCTCCATAACCCTTGGAATCACAATGATCCATGAACCCTCTCATCACATTGTTCCATGCCCTTGTCATCACAAAGCTCCATGACGCTTGTCAAAACAATGTTCGATGCCCTTCTCATCACAATGCTCCATGCCCTTGTCATTACAATCCTCCATGACCCATGGATCACAGTGTTCCGTGACCTTCTCATCACAATGCTCCATGCCCACTCTCATCACAATAATCCATGAAACTTTTCAGACCAATGCTCCATGCCCTTCTCGTCACAATGCTCCATTACCCCTGTCATAACAATGCTCCATGACCCCTGCCATCACAATGTTCCACACCATTGTCATCACAAGGCTCCATGACCCTTGTCATCACAATGCTCCAAGACCCCTGTAATCACAATGCTCCATGCCCTTGTCATCACAAAGCTCAATGACGCATGTCATCAGAATGCTCCATGGCCTTCTCATCACAATGCTCCTTGCCCTTGTCATCACAATGCTGCAAGACTCCTGTAATCACAATGCTCCATGCCCCTTTTCATCTCAATGCTCCATGAACGCTGTCATCACAATGCACCATGCCCATCACCATAATGCTTCAGGCTATTGTCATCACAATGAAATCAAAATGCTCCATGACCTCTGTCATCACAATGCTCCAAACCCTTGTGATCACAATGTTCCATAAAACTTATCATCACAACACCCCATGACGCTCATCATCACAATTATCCATGGTCTTCTCATCACAATGCTCCATGAACTTTGTCATCACAATGCTCAATACACTTGTCATCACAATGCTCCGTGACACTTGTCGTCAGTATGCTCCTTCAACCCTGTCATGACAAGGCTCCATGACTTTTTCATAACAAAGATCCATGCCATTTTCATCACAATGCTCCATGCCCTTGTCAGCACAAAGCTCCATGACGCATGTCATCAGAATGCTCCATGGCCTTCTCATAACAATGCTCCATGCCCTTGTCATCACAATGCTCCAAGACCCCTGTAATCACAATGCTCCATGCCCCTTTTCATCAGAATGTTCCATGAGAATTGTCATCACAAGGCTCCATGGACTTCCCATCACAATGCTCCAGGACCTTGTCATCACAGTGCTCAATTCCCTTCTCATTACAATGCTCCATGACCCCTGTCATCACAATAGTCCATGAACATTTTCAGCCCAATGCTTCATGACCTTCTCATCACAATGCTCCATGACCCATATCATCACAATCCTCCATGACCACTGTCATCAAAACACTCCATGACCCCTGACAACACAATGATCCGGGACTCTTGTCATCACAATGCTCCATGAACATTTTCAGCCCAATGCTCCATGACACTTGTCATCACAATGATCCATGCCCTTGTCATCCCAATGCTCCATGACCCCTGTAATCACAATGCTCCGTGACGCTTATCATCACAGTGCTCCATGACCCTTATCATCACAATTCTCCACGCCTGTGTCATCAAAATCCTACATGACCTTGTCATCACAATGCTCCATGAGGTTGTCATCACAATACTTCATTACCATTTTCATCACAATCCTCCATGAACCTTGGGATCACATTGCTCCATGCCCTTGTCATCACAATGCTCCATGCTCCTTGAAATCAAAATGGTCCATGACCTCTGTCATCACAATGCTCCAACCCCTTGTGATCACAATGTTCCATAACACTTGTCATCACAACACTCCATGATGACTGTCATGACAATACTCCATGCACTTGTCGTCACAATGCTCCATGACCTTTGTCATCACAATTCTCAATACACTTGTCATCACAATGCTCCCTGACACTTGTCGTCAGAATACTCCTTGAACACTGTCATGAAAAGGCTCCATGCCTTTTCCATCAGAATGCTCCATGCCCTTTTCATCACAACGCTCCATGTCATTGTCATCACAATACTCCACAAGCTTGTCATCAGAATGCTCCCTGATAATTGTCTTCAGAATGCTCCATTACCCCTGTCATCACAATGCTCCATACCCCTTGTCATTACAGTGCTCCATGACGCTCGTCATCACAATTATCCATGGTCTTCTCATCACAATGCTCCACGGTCTTGCCATCACAATGCTCCATGCCCTGGTCATCACAATGCTCCATGTCCCCTGTCATCACAATTCTCCACGTTCTTGGCATCACTATGCTCCATGATACTTCTCATCACAGTGTTACATGTTTTGTCATCACAATTCTCTATGCACTTGTCATCGTAATGCTCTGTGACCCCTGTCATAGCAAGCTCCATGTGATTGTCATCACAATGCTTCATGAACATGTCATCAAAATTCTCAATGGCCCTTGTTATCACAATGCGCCATGACCCTTGTCATCACAATGCTCCAAGCCCTTGTCATCAAAATGCTCCATTACCTTTGTCATCACAATCCTCCATGACACTTGGCATCACAATGCTACATTCCATTGTCATTGCAATAGACCATGACATATGTCATCACAATGCTCCCTGACACCCTTCTTCACAATACTCCATGACCTTCTCATCACAATGCTCCATACCCTTGTCATCACAATGCGCCATGCCCACTGTCATCACAATAATCCATGAAACTTGTCAGAAAAATGCTCCATGACCCTGTCATCAGAATGCTCCATACCCTTTCATCACAATGCTCTATGACCCCTGTCATCACAATGCTCCGTGACTCCAGGTATCACAATGCTCCGTGACTCCAGTTATCACAATGCTTCATGACCTTTGTCATCACAATGGTCCATGCCCTCGTCATCACAAGGCTCTGTGACCTTTGTGACCACAACGCTCCATGAGCATTTCATCACAATGCTCGGTGACCCTTGTCATCACAATGCTCCATGCCTTTGTCAGCACATTACTCCATGACACATGGCATCAAATGTGCCATGCGCTTGTCATCACAATGCTCCACATCGTTGTCATCACAATGCTCCACAAACCTTGTCATCATAATGCTCCATGCGTTTGTCAGCACAATGATCCATGACCCATGTCATCACAGTGTGCCCTGCGTTTCTCATCACAATGCTCCACAGCCTTGTCATCACAATGCGCCATGCACCTCTCATCAAAATGCTCTCTCACCACTGATATCACAATGTTCAATCACTAGTCAACACAATACTCCCTCCACCCTGTCATCCCAATGTTCCATGACCCTTGTCACAACAATCCTACATGCTCTTATCATCACAATGCTCCATGACCCCTGACATCACAATGTTCCATAACCCCTGTCATCACAATGCTCCATGACCCCTAACATCACAATGTTCCATAAACACTGTCATCAAAATGTTCCATGACCCTTTTCATCCAATTGCTCCATGACCCTGTCATCACAATGCTCCCTGCCCTTCTCATCACAATGCACCACGCCCTTGTCATCAAAATGCTCCATGGCCTATGTCATCACAAAGCTCCATGACCCTTGGAATCACAATGCTCCATGCCATTGTCATCACAAAGCTCCATGAAACCTCTCATCACATTGCTCCATGCCGTTGTCATCACAAAGCTCCATGACGCTTGTCATCACAATGCTCCATGCCCTTGTCATTGCAATCCTCCATGACACATGTATCACTGTGTTCCGTGCCCTTGTCATCACAATGCTCCATGCTCACTCTCATCACAAAAATCCATGAAACTTTTCAGACCAATGCTCCATGCCCTTGTCATCACAATGCTCCATTACACCTGTCATCACAATGCTCCATGACCCCTGCCATCACAATGTTCTACGGCCTTGTCATCACAAGACTCCATGGCCCTTGTCATCACAATGCTCCAAGACCCCTGTAATCACAATGCTCCATGCCCATGTCATCACAAAGCTCCCTGACGCATGTCATCAGAATGCTCCATGGCTTTCTCATCACAATACTCCATGCCCTTGTCATCACAATGCTCCAAGACCCTTGTTATTACAATGATCCATGCCTCTTTTCATCTCAATGCTCCATGAACCCTGTCATCACAATGCACCATGCCCATCATCATAATGCTTCATGCTATTGTCGTCACAATGAAATCAAAATTCTCCATGACCTCTCTCATCACAATGCTCCAAACCCTTGTGATCACAATGTTCCATAACACTTGTCATCACAACGCCCCATAACGCTGGTCATCACAATTACCCATGGACTTCTCATCACAATGCTCCATGACCTTTGTCATCACAATTCTCAATACACTTGTCATCACAATGCTCCCTGATACTTGTCATCAGTATGCTCATTGAACCCTGTCATGACAAGTCTCCATGCCTTTTTCATCACAATGATCCATGCCCTTTTCATCACAATGCTCCATGCCATTGTCATCACAATACTCCACAAGCTTGTCATCAGAATGCTCCGTGACACTTTTCATCTCAATGATCAATGACCCCTGTCATCACAATGCTCCATGACACCTGTCATCACAATGCTCCATGCCCCTTGTCATTACAGTGCCCCATGATGTTCGTCATCACAATTATCCATGGTCTTCTCATCACAGTGCTCCACGGTCTTGCCATCACAATGCTCCATGCCCTGGTTATCACAATGCTCCATGTCCCCAGTCATCACAATGTTCCATGACCCCTGTCATCACAATGCTCCATACCGCTTGTCATTACACTGCTCCAAGACACTCGTAATCACAATTGTCCATGGTCTTCTCATCACAATGCTCCACGCCCTTGTCATCAAAATGCTCCATGACCCTTGTCATCACAATGCTCCATGACCACTGTCATAACAATGCTCCATGACCCCTGTCATCACAAGGCTCCATACCACTTGTCATTACAGCGCTCCATGATGCTCCTCATCACAGTTATCCATGGTCTTCTCATCACAATGTGCCACGGTCTTGCCATAACAGTGCTCCATGCCTTGGGCATCACAATCCTCCATGTCCCCGGTCATCACAATGCTCCGTGACGCTGTCATCACAATGCTCTATACCCCTTGTCATTACAGTGCTCCATGACACTCGTCATCACAATTATCCATGATCTTCTCATCACAGTGCTCCACGACCTTGCCTTCACAAGGCTCCATGCGCTGGTCATCACAATGCTCCATGTCCCCAGTCATCACAATGCTCCATGTCCCCAGTCATCACAATGCTCCATGTCACCGGTCATCACAATGCTCCATGACCACTGTCATCACAATGCTCTATACCCCTTGTCATTACAGTGCTCCATGACGCTCATCATCACAACTATCCATGGTCTTCTCATCACAGTGCTCCACGGTCTTGCCATCACAATGCTCCATGCCCTGGTCATCACAATGCTCCATGTCCCCTGTCATCACAATTCTCCACGTTCTTGGCATCACTATGCTCCATGATACTTCTCATCACAGTGTTACATGTTTTGTCATCACAATTCTCTATGCACTTGTCATCGCAATGCTCCATGACCCCTGTCATAGCAAGCTCCATGTGATTGTCATCACAATGCTTCATGAACATGTCATCAAAATTCTCAATGGCCCTTGTTATCACAATGCTCCATGACCTTTGTCATCACAATGCTCCAAGCCCTTGTCATCAAAATGCTCCATTACCTTTGTCATCACAATCCTCCATGACACTTGGCATCACAATGCTCCATTCCATTGTCATCGCAATGGACCATGACATATGTCATCACAATGCTCCCTGACACCCTTCTTCACAATACTCCATGACCTTCTCATCACAATGCTCCATGCCCTTGTCATCACAATGCGCCATGCCCACTGTCATCACAATAATCAATGAAACTTGTCAGAAAAATGCTCCATGACCCTGTCATCACAATGCTCCATACCCTTTCATCACAATGCTCTATGACCCCTGTCATTACAATGCTCCGTGACTCCAGTTATCACAATGCTTCATGACCTTTGTCATCACAATGGTCCATGCCCTCGTCATCACAAGGCTCTGTGACCTTTGTGACCACAACGCTCCAGGAACATTTCATCACAATGCTCAGTGACCCTTGTCATCACAATGCTCCATGCCTTTGTCAGCACATTACTCCATGACACATGGCATCAAATGTGCCATGCGCTTGTCATCACAATGCTCCACATCGTTGTCATCACAATGCTCCACAAACCTTGTCATCATAATGCTCCATGCGTTTGTCAGCACAATGATCCATGACCCATGTCATCACAGTGTGCCCTGCGTTTCTCATCACAATGCTCCACAGCCTTGTCATCACAATGCGCCATGCACCTCTCATCAAAATGCTCTCTCACCACTGATATCACAATGTTCAATCACTAGTCAACACAATACTCCCTCCACCCTGTCATCCCAATGTTCCATGACCCTTGTCACAACAATCCTACATGCTCTTATCATCACAATGCTCCATGACCCCTGACATCACAATGTTCCATAACCCCTGTCATCACAATGCTCCATGACCCTTTTCATCACAATGCTCCATGACCCCTAACATCACAATGTTCCATAAACACTGTCATCAAAATGTTCCATGACCCTTTTCATCCAATTGCTCCATGACCCTGTCATCACAATGCTCCCTGCCTTTCTCATCACAATGCACCACGCCCTTGTCATCAAAATGCTCCATGGCCTATGTCATCACAAAGCTCCATGACCCTTGGAATCACAATGCTCCATGCCATTGTCATCACAAAGCTCCATGAAACCTCTCATCACATTGCTCCATGCCGTTGTCATCACAAAGCTCCATGACGCTTGTCATCACAATGCTCCATGCCCTTGTCATTGCAATCCTCCATGACACATGTATCACTGTGTTCCGTGCCCTTGTCATCACAATGCTCCATGCTCACTCTCATCACAATAATCCATGAAACTTTTCAGACCAATGCTCCATGCCCTTGTCATCACAATGCTCCATTACACCTGTCATCACAATGCTCCATGACCCCTGCCATCACAATGTTCTACGGCCTTGTCATCACAAGACTCCATGGCCCTTGTCATCACAATGCTCCAAGACCCCTGTAATCACAATGCTCCATGCCCATGTCATCACAAAGCTCCCTGACGCATGTCATCAGAATGCTCCATGGCCTTCTCATCACAATACTCCATGCCCTTGTCATCACAATGCTCCAAGACCCTTGTTATTACAATGATCCATGCCTCTTTTCATCTCAATGCTCCATGAACCCTGTCATCACAATGCACCATGCCCATCATCATAATGCTTCATGCTATTGTCGTCACAATGAAATCAAAATTCTCCATGACCTCTCTCATCACAATGCTCCAAACCCTTGTGATCACAATGTTCCATAACACTTGTCATCACAACGCCCCATGACGCTTGTCGTCACAATTATCCATGGACTTCTCATCACAATTCTCCATGACCTTTGTCATCACAATTCTCAATACACTTGTCATCACAATGCTCCCTGACACTTGTCATCAGTATGCTCATTGAACCCTGTCATGACAAGTCTCCATGCCTTTTTCATCACAATGATCCATGCCCTTTTCATCACAATGCTTCATGCCATTTTCATCACAATACTCCACAAGCTTGTCATCAGAATGCTCCGTGACCATTGTCATCTCAATGATCAATGACCCCTGTCATCACAATGCTCCATGACACCTGTCATCACAATGCTCGATGCCCCTTGTCATTACAGTGCCCCATGATGTTCGTCATCACAATTATCCATGGTCTTCTCATCACAGTGCTCCATGGTCTTGCCATCACAATGCTCCATGCCCTGGTCATCACAATGCTCCATGACCACTGTCATAACAATGCTCCATGACCCCTGTCATCACAAGGCTCCATACCACTTGTCATTACAGTGCTCCATGATGCTCCTCATCACAATTATCCATGGTCTTCTCATCACAATGCTCCACGGTCTTGCCATAACAGTGCTCCATGCCTTGGGCATCACAATGCTCCATGTCCCCGGTCATCACAATGCTCCATGACCACTGTCATCACAATGCTGTATACCCCTTGTCATTACAGTGCTCCATGACCCTCGTCATCACAATTATCCATGGTCTTCTCATCACAATGCTCCACGATCTTGCCATCGCAATGCTCCATGCCCTGGTCATCACAATGCTCCATGTCCCCTGTCATCACAATTCTCCACGATCTTGGCATCACTATGCTCCATGACACTTCTCATCACAGTGTTACATGCTTCGTCATCACAATTCTCTATGCACTTGTCATCGCAATGCTCCATGACCCCGTCATAGCAAGCTCCATGTGCTTGTCATCACAATACTCCATGCCCTTTTCGTCACAATTCTCCATGACCTTTGTCATCACAATGCTCCCTGACACTTGTCGTCAGAATGCTCCCTGAAAACTGTCATGAAAAGGCTCCATGTCTTTTTCATCACAATGCCCCATGCCATTTTCATCAAAATGCTCCATGTCATTGTCATCAAAATACTCCACAAGCTTGTCATCAGAATGCTCCATGAACCTTGTCATCACAATGCTCCATGACCACTGTTACCACAATGCTCCATACCCCTTGTCATTACAGTGCTCCATGACGCTCATCATCACAATTATCCATGGTCTTCTCATCACAATGCTCCACGGTCTTGCCATCACAATACTCCATGCCCTGGTCATCACAATGCTCCATGTCCCCTGTCATCACAATTCTCCACGTTCTTGGCATCACTGTGCTCCATGATGCTTTTCATCACAGTGTTACATGCATTGTCATCACAATTCTCTATGCACTTTTCATCGCAATGCTCCATGATCCCTGTCATAGCAAGCTCCATGTGATTGTCATCACAATGCTTCATGAACATGTCATCAAAATTCTCAATGGCCCTTGTTATCACAATGCTCCATGACCCTTGTCATCACAATGCTCCAAGCACTTGTCATCAAAATGCTCCATTACATTTGTCATCACAATCCTCCATGACACTTGGCATCACAATGCTCCATTCCATTGTCATCGCAATGGACCATGACATATGTCATCACAATGCTCCCTGACACCCTTCTTCACAATACTCCATGACCTTCTCATCACAATGCTCCATGCCCTTGTCATCACAATGCGCCATGCCCACTGTCATCACAATAATCCCTGAAACTTGTCAAACCAATGCATCATGCCCCTGTCATCACAATGCTCCATGCCCTTTCATCACAATGCTCCATGACCCCTGTCATCACAATGCTCCGTGACTCCAGTCATCACAATGCTTCATGACCTTTGTCATCACAATGGTCCATGCCCTCATCATCACAAGGCTCTGTGACCTTTGTCACCACAGCGCTCCATGAACATTTCATCACAATGCTCGGTGACCCTTGTCATCCCAATGCTCAATGCCTTTGTTAGCACAATACTCCATGACCCATGGCATCACAATGTGCCATGCGCTTGTCATCACAATGCTCCACGTCTTTGTCATCACAATGCTCCATAAACCTTGTCATCACACTGCTCCATGCACTTCTCATCAAAATGCTCTCTCACCACTGATATCACAATGTTCCATCACTAGTCAACACAATACTCCCTCACCCCTGTCATCACAATATTCCATGACCCTTGTCACAACAATGCTACAAGCCTTTATCATCACAATGCTCCATTCCCCTGACATCACAATGTTCCATAACCTCTGTCATCACAATGCTCCCTGCCCTTCACAACAGAATGCACCACACCCTTGTCATCAAAATGCTCCATGACCTTTGTCATCACAAAGCTCAATGACCCTTGTCATCACAATGCTGCATGCCATTGTCATCACAATGCTCCATGAACCCTCTCATCACATTGTTCCATGCCCTTGTCATCACAGGCTCCATGATGCTTTTCATCACAATGCTCGATGCCATTCTTATCACAATGCTCCATGCGCTTGTCATTACAATCCTCCATGACCCATGTATCACAGTGTTCCATGCCCTTGTCATCACAATGCTCCTTGCCCCCTCCTATCACAATAATCCATGAAACTTTTCAGACCAATGCTCCATGCCCTTGTCATCACAATGCTCCATTACCCCTGTCATAACAATGCTCCATGACCCCTGCCATCACAATGTTCCACAGCCTTGTCATCACAAGGCTCCATGACCCTTGTCATCACAATGCTCCAAGACCCCTGTAATCACAATGCTCCATGCCCTTGTCATCACAAAGCTCCATGACGCATGTCAACAGAATGCTCCATGGCCTTCTCATTCACGATGTTCCATGCCTTTGTCATCACAATGCTCCAAGACTCCTGTAATCACAATGCTCCATGCCCCTTTTCATCTCAATGCTCCATGAACCCTGTCATCACAATGCACCATGCCCATCATCATAATGCTTCAGGCTATTGTCATCACAATGAAACCAAAATACTCCATGACCTCTGTCATCACAATGCTCCAAATCCTTGTGATCAATATGTTCCATAACACTTATCATCACAACGCCCCATGACGCTCGTCATCACAATTATCCATGGTCTTCTCATCACAATGCTCCATGACCTTTGTCATCACAATACTCAATACCCTTGTCATCACAATGCTCCCTGACACTTGTTGTCAGTTTGCTCCTTGAACCCTGTCATGACAAGGCTCCATGCCTTTTTCATCACAATGATCCATGCCCTTTTCATCACAGTGCTCCAAGACCGCTATAATCACAATGCTCCATGCCCTTGTCATCACAAAGCTCCATGATACATGTCATCAGAACGCTCCATGGCCTTCTCATCCCAATGCTCCATGCCCTTGTCATCACAGTGCTCCAAGACCCCTGTAATCACAATGCTCCATGGCACTTTTCATCAGAATGCTCCATGAGACTTGTCATCACAAGGCTCCATGGTCTTCTCATCACAGTGCTCCAGTACCTTGTCATCACAATGCTCCATGACCCCTGTCATCACAGTACTCCATGGACATTTTCAGCCCAATGCTCCATGACCTTCTCATCACAATGCACCATGACCCATGTCATCACAATGCTCCATGACCACTGTCATCACAACGCTCCATGAACCCTGACAACACAATGATCCGGGACTCTTGTCATTAAAATGCTCCATGACCATTGTCATCACAATGATCCATGAGCTTGTCATCCCAATGCTCCATGACCCCTGTAATCACAATGCTCCGTGATGCTTGTCATCACAGTGCTCCATGCACCTTGTCATCATAATGCTCCTTGCCTTTGTCAACAAAATGGTACATAATCTTGTCATCACAATGCTCCATGCGCTTGTCATCACAATCCTCCATGACCATTGGGATCACATTGCTTCATGCCCTTGCCCTCTCTCTCTTGCCTTTCTGGTTTTTACAGATACTCGGATGTCCCTTTTGACCGGTGGTAAGTGACAATTCTTTGTTGTGTGGATTTGTATTGCGCGCTTGCTTCATTGGCCAAAAAGGGTGTATGCGTTTTCTTCTGAATATATTCAGGAGAAAAGGCATACGCCCTTTTTGGCCAAGTGCATCTCTGTCCAAGTTGGGATGCTTTTCCTGTGCTTTAAAGGCGATTCCAATTTACCTCTTGAAATATGTTTTGTGCAATTCTGCCTCATTTTGAAGTCCGCTTCATAGCCTTCCCTCAACAGATTTTTGGAAGAGAGTAGTCCTTTATAAGTCTGCAGGTTTGTGAATTGCTGTGCCCCTGAGCTCCAATTTTCAAATCCCATCTTTGTGAGCTGGCCGCAAATCCACAATTTTACTTCAGGAACTATACTGGTTCCAGGGGTCGCTATATTGGTTCCCTGTGGGTGGTTGAGGCTTTGGTTAATTCTTCTTCCTGCCAGGAAATTAGACTGACATGTGCCCGTCCAAATGCCTACATCTACTCTCTGATTGGTTCTCCCTCTTCCCTTTCATCCTCTGCACAAATAGCAAACTGTGTGAACCAGGAGGATATAGGGGCTGACTCTCCTAAGTTGGGAGATTGATAGTAAAGCAGTTGGAATGCCAAAGTGGAGCACAAGGAGAGGAAAAATTAGGAGAGTTTTAGAAATCTTTCACCATCACAGGGTGTCCATTTTCTAGGTTTCCCATACATGATATAATTGTTATGATATACCCTTCTACCTGGAGATTTGGGACACATGGAATGGTGGCATGCATTACTACTTTAAAAGGTCTGCATTTTCTCTCCCAATCTCACCAGTCCTCTCAGTCCCAAGTGTCCAGCCTTATGTCTCATCCAGCTGTCTTTGCAGATAGGGTCATTCCAGGTTTCATCAGAACCCCTGAAGGAATTGTGTAAGAATTTCGCTGTTTTTTTGGGTTTCTTTGAAATTCTTTTTTATAATGGGGTTGAGCTGATTTTCACTGATGTGTTTATGCCAGTCTAGACACTACTGATTCCCTTACGGAGACATATCAATACATAGGTTTTAAGATTCTTAGTAGTCAGATATATTCCTCTGTGGGGCATAGGGGTGTTGAGTCCCGTTCACTGAGGAAGGTGTAGGTCTTGTCTATTCTGTATTTGGTTTATGGAATGGTACCTGTGCTAATATCAAACTCTGGTTTTATGCATCACCCCACCTCTCCTTTCCCCTGAAGCAGGCATAAGAGATTTTTGCTAAATGTGAGACTCTGTTCTCTTTCCTAATTCAGTTCATGTGTTGTGATATTGACATTCCCTCTATAAGTCATATCTTATGATAAGATTTTTTTTCTGTGTGACTAATTTCCCTTAAAATCATCATACCTAAATCCACTCATTATGCTGCTACTGGCCTTATATACATTGACTTCACGTCTGAGTGATATTCCGTTGTACAAAATTACCACAAGTTCTTTATGCATTTCTCTTTTTCCTGGGATATTTTCAGTGTACCAAAGTTGAGGTTCTTGTATGCAGAGCAGCCCTAAACTTTGGGGTGCCTGTGTCTTATTGACATTTAGTCTTCCCAAGTTATATGTCCATGAGTTGAAATCCCCTTGCTCTGGGGCTTTGTATTTTAGATGTTTTAAAAACAGCATACACTTCTTCAGAGTGGCTCTTGGATATTTATACCCCACCCATCAGCGTGACTAGGCTCCCTGTTTTCCATGGCGTCTCCTGCATTTCTGGTTTGTACACATTTTTTGGATGGCCTTTCTGAGCAGTGGAAATTGAGACTTCTTTGTTGTGTGGATTTGCATTTCCCTCTTGCTTGGTTGGCCAAAAACTCTGCATGTGTTTTTTTCCTGAAGATATTCACGAAAAAAACGCATACACCCTTTTGCCCAACCGCATCATTTTAGAAATTCTGCTGCTTTTCATATGCTTTAAATGTGAGTACAATCTACCTTTTGAAATCTGTTTCCTGCAATTCTGCCTCTCATTCAGATCCTCTTCGTTACCTTACCTGAATATATTTTTGGACGTTGGTTATCATTTATATCTTTGCAGGTCTTTGAATTGTCTGCTCCTGAGCTCCATTTCGCAACTCGCTTTTTTTGTGAGCTGGCCGCCAAACCATTGGATTACTTCCGGCCCTATTCTGGTTCTGGGGAGGCAGGCTGAGCCTTTGGTTAATTCTTCTTCCTAATGGGAAATTAGAGTGACATGTGCCTGTCAAAAGTCCTACAGCTAATCTCTCATTGGTTCCCCCTCTTCCCATTTATCCTCTGCACAAATTGCAAACTGTGTGAAGCAGGAGGTTAAAGGTGCTGATTCTCCAAGTGGGGAGATTGTTAGTAATGTGGCTGGAATGGCGAACCCCAGCACCAGGAGATCAAAAATGAGGTGCATTTTAGACACCTTTCCTGAGCACACGGTGTACATTCATCTCGGTTTCCCAGGCATGTTTTCGCTGTCAGAAGATTCCCTTGAACCTGCAGATTTGGGACCCATGGAATGGGTACCAGGCAGTATTACTTTAAAAGGTCTGCATTTCCTCACCCAGCCTCTCTAACATCTCTTAGCGTGCATAGCTTCCAGCCTTATATAATCATCCTGCTGTGGGTCTACATGTGTTCAATCCATGTTACATCGTAGCCCTTCAACAAAAGTTGTAAGAATTTTTGTCTGTCTCACTGTTTTTATAAATAGTTTTAAATTTATTTTTATATTGGTTACAGCTGATTTTCAAAGCTCTGTTTTTTGCTGCTGTACATCCACTTGATTCATGTACTGTGAGACAACAATAACTTCTTTTTCAGATGCTTACCAGTCATATGTATTATTTTCCAGTGACTTGAGTGGGCTGAGTGCAGTTCTTTGAGGTACCGTGTAGGCCTTGTCAGTTATTCAATTTGGTACTTGGAATGGTATCTTTGCTAATTTCAACCTCCTGGATAATACCTCACCATTCCCCACCTTTCCCATTTAGCAGCCTTATGTCTATTTTCTACATATTTGACTATGTTTCTGTTTTGTAATTTATTTCATGTGTAGCCATTTTTGATTCCACCTTTAAGTGACATCTTATGATATGTGTCTTTTTCTTTCTGACATATGTCACTTAGAATGATCGTATGTAACTCCTCCAGAGTTGTTACAACTGGCCTTATTTCATTGATTTCTGGATGAGTAATATTCCACTCTACATAAGTACCCCATCTCTTTTATCCATTTTATCCTTCCAGGGACATTTAGGTTATATCCAAGTTGAGGCCCTTTTTAACAGAGAGGTGGTAAACGTTCGGGTGCCTGTTTTCTGTCGATTTTTGTTTTTCCCAAGGTACACGCCCATGAGTGCAAGTGCCCTATGCTCTGTAGCTCATTTTTTAGATGTTTTAGCAAACACAATACACTTCTCCAGAGTGGCCGTTGGCAAATTACATTTCCACTATCAGCCTCACAGGGCTCCCTTTTCTCCTCGCCCTGTCCTGCATTTCTGGTGTTTACACTTTATGTGGATGGCCCTTCTGACTGATGTGAAGTGATACATTTTGTGATATTGATTTCCAGTGCCCACCTGTTTGGTTGGATAAAAAGTGTGTATGGCCTTTACTTGAATATATTCAGAAAAAATGCATACACCCTTTTTGGCCAACTGCATCATTGGCGATGTTCAGCCCCTTTTCTTGTGCTTTAATGGGGAGTCCTTTCACCTCTTCAAATCTGTTTCCTGCCACTCTCCCTTGCTTACAAGTCCTTTTCTGTGACTTACCTCAAGACATTTTTCGACGATAGATATTTTCAACTCTGCAGTTTCATGAATTTTAGTGCCCCTGAGTTCCATTTTTCAACTTGTGTTTTTGGAAACTGGACACAAAACAGCGGGATTTCCTCTAGCCCTATTCTGTTTCCGTGGGCAATTCTAGCCTTTGATGAATTTGTCTTCTGGATTGGAAATTAGAGTGGCATGTGCCTGTCCGAACACCTAAGACTTGTCTCTAAATTTTTCTCATCCTTCCGCTTCATCCTCTGGACAAATTCCAAACTGTGTGCAACAGGATGTTGACGGTGCTGATATCCCCAAGTGAGGAGATTGTTAGGAAAGATGCTGGAGGGTTGAACCCGAGCACCAGGCGATGAGGAGATGAGGTGCCTTTTCCAAACGCTTTCCGATCAAACGGTGTACCATCCTCTAGGTGTGACAGGCATGTTTTAGCTGTAGGAAGGGTCCCGTGCATGTAAGGAGAACACCAGGGATTTTTCCAAATCAGTGCCTCCCCGAACCCCAAACTGGGGAATTTTTAAGCTACGGCTACACGTATGTCCTTTAAGGGCCTTGGGAAATAGGCAGAGCCCAAACTTTAGATTACTGAAATCTTCAGGGTCAGAAGCGCTCACCATCGGCCTTGCTTAGGTTACATTTTATCTGTCATTGATAGATGATGTCAATAAAAATATCTATTCTTTTTCAGATTATTTCCCCTTGTAGGTTATTGCAAAATATTCAGTGTAGTTCCCTGTGCTATACAGTAGTTCCTTGTTGATGATCTATTTTATACATAGCAGTGTGTATGTGTTAATCCCAAACTGTTAATTTATCCCTTCTCCTACCTTTCCCCTTTGGTAATAATAAATTATAAGATTTTATACTTCTCAGAAATGGGGGAGCTGAAAGAGAGGTATCATTTACAGTGGAAAAGCATTCAAAACAAGATTGAAGCTTCAGCCAAGAGTATTCGATGTACATCCATGGAAATAAATCACTTCATTTCTCTAATGTTGACCTGACAAATAAGACAGACGTCTTCACTGAACTTGCTTATAGGAAAGTGATGGAAATATCAAATGTAAGTCTTAGAAACATCTTATTTTACCCGAGCATTATACACTGCTCTATGTTAACTACAGTTTGGCTCACACATCTGTTCATTGAAGTTACAATGTTCTCAATTTCTGTTACTGATCCTCCAGAGTGGACCCCAACAGGAGTCCCCGTGCCCAGTGTCATTGGAGCCAACAGATCAAGACTGAGTTTGGTTCAGAAGCAAAGGAAACATTATTTTGAAAACAGAATGGAGAGGTGAGATCGTGCACTCCCCCATGGGCTGTGGGCTGGGCTGCTGTGTAGGGTCCCCGGCAGCGTCAGTGGGAGGGAGGGGATGGAGCTCTCGAGGGCTGCGTTGGCTGCAGCTCAGGCTCTATGCCGCGGAGTCTGCATGGGACCCCGCTAGCTGAGGTGTCGACCCAGCCATTCTGCACTAGGAAATCGGGTCTGAAGTGCCGGGTGTGGGACCTCTGCATGCGGAACCCTAGGAGCACGTGAAATTAGACAAAGCACAAAGGAAAAACAGGTTAGACTTTATTTTATTGCCCAGATTCTCTTTTTATCTCCCAGGAATTTTTAATGAACGTTGCCGGAGACGAACACCTCCTCTGCTTTTTGTTCCGTTCCTTATTCTTGGGGTGTTGAGGGTGCAGACCCCTCTTTTGTAACTGCTTCATGCTGTGGTGGGAGCCCTGATACATGGGGGGAGGGGCAAAACGTCTCCCCACCGGCCTCCTGGTGATGTTGATTGTCCCAAGGCCTCCCGCCTCACTTCTCGTCCGCCTGAGCACCAGCATTGGAAGTGTTACAGATTCTAATGACCTTTAAGGGTCCAGGAAAGAGAGGCGCAGAGATGCTGCGGTGGCAGGTTTCACCCCACCCCACATATGTTCGGCGACCTTAGGCTGACAGCTTTTGCCAGACTAGATGCTCTGACCAGTAGTCTGTGCTTTCTTTAATTAGGTCCCTGAATTAATGTACAAACAGCACCATGTGTCAGAGCCCTGCCCGCGCAACTCCCAGACAGTCCAGGGTCAGTGGTGATCCAGGACCATGACGTCCACTGAGTCAACGGCCTTTAGAAGTAGCCAGCAGTCCAGCCGGTCATATTGGCCACCATCACCGCGGTGTCTGTAGGGTTTTCTATGGTGAAAGCGTGATATACATTTCCCCTGCCAAGCTTATTAGCTCCCCTCTGGGTGCAGTAAGTCCTGCAAGCAGTAGTCTGCTCTTTCGGGGCACAGTCTTGTCGTTTTCTGAGAGAAACTCCAGGTCAAGTGATGGTCACACGAGTCATCTTGGGGGCCCGTTGCCCCCGTTTATCTCTCTGGAGGTTGGAGTTGGAGGGCCTCCTCACTCGAGGTCAGTGTGTTCACAGAGCGACCCCTGCAACTTCAGGGCATGATGGGTGGTTAGGATCACCACGTGGGGTCCTTTTCCCTTAGGAGGGAGCTGGCCTTGTGGGCTGCTGATTTCCAGCTTTTTAGATACCCCAGTATCCTGGCCTGATGAGTCGGTGGGCAAAGCCCTTGGTGACCATAGTTTATCATACCTGAAGGGCATTCTTGTGTTGCTCCATTTCAAGTGGTCCCAGTTTTTGCACTAAGGCTCCAAGGGTGATTAACCTTTGACCGGGTATGTAAAGGTCAAAGGGTTTAGCTAAATTAGGGAGTTCCTGGGCAAGGGTCTGTATTGACTGCTCTTTCCATTCTTGAAAGGCTGCTTCTGGATTCTATTCAAAAGGATCATCATCTTTTCGTGTCAGTGTTTCATGTAGAGGCCCAGCTATGACACTGTAGTTAGGGATCCAGATGCAGAAAACCTTGGCCTCCCCAAGAACCCCTAAGCTGTCTTCTAGTTTTAGAAGACGTAAGGCTGCAAATGGCTTCTTCCCTATCCTGGGATGTGTTTCTCCGAATATCTGTGAGAATGAAGCCCAGGCATGTCACCTTAGCCTGGGATATTTGAGCGTTTTTCTTGGACACCTTCTATCCTTTCTTGGCTAGGTAGTTCAGAGGCGTCTTTAGTAGGCCTGGCGATCAGAATGTCATCTGCATATTGAAGGAGGGTTCCCTTTTAAAGAGGTTGAACTTTTAGGTCTTTAGAGGACATTTCCCCAATGATGGTGTGGGGATTTTTGAACCATTGGGGCAGGACGGCCCAGCATTATTTCTTTTGTTGCATGTTGTGTCCTGCCACTCACAAGCCAAAAATTCTTGTGACTCTGAGATGAATGGAATACAGAAGAAGGCATCATTGAAGTCTAATACAGAATGCCATGGCCTGGTGGAAGGTAGAATGACCAGCAGGGAGTAGGAAATAGGAGCTACTGGATGCATATCCTCGGTGGCTTCACTGACTGTCCTGATATACTTTATCAGGTCTCCAGCAGCCCATGGGGCTCTCGTGGTCAGGCCAATCTCAGGATATGGAGCTTACCTGGGCTGCACCCCTACCCCACAGCCCACGGGGCTCTCGTGGTCAAGTCCCTCCCAGGGTATGGAGCTCACCTCTGCAGCTACCCAGCAGCCCATTGGGCTCTCCTACTCAGGCCCTTCCCAGGATACAGAGCTCCCCTGGGCAGGTACCCCAGCAGGGCTGGACACACAGGAACTGTGCACATAGCCCACCTTGCAGAGAACCCCCTGCTCACCTGTCGCTCACAGCTGACACAGAATACCTCAGAGCAGGACTTGAACTAACAAACAGCAGTTCTGACAGGTCTGTGACCATGGCTATCACTCTCTGAAGGCTCTTTCTGCCTGGTCTTCCAGACACTTCCACTGCAGCCAGGGCACCAGGCCTCTGTCTCCACCCACCATCACTCCTCTCCCTGACTCCTGGGTTCCTCTCATTAGGATAGGGTCTTCTTGAAGTTGTTATCCACTCATGGACCAGATAAAATGATAAGAAAACAAGCCGCAGCTGCAGCCCCTTGTCTATCCTGACTCTCAAGAGCCCACACCTGTTCCTAGGGCCTGGCCCGTTTAGCAAGTTTCATTTTCTGCAACTGTGAGCCTCTGAGGGGTGAGGATTGGCTGATTTTTGCAGCCTGAAACTGCCTGCCAGCCCTCCACAGGTGTGACTGAGTTGAGGGAAATATAAACAGCTCTCCAGTGAGCGACAGCCCTTGTAGCTGTGACTGACGCCATATTCTCTGCCCCGTAGGCAGTGCCGGGGCTGTGCTGGTGGGAGGGAGTGAGGGGCCACGGCTTTGTGGGTGGCCCAGTGTGAGTGGGGCTCTGCTGGACTTTCTGCAGGAGATGCCAGGCTGCCACCTGCTAAAGAAGAGGATGTGTCACCGATACCTGCCGCTGGAATTTCTCCCCAGGCAGAGGTGAGGAAGTAAAAAAGCAGTGGGGGCCGTGGCAGGAGGGGTATCTCAGGCAGGGAAATGGAAAGCTTCCAGAAGAGCATCTGGGGCCAGGACCATCCTGACTGGCCTGCAGGCACCAAGTCGGCCTGTGTGCTGTCGCTGGTGTGGCTCCACAGCGCTTCCTCTAAGCTTGCAAGTTCTTGTACATATTCAGGTGTTTTAACTGGAAAGGGTGGGAAGAGTTCAGCTGCAGCAGGACTGGGGCTTAGCTCACGTTTACTCACAGATGCCTTGGCTTGGTCCCCCAGCTTTGCAATGAGGACCCTCCTTGCTTGGGGGGTGGGCTGCTGGCTGTATGGGAGACGATTCCCCACCTCTGACCAATTTCAGAATTGTTTACCGCTGGAACAAGTGCCCTGATTGTGTTTTCCTCTGTCTAACTCGTGGGTTCAGGTTTTTTTTTTTCTTTTTTGGTTCAAGTTAGATTTTATTCCTCTTTTATGTATTTATAGATATAAGCATGGAAATCATTCATTCATATAAATACATCTGTGTGAAGGGAAGAACTTTTTTCTGTTTTATTTTTAAATTTTATTTTTAAAAATTTTGAAATTTAATTTTATTTATTTTTTTATACAGCAGGTTATTATTAGTTATGTATTTTATGCATATACATATATACAGGTCAATCCCAGTCTCCCAACTCATCCCAACACCACCTCCCGATGGCTTCCCACACTTGGTGTCCATACGTGTGTTCTCTACCTCTGTGTCTCTATTTATTCCCTGCAAAGCAGTTCAACTGTACCATTTTTCTAGGTTCCGCATATATGCATTAATATACAATATTTGTTTTTCTCTTTCTGACTTACTTCATTCTGTATGACAGTCTCTAGATCCATCGACGTCTCTACAAATGAACCAGTTTCATTCCTTCTTATGGCTGAGTAATATTCCATTTTATATATGTACCACATCTTTATCCATTCATCTGTCTGTGGGTATTTAGGTTGCTTCCATTACCTGACTATCGTAAATAGTGCTGAAATGAGCATTGTGGTGAATGTGGCTTTTTGATTTATGGTTTTCTCTGGGTATATGCCCAGAAGTGGGATTTCTGGATCATATGGTAATTCTATTTCTAGTTTTTTTAAGGAAACTCCATACTGTTCTCCATCGTGACTGTATCAATTTACATTTCCACCACTAGTGGAAGAGGGATCCTTTTGTCAACACCCTCCCCAGAATTCGTTGTTTGTAGATTTTCTGTTGATGCCGATTCTAACAGGTGTGAGGTGATACCTCATTGTAGTTTTGATTTGCATTTCTCTAATAATTGGTGATGTTGAGCAGCTTTTCATGTGCGTCTTGGCCATCTCTGTGTCTTCTTTGAAGAAACGTCTCTTTAGATCTTCTGCCCATTTTTGTATTGGGTTGTTTGTTTTTTAATATTAAGCTTCATGAGCTCTTTATATATATTGGAGATTAAACATTTGTCCATTGATTCATTTGCAAATATTTTCGCCCATTCTGAGGGATGCTTTTTGCCATTCCCGTTTTTTTAACAAAAAAAGAAAGAAAGAAAAAGAAGCAGAACACTAATGTGTGTAAAATATGCCTTTTGAAACTGTCGTTTTGAAATATGGACATCCTTTGAAATTTTTGGTCGATATATGAACCCAGGATTTGTTTTCAGGGCAGGTGTCATTTACAGGCCTGCAATGATTTTGAATATCAACTGACCATTAGCGCTGGGATTAAAGCTGCTGTTGTGTGAAACGGCCACAAGCTGGCAGCAGTTCTCCCTTACCAAATCTGGTTACTGGGGCAACAGAGCCTCAATGGATTTCGTGTTCTAGATTGGAATTTAGAATGGAATGTGCCAGGAGAAAGCCCCTCAAGTTTGTCTCACTACTTCTTGTTCGTGTTTTTAATTTAATTTTTTATTTTTTATTACAGTTAATTTGATTACAGTGTTTGGCTTGTTGTAGGTGTGGAAGATGTGGCTCTTCTACACATATACATATGTCTCTTATTCCTGAAATCCTTTTCCCATGTACGTTATGACAGAATGTTGAGTAGTCTTCTCTTGGTATTCTGTAGGTCTTTGGTGATTCTATATGTCACCTGTGTTTGTATATGTCTGTTAACCTCAATATCATAATGAAACCAATCCTCACACCTTTCCATTGGTGAACCATAAGTTTGTTGAATGAATCTGTGATTGCCCTTCTCCGTGGAAATATCTGCCCTGGTATCCATTTTTCGGTCACACCTATAAGAGATATGATATGATATGTGTCTTTCACTTTCTGACTTACAACAACTCACGTGCTTACCTCTAGACACACCTACGGTGCTACAAATGGCATTGTGTCCTTTTATTCCTTGGCTTCTATTCTGCCTTAGCGAGGTCCATTTTCAACAATGTGATTCCCTGAGGGCTGAGGATTAGCTGACCTGGGTAGCCTGACGCTGCCGGCCGGCCCTCCCCAGGTGTGCCTGGGTTGAGGTCAATATAAACAGCGCTGCAGGCAGCAATAGCCCCTGAAGCTGTGCCTGACTCTATATTCTCTGCCCCGTCAGCAGTGTCAGGGCTGTGCTGGTGGGAGGGAGTGAGGGGCCACGGCTTTGTGGGTGGCCCGGTGTGAGTGGGTCTCTGCTGGACTTTCTGCAGGAGTTGCCAAGCTTCCACCTGTAATGAAGAGGATGTGTCACCCATACCTTCCGCTGGAATTTCTCTCCGGACAGAGGTGAGGAAGGAAAAAAGCAGTGGGGGCCGGGACAGGAGGGGTATCTCAGGCAGGGCAATGGAAAGCTTCCAGAAGAGCGCCCAGGGCCAGGACCATCCTGGCTGGCCTGCAGGCACCAAGTTGGCCTGCGTGATGTCGCTGGTGTGGCTCCACGGCCCTTCCTCTAGGCTTTCAAGCCATTGTACATATTCAGGTGTTTTACCTGGGAAGGGTGGGAAAAGTTCAACAGCAGCTGGCCTGGGGCTCAGCTCACGGTTACTCACAGATGCCTCGGCATGGTCCCCCGCTTTGCAATGAGGACGCTCCTTGTGTAGGAGTGGGCTGCTGGCTCTATGGGAGATGATTCCCCACCTCTGACCAATTTCAGAATTGTTTACCGCTGGAGCAAGTGCCCTGATTGTGTTTTCCTCTGTCTAACTCGTGGGTTCAGGTTTTTTTTTTTCTTTTTTGGTTCAAGTTAGATTTTATTCCTCTTTTATGTATTTATAGATATAAGCATGGAAATCATTCATTCATATAAATACATCTGTGTGAAGGGAAGAACTTTTTTCTGTTTTATTTTTAAATTTTATTTTTAAAAATTTTGAAATTTAATTTAATTTATTTTTTTATACAGCAGGTTATTATTAGTTATGTATTTTATGCATATACATGTATACAGGTCAATCCCAGTCTCCCAACTCATCCCAACACCACCTCCCCATGGCTTCCCACACTTGGTGTCCATACGTGTGTTCTCTACCTCTGTGTCTCTATTTATTCCCTGCAAAGCAGTTCAACTGTACCATTTTTCTAGGTTCCGCATATATGCATTAATATACAATATTTGTTTTTCTATTTCTGACTTACTTCATTCTGTATGACAGTCTCTAGATCCATCGACGTCACTACAAATGAACCAGTTTCATTCCTTCTTATGGCTGAGTAATATTCCATTTTATATATGTACCACATCTTTATCCATTCATCTGTCTGTGGGTATTTAGGTTGCTTCCATTACCTGACAATCGTAAATAGTGCTGAAATGAGCATTGTGGTGAATGTGCCTTTTTGATTTATGGTTTTCTCTGGGTATATGCCCAGAAGTGGGATTTCTGGATCATATGGTAATTCTATTTCTAGTTTTTTTAAGGAAACTCCATACTGTTCTCCATCGTGACTGTATCAATTTACATTTCCACCACTAGTGGAAGAAGGATCCTTTTGTCAACACCCTCCACAGAATTCGTTGTTTGTAGATTTTCTGTTGATGCCGATTCTAACAGGTGTGAGGTGATACCTCATTGTAGTTTTGATTTGCATTTCTCTAATAATTGGTGATGTTGAGCAGCTTTTCATGTGCGTCTTGGCCATCTCTGTGTCTTCTTTGAAGAAACGTCTCTTTAGATCTTCTGCCCATTTTTGTATTGGGTTGTTTGTTTTTTTAATATTAAGCTTCATGAGCTCTTTATATATATTGGAGATTAAACATTTGTCCATTGATTCGTTTGCAAATATTTTCGCCCATTCTGAGGGATGCTTTTTGCCATTCCCGTTTTTTTAAAAAAAAAAGAAAGAAAGAAAAAGAAGCAGAACACTAATGTGTGTAAAATATGCCTTTTGAAACTGTCGTTTTGAAATATGGACATCCTTTGAATTTTTTGGTCGATATATGAACCCAGGATTTGTTTTCAGGGCAGGTGTCATTTACAGGCCTGCAATGATTTTGAATATCAACTGACCATTAGCGCTGGGATTAAAGCTGCTGTTGTGTGAAACGGCCACAAGGTGGCAGCAGTTCTCCCTTACCAAATCTGGTTACTGGGGCAACAGAGCCTCAATGGATTTCGTGTTCTAGATTGGAATTTAGAATGGAATGTGCCAGGAGAAAGCCCCTCAAGTTTGTCTCACTACTTCTTGTTCGTGTTTTTAATTTAATTTTTTTATTTTTTATTACAGCAAATTTGATTACAATGTTTGGCTTGTTGTAGGTGTGGAAGATGTGGTTCTTTTACACATACACATATGTCTGTTCTTCCTCGGATCCTTTTCCCATGTACCTTATGACAGAATGTTGAGTAGTCTTCTCTTGGTATTCTGTAGGACTTTGGTGATTATATATGTCACCTGTGTTTGTATATGTCTGTTAACCCCAATATCATAATGAAACCAATCCTCACACCTTTCCATTGGTGAACCATAAGTTTGTTGAATGAATCTGTGATTGCCCTTCTCCGTGGAAATATCTGCCCTGGTATCCATTTTTCGGTCACACCTATAAGAGATATGATATGATATGTGTCTTTCACTTTCTGACTTACAACAACTCACGTGCTTACCTCTAGACACACCTACGGTGCTACAAATGGCATTGTGTCCTTTTATTCCTTGGCTTCTATTCTGCCTTAGCGAGGTCCATTTTCAACAATGTGATTCCCTGAGGGCTGAGGATTAGCTGACCTGGGTAGCCTGACCCTGCCGGCCGGCCCTCCCCAGGTGTGCCTGGGTTGAGGTCAATATAAACAGCGCTGCAGGCAGCAATAGCCCCTGAAGCTGTGCCTGACTCCATATTCTCTGCCCCGTCAGCAGTGTCGGGGCTGTGCTGGTGGGAGGGAGTGAGGGGCCACGGCTTTGTGGGTGGCCCGGTGTGAGTGGGTCTCTGCTGGACTTTCTGCAGGAGTTGCCAGGCTTCCACCTGTAATGAAGAGGATGTGTCACCCATACCTTCCGCTAGAATTTCTCTCCGGACAGAGGTGAGGAAGGAAAAAAGCAGTGGGGGCCGGGACTGGAGGGGTATCTCAGGCAGGACAATGGAAAGCTTCGAGAAGAGCGCCCAGGGCCAGGACCATCCTGACTGGCCTGCAGGCACCAAGTTGGCCTGCGTGCTGTCACTGTTGTGGCTCCACGGCCCTTCCTCTAGGCTTTCAAGCCCTTGTACATATTCAGGTGTTTTACCTGGGAAGGGTGGGAAAAGTTCAACAGCAGCTGGCCTGGGGCTCAGCTCACGGTTACTCACAGATGCCTCGGCATGGCCCCCCGCTTTGCAATGAGGACGATCCTTGCGTAGGAGTGGGCTGCTGGCTCTATGGGAGATGATTCCCCACCTCTGACCAATTTCAGAATTGTTTACCGATGGAGCAAGTGTCCTGATTGTGTTTTCCTCTGTCTAACTCGTGTGTTCAGGTTTTTTATTTTTTCTTTTCTGGTTCAAGTTAGATTTTATTCCTCTTTTATGTATTTATAGATATAAGCATGGAAATAATTCATTCATATAAATACATCTGTGTGAAGGGAATAACTTTTTTCTGTTTTATTTTTAAATTTTATTGTTTAAAATTTTGAAATTAAATTTTATTTATTTTTTATACAGCAGGTTATTATTAGTTATGTATTTTATGCATATACATGTATACAGGTCAATCCCAATCTCCCAACTCACCCCAACACCACCTCCCCATGGCTTCCCACACTTGGTGTCCATACGTGTGTTCTCTACCTCTGTGTCTCTATTTCTTCCCTGCAAACCAGTTCATCTGTACCATTTTTCTAGGTTCCACATATATGCATTAATATACAATATTTGTTTGTCTCTTTCTGTCTTACTTCATTCTGTATGACAGTCTCTAGATCCATCGACGTCTCTACAAATGACCCAGTTTCATTCCTTCTTATGGCTGAGTAATATTCCATTTTATATATGTACCACATCTTTATCCATTCGTCTGTCTGTGGGTATTTAGGTTGCTTCCATTACCTGGCTATCGTAAATAGTGCTGAAATGAGCATTGTGGTGAATGTGCCTTTTTGATTTATGGTTTTCTCTGGGTATATGCCCAGAAGTGGGATTGCTGAATCATATGGTAATTCTATTTCTAGTTTTTTTAAGGAAACTCCATACTGTTCTCCATCGTGACTGTATCAATTTACATTTCCACCACTAGTGGAAGAGGGATCCTTTTGTCCACACCCTCCCCAGAATTCGTTGTTTGTAGATTTTCTGATGATGCCGATTCTAACAGGTGTGAGGTGATACCTCATTGTAGTTTTGATTTGCATTTCTCTAATAATTAGTGATGTTGAGCAGCTTTTCATGTGCGTCTTGGCCATCTCTGTGTCTTCTTTGAAGAAACGTCTCTTTAGATCTTCTGCCCATTTTTGTATTGGGTTGTTTGTTTTTTTAATATTAAGCTGCATGAGCTCTTTATATATATTGGAGATTAAACTTTTGTCCATTGTTTCGTTTGCAAATATTTTCGCCCATTCTGAGGGATGCTTTTTGCCATTCCCGTTTTTTTAACAGAAAAAGAAAGAAAGGAAAAGAAGCAGAACACTAATGTGTGTAAAATATGCCTTTTGAAACTGTCGTTTTGAAATATGGACGTCCTTTGAATTTTTTGGTCGATATATGAACCCAGGATTTGTTTTCAGGGCAGGTGTCATTTACAGGCCTGCAATGATTTTGAATATCAACTGACCATTAGCGCTGGGATTAAAGCTGCTGTTGTGTGAAACGGCCACAAGGTGGCAGCAGGTCTCCCTTACCAAATCTGGTTACTGGGGCAACAGAGCCTCAATGGAAGTCGTGTTCTAGATTGGAATTTAGAATGGAATGTGCCAGGAGAAAGCCCCTCAAGTTTGCCTCACTACTTCTTGTTCGTGTTTTTAATTTAATTTTTTATTTTTTATTACAGCAAATTTGATTACAATGTTTGGCTTGTTGTAGGTGTGGAAGATGTGGTTCTTTTACACATACACATATGTCTGTTCTTCCTGGGATCCTTTTCCCATGTACCTTATGACAGAATGTTGAGTAGTCTTCTCTTGGTATTCTGTAGGTCTTTGGTGATTATATATGTCACCTGTGTTTGTATATGTCTGTTAACCCCAATATCATAATGAAAGCAATCCTCACACCTTTCCATTGGTGAACCATAAGTTTGTTGAATGAATCTCTGATTGCCCTTCTCCGTGGAAATATCTGCCCTGGTATCCATTTTTCGGTCACACCTATAAGAGATATGATATGATATGTGTCTTTCACTTTCTGACATACAACAACTCACGTGCTTACCTCTAGACACACCTACGTTGCTATAAATGGCATTGTGTCCTTTTATTCCTTGGCTTCTATTCTGCCTTAGCGAGGTCCATTTTCAACAATGTGATTCCCTGAGGGCTGAGGATTAGCTGACCTGGGTAGCCTGACCCTGCCGGCCGGCCCTCCCCAGGTGTGCCTGGGTTGAGGTCAATATAAACAGCGCTGCAGGCAGCAATAGCCCCTGAAGCTGTGCCTGACTCCATATTCTCTGCCCCGTCAGCAGTGTCGGGGCTGTGCTGGTGGGAGGGAGTGAAGGGCCACGGCTTTGTGGGTGGCCCGGTGTGAGTGGGTCTCTGCTGGACTTTCTGCAGGAGTTGCCAGGCTTCCACCTGTAATGAAGAGGATGTGTCACCCATACCTTCCCCTGGAATTTCTCTCCGGACAGAGGTGAGGAAGGAAAAAAGCAGTGGGGGCCGGGACAGGAGGGGTATCTCAGGCAGGACAATGGAAAGCTTCCAGAAGAGCGCCCAGGGCCAGGAGCATCCTGACTGGCCTGCAGGCACCAAGTTGGCCTGCGTGCTGTCACTGGTGTGGCTCCACGGCCCTTCCTCTAGGCTTTCAAGCCCTTGTACATATTCAGGTGTTTTACCTGGGAAGGGTGGGAAAAGTTCAACAGCAGCTGGCCTGGGGCTCAGCTCACGGTTACTCACAGATGCCTCGGCATGGCCCCCCGCTTTGCAATGAGGACGATCCTTGCGTAGGAGTGGGCTGCTGGCTCTATGGGAGATGATTCCCCACCTCTGACCAATTTCAGAATTGTTTACCGATGGAGCAAGTGCCCTGATTGTGTTTTCCTCTGTCTAACTCGTGTGTTCAGGTTTTTTTTTTTTCTTTTCTGGTTCAAGTTAGATTTTATTCCTCTTTTATGTATTTATAGATATAAGCATGGAAATAATTCATTCATATAAATACATCTGTGTGAAGGGAAGAACTTTTTTCTGTTTTATTTTTAAATTTTATTGTTTAAAATTTTGAAATTTAATTTTATTTATTTTTTATACAGCAGGTTATTATTAGTTATGTATTTTATGCATATACATGTATACAGGTCAATCCCAATCTCCCAACTCACCCCAACACCACCTCCCCATGGCTTCCCACACTTGGTGTCCATACGTGTGTTCTCTACCTCTGTGTCTCTATTTCTTCCCTGCAAACCAGTTCATCTGTACCATTTTTCTAGGTTCCACATATATGCATTAATATACAATATTTGTTTGTCTCTTTCTGACTTACTTCATTCTGTATGACAGTCTCTAGATCCATCGACGTCTCTACAAATGACCCAGTTTCATTCCTTCTTATGGCTGAGTAATATTCCATTTTATATATGTACCACATCTTTATCCATTCGTCTGTCTGTGGGTATTTAGGTTGCTTCCATTACCTGGCTATCGTAAATAGTGCTGAAATGAGCATTGTGGTGAATGTGCCTTTTTGATTTATGGTTTTCTCTGGGTATATGCCCAGAAGTGGGATTGCTGAATCATATGGTAATTCTATTTCTAGTTTTTTTAAGGAAACTCCATACTGTTCTCCATCGTGACTGTATCAATTTACATTTCCACCACTAGTGGAAGAGGGATCCTTTTGTCCACACCCTCCCCAGAATTCGTTGTTTGTAGATTTTCTGATGATGCCGATTCTAACAGGTGTGAGGTGATACCTCATTGTAGTTTTGATTTGCATTTCTCTAATAATTAGTGATGTTGAGCAGCTTTTCATGTGCGTCTTGGCCATCTCTGTGTCTTCTTTGAAGAAACGTCTCTTTAGATCTTCTGCCCATTTTTGTATTGGGTTGTTTGTTTTTTTAATATTAAGCTGCATGAGCTCTTTATATATATTGGAGATTAAACCTTTGTCCATTGATTCGTTTGCAAATATTTTCGCCCATTCTGAGGGATGCTTTTTGCCATTCCCGTTTTTTTAACAAAAAAAGAAAGAAAGGAAAAGAAGCAGAACACTAATGTGTGTAAAATATGCCTTTTGAAACTGTCGTTTTGAAATATGGACGTCCTTTGAATTTTTTGTTCGATATATGAACCCAGGATTTGTTTTCAGGGCAGGTGTCATTTACAGGCCTGCAATGATTTTGAATATCAACTGACCATTAGCGCTGGGATTAAAGCTGCTGTTGTGTGAAACGGCCACAAGGTGGCAGCAGGTCTCCCTTACCAAATCTGGTTACTGGGGCAACAGAGCCTCAATGGAAGTCGTGTTCTAGATTGGAATTTAGAATGGAATGTGCCAGGAGAAAGCCCCTCAAGTTTGTCTCACTACTTCTTGTTCGTGTTTTTAATTTAATTTTTTATTTTTTATTACAGCAAATTTGATTACAATGTTTGGCTTGTTGTAGGTGTGGAAGATGTGGTTCTTTTACACATACACATATGTCTGTTCTTCCTGGGATCCTTTTCCCATGTACCTTATGACAGAATGTTGAGTAGTCTTCTCTTGGTATTCTGTAGGTCTTTGGTGATTATATATGTCACCTGTGTTTGTATATGTCTGTTAACCCCAATATCATAATGAAAGCAATCCTCACACCTTTCCATTGGTGAACCATAAGTTTGTTGAATGAATCTGTGATTGCCCTTCTCCGTGGAAATATCTGCCCTGGTATCCATTTTTCGGTCACACCTATAAGAGATATGATATGATATGTGTCTTTCACTTTCTGACTTACAACAACTCACGTGCTTACCTCTAGACACACCTACGGTGCTACAAATGGCATTGTGTCCTTTTATTCCTTGGCTTCTATTCTGCCTTAGCGAGGTCCATTTTCAACAATGTGATTCCCTGAGGGCTGAGGATTAGCTGACCTGGGTAGCCTGACCCTGCCGGCCGGCCCTCCCCAGGTGTGCCTGGGTTGAGGTCAATATAAACAGCGCTGCAGGCAGCAATAGCCCCTGAAGCTGTGCCTGACTCCATATTCTCTGCCCCGTCAGCAGTGTCGGGGCTGTGCTGGTGGGAGGGAGTGAAGGGCCATGGCTTTGTGGGTGGCCCGGTGTGAGTGGGTCTCTGCTGGACTTTCTGCAGGAGTTGCCAGGCTTCCACCTGTAATGAAGAGGATGTGTCACCCATACCTTCCGCTGGAATTTCTCTCCGGACAGAGGTGAGGAAGGAAAAAAGCAGTGGGGGCCGGGACAGGAGGGGTATCTCAGGCAGGGCAATGGAAAGCTTCCAGAAGAGCGCCCAGGGCCAGGACCATCCTGACTGGCCGGCAGACACCAAGTTGGCCTGCGTGCTGTCGCTGGTGTGGCTCCACGGCCCTTCCTCTAGGCTTTCAAGCCCTTGTACATATTCAGGTGTTTTACCTGGGAAGGGTGGGAAAAGTTCAACAGCAGCTGGCCTGGGGCTCAGCTCACGGTTACTCACAGATGCCTCGGCATGGCCCCACGCTTTGCAATGAGGACGCTCCTTGCGTAGGAGTGGGCTGCTGGCTCTATGGGAGATGATTCCCCACCTCTGACCAATTTCAGAATTGTTTACCGATGGAGCAAGTGCCCTGATTGTGTTTTCCTCTGTCTAACTCGTGGGTTCAGGTTTTTTTTTTTCTTTTTTGGTTCAAGTTAGATTTTATTCCTCTTTTATGTATTTATAGATATAAGCATGGGAATAATTCATTCATATAAATACATCTGTGTGAAGGGAAGAAGTTTTTTCTGTTTTATTTTTAAATTTTATTTTTTAAAATTTTGAAATTTAATTTTATTTATTTTTTATACAGCAGGTTATTATTAGTTATGTATTTTATACATATACATGTATACAGGTCAATCCCAATCTCCCAACTCACCCCAACACCACCTCCCCGTGGCTTCCCACACTTGGTGTCCATACGTGGGTTCTCTACCTCTGTGTCTCTATTTCTTCCCTGCAAACCAGTTCATCTGTACCATTTTTCTAGGTTCCACATATATGCATTAATATACAATATTTGTTTGTCTCTTTCTGACTTACTTCATTCTGTATGACAGTCTCTAGATCCATCGACGTCTCTACAAATGACCCAGTTTCATTCCTTCTTATGGCTGAGTAATATTCCATTTTATATATGTACCACATCTTTATCCATTCGTCTGTCTGTGGGTATTTAGGTTGCTTCCATTACCTGGCTATCGTAAATAGTGCTGAAATGAGCATTGTGGTGAATGTGCCTTTTTGATTTATGGTTTTCTCTGGGTATATGCCCAGAAGTGGGATTGCTGAATCATATGGTAATTCTATTTCTAGTTTTTTTAAGGAAACTCCATACTGTTCTCCATCGTGACTGTATCAATTTACATTTCCACCACTAGTGGAAGAGGGATCCTTTTGTCCACACCCTCCCCAGAATTCGTTGTTTGTAGATTTTCTCATGATGCCGATTCTAACAGGTGTGAGGTGATACCTCATTGTAGTTTTGATTTGCATTTCTCTAATAATTAGTGATGTTGAGCAGCTTTTCATGTGCGTCTTGGCCATCTCTGTGTCTTCTTTGAAGAAACGTCTCTTTAGATCTTCTGCCCATTTTTGTATTGTGTTGTTTGTTTTTTTAATATTAAGCTGCATGAGCTCTTTATATATATTGGAGATTAAACTTTTGTCCATTGATTCGTTTGCAAATATTTTCGCCCATTCTGAGGGATGCTTTTTGCCATTCCCGTTTTTTTAACAAAAAAAGAAAGAAAGGAAAAGAAGCAGAACACTAATGTGTGTAAAATATGCCTTTTGAAACTGTCGTTTTGAAATATGGACGTCCTTTGAATTTTTTGGTCGATATATGAACCCAGGATTTGTTTTCAGGGCATGTGTCATTTACAGGCCTGCAATGATTTTGAATATCAACTGACCTTTAGCGCTGGGATTAAAGCTGCTGTTGTGTGAAACGGCCACAAGGTGGCAGCAGGTCTCCCTTACCAAATCTGGTTACTGGGGCAACAGAGCCTCAATGGAAGTCGTGTTCTAGATTGGAATTTAGAATGGAATGTGCCAGGAGAAAGCCCCTCAAGTTTGTCTCACTACTTCTTGTTCGTGTTTTTAATTTAATTTTTTATTTTTTATTACAGCAAATTTGATTACAATGTTTGGCTTGTTGTAGGTGTGGAAGATGTGGTTCTTTTACACATACACATATGTCTGTTCTTCCTGGGATCCTTTTCCCATGTACCTTATGACAGAATGTTGAGTAGTCTTCTCTTGGTATTCTGTAGGTCTTTGGTGATTATATATGTCACCTGTGTTTGTATATGTCTGTTAACCCCAATATCATAATGAAACCAATCCTCACACCTTTCCATTGGTGAACCATAAGTTTGTTGAATGAATCTGTGATTGCCCTTCTCCGTGGAAATATCTGCCCTGGTATCCATTTTTCGGTCACACCTATAAGAGATATGATATGATATGTGTCTTTCACTTTCTGACTTACAACAACTCACGTGCTTACCTCTAGATACACCTACGGTGCTACAAATGGCATTGTGTCCTTTTATTCCTTGGCTTCTATTCTGCCTTAGCGAGGTCCATTTTCAACAATGTGATTCCCTGAGGGCTGAGGATTAGCTGACCTGGGTAGCCTGACCCTGCCGGCCGGCCCTCCCCAGGTGTGCCTGGGTTGAGGTCAATATAAACAGCGCTGCAGGCAGCAATAGCCCCTGAAGCTGTGCCTGACTCCATATTCTCTGCCCCGTCAGCAGTGTCGGGGCTGTGCTGGTGGGAGGGATTGAGGGGCCACGGCTTTGTGGGTGGCCTGGTGTGAGTGGGTCTCTGCTGGACATTCTGCAGGAGTTGCCAGGCTTCCACCTGTAATGAAGAGGATGTGTCACCCATACCTTCCGCTGGAATTTCTCTCCGGACAGAGGTGAGGAAGGAAAAAAGCAGTGGGGGCCGGGACAGGAGGGGTATCTCAGGCAGGACAATGGAAAGCTTCCAGAAGAGCGCCCAGGGCCAGGAGCATCCTGACTGGCCTGCAGGCACCAAGTTGGCCTGCGTGCTGTCACTGGTGTGGCTCCACGGCCCTTCCTCTAGGCTTTCAAGCCCTTGTACATATTCAGGTGTTTTACCTGGGAAGGGTGGGAAAAGTTCAACAGCAGCTGGCCTGGGGCTCAGCTCACGGTTACTCACAGATGCCTCGGCATGGCCCCCCGCTTTGCAATGAGGACGATCCTTGCGTAGGAGTGGGCTGCTGGCTCTATGGGAGATGATTCCCCACCTCTGACCAATTTCAGAATTGTTTACCGATGGAGCAAGTGCCCTGATTGTGTTTTCCTCTGTCTAACTCGTGTGTTCAGGTTTTTTTTTTTTCTTTTCTGGTTCAAGTTAGATTTTATTCCTCTTTTATGTATTTATAGATATAAGCATGGAAATAATTCATTCATATAAATACATCTGTGTGAAGGGAAGAACTTTTTTCTGTTTTATTTTTAAATTTTATTGTTTAAAATTTTGAAATTTAATTTAATTTATTTTTTATACAGCATGTTATTATTAGTTATGTATTTTATGCATATACATGTATACAGGTCAATCTCAATCTCCCAACTCACCCCAACACCACCTCCCCATGGCTTCCCACACTTGGTGTCCATACGTGTGTTCTCTACCTCTGTGTCTCTATTTCTTCCCTGCAAACCAGTTCATCTGTACCATTTTTCTAGGTTCCACATATATGCATTAATATACAATATTTGTTTGTCTCTTTCTGACTTACTTCATTCTGTATGACAGTCTCTAGATCCATCGACGTCTCTACAAATGACCCAGTTTCATTCCTTCTTATGGCTGAGTAATATTCCATTTTATATATGTACCACATCTTTATCCATTCGTCTGTCTGTGGGTATTTAGGTTGCTTCCATTACCTGGCTATCGTAAATAGTGCTGAAATGAGCATTGTGGTGAATGTGCCTTTTTGATTTATGGTTTTCTCTGGGTATATGCCCAGAAGTGGGATTGCTGAATCATATGGTAATTCTATTTCTATTTTTTTTAAGGAAACTCCATACTGTTCTCCATCGTGACTGTATCAATTTACATTTCCACCACTAGTGGAAGAGGGATCCTTTTGTCCACCCCCTCCCCAGAATTCGTTGTTTGTAGATTTTCTGATGATGCCGATTCTAACAGGTGTGAGGTGATACCTCATTGTAGATTTGATTTGCATTTCTCTAATAATTAGTGATGTTGAGCAGCTTTTCATGTGCATCTTGGCCATCTCTGTGTCTTCTTTGAAGAAACGTCTCTTTAGATCTTCTGCCCATTTTTGTATTGGGTTGTTTGTTTTTTTAATATTAAGCTGCATGAGCTCTTTATATATATTGGAGATTAAACTTTTGTCCATTGATTCGTTTGCAAATATTTTCGCCCATTCTGAGGGATGCTTTTTGCCATTCCCGTTTTTTTAACAGAAAAAGAAAGAAAGGAAAAGAAGCAGAACACTAATGTGTGTAAAATATGCCTTTTGAAACTGTCGTTTTGAAATATGGACGTCCTTTGAATTTTTTGGTCGATATATGAACCCAGGATTTGTTTTCAGGGCAGGTGTCATTTACAGGCCTGCAATGATTTTGAATATCAACTGACCATTAGCGCTGGGATTAAAGCTGCTGTTGTGTGAAACGGCCACAAGGTGGCAGCAGTTCTCCCTTACCAGATCTGGTTACTGGGGCAACAGAGCGTCAATGGAAGTCGTGTTCTAGATTGGAATTTAGAATGGAATGTGCCAGGAGAAAGCCCCTCAAGTTTGCCTCACTACTTCTTGTTCGTGTTTTTAATTTAATTTTTTATTTTTTATTACAGCAAATTTGATTACAATGTTTGGCTTGTTGTAGGTGTGGAAGATGTGGTTCTTTTACACATACACATATGTCTGTTCTTCCTGGGATCCTTTTCCCATGTACCTTATGACAGAATGTTGAGTAGTCTTCTCTTGGTATTCTGTAGGTCTTTGGTGATTATATATGTCACCTGTGTTTGTATATGTCTGTTAACCCCAATATCATAATGAAACCAATCCTCACACCTTTCCATTGGTGAACCATAAGTTTGTTGAATGAATCTGTGATTGCCCTTCTCCGTGGAAATATCTGCCCTGGTATCCATTTTTCGGTCACACCTATAAGAGATATGATATGATATGTGTCTTTCACTTTCTGACTTACAACAACTCACGTGCTTACCTCTAGACACACCTACGGTGCTACAAATGGCATTGTGTCCTTTTATTCCTTGGCTTCTATTCTGCCTTAGCGAGGTCCATTTTCAACAATGTGATTCCCTGAGGGCTGAGGATTAGCTGACCTGGGTAGCCTGACCCTGCCGGCCGGCCCTCCCCAGGTGTGCCTGGGTTGAGGTCAATATAAACAGCGCTGCAGGCAGCAATAGCCCCTGAAGCTGTGCCTGACTCCATATTCTCTGCCCCGTCAGCAGTGTCGGGGCTGTGCTTGTGGGAGGGAGTGAGGGGCCACGGCTTTGTGGGTGGCCCGGTGTGAGTGGGTCTCTGCTGGACTTTCTGCAGGAGTTGCCAGGCTTCCACCTGTAATGAAGAGGATGTGTCACCCATACCTTCCGCTGGAATTTCTCTCCGGACAGAGGTGAGGAAGGAAAAAAGCAGTGGGGGCCGGGACAGGAGGGGTATCTCAGGCAGGACAATGGAAAGCTTCCAGAAGAGCGCCCAGGGCCAGGAGCATCCTGACTGGCCTGCAGGCACCAAGTTGGCCTGCGTGCTGTCACTGGTGTGGCTCCACGGCCCTTCCTCTAGGCTTTCAAGCCCTTGTACATATTCAGGTGTTTTACCTGGGAAGGGTGGGAAAAGTTCAACAGCAGCTGGCCTGGGGCTCAGCTCACGGTTACTCACAGATGCCTCGGCATGGCCCCCCGCTTTGCAATGAGGACGCTCCTTGCGTAGGAGTGGGCTGCTGGCTCTATGGGAGATGATTCCCCACCTCTGACCAATTTCAGAATTGTTTACCGATGGAGCAAGTGCCCTGATTGTGTTTTCCTCTGTCTAACTCGTGTGTTCAGGTTTTTTTTTTTTCTTTTCTGGTTCAAGTTAGATTTTATTCCTCTTTTATGTATTTATAGATATAAGCATGGAAATAATTCATTCATATAAATACATCTGTGTGAAGGGAAGAACTTTTTTCTGTTTTATTTTTAAATTTTATTGTTTAAAATTTTGAAATTTAATTTTATTTATTTTTTATACAGCAGGTTATTATTAGTTATGTATTTTATGCATATACATGTATACAGGTCAATCCCAATCTCCCAACTCACCCCAACACCACCTCCCCATGGCTTCCCACACTTGGTGTCCATACGTGTGTTCTCTACCTCTGTGTCTCTATTTCTTCCCTGCAAACCAGTTCATCTGTACCATTTTTCTAGGTTCCACATATATGCATTAATATACAATATTTGTTTGTCTCTTTCTGACTTACTTCATTCTGTATGACAGTCTCTAGATCCATCGACGTCTCTACAAATGACCCAGTTTCATTCCTTCTTATGGCTGAGTAATATTCCATTTTATATATGTACCACATCTTTATCCATTCATCTGTCTGTGGGTATTTAGGTTGCTTCCATTACCTGGCTATCGTAAATAGTGCTGAAATGAGCATTGTGGTGAATGTGCCTTTTTGATTTATGGTTTTCTCTGGGTATATGCCCAGAAGTGGGATTGCTGAATCATATGGTAATTCTATTTCTAGTTTTTTTAAGGAAACTCCATACTGTTCTCCATCGTGACTGTATCAATTTACATTTCCACCACTAGTGGAAGAGGGATCCTTTTGTCCACACCCTCCCCAGAATTCGTTGTTTGTAGATTTTCTGATGATGCCGATTCTAACAGGTGTGAGGTGATACCTCATTGTAGTTTTGATTTGCATTTCTCTAATAATTAGTGATGTTGAGCAGCTTTTCATGTGCGTCTTGGCCATCTCTGTGTCTTCTTTGAAGAAACGTCTCTTTAGATCTTCTGCCCATTTTTGTATTGGGTTGTTTGTTTTTTTAATATTAAGCTGCATGAGCTCTTTATATATATTGGAGATTAAACCTTTGTCCATTGATTCGTTTGCAAATATTTTCGCCCATTCTGAGGGATGCTTTTTGCCATTCCCGTTTTTTTAACAAAAAAAGAAAGAAAGGAAAAGAAGCAGAACACTAATGTGTGTAAAATATGCCTTTTGAAACTGTCGTTTTGAAATATGGACGTCCTTTGAATTTTTTGGTCGATATATGAACCCAGGATTTGTTTTCAGGGCAGGTGTCATTTACAGGCCTGCAATGATTTTGAATATCAACTGACCATTAGCGCTGGGATTAAAGCTGCTGTTGTGTGAAACGGCCACAAGGTGGCAGCAGGTCTCCCTTACCAAATCTGGTTACTGGGGCAACAGAGCCTCAATGGAAGTCGTGTTCTAGATTGGAATTTAGAATGGAATGTGCCAGGAGAAAGCCCTTCAAGTTTGTCTCACTACTTCTTGTTCGTGTTTTTAATTTAATTTTTTATTTTTTATTACAGCAAATTTGATTACAATGTTTGGCTTGTTGTAGGTGTGGAAGATGTGGTTCTTTTACACATACACATATGTCTGTTCTTCCTGGGATCCTTTTCCCATGTACCTTATGACAGAATGTTGAGTAGTCTTCTCTTGGTATTCTGTAGGTCTTTGGTGATTATATATGTCACCTGTGTTTGTATATGTCTGTTAACCCCAATATCATAATGAAACCAATCCTCACACCTTTCCATTGGTGAACCATAAGTTTGTTGAATGAATCTGTGATTGCCCTTCTCTGTGGAAATATCTGCCCTGGTATCCATTTTTCGGTCACACCTATAAGAGATATGATATGATATGTGTCTTTCACTTTCTGACTTACAACAACTCACGTGCTTACCTCTAGACACACCTACGGTGCTACAAATGGCATTGTGTCCTTTTATTCCTTGGCTTCTATTCTGCCTTAGCGAGGTCCATTTTCAACAATGTGATTCCCTGAGGGCTGAGGATTAGCTGACCTGGGTAGCCTGACCCTGCCGGCCGGCCCTCCCCAGGTGTGCCTGGGTTGAGGTCAATATAAACAGCGCTGCAGGCAGCAATAGCCCCTGAAGCTGTGCCTGACTCCATATTCTCTGCCCCGTCAGCAGTGCCGGGGCTGTGCTGGTGGGAGGGAGTGAAGGGCCACGGCTTTGTGGGTGGCCCGGTGTGAGTGGGTCTCTGCTGGACTTTCTGCAGGAGTTGCCAGGCTTCCACCTGTAATGAAGAGGATGTGTCACCCATACCTTCCGCTGGAATTTCTCTCCGGACAGAGGTGAGGAAGGAAAAAAGCAGTGGGGGCCGGGACAGGAGGGGTATCTCAGGCAGGACAATGGAAAGCTTCCAGAAGAGCGCCCAGGGCCAGGAGCATCCTGACTGGCCTGCAGGCACCAAGTTGGCCTGCGTGCTGTCACTGGTGTGGCTCCACGGCCCTTCCTCTAGGCTTTCAAGCCCTTGTACATATTCAGGTGTTTTACCTGGGAAGGGTGGGAAAAGTTCAACAGCAGCTGGCCTGGGGCTCAGCTCACGGTTACTCACAGATGCCTCGGCATGGCCACCCGCTTTGCAATGAGGACGCTCCTTGCGTAGGAGTGGGCTGCTGGCTCTATGGGAGATGATTCCCCACCTCTGACCAATTTCAGAATTGTTTACCGATGGAGCAAGTGCCCTGATTGTGTTTTCCTCTGTCTAACTCGTGTGTTCAGGTTTTTTTTTTTTTCTTTTCTGGTTCAAGTTAGATTTTATTCCTCTTTTATGTATTTATAGATATAAGCATGGAAATAATTCATTCATATAAATACATCTGTGTGAAGGGAAGAACTTTTTTCTGTTTTATTTTTAAATTTTATTGTTTAAAATTTTGAAATTTAATTTTATTTATTTTTTATACAGCAGGTTATTATTAGTTATGTATTTTATGCATATACATGTATACAGGTCAATCCCAATCTCCCAACTCACCCCAACACCACCTCCCCATGGCTTCCCACACTTGGTGTCCATACGTGTGTTCTCTACCTCTGTGTCTCTATTTCTTCCCTGCAAACCAGTTCATCTGTACCATTTTTCTAGGTTCCACATATATGCATTAATATACAATATTTGTTTGTCTCTTTCTGACTTACTTCATTCTGTATGACAGTCTCTAGATCCATCGACGTCTCTACAAATGACCCAGTTTCATTCCTTCTTATGGCTGAGTAATATTCCATTTTATATATGTACCACATCTTTATCCATTCATCTGTCTGTGGGTATTTAGGTTGCTTCCATTACCTGGCTATCGTAAATAGTGCTGAAATGAGCATTGTGGTGAATGTGCCTTTTTGATTTATGGTTTTCTCTGGGTATATGCCCAGAAGTGGGATTGCTGAATCATATGGTAATTCTATTTCTAGTTTTTTTAAGGAAACTCCATACTGTTCTCCATCGTGACTGTATCAATTTACATTTCCACCACTAGTGGAAGAGGGATCCTTTTGTCCACACCCTCCCCAGAATTCGTTGTTTGTAGATTTTCTGATGATGCCGATTCTAACAGGTGTGAGGTGATACCTCATTGTAGTTTTGATTTGCATTTCTCTAATAATTAGTGATGTTGAGCAGCTTTTCATGTGCGTCTTGGCCATCTCTGTGTCTTCTTTGAAGAAACGTCTCTTTAGATCTTCTGCCCATTTTTGTATTGGGTTGTTTGTTTTTTTAATATTAAGCTGCATGAGCTCTTTATATATATTGGAGATTAAACCTTTGTCCATTGATTCGTTTGCAAATATTTTCGCCCATTCTGAGGGACGCTTTTTGCCATTCCCGTTTTTTTAACAAAAAAAGAAAGAAAGGAAAAGAAGCAGAACACTAATGTGTGTAAAATATGCCTTTTGAAACTGTCGTTTTGAAATATGGACGTCCTTTGAATTTTTTGGTCGATATATGAACCCAGGATTTGTTTTCAGGGCAGGTGTCATTTACAGGCCTGCAATGATTTTGAATATCAACTGACCATTAGCGCTGGGATTAAAGCTGCTGTTGTGTGAAACGGCCACAAGGTGGCAGCAGGTCTCCCTTACCAAATCTGGTTACTGGGGCAACAGAGCCTCAATGGAAGTCGTGTTCTAGATTGGAATTTAGAATGGAATGTGCCAGGAGAAAGCCCCTCAAGTTTGTCTCACTACTTCTTGTTCGTGTTTTTAATTTAATTTTTTATTTTTTATTACAGCAAATTTGATTACAATGTTTGGCTTGTTGTAGGTGTGGAAGATGTGGTTCTTTTACACATACACATATGTCTGTTCTTCCTGGGATCCTTTTCCCATGTACCTTATGACAGAATGTTGAGTAGTCTTCTCTTGGTATTCTGTAGGTCTTTGGTGATTATATATGTCACCTGTGTTTGTATATGTCTGTTAACCCCAATATCATAATGAAACCAATCCTCACACCTTTCCATTGGTGAACCATAAGTTTGTTGAATGAATCTGTGATTGCCCTTCTCTGTGGAAATATCTGCCCTGGTATCCATTTTTCGGTCACACCTATAAGAGATATGATATGATATGTGTCTTTCACTTTCTGACTTACAACAACTCACGTGCTTACCTCTAGACACACCTACGGTGCTACAAATGGCATTGTGTCCTTTTATTCCTTGGCTTCTATTCTGCCTTAGCGAGGTCCATTTTCAACAATGTGATTCCCTGAGGGCTGAGGATTAGCTGACCTGGGTAGCCTGACCCTGCCGGCCGGCCCTCCCCAGGTGTGCCTGGGTTGAGGTCAATATAAACAGCGCTGCAGGCAGCAATAGCCCCTGAAGCTGTGCCTGACTCCATATTCTCTGCCCCGTCAGCAGTGTCGGGGCTGTGCTGGTGGGAGGGAGTGAGGGGCCACGGCTTTGTGGGTGGCCCGGTGTGAGTTGGTCTCTGCTGGACTTTCTGCAGGAGTTGCCAGGCTTCCACCTGTAATGAAGAGGATGTGTCACCCATACCTTCCACTGGAATTTCTCTCCGGACAGAGGTGAGGAAGGAAAAAAGCAGTGGGGGCCGGGACAGGAGGGGTATCTCAGGCAGGGCAATGGAAAGCTTCCAGAAGAGCGCCCAGGGCCAGGACCATCCTGACTGGCCTGCAGGCACCAAGTTGGCCTGGGTGCTGTCGCTGGTGTGGCTCCACGGCCCTTCCTCTAGGCTTTCAAGCCCTTGTACATATTCAGGTGTTTTACCTGGGAAGGGTGGGAAAAGTTCAACAGCAGCTGGCCTGGGGCTCAGCTCACGGTTACTCACAGATGCCTTGGCATGGCCCCACGCTTTGCAATGAGGACGCTCCTTGCGTAGGAGTGGGCTGCTGGCTCTATGGGAGATGATTCCCCACCTCTGACCAATTTCAGAATTGTTTACCGATGGAGCAAGTGCCCTGATTGTGTTTTCCTCTATCTAACTCGTGGGTTCAGGTTTTTTTTTTTCTTTTTTGGTTCAAGTTAGATTTTATTCCTCTTTTATGTATTTATAGATATAAGCATGGGAATAATTCATTCATATAAATACATCTGTGTGAAGGGAAGAAGTTTTTTCTGTTTTATTTTTAAATTTTATTTTTTAAAATTTTGAAATTTAATTTTATTTATTTTTTATACAGCAGGTTATTATTAGTTATGTATTTTATACATATACATGTATACAGGTCAATCCCAATCTCCCAACTCACCCCAACACCACCTCCCCGTGGCTTCCCACACTTGGTGTCCATACGTGGGTTCTCTACCTCTGTGTCTCTATTTCTTCCCTGCAAACCAGTTCATCTGTACCATTTTTCTAGGTTCCACATATATGCATTAATATACAATATTTGTTTGTCTCTTTCTGACTTACTTCATTCTGTATGACAGTCTCTAGATCCATCGACGTCTCTACAAATGACCCAGTTTCATTCCTTCTTATGGCTGAGTAATATTCCATTTTATATATGTACCACATCTTTATCCATTCGTCTGTCTGTGGGTATTTAGGTTGCTTCCATTACCTGGCTATCGTAAATAGTGCTGAAATGAGCATTGTGGTGAATGTGCCTTTTTGATTTATGGTTTTCTCTGGGTATATGCCCAGAAGTGGGATTGCTGAATCATATGGTAATTCTATTTCTAGTTTTTTTAAGGAAACTCCATACTGTTCTCCATCGTGACTGTATCAATTTACATTTCCACCACTAGTGGAAGAGGGATCCTTTTGTCCACACCCTCCCCAGAATTCGTTGTTTGTAGATTTTCTGATGACGCCGATTCTAACAGGTGTGAGGTGATACCTCATTGTAGTTTTGATTTGCATTTCTCTAATAATTAGTGATGTTGAGCAGCTTTTCATGTGCGTCTTGGCCATCTCTGTGTCTTCTTTGAAGAAACGTCTCTTTAGATCTTCTGCCCATTTTTGTATTGTGTTGTTTGTTTTTTTAATATTAAGCTGCATGAGCTCTTTATATATATTGGAGATTAAACTTTTGTCCATTGATTCGTTTGCAAATATTTTCGCCCATTCTGAGGGATGCTTTTTGCCATTCCCGTTTTTTTAACAAAAAAAGAAAGAAAGGAAAAGAAGCAGAACACTAATGTGTGTAAAATATGCCTTTTGAAACTGTCGTTTTGAAATATGGACGTCCTTTGAATTTTTTGGTCGATATATGAACCCAGGATTTGTTTTCAGGGCAGGTGTCATTTACAGGCCTGCAATGATTTTGAATATCAACTGACCTTTAGCGCTGGGATTAAAGCTGCTGTTGTGTGAAACGGCCACAAGGTGGCAGCAGGTCTCCCTTACCAAATCTGGTTACTGGGGCAACAGAGCCTCAATGGAAGTCGTGTTCTAGATTGGAATTTAGAATGGAATGTGCCAGGAGAAAGCCCCTCAAGTTTGTCTCACTACTTCTTGTTCGTGTTTTTAATTTAATTTTTTATTTTTTATTACAGCAAATTTGATTACAATGTTTGGCTTGTTGTAGGTGTGGAAGATGTGGTTCTTTTACACATATACATATGTCTGTTCTTCCTGGGATCCTTTTCCCATGTACCTTATGACAGAATGTTGAGTAGTCTTCTCTTGGTATTCTGTAGGTCTTTGGTGATTATATATGTCACCTGTGTTTGTATATGTCTGTTAACCCCAATATCATAATGAAACCAATCCTCACACCTTTCCATTGGTGAACCATAAGTTTGTTGAATGAATCTGTGATTGCCCTTCTCCGTGGAAATATCTGCCCTGGTATCCATTTTTTGGTCACACCTATAAGAGATATGATATGATATGTGTCTTTCACTTTCTGACTTACAACAACTCACGTGCTTACCTCTAGACACACCTACGGTGCTACAAATGGCATTGTGTCCTTTTATTCCTTGGCTTCTATTCTGCCTTAGCGAGGTCCATTTTCAACAATGTGATTCCCTGAGGGCTGAGGATTAGCTGACCTGGGTAGCCTGACCCTGCCGGCCGGCCCTCCCCAGGTGTGCCTGGGTTGAGGTCAATATAAACAGCGCTGCAGGCAGCAATAGCCCCTGAAGCTGTGCCTGACTCCATATTCTCTGCCCCGTCAGCAGTGTCGGGGCTGTGCTGGTGGGAGGGAGTGAGGGGCCACGGCTTTGTGGGTGGCCCGGTGTGAGTGGGTCTCTGCTGGACTTTCTGCAGGAGTTGCCACGCTTCCACCTGTAATGAAGAGGATGTGTCACCCATACCTTCCACTGGAATTTCTTTCCGGACAGAGGTGAGGAAGGAAAAAAGCAGTGGGGGCCGGGACAGGAGGGGTATCTCAGGCAGGGCAATGGAAAGCTTCCAGAAGAGCACCCAGGACCAGGACCATCCTGACTGGCATGCAGGAACCAAGTTGGCATGCGTGCTGTCGCTGGTGTGGCTCCACGGCCCTTCCTCTAGGCTTTCAAGCCCTTGTACATATTCAGGTGTTTTACCTGGGAAGGGTGGGAAAAGTTCAACAGCAGCTGGCCTGGGGCTCAGCTCACGGTTACTCACAGATGCCTCGGCATGGCCCCCCGCTTTGCAATGAGGACGCTCCTTGCGTAGGAGTGGGCTGCTGGCTCTATGGGAGATGATTCCCCACCTCTGACCAATTTCAGAATTGTTTACCGATGGAGCAAGAGCCCTGATTGTGTTTTCCTCTGTCTAACTCATGGGTTCAGGTTTTTTTTTTTCTTTTTTGGATCAAGTTAGATTTTATTCCTCTTTTATGTATTTATAGATATAAGCATGGAAATAATTCATTCATATAAATACATCTGTGTGAAGGGAAGAACTTTTTTCTGTTTTATTTTTAAATTTTATTTTTTATAATTTTGAAATTTAATTTTATTTATTTTTTATACAGCAGGTTATTTTTAGTTATGTATTTTATGCATATACATGTATACAGGTCAATCCCAATCTCCCAACTCACCCCAACACCACCTCCCCGTGGCTTCCCACACTTGGTGTCCATACGTGGGTTCTCTACCTCTGTGTCTCTATTTCTTCCCTGCAAACCAGTTCATCTGTACCATTTTTCTAGGTTCCACATATATGCATTAATATACAATATTTGTTTGTCTCTTTCTGACTTACTTCATTCTGTATGACAGTCTCTAGATCCATCGACGTCTCTACAAATGACCCAGTTTCATTCCTTCTTATGGCTGAGTAATATTCCATTTTTTATATATGTACCACATCTTTATCCATTCATCTGTCTGTGGGTATTTAGGTTGCTTCCATTACCTGGCTATCGTAAATAGTGCTGAAATGAGCATTGTGGTGAATGTGCCTTTTTGATTTATGGTTTTCTCTGGGTATATGCCCAGAAGTGGGATTGCTGAATCATATGGTAATTCTATTTCTAGTTTTTTTAAGGAAACTCCATACTGTTCTCCATCGTGACTGTATCAATTTACATTTCCACCACTAGTGGAAGAGGGATCCTTTTGTCCACACCCTCCCCAGAATTCGTTGTTTGTAGATTTTCTGATGATGCCAATTGTAACAGGTGTGAGGTGATACCTCATTGTAGTTTTGATTTGCATTTCTCTAATAATTAGTGATGTTGAGCAGCTTTTCATGTGCGTCTTGGCCATCTCTGTGTCTTCTTTGAAGAAACGTCTCTTTAGATCTTCTGCCCATTTTTGTATTGGATTGTTTGTTTTTTTAATATTAAGCTGCATGAGCTCTTTATATATATTGGAGATTAAACCTTTGTCCATTGATTCGTTTGCAAATATTTTCGCCCATTCTGAGGGATGCTTTTTGCCATTCCCGTCTATTTAACAAAAAAAGAAAGAAAGAAAAAGAAGCAGAACACTAATGTGTGTAAAATATGCCTTTTGAAACTGTCGTTTTGAAATATGGACGTCCTTTGAATTTTTTGGTCGATATATGAACCCAGGATTTGTTTTCAGGGCAGGTGTCGTTTACAGGCCTGCAATGATTTTGAATATCAACTGACCATTAGCGCTGGGATTAAAGCTGCTGTTGTGTGAAACGGCCACAAGGTGGCAGCAGGTCTTCCTTACCAAATCTGGTTACTGGGGCAACAGAGCCTCAATGGAAGTCGTGTTGTAGATTGGAATTTAGAATGGAATGTGCCAGGAGAAAGCCCCTCAAGTTTGTCTCACTACTTCTTGTTCGTGTTTTTAATTTAATTTTTTATTTTTTATTACAGCAAATTTGATTACAATGTTTGGCTTGTTGTAGGTGTGGAAGATGTGGTTCTTTTACACATACACATATGTCTGTTCTTCCTGGGATCCTTTTCCCATGTACCTTATGACAGAATGTTGAGTAGTCTTCTCTTGGTATTCTGTAGGTCTTTGGTGATTATATATGTCACCTGTGTTTGTATATGTCTGTTAACCCCAATATCATAATGAAACCAATCCTCACACCTTTCCATTGGTGAACCATAAGTTTGTTGAATGAATCTGTGATTGCCCTTCTCCGTGGAAATATCTGCCCTGGTATCCATTTTTCGGTCACACCTATAAGAGATATGATATGATATGTGTCTTTCACTTTCTGACTTACAACAACTCACGTGCTTACCTCTAGACACACCTACGGTGCTACAAATGGCATTGTGTCCTTTTATTCCTTGGCTTCTATTCTGCCTTAGCGAGGTCCATTTTCAACAATGTGATTCCCTGAGGGCTGAGGATTAGCTGACCTGGGTAGCCTGACCCTGCCGGCCGGCCCTCCCCAGGTGTGCCTGGGTTGAGGTCAATATAAACAGCGCTGCAGGCAGCAATAGCCCCTGAAGCTGTGCCTGACTCCATATTCTCTGCCCCGTCAGCAGTGTCGGGGCTGTGCTGGTGGGAGGGAGTGAGGGGCCACGGCTTTGTGGGTGGCCCGGTGTGAGTGGGTCTCTGCTGGACTTTCTGCAGGAGTTGCCAGGCTTCCACCTGTAATGAAGAGGATGTGTCACCCATACCTTCCGCTGGAATTTCTCTCCGGACAGAGGTGAGGAAGGAAAAAAGCAGTGGGGGCCGGGACAGGAGGGGTATCTCAGGCAGGACAATGGAAAGCTTCCAGAAGAGCGCCCAGGGCCAGGAGCATCCTGACTGGCCTGCAGGCACCAAGTTGGCCTGCGTGCTGTCACTGGTGTGGCTCCACGGCCCTTCCTCTAGGCTTTCAAGCCCTTGTACATATTCAGGTGTTTTACCTGGGAAGGGTGGGAAAAGTTCAACAGCAGCTGGCCTGGGGCTCAGCTCACGGTTACTCACAGATGCCTCGGCATGGCCCCCCGCTTTGCAATGAGGACGATCCTTGCGTAGGAGTGGGCTGCTGGCTCTATGGGAGATGATTCCCCACCTCTGACCAATTTCAGAATTGTTTACCGATGGAGCAAGTGCCCTGATTGTGTTTTCCTCTGTCTAACTCGTGTGTTCAGGTTTTTTTTTTTTTTCTTTTCTGGTTCAAGTTAGATTTTATTCCTCTTTTATGTATTTATAGATATAAGCATGGAAATAATTCATTCATATAAATACATCTGTGTGAAGGGAAGAACTTTTTTCTGTTTTATTTTTAAATTTTATTGTTTAAAATTTTGAAATTTAATTTAATTTATTTTTTATACAGCATGTTATTATTAGTTATGTATTTTATGCATATACATGTATACAGGTCAATCTCAATCTCCCAACTCACCCCAACACCACCTCCCCATGGCTTCCCACACTTGGTGTCCATACGTGTGTTCTCTACCTCTGTGTCTCTATTTCTTCCCTGCAAACCAGTTCATCTGTACCATTTTTCTAGGTTCCACATATATGCATTAATATACAATATTTGTTTGTCTCTTTCTGACTTACTTCATTCTGTATGACAGTCTCTAGATCCATCGACGTCTCTACAAATGACCCAGTTTCATTCCTTCTTATGGCTGAGTAATATTCCATTTTATATATGTACCACATCTTTATCCATTCGTCTGTCTGTGGGTATTTAGGTTGCTTCCATTACCTGGCTATCGTAAATAGTGCTGAAATGAGCATTGTGGTGAATGTGCCTTTTTGATTTATGGTTTTCTCTGGGTTTATGCCCAGAAGTGGGATTGCTGAATCATATGGTAATTCTATTTCTATTTTTTTTAAGGAAACTCCATACTGTTCTCCATCGTGACTGTATCAATTTACATTTCCACCACTAGTGGAAGAGGGATCCTTTTGTCCACACCCTCCCCAGAATTCGTTGTTTGTAGATTTTCTGATGATGCCGATTCTAACAGGTGTGAGGTGATACCTCATTGTAGATTTGATTTGCATTTCTCTAATAATTAGTGATGTTGAGCAGCTTTTCATGTGCGTCTTGGCCATCTCTGTGTCTTCTTTGAAGAAACGTCTCTTTAGATCTTCTGCCCATTTTTGTATTGGGTTGTTTGTTTTTTTAATATTAAGCTGCATGAGCTCTTTATATATATTGGAGATTAAACTTTTGTCCATTGATTCGTTTGCAAATATTTTCGCCCATTCTGAGGGATGCTTTTTGCCATTCCCGTTTTTTTAACAAAAAAAGAAAGAAAGGAAAAGAAGCAGAACACTAATGTGTGTAAAATATGCCTTTTGAAACTGTCGTTTTGAAATATGGACATCCTTTGAATTTTTTGGTCGATATATGAACCCAGGATTTGTTTTCAGGGCAGGTGTCATTTACAGGCCTGCAATGATTTTGAATATCAACTGACCATTAGCGCTGGGATTAAAGCTGCTGTTGTGTGAAACGGCCACAAGGAGGCAGCAGGTCTCCCTTACCAAATCTGGTTACTGGGGCAACAGAGCCTCAATGGAAGTCGTGTTCTAGATTGGAATTTAGAATGGAATGTGCCAGGAGAAAGCCCCTCAAATTTGCCTCACTACTTCTTGTTCGTGTTTTTAATTTAATTTTTTATTTTTTATTACAGCAAATTTGATTACAATGTTTGGCTTGTTGTAGGTGTGGAAGATGTGGTTCTTTTACACATACACATATGTCTGTTCTTCCTGGGATCCTTTTCCCATGTACCTTATGACAGAATGTTGAGTAGTCTTCTCTTGGTATTCTCTAGGTCTTTGGTGATTATATATGTCACCTGTGTTTGTATATGTCTGTTAACCCCAATATCATAATGAAACCAATCCTCACACCTTTCCATTGGTGAACCATAAGTTTGTTGAATGAATCTCTGATTGCCCTTCTCTGTGGAAATATCTGCCCTGGTATCCATTTTTCGGTCACACCTATAAGAGATATGATATGATATGTGTCTTTCACTTTCTGACTTACAACAACTCATGTGCTTACCTCTAGACACACCTACGGTGCTACAAATGGCATTGTGTCCTTTTATTCCTTGGCTTCTATTCTGCCTTAGCGAGGTCCATTTTCAACAATGTGATTCCCTGAGGGCTGAGGATTAGCTGACCTGGGTAGCCTGACCCTGCCGGCCGGCCCTCCCCAGGTGTGCCTGGGTTGAGGTCAATATAAACAGCGCTGCAGGCAGCAATAGCCCCTGAAGCTGTGCCTGACTCCATATTCTCTGCCCCGTCAGCAGTGTCGGGGCTGTGCTGGTGGGAGGGAGTGAGGGGCCACGGCTTTGTGGGTGGCCCGGTGTGAGTGGGTCTCTGCTGGACTTTCTGCAGGAGTTGCCAGGCTTCCACCTGTAATGAAGAGGATGTGTCACCCATACCTTCCCCTGGAATTTCTCTCCGGAGAGAGGTGAGGAAGGAAAAAAGCAGTGGGGGCCGGGACAGGAGGGGTATCTCAGGCAGGACAATGGAAAGCTTCCAGAAGAGCGCCCAGGGCCAGGAGCATCCTGACTGGCCTGCAGGCACCAAGTTGGCCTGCGTGCTGTCACTGGTGTGGCTCCATGGCCCTTCCTCTAGGCTTTCAAGCCCTTGTACATATTCAGGTGTTTTACCTGGGAAGGGTGGGAAAAGTTCAACAGCAGCTGGCCTGGGGCTCAGCTCACGGTTACTCACAGATGCCTCGGCATGGCCCCCCGCTTTGCAATGAGGACGATCCTTGCGTAGGAATGGGCTGCTGGCTCTATGGGAGATGATTCCCCACCTCTGACCAATTTCAGAATTGTTTACCGATGGAGCAAGTGCCCTGATTGTGTTTTCCTCTGTCTAACTCGTGTGTTCAGGTTTTTTTTTTTCTTTTCTGGTTCAAGTTAGATTTTATTCCTCTTTTATGTATTTATAGATATAAGCATGGAAATAATTCATTCATATAAATACATCTGTGTGAAGGGAAGAACTTTTTTCTGTTTTATTTTTAAATTTTATTGTTTAAAATTTTGAAATTTAATTTTATTTATTTTTTATACAGCAGGTTATTATTAGTTATGTATTTTATGCATATACATGTATACAGGTCAATCCCAATCTCCCAACTCACCCCAACACCACCTCCACATGGCTTCCCACACTTGGTGTCCATACGTGTGTTCTCTACGTCTGTGTCTCTATTTCTTCCCTGCAAACCAGTTCATCTGTACCATTTTTGTAGGTTCCACATATATGCATTAATATACAATATTTGTTTGTCTCTTTCTGACTTACTTCATTCTGTATGACAGTCTCTAGATCCATCGACGTCTCTACAAATGACCCAGTTTCATTCCTTCTTATGGCTGAGTAATATTCCATTTTATATATGTACCACATCTTTATCCATTCGTCTGTCTGTGGGTATTTAGGTTGCTTCCATTACCTGGCTATCGTAAATAGTGCTGAAATGAGCATTGTGGTGAATGTGCCTTTTTGATTTATGGTTTTCTCTGGGTATATGCCCAGAAGTGGGATTGCTGAATCATATGGTAATTCTATTTCTAGTTTTTTTAAGGAAACTCCATACTGTTCTCCATCGTGACTGTATCAATTTACATTTCCACCACTAGTGGAAGAGGGATCCTTTTGTCCACACCCTCCCCAGAATTCGTTGTTTGTAGATTTTCTGATGATGCCGATTCTAACAGGTGTGAGGTGATACCTCATTGTAGTTTTGATTTGCATTTCTCTAATAATTAGTGATGTTGAGCAGCTTTTCATGTGCGTCTTGGCCATCTCTGTGTCTTCTTTGAAGAAACGTCTCTTTAGATCTTCTGCCCATTTTTGTATTGGGTTGTTTGTTTTTTTAATATTAAGCTGCATGAGCTCTTTATATATATTGGAGATTAAACTTTTGTCCATTGATTCGTTTGCAAATATTTTCGCCCATTCTGAGGGATGCTTTTTGCCATTCCCGTTTTTTTAACAAAAAAAGAAAGAAAGAAAAAGAAGCAGAACACTAATGTGAGTAAAATATGCCTTTTGAAACTGTCGTTTTGAAATATGGACGTCCTTTGAATTTTTTGGTCGATATATGAACCCGGTATTTGTTTTCAGGGCAGGTGTCATTTACAGGCCTGCAATGATTTTGAATATCAACTGACCATTAGCGCTGGGATTAAAGCTGCTGTTGTGTGAAACGGCCACAAGGTGGCAGCAGGTCTCCCTTACCAAATCTGGTTACTGGGGCAACAGAGCCTCAATGGAAGTCGTGTTCTAGATTGGAATTTAGAATGGAATGTGCCAGGAGAAAGCCCCTCAAGTTTGTCTCACTACTTCTTGTTCGTGTTTTTAATTTAATTTTTTATTTTTTATTACAGCAAATTTGATTACAATGTTTGGCTTGTTGTAGGTGTGGAAGATGTGGTTCTTTTACACATACACATATGTCTGTTCTTCCTGGGATCCTTTTCCCATGTACCTTATGACAGAATGTTGAGTAGTCTTCTCTTGGTATTCTGTAGGTCTTTGGTGATTATATATGTCACCTGTGTTTGTATATGTCTGTTAACCCCAATATCATAATGAAACCAATCCTCACACCTTTCCATTGGTGAACCATAAGTTTGTTGAATGAATCTGTGATTGCCCTTCTCCGTGGAAATATCTGCCCTGGTATCCATTTTTCGGTCACACCTATAAGAGATATGATATGATATGTGTCTTTCACTTTCTGACTTACTACAAGTCACGTGATTACCTCTAGACACACCTACGGTGCTGCAAATGGCATTGTGTCCTTTTATTCCTTGGCTTCTATTCTGCCTTAGCGAGGTCCATTTTCAACAATGTGATTCCCTGAGGGCTGAAGATTAGCTGACCTGGGTAGCCTGACCCTGCCGGCCGGCCCTCCCTAGGTGTGCCTGTGTTGAGGTCAATATAAACAGCGCTGCAGGCAGCAATAGCCCCTGAAGCTGTGCCTGACTCCATATTCTCTGCCCCGTCAGCAGTCTCGGGGCTGTGCTGGTGGGAGGGAGTGAGGGGCCATGGCTTTGTGGGTGGCCTGGTGTGAGTGGGTCTCTGATGGACTTTCTGCAGGAGTTGCCAGGCTTCCACCTGTAAAGAAGAGGATGTGGCACACATACCTTCCACTGGAATTTCTCTCCGGACAGAGGTGAGGAAGGAAAAAAGCAGTGGGTGCTGGGACAGGAGGGGTATCTCAGGCAGGGCAATGGAAAGCTTCCAGAAGAGCGACCAGGTCCAGGACCATACTCGCTGGCTTGCAGGCACCAAGTTGGCCTGTGTGCTGTCGCTGGTGTGGCTCCACGCCCCTTCCTCTAGGCTTTCAAGCCCTTGTACATATTCAGGTGTTTTACCTGGGAAGGGTAGGAAAAGTTCAACAGCAGCTGGCCTGGGGCTCAGCTCACGGTTACTCACAGATGCCTCGGGTCCCTTTCATTGACGAAGGAGTACGTCTTGTCTATTCCATAGTTTGTGTTTGGAACGGTACCTGTGCTTATATCAAACTCTGGTTTTATGCATCACCCCACCTCTCATTACCCCTTAAGCAGGCATCAGATTGTTTTCCAAAGGTGAGACTCTGTTCTCTTTCTTAACTGAGTTCAAGTGTAGCCATGTTTATAGGATCTTCATAAGTGATACCTTAATATAAGTTTCTTTTTCTGTGTGACTTATTTCACTTAGAAGCATCATACCTCAATCCACTCATTTTGCTGCTACTGGTCTTATGCCATTGATTGCATGGCTGAGGGATATTCCATCGTACGGAAGTACCACAAATTTTTGAACCATTTTTATATTTCCTGGGATATTTAAGGTGTACCCAAGTTGAGGTTCTTGTAAGCAGTGCACCCCTAAATTTTGGGGTGGATCTGTCTTATTGATTTTCAGGTTTCCCAAGGTATATTCCCTAGACTGGAAGTGCCCTTGGCTCTGTAGCTCTGTTGTTTTCTTGTTTTAGGGAACACAATGCACTCCTCCAGAGATGCAGTTGGCAGTTTACAACACTCCCATCAGCAAAACAAGCCTCCCTGTTCTCCGGGGCCTGTCTTGCCTTTCTGGATTTTACACATTTTGTGGATGTCCCTTTTGAACAGTCGGAAGTGATACTTCTTTTTAGTGCAGATTTGCATTTCCCGCTTGATTGCTTGGCTAAAAAGGGCGTATGCATTTTCTCCTGAATATATTCAGGAGAAAACGCATATGCCCTTTTTGCTCAAGTGCAACATTGTTGAAGTTGTGCCCCTCATCCTGTGCTTTAATGTCAATTCCAATGTACCACTTGAAATCTGTTTCCTGCTATTCTGCCTAGCTTTCAAGTCCACCTCGTTGCCTTCCCTCAACAGATTTTTGGACAATAGTTGTCTTTATTACTCTGCCAGTGTGTGAATTGCTGTGCCCCTTAGCTCCATTTTTCAACTTGTTTTTTGTGAGCTGACCGAAAGTCCAAAATTGTGGTTCAGGACCTATACTGGTTCCCGGTGGGTGGCTGAGACTTTGGTAAATTCTTCTTCCTGCTGGGAAACTAGAGTGACATGTGCCCGTCCAAATGCCTTAGAGCTACTCTCTCACTGGTTCTCCTTCTTCCCTTTCATCCTCTGCCAAATTGGCAACCTGTGCGAACCAGGAGGTTAAAGGGGCTGTTTCTCCAAGTTGGGAGATTGATAGAAAAGCAGTTGGAAAATCAAACCGGAGCAACAGGAGAGGGACTATTCGTTGAGTTTTAGAAACCTTTCATATTCACAGTTTGTCCATTCTCTATTTTTCCCTTACATGTTATATCTGTAGTAATATTCCCTTCAACCTGGAGAGTTGGGACCCATGGAATGTCTGCCAGGCATTTGTGACTCAAAGGGTCTGAATTTTCTCACCCAATCTCACCAATCGTCTCAGACCCAAGTGTCCAGCCTTATGCCACATCCAGCTGTCGTTGTACATAGGGTCATTCCAGGTTTCATCAGAGACCCTGAAGGAATTGTAAAGAATTTCCCAGTTTTTTGTTTTGTTTTTGAAATTCCTTTTATAGTGGGTTTGAGCTGATTCTCGCTGCCATGTTTATGCCAGTCTAGACACACTTGATTCCCTTACGGAGACATATCAATACATAGGTTTTAAGATTCTTACTAGTCAGATATATTCCTCTGCGGGAAATATGGGGTTTTGAGTCCCTTTCACTGAGGAAGGTGTAGGTCTTCTCTATTCCATAGTTGGTTTTTGGAACGGTACCTGTGCTTATATCAAACTCTGGTTTTATGCATCACCCCACCTCTCCTTCCCCCTTAAGCAGGCGTAAGAGTGTTTTCTAAATGTGAGACACTGTTCTCTTTCCTAACTCAGTTCACGTGTAGCCATGTTTACAGGATCATCATAAGTGATATCTTATGATAAGTTTCTTTTTCTCTGTGACTTATTTCACTTAGAATCATCGTACCTGAATCCACCCATTTTGCTGCTACTGGTCTTATGACATTGATTTCATGGCTGAGGGATATTCCATCGTACGTAAGTACCACAATTTTTTGAAGCATTTTTATATTTCCTGGGATATTTAAGGTGTACCCAAGTTGAGGTCCTTGTAAGCAGTTCAGCCTTAAATTTTGGGGTAGCTCTGTCTTACTGATTTTCAGTTTTCCCAAGGTATATTCCCTAGACTGGAAGTGCCCATGGCTCTGTAGCTCTGTTGTTTATTTGTTTTAGGGAACACAATGCACTCCTCCAGAGAGGCAGTTGTCAAGTTACATCCCGCCCATCAGCATAACAAGGCTCCCTGTTCTCCAGGGCCTGTCTTGCCTTTCTGGTTTTTACACATTTTGTGGATGTCCCATTTGACCGGTGGGAAGTGATACTTCTTTGTAGTGCAGATTTGCATTGCCCGCTTGCTTGCTTGGCCAAAAAGGGCGTATGCGATTTCTCTTGAATATATTCAGGAGAAAACGCATACGCCCTTTTTGGCCAAGTGCATCATTGTCGAAGTTGTGCCCCTCTTCCTGTGCTTTAAAGGCGATTCCAACGTACCTCTTGAAATCTGTTTCCTGCTATTCTGCCTCGCTTTCAAGTCTGCCTCGTTGCCTTCCCTCAACAGATTTTTGGACGATAGTTGTCCTTTATTACTCGGCCAGTTTGTGAATTGCTGTGCCCCTGAACTCCATTTTTCAACTCGTTTTTGTGAGCTGACCGCATGTTTAAAAATTTGGTTCAGGACCTATGCTGGTTCCCGGTGGGTGGCTAAGACTTTGGTTAATTCTTCTTCCTGCCGGGAAATTAAAGTGATATGTGACCGTCCAGATGCCTAACAGCTACTCTCTCATTGGTTCTCCCGCTTCCCTTTCATCCTCTGCCAAAATGGAAACCTGTGTGAACCAGTAGGTTAAAGGGGCTGTCTCTCCAAGTTGGGAGGTTGATAGTAAAGCAGATGGAAAGTCAAACAGGAGCACCAGGAGAGGGACTATTCGTTGAGTTTTAGAAACCTTTCGTATTCACATTGTGTCCGTTTTCTAGGTTTCCCGTACATGTTATAGCTGTAGTAATATTCCCTTAAACCTGGAGAGTTGGGTCCCATGGAATGTGTGCCAGGCATTTCTGCTTTAAAGGGTCTGCATTTGCTCACCCAATCTCACCAATCCTCTCAGCCCCAAGTGTCCAGCATTATGCCTCATCCAGCTGTCATTGTAGATAGGGTCATTCCAGGTTTCATCAGTGACCCTGAAGTAATTGTAAAGAATTTCCCAGTTTTTTTGTTTTGTTTTTGAAATTCTTTTTATAGTGGGTTTGAGCTGATTCTCGTTGCCATGTTTATGCCAGTCTAGACACACTTGATTCCCTTATGGAGACATATCAATACATAGGTTTTAAGATTCTTACTAGTCAGATATATTCCTCTGCGGGAAATATGGGGTTTTGATTCCCTTTCACTGAGGAAGGTGTAGGTCTTGTCTATTCCATAGTTGGTTTTTGGAACGGTACCTGTGCTTATATCAAACTCTGGTTTTATGCATCACCCCACCTCACCTTCCCCCTTAAGCGGGCATAAGAGTGTTTTCTAAATGTGAGACTCTGTGCTCTTTCCTAACTCAGTTCAAGTGTAGCCATGTTTACAGGATCTTCATAAGTGATATCTTATGATAAGTTTCTTTTTCTGTGTGACTTATTTCACTTAGAATCATCGCACCTGAATCCACCCATTTTGCTGCTACTGGACTTATGACATTGATTTCATGTCTGAGGGATATTCCATCATACGTAAGTACCACAATTTTTTGAACCATTTTTATATTTCATGGTATATTTAAGGTGTGCCCAAGTTGAGGTCCTTGTAAGCAGTGCAGCCCTATATTTTGGGGTGGCTCTGTCTTATTGATTTTCAGTTTTCCCAAGGTATATTCCCTAGACTGGAAGTGCCCTTGGCTCTGTAGCTCTGTTGTTTACTTGTTTTAGGGAACACAATGCACTCCTCCAGAGAGGCAGTTGGCAATTTACATCCCGCCCATCAGCATAACAAGGCTCCCTGTTCTCCAGGGCCTGTCTTGCCTTTCTGGTTTTTACACATTTTGTGGATGTCCCTTTTGACCCGTGGGAAGTGATACTTCTTTGTAGTGCAGATTTGCATTGCCCGCTTGCTTGCTTGGCCAAAATGGGCGTATGCGTTTTCTCCTGAATATATTCAGGAGAAAACGCATACGCCCATTTTGGCCAAGTGCATCATTGTCGAAGTTGTGCCCCTCTTCCTGTGCTTTAAAGGCGATTCCAACGTACCTCTTGAAATCTGTTTCTTGCTATTCTGCCTCGCTTTCAAGTCCGCCTCGTTGCCTTCCCTCAACAGATTTTTGGACGATAGTTGTCCTTTATTACTCGGCCAGTTTGTGAATTGTTGTGCCCCTGAGCTCCATTTTTCAACTCGTTTTTGGTGAGCTGACCGCATGTCCAAAATTTTGGTTCAGGACCTATACTGGTTCCCGGTGGGTGGCTAAGACGTTGGTTAATTCTTCTTCCTGTCGGGAATTAGAGTGATATGTGCACATCCAAATGCCTAACAGCTTCTCTCTCATTGGTTCTCCCTCTTCCCTTTCATCCTCTGCCAAATTGGAAACCTGTGCGAACCAGGAGGTTAAAGGGTCTGTCTCTCCAAGTTGGGAGGTTGATAGTAAAGCAGATGGAAAGTCAAACCAGAGCACCAGGAGAGGGACTATTCGTTGAGTTTTAGAAACCTTTCGTATTCACAGTGTGTCCGTTCTCTAGGTTTACCGTACATGTTATAGCTGTAGTAATATTCCCTTTAACCTGGAGAGTTGGGACCCATGGAATGGGTGCAAGGGATTTATGCTTTAAATGGTATGCATTTGCTCACCCAATCTCACCAATCCTCTCAGTCCCAAGTGTTCAGCCTTATGCCACATCCAGCTGTCATTGTACATAGGGTCATTCCAGGTTTCATCAGAGACCCTGAAGGAATTGTAAAGAATTTCCCAGTTTTTTTGTTTTGTTTTTGAAATTCCTTTTTATAGTGGGTTTGAGCTGATTCTCGCTGCCATGTTTATGCCAGTCTAGACACACTTGATCCCCTTACAGAGACATATCAATACATAGGTTTTAAGATTCTTACTAGTCAGATATATTCCTCTGCGGGAAATATGGGGTTTTTATTCCCTTTCACTGAGGAAGGTGTAGGTCTTGTCTATTCCATAGTTGGTTTTTGGAACGGTACCTGTTCTTATATCAAACTATGGTTTATGCATCACCCCACCTCTCCTTCCCCCTTAATCAGGCATAAGAGTGTTTTCTAAATGTGAGACACTGTTCTCTTTCCTAACTCAGTTCAAGTGTAGCCATGTTTACAGGATCTTCATAAGTGATATCTTATGATAAGTTTCTTTTTCTGTGTGACTTATTTCACTTAGAATCATCGTACCTGAATCCACCCATTTTGCTGCTACTGATCTTGTGACATTGATTGTATGGGTGAGGGATATTCCATCGTACGTAAGTACCACAATGTTTTGAACCATTTTTATCTTTCCTGGGATATTTATGGTGTACCCAAGTTGAGGTTCTTGTAAGCAGTGAAGCCCTAAATATTGGGGTGGCTCTGTCATATTGATTTTCAGTTTTCCCAATGTATATTCCCTAGACTGGAAGAGCCCTTGGCTCTGTAGCTCTGTTGTTTACTTGTTTTAGGGAACACAATGAACTCCTCCAGAGAGGCAGATGGCAATATACATCACTCGCATCAGCCCAAGAAGCCTCTCTGTTCTCCAGGGCCTGTCTGGCCTTTCTGAATTTTACACATTTTGTGGATGTCCCTTTTGACCGGTTGGAAGTGATACTTCTTGGTAGTTCAGATTTGCATTGCCCGCTTGGTTGCTTGGTCAAAAAGGGCATATGCGTTTTCTCCTGAACATATTCAGGAGAAAACGCATACGCCCTTTTTTGCCAAGTGGACCATTGTTGAAGTTGTGCCCGTCTTCCTGTGCTTTAAAGGCGATTCCAACGTACCTCTCGAAATCTGTTTCCTGCTATTTTGCCTGGCTTTCAAGTCCGCCTCGTTGCCTTCCCTCAACAGATTTTTGGATGATAGTTGTCTTTTATTACTCTGCCAGTTCGTGAATTGCTGTGCCCCTGAGCTCTATTATTAAACTCGTTTTTTGTGAGCTGACCGCAAGTCCAAATGTTTTGTTCAGGACCTATACTGGTTCCTGGTTGGTGGCTGAGGCTATGGTTAATTCTTCTTCCTGCCGGAAAATTAGAGTGACATGTGCCCGTCCAAATGCCTAAGAGCTACTCCCTCATTGGTTCTCCCTCTTCCCTTTCATCCTCTGCCAAATTGGCAACCTGTGCGAACCAGGAGGTTAAAGGGGCTGTCTCTCCAAGTTGAGAGATTGACACTAAAGCAGTGGAAAATCAAACCAGAGCACCATGAGAGGGACTATTTGTTGAGTTTTAGAAATCTTTCATATTCACAGTGTGTCCATTCTCTACGTTTCCCATACATGTTATAGCTATACTAATATTCCCTTCAACCTGGAGAGTTGGGACCCATGGAATGGGTGCCATGCATTATTGCTTTTAAGGGTCTGCATTTGCTCACGCCATCTCACCAATCTTCTCAGTCCCAAGTGTCCAGCCTTATGCCACATCCAGCTGTCATTGTAGAAAGGGTCATTCCAGGTTTCATCAGAGACCCTGAAGGAATTGTAAAGAATTTTCCTGTTTTTTTTGTTTTGTTTTTGAAATTCTTTTTATAGTGGGTTTGAGCTGATTATCGGTGACATGTTTATGCCAGTCTAGACACACTTGATTCCCTTAGTGACATATCAATACATAGGTTTTAAGATTCTTACTAGTCAGATATATTCCTCTGTGGGAAATATGTGGTTTTGAGTAACTTTCACTGAGGAAGGTGTAGGTCTTGTCTATTCCATAGTTGGTTTTTGGAACGGTTCCTGTGCTTTTAACAAACTCTGGTTTTATGCATCACCCCACCTCTGCTTCCCCCTTAAACAGGCATAAGAGTGTTTTCTAAATGTGAGACTCTGTTCTCTTTCCTAACTCAGTTCAAGTGTAGCCATGTTTACAGGATCTTCATGAGTGATATCTTATGATAAGTTTCTTTTTCTGTGTGACTCATTTCACTTAGAATCATTGTACCTGAATCCACTCATTTTGCTACTACTGGTCTTATGACATTGATTTAATGGCTGAGGGATATTCCGTCTTACGTAAGTACCACAATTTTTTGAACCGTTTTTATATTTCCTGGGATATTTATGTTGTACCCAAGTTGAGGTGTCTCTAAGCAGTGCAGCCCTAAATTTTGGGCTGGCTGTGTCTTTTTGAGTTTCAGTTTTCCCAAGGTATATTCCCTAGACTGGAAGTGCCCTTGGCTCTGTAGCTCTGTTGTTTACTTCTTTTAGGGAACACAATGCACTCCTCCAGAGAGGCAGTTGGCAATTTACATCCCGCCCATCAGCATATCAAGGCTCCCTGTTCTACAGGGCCTCTCTTTCCTTTCTGGTTTTTACACATTTTCTGGAAGTCCCTTTTGACCGGTGGGAAGTGATACTTCTTTGTAGTGCAGATTTGAATTGCCCGCTTGCTTGCTTGGCCAAAAAAGGCGTATGCGTTTTCTCCTGAATATATTCAGAGGAAAACGCATACGCCTTTTTTGGCCAAGTGCATCATTTTCGAAGTTGTGCCTCTCTTCCTCTGCTTTACAGGCGATTCCAACGTACCTCTTGAAATCTGTTTCCTGCTATTCTGCCTCGCTTTCAAGTCCGCCTCGTTGCCTAGCGTTCACAGATTTTTGGACGATAGTTGTCCTGTATTACTCTGCCAGTTTGTGAATTGCTGTGCCCCTGAGCTCCATTTTTCAACTCGTTTTTTGTGAGCTTACCGCAAGTCCAAAATTTTGGTTCAGGAACTATGCTGGTTCCAGGTGGGGGGCTGAGACTTTGGTTACTTCTTCTTCCTGCCGGGAAGTTAGAGAGATATGTGCCCGTCCAAATGCCTTACATTTACTCTCTCATTGGTTCTCCCTCTTCCCTTTCATCCACTGCCAAATTGAAAACCTGTGCGAACCAGGAGGTTAAAGGGGCTGTCTCTCCAAGTTGGGAGATTGATAGTAAAGCAGATGGAAAGTCAAACCAGAGCACCCGGAGAGGGACTATTCGTTGAGTTTTAGAAACCTTTAGTATTCACAGTGTGTCTGTTCTCTAGGTTTCCCATACATGTTATAGCTGTAGTAATATTCCCTTCAACCTGGAGAGTTGGGACCCATGGAATGGGTGCCAGGCATTTGTGCTTTAAAGGGTCTGCATTTGCTCACCCAATCTCACCAATCCTCTCAGTCCCAAGTGTCCAGCCTTATGCCACATCCAGGTGTATTGTAGATAGGGCCATTCCAGGTTTCATCAGAGACCCTGAAGGAATTGTAAAGAATTTCCCAGTTTTTTTGTTTGTTTTTGAAATTCCTTTTTATAGTGGGTTTGAGCTGATTCTCGCTGCCATGTTTATGCCAGTCTAGACACACTTGATTCCCTTACGGAGACATATCAATACATAGGTTTTAAGATTCTTACTAGTCAGATATATTCCTCTGCGGGAAATATGGGGTTTTGAGTCCCTTTCACTGAGGAAGGTGTAGGTCTTGACTATTCCATAGTTGGTTTTTGGAACGGTACCTGTGCTTATATCAAACTCTGGTTTTATGCATCACCCCACCTCTCCTTCCCCCTTAAGCAGGCATAAGAGTGTTTTCTAAATGTGAGACTCTGTTCTCTTTCCTAACTCAGTTCAAGTGTAGCCATGTTTACAGGATCTTCATAAGTGATATCTTATGATAAGTTCCTTTTTCTGTGTGACTTATTTCACTTAGAATCATCGTACCTGAATCCACCCATTTTGCTGCTACTGGTCTTATGACATTGACTTCATGGCTGAGGGATATTCCATCGTACGTAAGTACCACAATTTTTTGAACCGTTTTTATATTTCCTGGGATATTTAAGTTGTACACAATTTGAGGTCCTTGTAAGCAGTGCAGCCCTAAATTTTGGGGTGGCTCTGTCTTATTGATTTTCAGTTTTCCCAAGGTATATTTCCTAGACTGGAAGTGCCCTTGGCTCTGTAGCTCTGTTGTTTACTTGTTTTAGGGAACACAATGCACTCCTCCAGAGAGGCAGTTGGCAATTTACATCCCGCCCATCAGCATAACAAGGCTCCCTGTTCTCCAGGGCCTGTCTTGCCTTTCTGGTTTGTACACATTTTGTGGATGTCCCTTTTGACCGGTGGGAAGTGATACTTCTTTGTAGTGCAGATTTGCATTGCCCGCTTGCTTGCTTGGCCAAAAAGGGCGTATGCGTTTTCTCCTGAATATATTCAGGAGAAAACGCATACGCGCTTTTTGGCCAAGTGCATCATTGTCGAAGTTGTGCCCCTCTTCCTGTGCTTTAAAGGCGATTCCAACGTACCTCTTGAAATCTGTTTCCTGCTATTCTGCCTCGCTTTCAAGTCCGCCTCGTTGCCTTCCCTCAACAGATTTTTGGAAGATAGTTGTCCTTTATTACTCGGCCAGTTTGTGAATTGCTGTGCCCCTGAGCTCCATTTTTCAACTCGTTTTTGGTGAGCGGACCGCAAGTCCAAAATTTTGGTTCAGGTCCTATACTGATTCCGGTGGGTGGCTGAGACTTTGGTTAATTCTTCTTCCTGCCGGGAAGTTCAAGTGATATGTGCCCGTCCAAATGCCTAACAGCTACTCTCTCATTGGTTCTCCCTCTTCCCTTTCATCCTCTGCCAAATTGGCAACCTGTGCGAACCAGGAGGTTAAAGGGGCTGTCTCTCCAAGTTGGGAGGTTTATAGTAAAGCAGATGGAAAGTCTAACCGGAGCACCAGGAGAGGGACTATTCTTTGAATTTTAGAAACCTTTTGTATTCACAGTGTGTCCGTTCTCTAGGTTTCCCGTACATGTTATAACTGTAGTAATATTCCCTTCAACCTGGAGAGTTGGGACCCATGTAATGGGTGCCATGCATTATTGCTTTAAAGGGTCTGCATTTGCTCACCCAATCTCACCAATCCTCTCAGTCCCAAGTGTCCAGCCTTATGCCACATCCAGCTGTCTTTGTGGATAGGGTCATTCCAGGTTTCATCAGAGAACCTGAAGGAATTGTAAAGAATTTCCCAGTTTTTTTGTTTTGTTTTTGAAATTCCTTTTTATAGTGGTTTGAGCTGATTCTCGCTGCCATGTTTATGCCAGTCTAGACACACTTGATTCCCTTACGGAGACATATCAATACATAGGTTTTAAGATTCTTACTAGTCAGATATATTCCTCTGCGGGAAATATGGGGTTTTGAGTCCCTTTCACTGAGGAAGGTGTTGGTCTTGTCTATTCCATAGGTGGTTTTTGGAACGGTACCTGTGCTTATATCAAACTCTGGTTTTATGCATCACCCCACCTCTTCTTCCCCCTTAAGCAGGCATAAGAGTGTTTTCTAAATGTGAGATACTGTTCTCTTTCTTAACTCAGTTCAAGTGTAGCCATGTTTACAGGATCTTCATAAGTGATATCTTATAATAAGTTTCTTTTTCTCTGTGACTTATTTCACTTAGAATCATCGTACCTGAATCCACCCATTTTGCTGCTACTGGTCTTATGACATTGATTTCATGGCTGAGGGGTATTCCATCGTACGTAAGTACCACAATTTTTTGAACCAATTTTATATTTACTGGGATATTAAGGTGTACCCAAGTTGAGGTCCTTGTAAGCAGTGCAGCCCTAAATTTTGGGGTGGCTCTGTCTTATTGATTTTCAGTTTTTCCCAGGTATATTCCCTAGAGTGGAAGTGCCCTTGGCTCTGTAGCTCTGTTGTTTACTTGTTTTAGGGAACACAATGCACTCCTCCAGAGAGGCAGTTGGCAATTTACATCCCGCCCATCAGCATAACAAGGCTCCCTGTTCTCCAGGGCCTGTCTTGCCTTTCTGGTTTTTACACATTTTGTGGATGTCCCTTTTGACTGGTGGGAAGTGAAACTTCTTTGTAGTGCAGATTTACATTGCCCGCTTGCTTGCTTGGCCTAAAAGGGCGTATGCGTTTTCTCCTGAATATATTCAGGAGAAAACGCATACGCCCTTTTGGGCCAAGTGCATCATTGTCGAAGTTGTGCCCCTCTTCCTGTGCTTTAAAGGCGATTCCAACGTACCTCTTGAAATCTCTTTCCTGCTATTCTGCCTCGCTTTCAAGTCCGCCTCGTTGCCTTCCCTCAACAGATTTTTGGACGATAGTTGTCCTTTATTACTCGGCCAGTTTGTGAATTGCTGTGCCCCTGAGCTCCATTTTTCAACTCGTTTTTGGTGAGCTGACCGCAAGTCCAAAATTTTGGTTCAGGATCTATACTGATTCCCGGTGGGTGGCTGAGTCTTTGGTTAATTCTTCTTCCTGCCGGGAAATTACAGTGATATGTGCCCATCCAAATGCCTAACAGCTACTCTCTCATTGGTTCTCCCTCTTCCCTTTCATCCTCTGCCAAATTTGCAACCTGTGCGAACCAGGAGGTTAAAGGGGCTGTCTCTCCAAGTTGGGAGGTTGATAATAAAGCAGATGGAAAGTCACACCGGAGCACCAGGAGAGAGACTATTCGTTGAGTTTTAGAAACCATTCGTATTCACAGTGTGTCCGTTCTCTAGGATTCCCGTACATGTTATATCTGTAGTAATATTCCCTTCAACCTGGAGAGTTGGGACCCATGGAATGTGTGCCATGCATTATTGCTTTAAAGGGTCTGCATTTGCTCACCCAGTGTCACCAATCCTCTCAGTCCCAAGTGTCCAGCCTTATGCCACATCCAGCTGTCATTGTAGATAGGGTCATTTCAGGTTTCATCAGAGACCCTGAAGGAATTGTAAAGAATTTCCCAGTTTTTTTTGTTTTATTTTTGAAATTCCTTTTTATAGTGGGTTTGAGCTGATTCTCGCTGCCATATTTATCCCAGTCTAGACACACTTGATTCCCTTATGGAGACATATCAATACATAGGTTTTAAGATTCTTACTAGTCAGATATATTCCTCTGCGGGAAATATGGGGTTTTGAGTCCCTTTCACTGAGGAAGGTGTAGGTCTTGTCTATTCCATAGTTGGTTTTTGGAACGGTACCTGTGCTTATATCAAACTCTGGTTTTATGCATCACCCCACCTCTCCTTCCCCCTTAAGCAGGCATAAGAGTGTTTTCTAAATGTGAGACACTGTTCTCTTTCCTAACTCAGTTCAAGTGTAGCCATGTTTACAGGATCTTCATAAGTGATATCTTATGATAAGTTTCTTTTTCTCTGTGACTTATTTCACTTAGAATCATCGTACCTGAATCCACCCATTTTGCTGCTACTGGTCTTATGACATTGATTTCATGGCTGAGGGATATTCCATCGTACGTAAGTACCACAATTTTTTGAACCATTTTTATATTTCCTGGGATATTTAAGGTGTACCCAAGTTGAGGTCCTTGTAAGCAGTGCAGCCCTAAATTTTGGGGTGGCTGTGTCTTTTTGATTTTCTGTTTTCCCAAGGTATATTCCCTAGACTGGAAGTGCCCTTGGCTCTGTAGCTCTGTTGTTTACTTGTTTTAGGGAACACAATGCACTCCTCCAGAGAGGCAGTTGGCAATTTACATCCCGCCCATCAGCATAACAAGGCTCCCTGTTCTCCAGGGCCTGTCTTGCCTTTCTGGTTTTTACACATTTTGTGGATGTCCCTTTTGACTGGTGGGAAGTGATACTTCTTTGTAGTGCAGATTTGCATTGCCCGCTTGCTTGCTTGGCCCAAATGGGCGTATGCGTTTTCTCCTGAATATATTCAGGAGAAAACGCATACGCCCTTTTGGGCCAAGTGCATCATTGTCGAAGTTGTGCCCCTCTTCCTGTGCTTTAAAGGCGATTCCAACGTACCTCTTGAAATCTGTTTCTTGCTATTCTGCCACGCTTTCAATTCCGCCTCGTTGCCTTCCCTCAACAGATTTTTGGACGATAGTTGTCCTTTATTACTCGGCCAGTTTGTGAATTGCTGTGCCCCTGAGCTCCATTTTTCAACTCGTTTTTGGTGAGCTGACCGCAAGTCCAAAATTTTGGTTCAGGATCTATACTGATTCCCGGTGGGTGGCTGAGACTTTGGTTAATTCTTCTTCCTGCCGGGAAATTACAGTGATATGTGCCCGTCCAAATGCCTAACAGCTACTCTCTCATTGGTTCTCCCTCTTGCCTTTCATCCTCTGCCAAATTGGCAACCTGTGCGAACCAGGAGGTTAAATGGGCTGTCTCTCCAAGTTGGGAGGTTGACAATAAAGCAGATGGAAAGTCAAACCGGAGCACCAGGAGAGGGACTATTCGTTGAGTTTTAGAAACCTTTCGTATTCACAGTGTGTCTGTTCTCTAGGATTCCCGTACATGTTATATCTGTAGTAATATTCCCTTCAACCTGGAGAGTTGGGACCCATGGAATGTGTGCCATGCATTATTGCTTTAAAGGGTCTGCATTTGCTCACCCAATCTCACCAATCCTCTCAGTCCCAAGTGTCCAGCCTTATGCCACATCCAGCTGTCATTGTAGATAGGGTCATTTCAGGTTTCATCAGAGACCCTGAAGGAATTGTAAAGAATTTCCCAGTTTTTTTTGTTTTGTTTTTGAAATTCCTTTTTATAGTGGGTTTGAGCTGATTCTCGCTGCCATGTTTATGCCTGTCTAGACACACTTGATTCCCTTACGGAGACATATCAATACATAGGTTTTAAGATTCTTACTAGTCAGATATATTCCTCTGTGGGAAATATGGGGTTTTGAGTCCCTTTCACTGAGGAAGGTGTAGGTCTTGTCTATTCCATAGTTGGTTTTTGGAACGGTACCTGTGCTTATATCAAACTCTGGTTTTATGCATCACCCCACCTCTCCTTCCCCCTTAAGCAGGCATAAGAGTGTTTTCTAAATGTGAGACACTGTTCTCTTTCCTAACTCAGTTCAAGTGTAGCCATGTTTACAGGATCTTCATAAGTGATAACTTATGATAAGTTTCTTTTTCTCTGTGACTTATTTCACTTAGAATCATCGTACCTGAACCCACCCATTTTGCTGCTACTGGTCTTATGACATTGATTTCATGGCTGAGGGATATTCCATCGTACGTAAGTACCACAATTTTTTGAACCATTTTTATATTTCCTGGGATATTTAAGGTGTACCCAAGTTGAGGTCCTTGTAAGCAGTGCAGCCCTAAATTTTGCGGTGGCTGTGTCTTTTTGATTTTCAGTTTTCCCAAAGTATATTCCCTAGACTGGAAGTGCCCTTGGCTCTGTAGCTCTGTTGTTTAATTGTTTTAGGGAACACAATGCAATCCTCCAGAGAGGCAGTTGGCAATTTACATCCCACCCATCAGCATAACAAGGCTCCCTGTTCTCCAGGGCCTGTCTTGCCTTTCTGGTTTTTACACATTTTGTGGATGTCCCTTTTGACCGGTGGGAAGTGATACTTCTTTGTAGTGCAGATTTGCATTGCCCGCTTGCTTGCTTGGCCAAAAAGGGCGTATGCGTTTTCTCCTGAATATATTCAGGAGAAAACGCATACGCCCTTTTTGGCCAAGTGCATCATTGTCGAAGTTGTGCCCCTCTTCCTGAGCTTTAAAGGCGATTCCAACGTACCTCTGGAAATCTGTTTCCTGCTATTCTGCCTCGCTTTCAAGTCCGCCTCGTTGCCTTCCCTCAACAGATTTTTGGACGATAGTTGTCCTTTATTACTCGGCCAGTTTGTGAATTGCTGTGCCCCTGAGCTCCATTTTTCAACTCGTTTTTGGTGAGCTGACCGCAAGTCCAAAATTTTGGTTCAGGATCTATACTGATTCCCGGTGGGTGGCTGAGACTTTGGTTAATTCTTCTTCCTGCCGGGAAATTACAGTGATATGTGCCCGTCCAAATGCCTAACAGCTACTCTCTCATTGGTTCTCCCTCTTCCCTTTCATCCTCTGCCAAATTGGCAACCTGTGCGAACCAGGAGGTTAAAGGGGCTGTCTCTCCAAGTTGGGAGGTTGATAATAAAGCAGATGGAAAGTCAAACCGGAGCACCAGGAGAGGGACTATTCGTTGAGTTTTAGAAACCTTTCGTATTCACAGTGTGTCCGTTCTCTAGGATTCCCGTACATGTTATATCTGTAGTAATATTCCCTTCAACCTGGAGAGTTGGGACCCATGGAATGTGTGCCATGCATTATTGCTTTAAAGGGTCTGCATTTGCTCACCCAGTCTCACCAATCCTCTCAGTCCCAAGTGTCCAGCCTTATGCCACATCAAGCTGTCATTGTAGATAGGGTCATTTCAGGTTTCATCAGAGACCCTGAAGGAATTGTAAAGAATTTCCCAGTTTTTTTGTTTTATTTTTGAAATTCCTTTTTATAGTGGGTTTGAGCTGATTCTCGCTGCCATATTTATCCCAGTCTAGACACACTTGATTCCCTTATGGAGACATATCAATACATAGGTTTTAAGATTCTTACTAGTCAGATATATTCCTCTGCGGGAAATATGGGGTTTTGAGTCCCTTTCACTGAGGAAGGTGTAGGTCTTGTCTATTCCATAGTTGGTTTTTGGAACGGTACCTGTGCTTATATCAAACTCTGGTTTTATGCATCACCCCACCTCTCCTTCCCCCTTAAGCAGGCATAAGAGTGTTTTCTAAATGTGAGACACTGTTCTCTTTCCTAACTCAGTTCAAGTGTAGCCATGTTTACAGGATCTTCATAAGTGATATCTTATGATAAGTTTCTTTTTCTCTGTGACTTATTTCACTTAGAATCATCGTACCTGAATCCACCCATTTTGCTGCTACTGGTCTTATGACATTGATTTCATGGCTGAGGGATATTCCATCGTACGTAAGTACCACAATTTTTTGAACCATTTTTATATTTCCTGGGATATTTAAGGTGTACCCAAGTTGAGGTCCTTGTAAGCAGTGCAGCCCTAAATTTTGGGGTGGCTGTGTCTTTTTGATTTTCTGTTTTCCCAAGGTATATTCCCTAGACTGGAAGTGCCCTTGGCTCTGTAGCTCTGTTGTTTACTTGTTTTAGGGAACACAATGCACTCCTCCAGAGAGGCAGTTGGCAATTTACATCCCGCCCATCAGCATAACAAGGCTCCCTGTTCTCCAGGGCCTGTCTTGCCTTTCTGGTTTTTACACATTTTGTGGATGTCCCTTTTGACTGGTGGGAAGTGATACTTCTTTGTAGTGCAGATTTGCATTGCCCGCTTGCTTGCTTGGCCAAAAAGGGCGTATGCGTTTTCTCCTGAATATATTCAGGAGAAAACGCATACGCCCTTTTTGGCCAAGTGCATCATTGTCGAAGTTGTGCCCCTCTTCCTGTGCTTTAAAGGCGATTCCAACGTACCTCTTGAAATCTGTTTCTTGCTATTCTGCCACGCTTTCAATTCCGCCTCGTTGCCTTCCCTCAACAGATTTTTGGACGATAGTTGTCCTTTATTACTCGGCCAGTTTGTGAATTGCTGTGCCCCTGAGCTCCATTTTTCAACTCGTTTTTGGTGAGCTGACCGCAAGTCCAAAATTTTGGTTCAGGATCTATACTGATTCCCGGTGGGTGGCTGAGACTTTGGTTAATTCTTCTTCCTGCCGGGAAATTACAGTGATATGTGCCCGTCCAAATGCCTAACAGCTACTCTCTCATTGGTTCTCCCTCTTCCCTTTCATCCTCTGCCAAATTGGCAACCTGTGCGAACCAGGAGGTTAAAGGGGCTGTCTCTCCAAGTTGGGAGGTTGATAATAAAGCAGATGGAAAGTCAAACCGGAGCACCAGGAGAGGGACTATTCGTTGAGTTTTAGAAACCTTTCGTATTCACAGTGTGTCCGTTCTCTAGGATTCCCGTACATGTTATATCTGTAGTAATATTCCCTTCAACCTGGAGAGTTGGGACCCATGGAATGTGTGCCATGCATTATTGCTTTAAAGGGTCTGCATTTGCTCACCCAATCTCACCAATCCTCTCAGTCCCAAGTGTCCAGCCTTATGCCACATCCAGCTGTCATTGTAGATAGGGTCATTTCAGGTTTCATCAGAGACCCTGAAGGAATTGTAAAGAATTTCCCAGTTTTTTTTGTTTTGTTTTTGAAATTCCTTTTTATAGTGGGTTTGAGCTGATTCTCGCTGCCATGTTTATGCCTGTCTAGACACACTTGATTCCCTTACGGAGACATATCAATACATAGGTTTTAAGATTCTTACTAGTCAGATATATTCCTCTGCGGGAAATATGGGGTTTTGAGTCCCTTTCACTGAGGAAGGTGTAGGTCTTGTCTATTCCATAGTTGGTTTTTGGAACGGTACCTGTGCTTATATCAAACTCTGGTTTTATGCATCACCCCACCTCTCCTTCCCCCTTAAGCAGGCATAAGAGTGTTTTCTAAATGTGAGACACTGTTCTCTTTCCTAACTCAGTTCAAGTGTAGCCATGTTTACAGGATCTTCATAAGTGATAACTTATGATAAGTTTCTTTTTCTCTGTGACTTATTTCACTTAGAATCATCGTACCTGAATCCACCCATTTTGCTGCTACTGGTCTTATGACATTGATTTCATGGCTGAGGGATATTCCATCGTACGTAAGTACCACAATTTTTTGAACCATTTTTATATTTCCTGGGATATTTAAGGTGTACCCAAGTTGAGGTCCTTGTAAGCAGTGCAGCCCTAAATTTTGCGGTGGCTGTGTCTTTTTGATTTTCAGTTTTCCCAAGGTATATTCCCTAGACTGGAAGTGCCCTTGGCTCTGTAGCTGTGTTGTTTACTTGTTTTAGGGAACACAATGCACTCCTCCAGAGAGGCAGTTGGCAATTTACATCCCGCCCATCAGCATAACAAGGCTCCCTGTTCTCCAGGGCCTGTCTTGCCTTTCTGGTTTTTACACATTTTGTGGATGTCCCTTTTGACCGGTGGGAAGTGATACTTCTTTGTAGTGCAGATTTGCATTGCCCGCTTGCTTGCTTGGCCAAAAAGGGCGTATGCGTTTTCTCCTGAATATATTCAGGAGAAAACGCATACGCCCTTTTTGGCCAAGTGCATCATTGTCGAAGTTGTGCCCCTCTTCCTGTGCTTTAAAGGCGATTCCAACGTAGCTCTGGAAATCTGTTTCCTGCTATTCTGCCTCGCTTTCAAGTCCGCCTCGTTGCCTTCCCTCAACAGATTTTTGGACGATAGTTGTCCTTTATTACTCGGCCAGTTTGTGAATTGCTGTGCCCCTGAGCTCCATTTTTCAACTCGTTTTTGGTGAGCTGACCGCAAGTCCAAAATTTTGGTTCAGGATCTATACTGATTCCCGTTGGGTGGCTGAGACTTTGGTTAATTCTTCTTCCTGCCGGGAAATTACAGTGATATGTGCCCGTCCAAATGCCTAACAGCTACTCTCTCATTGGTTCTCCCTCTTCCCTTTCATCCTCTGCCAAATTGGCAACCTGTGCGAACCAGGAGGTTAAAGGGGCTGTCTCTCCAAGTTGGGAGGTTGAGAATAAAGCAGATGGAAAGTCAAACCGGAGCACCAGGAGAGGGACTATTCGTTGAGTTTTAGAAACCTTTCGTATTCACAGTGTGTCCGTTCTCTAGGATTCCCGTACATGTTATATCTGTAGTAATATTCCCTTCAACCTGGAGAGTTGGGACCCATGGAATGTGTGCCATGCATTATTGCTTTAAAGGGTCTCCATTTGCTCACCCAATCTCACCAATCCTCTCAGTCCCAAGTGTCCAGCCTTATGCCACATCCAGCTGTCATTGTAGATAGGGTCATTTCAGGTTTCATCAGAGACCCTGAAGGAATTGTAAAGAATTTCCCAGTTTTTTTTCTTTTGTTTTTGAAATTCCTTTTTATAGTGGGTTTGAGCTGATTCTCGCTGCCATGTTTATGCCTGTCTAGACACACTTGATTCCCTTACGGAGACATATCAATACATAGGTTTTAAGATTCTTACTAGTCAGATATATTCCTCTGCGGGAAATATGGGGTTTTGAGTCCCTTTCACTGAGGAAGGTGTAGGTCTTGTCTATTCCATAGTTGGTTTTTGGAACGGTACCTGTGCTTATATCAAACTCTGGTTTTATGCATCACCCCACCTCTCCTTCCCCCTTAAGCAGGCATAAGAGTGTTTTCTAAATGTGAGACACTGTTCTGTTTCCTAACTCAGTTCAAGTGTAGCCATGTTTACAGGATCTTCATAAGTGATAACTTATGATAAGTTTCTTTTTCTGTGTGACTTATTTCACTTAGAATCATCGTACCTGAATCCACCCATTTTGCTGCTACTGGTCTTATGACATTGATTTCATGGCTGAGGGATATTCCATCCTACGTAAGTACCACAATTTTTTGAACCATTTTTATATTTCCTGGGATATTTAAGGTGTACCCAAGTTGAGGTCCTTGTAAGCAGTGCAGCCCTAAATTTTGGGGTGGCTGTGTCTTTTTGATTTTCAGTTTTCCCAAGGTATATTCCCTAGACTGGAAGTGCCCTTGGCTCTGTAGCTCTGTTGTTTACTTGTTTTAGGGAACACAATGCACTCCTCCAGAGAGGCAGTTGGCAATTTACATACCGCCCATCAGCATAACAAGGCACCCTGTTCTCCATGGCCTGTCTTGCCTTTCTGGTTTTTACACATTTTGTGGATGTCCCTTTTGACCGGTGGGAAGTGATACTTCTTTGTAGTGCAGATTTGCATTGCCCGCTTGCTTGCTTGGCCAAAAAGGGCGTATGCGTTTTCTCCTGAATATATTCAGGAGAAAACGCATACGCCCTTTTTGGCCAAGTGCATCATTGTCGAAGTTGTGCCCCTCTTCCTGTGCTTTAAAGGCGATTCCAACGTACCTCTTGAAATCTGTTTCTTGCTATTCTGCCACGCTTTCAATTCCGCCTCGTTGCCTTCCCTCAACAGATTTCTGGACGATAGTTGTCCTTTATTACTCGGCCAGTTTGTGAATTGCTGTGCCCCTGAGCTCCATTTTTCAACTCGTTTTTGGTGAGCTGACCGCAAGTCCAAAATTTTGGTTCAGGATCTATACTGATTCCCGGTGGGTGGCTGAGACTTTGGTTAATTCTTCTTCCTGCCGGGAAATTACAGTGATATGTGCCCGTCCAAATGCCTAACAGCTACTCTCTCATTGGTTCTCCCTCTTCCCTTTCATCCTCTGCCAAATTGGCAACCTGTGCGAACCAGGAGGTTAAAGGGGCTGTCTCTCCAAGTTGGGAGGTTGATAATAAAGCAGATGGAAAGTCAAACCGGAGCACCAGGAGAGGGACTATTCGTTGAGTTTTAGAAACCTTTCGTATTCACAGTGTGTCCGTTCTCTAGGATTCCCGTACATGTTATATCTGTAGTAATATTCCCTTCAACCTGGAGAGTTGGGACCCATGGAATGTGTGCCATGCATTATTGCTTTAAAGGGTCTGCATTTGCTCACCCAATCTCACCAATCCTCTCAGTCCCAAGTGTCCAGCCTTATGCCACATCCAGCTGTCATTGTAGATAGGGTCATTTCAGGTTTCATCAGAGACCCTGAAGGAATTGTAAAGAATTTCCCATTTTTTTTGTTTTGTTTTTGAAATTCCTTTTTATAGTGGGTTTGAGCTGATTCTCACTGCCATGTTTATGCCTGTCTAGACACACTTGATTCCCTTACGGAGACATATCAATACATAGGTTTTAAGATTCTTACTAGTCAGATATATTCCTCTGCGGGAAATATGGGGTTTTGAGTCCCTTTCACTGAGGAAGGTGTAGGTCTTGTCTATTCCATAGTTGGTTTTTGGAACGGTACCTGTGCTTATATCAAACTCTGGTTTTATGCATCACCCCACCTCTCCTTCCCCCTTAAGCAGGCATAAGAGTGTTTTCTAAATGTGAGACACTGTTCTCTTTCCTAACTCAGTTCAAGTGTAGCCATGTTTACAGGATCTTCATAAGTGATAACTTATGATAAGTTTCTTTTTCTCTGTGACTTATTTCACTTAGAATCATCGTACCTGAATCCACCCATTTTGCTGCTACTGGTCTTATGACATTGATTTCATGGCTGAGGGATATTCCATCGTACGTAAGTACCACAATTTTTTGAACCATTTTTATATTTCCTGGGATATTTAAGGTGTACCCAAGTTGAGGTCCTTGTAAGCAGTGCAGCCCTAAATTTTGGGGTGGCTGTGTCTTTTTGATTTTCAGTTTTCCCAAGGTATATTCCCTAGACTGGAAGTGTCCTTGGCTCTGTAGCTCTGTTGTTTACTTGTTTTAGGGAACACAATGCACTCCTCCAGAGAGGCAGTTGGCAATTTACATACCGCCCATCAGCATAACAAGGCACCCTGTTCTCCAGGGCCTGTCTTGCCTTTCTGGTTTTTACACATTTTGTGGATGTCCCTTTTGACTGGTGGGAAGTGATACTTCTTTGTAGTGCAGATTTGCATTGCCCGCTTGCTTGCTTGGCCAAAAAGGGCATATGCGTTTTCTCCTGAATATATTCAGGAGAAAACGCATACGCCCTTTTTGGCCAAGTGCATCATTGTCGAAGTTGTGCCCCTCTTCCTGTGCTTTAAAGGCGATTCCAACGTACCTCTTGAAATCTGTTTCTTGCTATTCTGCAACGCTTTCAATTCCGCCTCGTTGCCTTCCCTCAACAGATTTTTGGACGATAGTTGTCCTTTATTACTCGGCCAGTTTGTGAATTGCTGTGCCCCTGAGCTCCATTTTTCAACTCGTTTTTGGTGAGCTGACCGCAAGTCCAAAATTTTGGTTCAGGATCTATACTGATTCCCGGTGGGTGGCTGAGACTTTGGTTAATTCTTCTTCCTGCCGGGAAATTACAGTGATATGTGCCCGTCCAAATGCCTAACAGCTACTCTCTCATTGGTTCTCCCTCTTGCCTTTCATCCTCTGCCAAATTGGCAACCTGTGCGAACCAGGAGGTTAAAGGGGCTGTCTCTCCAAGTTGGGAGGTTGACAATAAAGCAGATGGAAAGTCAAACCGGAGCACCAGGAGAGGGACTATTCGTTGAGTTTTAGAAACCTTTCGTATTCACAGTGTGTCTGTTCTCTAGGATTCCCGTACATGTTATATCTGTAGTAATATTCCCTTCAACCTGGAGAGTTGGGACCCATGGAATGTGTGCCATGCATTATTGCTTTAAAGGGTCTGCATTTGCTCACCCAATCTCACCAATCCTCTCAGTCCCAAGTGTCCAGCCTTATGCCACATCCAGCTGTCATTGTAGATAGGGTCATTTCAGGTTTCATCAGAGACCCTGAAGGAATTGTAAAGAATTTCCCAGTTTTTTTTGTTTTGTTTTTGAAATTCCTTTTTATAGTGGGTTTGAGCTGATTCTCGCTGCCATGTTTATGCCTGTCTAGACACACTTGATTCCCTTACGGAGACATATCAATACATAGGTTTTAAGATTCTTACTAGTCAGATATATTCCTCTGCGGGAAATATGGGGTTTTGAGTCCCTTTCACTGAGGAAGGTGTAGGTCTTGTCTATTCCATAGTTGGTTTTTGGAACGGTACCTGTGCTTATATCAAACTCTGGTTTTATGCATCACCCCACCTCTCCTTCCCCCTTAAGCAGGCATAAGAGTGTTTTCTAAATGTGAGACACTGTTCTCTTTCCTAACTCAGTTCAAGTGTAGCCATGTTTACAGGATCTTCATAAGTGATAACTTATGATAAGTTTCTTTTTCTCTGTGACTTATTTCACTTAGAATCATCGTACCTGAATCCACCCATTTTGCTGCTACTGGTCTTATGACATTGATTTCATGGCTGAGGGATATTCCATCGTACGTAAGTACCACAATTTTTTGAACCAATTTTATATTTCCTGGGATATTTAAGGTGTACCCAAGTTGAGGTCCTTGTAAGCAGTGCAGCCCTAAATTTTGCGGTGGCTGTGTCTTTTTGATTTTCAGTTTTCCCAAGGTATATTCCCTAGACTGGAAGTGCCCTTGGCTCTGTAGCTCTGTTGTTTACTTGTTTTAGGGAACACAATGCAATCCTCCAGAGAGGCAGTTGGCAATTTACATCCCGCCCATCAGCATAACAAGGCTCCCTGTTCTCCAGGGCCTGTCTTGCCTTTCTGGTTTTTACACATTTTGTGGATGTCCCTTTTGACCGGTGGGAAGTGATACTTCTTTGTAGTGCAGATTTGCATTGCCCGCTTGCTTGCTTGGCCAAAAAGGGCGTATGCGTTTTCTCCTGAATATATTCAGGAGAAAACGCATACGCCCTTTTTGGCCAAGTGCATCATTGTCGAAGTTGTGCCCCTCTTCCTGTGCTTTAAAGGCGATTCCAACGTACCTCTGGAAATCTGTTTCCTGCTATTCTGCCTCGCTTTCAAGTCCTCCTCGTTGCCTTCCCTCAACAGATTTTTGGACGATAGTTGTCCTTTATTACTCGGCCAGTTTGTGAATTGCTGTGCCCCTGAGCTCCATTTTTCAACTCGTTTTTGGTGAGATGACCGCAAGTCCAAAATTTTGGTTCAGGATCTATACTGATTCCCGGTGGGTGGCTGAGACTTTGGTTAATTCTTCTTCCTGCCGGGAAATTACAGTGATATGTGCCCGTCCAAATGCCTAACAGCTACTCTCTCATTGGTTCTCCCTCTTCCCTTTCATCCTCTGCCAAATTGGCAACCTGTGCGAACCAGGAGGTTAAAGGGGCTGTCTCTCCAAGTTGGGAGGTTGAGAATAAAGCAGATGGAAAGTCAAACCGGAGCACCAGGAGAGGGACTATTCGTTGAGTTTTAGAAACCTTTCGTATTCACAGTGTGTCCGTTCTCTAGGATTCCCGTACATGTTATATCTGTAGTAATATTCCCTTCAACCTGGAGAGTTGGGACCCATGGAATGTGTGCCATGCATTATTGCTTTAAAGGGTCTGCATTTGCTCACCCAATCTCACCAATCCTCTCAGTCCCAAGTGTCCAGCCTTATGCCACATCCAGCTGTCATTGTAGATAGGGTCATTTCAGGTTTCATCAGAGACCCTGAAGGAATTGTAAAGAATTTCCCAGTTTTTTGGTTTTATTTTTGAAATTCCTTTTTATAGTGGGTTTGAGCTGATTCTCGCTGCCATATTTATCCCAGTCTAGACACACTTGATTCCCTTACGGAGACATATCAATACATAGGTTTTAAGATTCTTACTAGTCAGATATATTCCTCTGCGGGAAATATGGGGTTTTGAGTCCCTTTCACTGAGGAAGGTGTAGGTCTTGTCTATTCCATAGTTGGTTTTTGGAACGGTACCTGTGCTTATATCAAACTCTGGTTTTATGCATCACCCCACCTCTCCTTCCCCCTTAAGCAGGCATAAGAGTCTTTTCTAAATGTTAGACACTGTTCTCTTTCCTAACTCAGTTCAAGTGTAGCCATGTTTACAGGATCTTCATAAGTGATATCTTATGATAAGTTTCTTTTTCTGTGTGACTTATTTCACTTAGAATCATCGTACCTGAATCCACCCATTTTGCTGCTACTGGTCTTATGACATTGATTTCATGGCTGAGGGATATTCCATCATACGTAAGTACCACAATTTTTTGAACCATTTTTATATTTCCTGGGATATTTAAGGTGTACCCAAGTTGAGGTCCTTGTAAGCAGTGCAGCCCTAAATTTTGGGGTGGCTGTGTCTTTTTGATTTTCAGTTTTCCCAAGGTATATTCCCTAGACTGGAAGTGCCCTTGGCTCTGTAGCTCTGTTGTTTACTTGTTTTAGGGAACACAATGCACTGCTCCAGAGAGGCAGTTGGCAATTTACATCCCGCCCATCAGCATAACAAGGCTCCCTGTTCTCCAGGGCCTGTCTTGTCTTTCTGGTTTTTACACATTTTGTGGATGTCCCTTTTGACCGGTGGGAAGTGATACTTCTTTGTAGTGCAGATTTGCATTGCCCGCTTGCTTGCTTGGCCAAAAAGGGCGTATGCGTTTTCTCCTGAATATATTCAGGAGAAAACGCATACGCCCTTTTTGGCCAAGTGCATCATTGTCGAAGTTGTGCCCCTCTTCCTGTGCTTTAAAGCGATTCCAACGTACCTCTTGAAATCTGTTTCCTGCTATTCTGCCTCGCTTTCAAGTCCGCCTCGTTGCCTTCCCTCAACAGATTTTTGGACGATAGTTGTCCTTTATTACTCGGCCAGTTTGTGAATTGCTGTGCCCCTGAGCTCCATTTTTCAACTCGTTTTTGGTGAGCTGACCGCAAGTCCAAAATTTTGGTTCAGGATCTATACTGATTCCCGGTGGGTGGCTGAGACTTTGGTTAATTCTTCTTCCTGCCGGGAAATTACAGTGATATGTGCCCGTCCAAATGCCTAACAGCTACTCTCTCATTGGTTCTCCCTCTTCCCTTTCATCCTCTGCCAAATTGGCAACCTGTGCGAACCAGGAGGTTAAAGGGGCTGTCTCTCCAAGTTGGGAGGTTGATAATAAAGCAGATGGAAAGTCAAACCGGAGCACCAGGAGAGGGACTATTCGTTGAGTTTTAGAAACCTTTCGTATTCACAGTGTGTCCGTTCTCTAGGATTCCCGTACATGTTATATCTGTAGTAATATTCCCTTCAACCTGGAGAGTTGGGACCCATGGAATGTGTGCCATGGATTATTGCTTTAAAGGGTCTGCATTTGCTCACACAGTCTCACCAATCCTCTCAGTCCCAAGTGTCCAGCCTTATGCCACATCCAGCTGTCATTGTAGATAGGGTCATTTCAGGTTTCATCAGAGACCCTGAAGGAATTGTAAAGAATTTCCCAGTTTTTTGGTTTTATTTTTGAAATTCCTTTTTATAGTGGGTTTGAGCTGATTCTCGCTGCCATATTTATCCCAGTCTAGACACACTTGATTCCCTTACGGAGACATATCAATACATAGGTTTTAAGATTCTTACTAGTCAGATATATTCCTCTGCGGGAAATATGGGGTTTTGAGTCCCTTTCACTGAGGAAGGTGTAGGTCTTGTCTATTCCATAGTTGGTTTTTGGAACGGTACCTGTGCTTATATCAAACTCTGGTTTTATGCATCACCCCACCTCTCCTTCCCCCTTAAGCAGGCATAAGAGTCTTTTCTAAATGTGAGACACTGTTCTCTTTCCTAACTCGGTTCAAGTGTAGCCATGTTTACAGGATCTTCATAAGTGATATCTTATGATAAGTTTCTTTTTCTGTGTGACTTATTTCACTTAGAATCATCGTACCTGAATCCACCCATTTTGCTGCTACTGGTCTTATGACATTGATTTCATGGCTGAGGGATATTCCATCATACGTAAGTACCACAATTTTTTGAACCATTTTTATATTTCCTGGGATATTTAAGGTGTACCCAAGTTGAGGTCCTTGTAAGCAGTGCAGCCCTAAATTTTGGGGTGGCTGTGTCTTTTTGATTTTCAGTTTTCCCAAGGTATATTCCCTAGACTGGAAGTGCCCTTGGCTCTGTAGCTCTGTTGTTTACTTGTTTTAGGGAACACAATGCACTGCTCCAGAGAGGCAGTTGGCAATTTACATCCCGCCCATCAGCATAACAAGGCTCCCTGTTCTCCAGGGCCTGTCTTGTCTTTCTGGTTTTTACACATTTTGTGGATGTCCCTTTTGACCGGTGGGAAGTGATACTTCTTTGTAGTGCAGATTTGCATTGCCCGCTTGCTTGCTTGGCCAAAAAGGGCGTATGCGTTTTCTCCTGAATATATTCAGGAGAAAACGCATACGCCCTTTTTGGCCAAGTGCATCATTGTCGAAGTTGTGCCCCTCTTCCTGTGCTTTAAAGCGATTCCAACGTACCTCTTGAAATCTGTTTCCTGCTATTCTGCCTCGCTTTCAAGTCCGCCTCGTTGCCTTCCCTCAACAGATTTTTGGACGATAGTTGTCCTTTATTACTCGGCCAGTTTGTGAATTGCTGTGCCCCTGAGCTCCATTTTTCAACTCGTTTTTGGTGAGCTGACCGCAAGTCCAAAATTTTGGTTCAGGATCTATACTGATTCCCGGTGGGTGGCTGAGACTTTGGTTAATTCTTCTTCCTGCCGGGAAATTACAGTGATATGTGCCCGTCCAAATGCCTAACAGCTACTCTCTCATTGGTTCTCCCTCTTCCCTTTCATCCTCTGCCAAATTGGCAACCTGTGCGAACCAGGAGGTTAAAGGGGCTGTCTCTCCAAGTTGGGAGGTTGATAATAAAGCAGATGGAAAGTCAAACCGGAGCACCAGGAGAGGGACTATTCGTTGAGTTTTAGAAACCTTTCGTATTCACAGTGTGTCCGTTCTCTAGGATTCCCGTACATGTTATATCTGTAGTAATATTCCCTTCAACCTGGAGAGTTGGGACCCATGGAATGTGTGCCATGCATTATTGCTTTAAAGGGTCTGCATTTGCTCACCCAATCTCACCAATCCTCTCAGTCCCAAGTGTCCAGCCTTATGCCACATCCAGCTGTCATTGTAGATAGGGTCATTTCAGGTTTCATCAGAGACCCTGAAGGAATTGTAAAGAATTTCCCAGTTTTTTTGTTTTATTTTTGAAATTCCTTTTTATAGTGGGCTTGAGCTGATTCTCGCTGCCATATTTATCCCAGTCTAGACACACTTGATTCCCTTACGGAGACATATCAATACATAGGTTTTAAGATTCTTACTAGTCAGATATATTCCTCTGCGGGAAATATGGGGTTTTGAGTCCCTTTCACTGAGGAAGGTGTAGGTCTTGTCTATTCCATAGTTGGTTTTTGGAACGGTACCTGTGCTTATATCAAACTCTGGTTTTATGCATCACCCCACCTCTCCTTCCCCCTTAAGCAGGCATAAGAGTGTTTTCTAAATGTGAGACACTGTTCTCTTTCCTAACTCAGTTCAAGTGTAGCCATGTTTACAGGATCTTCATAAGTGATATCTTATGATAAATTTCTTTTTCTGTGTGACTTATTTCACTTAGAATCATCGTACCTGAATCCACCCATTTTGCTGCTACTGGTCTTATGACATTGATTTCATGGCTGAGGGATATTCCATCGTACGTAAGTACCACAATTTTTTGAACCATATTTATATTTCCTGGGATATTTAAGGTGTACCCAAGTTGAGGTCCTTGTAAGCAGTGCAGCCCTAAATTTTGCGGTGGCTGTGTCTTTTTGATTTTCAGTTTTCCCAAGGTATATTCCCTAGACTGGAAGTGCCCTTGGCTCTGTAGCTCTGTTGTTTACTTGTTTTAGGGAACACAATGCACTCCTCCAGAGAGGCAGTTGGCAATTTACATCCCGCCCATCAGCATAACAAGGCTCCCTGTTCTCCAGGGCCTGTCTTGCCTTCTGGTTTTTACACATTTTGTGGATGTCCCTTTTGACCGGTGGGAAGTGATACTTCTTTGTAGTGCAGATTTGCATTGCCCGCTTGCTTGCTTGGCCAAAAAGGGCGTATGCGTTTTCTCCTGAATATATTCAGGGGAAAACGCATACTCCCTTTTTGGCCAAGTGCATCATTGTCGAAGTTTTGCCCCTCTTCCTGTGCTTTAAAGGCGATTCCAACGTACCTCTTGAAATCTGTTTCCTGCTATTCTGCCTCGCTTTCAAGTCCGCCTCGTTGCCTTCCCTCAACAGATTTTTGGACGATAGTTGTCCTTTATTACTCGGCCAGTTTGTGAATTGCTGTGCCCCTGAGCTCCATTATTCAACTCGTTTTTGGTGAGCTGACCGCAAGTCCAAAATTTTGGTTCAGGATCTATACTGATTCCCGGTGGGTGGCTGAGACTTTGGTTAATTCTTCTTCCTGCCGGGAAATTACAGTGATATGTGCCCGTCCAAATGCCTAACAGCTACTCTCTCATTGGTTCTCCCTCTTCCCTTTCATCCTCTGCCAAATTGGCAACCTGTGCGAACCAGGAGGTTAAAGGGGCTGTCTCTCCAAGTTGGGAGGTTGATAATAAAGCAGATGGAAAGTCAAACCGGAGCACCAGGAGAGGGACTATTCGTTGAGTTTTAGAAACCTTTCGTATTCACAGTGTGTCCGTTCTCTAGGATTCCCGTACATGTTATATCTGTAGTAATATTCCCTTCAACCTGGAGAGTTGGGACCTATGGAATGTGTGCCATGCATTATTGCTTTAAAGGGTCTGCATTTGCTCACCCAATCTCACCAATCCTCTCAGTCCCAAGTGTCCAGCCTTATGCCACATCCAGCTGTCATTGTAGATAGGGTCATTTCAGGTTTCATCAGAGACCCTGAAGGAATTGTAAAGAATTTCCCAGTTTTTTTGTTTTATTTTTGAAATTCCTTTTTATAGTGGGTTTGAGCTGATTCTCGCTGCCATATTTATCCCAGTCTAGACACACTTGATTCCCTTACGGAGACATATCAATACATAGGTTTTAAGATTCTTACTAGTCAGATATATTCCTCTGCGGGAAATATGGGGTTTTGAGTCCCTTTCACTGAGGAAGGTGTAGGTCTTGTCTATTCCATAGTTGGTTTTTGGAACGGTACCTGTGCTTATATCAAACTCTGGTTTTATGCATCACCCCACCTCTCCTTCCCCCTTAAGCAGGCATAAGAGTGTTTTCTCAATGTGAGACACTGTTCTCTTTCCTAACTCAGTTCAAGTGTAGCCATGTTTACAGGATCTTCATAAGTGATATCTTATGATAAGTTTCTTTTTCTGTGTGACTTATTTCACTTAGAATCATCGTACCTGAATCCACCCATTTTGCTGCTACTGGTCTTATGACATTGATTTCATGGCTGAGGGATATTCCATCGTACGTAAGTACCACAATTTTTTGAACCATTTTTATATTTCCTGGGATATTTAAGGTGTACCCAAGTGGAGGTCCTTGTAAGCAGTGCAGCCCTAAATTTTGGGGTGGCTGTGTCTTTTTGATTTTCAGTTTTCCCAAGGTATATTCCCTAGACTAGAAGGGCCCTTGGCTCTGTAGCTCTGTTGTTTACTTGTTTTAGGGAACACAATGCACTCCTCCAGAGAGGCAGTTGGCAATTTACATCCCGCCCATCAGCATAACAAGGCTCCCTGTTCTCCAGGGCCTGTCTTGCCTTTCTGGTTTTTACACATTTTGTGGATGTCCCTTTTGACCGGTGGGAAGTGATACTTCTTTGTAGTGCAGATTTGCATTGCCCGCTTGCTTGCTTGGCCAAAAAGGGCGTATGCGTTTTCTCCTGAATATATTCAGGAGAAAACGCATACGCCCTTTTTGGCCAAGTGCATCATTGTCGAAGTTGTGCCCCTCTTCCTGTGCTTTAAAGGCGATTCCAACGTACCTCTGGAAATCTGTTTCCTGCTATTCTGCCTCGCTTTCAAGTCCGCCTCGTTGCCTTCCCTCAACAGATTTTTGGACGATAGTTGTCCTTTATTACTCGGCCAGTTTGTGAATTGCTGTGCCCCTGAGCTCCATTTTTCAACTCGTTTTTGGTGAGCTGACCGCAAGTCCAAAATTTTGGTTCAGGATCTATACTGATTCCCGTTGGGTTGCTGAGACTTTGGTTAATTCTTCTTCCTGCCGGGAAATTACAGTGATATGTGCCCGTCCAAATGCCTAACAGCTACTCTCTCATTGGTTCTCCCTCTTCCCTTTCATCCTCTGCCAAATTGGCAACCTGTGCGAACCAGGAGGTTAAAGGGCCTGTCTCTCCAAGTTGGGAGGTTGATAATAAAGCAGATGGAAAGTCAAACCGGAGCACCAGGAGAGGGACTATTCGTTGAGTTTTAGAAACCTTTCGTATTCACAGTGTGTCCGTTCTCTAGGATTCCCGTACATGTTATATCTGTAGTAATATTCCCTTCAACCTGGAGAGTTGGGACCCATGGAATGTGTGCCATGCATTATTGCTTTAAAGGGTCTGCATTTGCTCACCCAATCTCACCAATCCTCTCAGTCCCAAGTGTCCAGCCTTATGCCACATCCAGCTGTCATTGTAGATAGGGAAATTTCAGGTTTCATCAGAGACCCTGAAGGAATTGTAAAGAATTTCCCAGTTTTTTTGTTTTATTTTTGAAATTCCTTTTTATAGTGGGTTTGAGCTGATTCTCGCTGCCATATTTATCCCAGTCTAGACACACTTGATTCCCTTACGGAGACATATCAATACATAGGTTTTAAGATTCTTACTAGTCAGATATATTCCGCTGCAGGAAATATGGGGTTTTGAGTCCCTTTCACTGAGGAAGGTGTAGGTCTTGTCTATTCCATAGTTGGTTTTTGGAACAGTACCTGTGCTTATATCAAACTCTGGTTTTATGCATCACCCCACCTCTCCTTCCCCCTTAAGCAGGCATAAGAGTCTTTTCTAAATGTGAGACACTGTTCTCTTTCCTAACTCAGTTCAAGTGTAGCCATGTTTACAGGATCTTCATAAGTGATATCTTATGATAAGTTTCTTTTTCTCTGTGACTTATTTCACTTAGAATCATCGTACCTGAATCCACCCATTTTGCTGCTACTGGTCTTATGACATTGATTTCATGGCTAAGGGATATTCCATCGTACGTAAGTACCACAATTTTTTGAACCATTTTTATATTTCCTGGGATATTTAAGGTGTACCCAAGTTGAGGTCCTTGTAAGCAGTGCAGCCCTAAATTTTGGGGTGGCTGTGTCTTTTTGATTTTCAGTTTTCCCAAGGTATATTCCCTAGACTGGAAGTGCCCTTGGCTCTGTAGCTCTGTTGTTTACTTGTTTTAGGGAACACAATGCACTCCTCCAGAGAGGCAGTTGGCAATTTACATACCGCCCATCAGCATAACAAGGCACCCTGTTCTCCAGGGCCTGTCTTGCCTTTCTGGTTTTTACACATTTTGTGGATGTCCCTTTTGACTGGGGGGAAGTGATACTTCTTTGTAGTGCAGATTTGCATTGCCCGCTTGCTTGCTTGGCCAAAAAGGGCGTATGCGTTTTCTCCTGAATATATTCAGGAGAAAACGCATACGCCCTTTTTGGCCAAGTGCATCATTGTCGAAGTTGTGCCCCTCTTCCTGTGCTTTAAAGGCGATTCCAACGTACCTCTTGAAATCTGTTTCCTGCTATTCTGCCTCGCTTTCAAGTCCGCCTCGTTGCCTTCCCTCAACAGACTTTTGGACGATAGTTGTCCTTTATTACTCGGCCAGTTTGTGAATTGCTGTGCCCCTGAGCTCCATTTTTCAACTCGTTTTTGGTGAGCTGACCGCAAGTCCAAAATTTTGGTTCAGGATCTATACTGATTCCCGGTGGGTGGCTGAGACTTTGGTTAATTCTTCTTCCTGCCGGGAAATTACAGTGATATGTGCCCGTCCAAATGCCTAACAGCTACTCTCTCATTGGTTCTCCCTCTTCCCTTTCATCCTCTGCCAAATTGGCAACCTGTGCGAACCAGGAGGTTAAAGGGGCTGTCTCTCCAAGTTGGGAGGTTGATAATAAAGCAGATGGAAAGTCAAACCGGAGCACCAGGAGAGGGACTATTCGTTGAGTTTTAGAAACCTTTCGTATTCACAGTGTGTCCGTTCTCTAGGATTCCCGTACATGTTATATCTGTAGTAATATTCCCTTCAACCTGGAGAGTTGGGACCCATGGAATGTGTGCCATGCATTATTGCTTTAAAGGGTCTGCATTTGCTCACCCAATCTCACCAATCCTCTCAGTCCCAAGTGTCCAGCCTTATGCCACATCCAGCTGTCATTGTAGATAGGGAAATTTCAGGTTTCATCAGAGACCCTGAAGGAATTGTAAAGAATTTCCCAGTTTTTTTGTTTTATTTTTGAAATTCCTTTTTATAGTGGGTTTGAGCTGATTCTCGCTGCCATATTTATCCCAGTCTAGACACACTTGATTCCCTTACGGAGACATATCAATACATAGGTTTTAAGATTCTTACTAGTCAGATATATTCCTCTGCGGGAAATATGGGGTTTTGAGTCCCTTTCACTGAGGAAGGTGTAGGTCTTGTCTATTCCATAGTTGGTTTTTGGAACGGTACCTGTGCTTATATCAAACTCTGGTTTTATGCATCACCCCACCTCTCCTTCCGCCTTAAGCAGGCATAAGAGTGTTTTCTAAATGTGAGACACTGTTCTCTTTCCTAACTCAGTTCAAGTGTAGCCATGTTTACAGGATCTTCATAAGTGATATCTTATGATAAGTTTCTTTTTCTGTGTGACTTATTTCACTTAGAATCATCGTACCTGAATCCACCCATTTTGCTGCTACTGGTCTTATGACATTGATTTCATGGCTGAGGGATATTCCATCGTACGTAAGTACCACAATTTTTTGAACCATTTTTATATTTCCTGGGATATTTAAGGTGTACCCAAGTTGAGGTCCTTGTAAGCAGTGCAGCCCTAAATTTTGGGGTGGCTGTGTCTTTTTGATTTTCAGTTTTCCCAAGGTATATTCCCTAGACTGGAAGTGCCCTTGGCTCTGTAGCTCTGTTGTTTACTTGTTTTAGGGAACACAATGCACTCCTCCAGAGAGGCAGTTGGCAATTTACATCCCGCCCATCAGCATAACAAGGCTCCCTGTTCTCCAGGGCCTGTCTTGCCTTTCTGGTTTTTACACATTTTGTGGATGTCCCTTTTGACCGGTGGGAAGTGATACTTCTTTGTAGTGCAGATTTGCATTGCCCGCTTGCTTGCTTGGCCAAAAAGGGCGTATGCGTTTTCTCCTGAATATATTCAGGAGAAAACGCATACGCCCTTTTTGGCCAAGTGCATCATTGTCGAAGTTGTGCGCCTCTTCCTGTGCTTTAAAGGTGATTCCAACGTACCTCTTGAAATCTGTTTCCTGCTATTCTGCCTCGCTTTCAAGTCCGCCTCGTTGCCTTCCCTCAACAGATTTTTGGACGATAGTTGTCCTTTATTACTCGGCCAGTTTGTGAATTGCTGTGCCCCTGAGCTCCATTTTTCAACTCGTTTTTGGTGAGCTGACCGCAAGTCCAAAATTTTGGTTCAGGATCTATACTGATTCCCGGTGGGTGGCTGAGACTTTGGTTAATTCTTCTTCCTGCCTGGAAATTACAGTGATATGTGCCCGTCCAAATGCCTAACAGCTACTCTCTCATTGGTTCTCCCTCTTCCCTTTCATCCTCTGCCAAATTGGCAACCTGTGCGAACCAGGAGGTTAAAGGGGCTGTCTCTCCAAGTTGGGAGGTTGATAATAAAGCAGATGGAAAGTCAAACCGGAGCACCAGGAGAGGGACTATTCGTTGAGTTTTAGAAACCTTTCGTATTCACATTGTGTCCGTTCTCTAGGATTCCCGTACATGTTATATCTGTAGTAATATTCCCTACAACCTGGAGAGTTGGGACACATGGAATGTGTGCCATGCATTATTGCTTTAAAGGGTCTGCATTTGCTCACCCAATCTCACCAATCCTCTCAGTCCCAAGTGTCCAGCCTTATGCCACATCCAGCTGTCATTGTAGATAGGGTCATTTCAGGTTTCATCAGAGACCCTGAAGGAATTGTAAAGAATTTCCCAGTTTTTTTGTTTTATTTTTGAAATTCCTTTTTATAGTGGGTTTGAGCTGATTCTCGCTGCCATATTTATCCCAGTCTAGACACACTTGATTCCCTTACGGAGACATATCAATACATAGGTTTTAAGATTCTTACTAGTCAGATATATTCCTCTGCGGGAAATATGGGGTTTTGAGTCCCTTTCACTGAGGAAGGTGTAGGTCTTGTCTATTCCATAGTTGGTTTTTGGAACGGTACCTGTGCTTATATCAAACTCTGGTTTTATGCATCACCCCACCTCTCCTTCCCCCTTAAGCAGGCATAAGAGTGTTTTCTAAATGTGAGACACTGTTCTCTTTCCTAACTCAGTTCAAGTGTAGCCATGTTTACAGGATCTTCATAAGTGATATCTTATGATAAGTTTCTTTTTCTGTGTGACTTATTTCACTTAGAATCATCATACCTGAATTCTCCCATTTTGCTGCTACTGGTCTTATGACATTGATTTCATGGCTGAGGGATATTCCATCGTACGTAAGTACCACAATTTTTTGAACCATTTTTATATTTCCTGGGATATTTAAGGTGTACCCAAGTTGAGGTCCTTGTAAGCAGTGCAGCCCTAAATTTTGGGGTGGCTGTGTCTTTTTGATTTTCAGTTTTCCCAAGGTATATTCCCTAGACTAGAAGGGCCCTTGGCTCTGTAGCTCTGTTGTTTACTTGTTTTAGGGAACACAATGCACTCCTCCAGAGAGGCAGTTGGCAATTTACATCCCGCCCATCAGCATAACAAGGCTCCCTGTTCTCCAGGGCCTGTCTTGCCTTTCTGGTTTTTACACATTTTGTGGATGTCCCTTTTGACCGGTGGGAAGTGATACTTCTTTGTAGTGCAGATTTGCATTGCCCGCTTGCTTGCTTGGCCAAAAAAGGGCGTATGCGTTTTCTCCTGAATATATTCAGGAGAAAACGCATACGCCCTTTTTGGCCAAGTGCATCATTGTCGAAGTTGTGCCCCTCTTCCTGTGCTTTAAAGGCGATTCCAACGTACCTCTTGAAATCTGTTTCCTGCTATTCTGCCTCGCTTTCAAGTCCGCCTCGTTGCCTTCCCTCAACAGATTTTTGGACGATAGTTGTCCTTTATTACTCGGCCAGTTTGTGAATTGCTGTACCCCTGAGCTCCATTTTTCAACTCGTTTTTGGTGAGCTGACCACAAGTCCAAAATTTTGGTTCAGGATCTATACTGATTCCCGGTGGGTGGCTGAGACTTTGGTTAATTCTTCTTCCTGCCTGGAAATTACAGTGATATGTGCCCGTCCAAATGTCTAACAGCTACTCTCTCATTGGTTCTCCCTCTTCCCTTTCATCCTCTGCCAAATTGGCAACCTGTGCGAACCAGGAGGTTAAAGGGGCTGTCTCTCCAAGTTGAGAGGTTGATAATAAAGCAGATGGAAAGTCAAACCGGACCACCAGGAGAGGGACTATTCGTTGAGTTTTAGAAACCTTTCGTATTCACAGTGTGTCCGTTCTCTAGGATTCCCGTACATGTTATATCTGTAGTAATATTCCCTTCAACCTGGAGAGTTGGGACCCATGGAATGTGTGCCATGCATTATTGCTTTAAAGGGTCTGCATTTGCTCACCCTATCTCACCAATCCTCTCAGTCCCAAGTGTCCAGCCTTATGCCACATCCAGCTGTCATTGTAGATAGGGTCATTTCAGGTTTCATCAGAGACCCTGAAGGAATTGTAATGAATTTCCCAGTTTTTTTTGTTTTATTTTTGAAATTCCTTTTTATAGTGGGTTTGAGCTGATTCTCGCTGCCATATTTATCCCAGTCTAGACACACTTGATTCCCTTACGGAGACATATCAATACATAGGTTTTAAGATTCTTACTAGTCAGATATATTCCTCTGCGGGAAATATGGGGTTTTGAGTCCCTTTCACTGAGGAAGGTGTAGGTCTTGTCTATTCCATAGTTGGTTTTTGGAACGGTACCTGTGCTTATATCAAACTCTGGTTTTATGCATCACCCCACCTCTCCTTCCCCCTTAAGCAGGCATAAGAGTGTTTTCTAAGTGTGAGACACTGTTCTCTTTCCTAACTCAGTTCAAGTGTAGCCATGTTTACAGGATCTTCTTAAGTGATATCTTATGATAAGTTTCTTTTTCTGTGTGACTTATTTCACTTAGAATCATCGAACCTGAATCCACCCATTTTGCTGCTACTGGTCTTATGACATTGATTTCATGGCTGAGGGATATTCCATCGTACGTAAGTACCACAATTTTTTGAACCATTTTTATATTTCCTGGGATATTTAAGGTGTACCCAAGTTGAGGTCCTTGTAAGCAGTGCAGCCCTAAATTTTGGGGTGGCTGTGTCTTTTTGATTTTCAGTTTTCCCAAGGTATATTCCCTAGACTGGAAGTGCCCTTGGCTCTGTAGCTCTGTTGTTTACTTGTTTTAGGGAACACAATGCACTCCTCCAGAGAGGCAGTTGGCAATTTACATCCCGCCCATCAGCATAACAAGGCACCCTGTTCTCCAGGGCCTCTCTTGCCTTTCTGGTTTTGACACATTTTGTGGATGTCCCTTTTGACCGGTGGGAAGTGATACTTCTTTGTAGTGCAGATTTGCATTGCCCGCTTGCTTGCTTGGCCAAAAAGGGTGTATGCGTTTTCTCCTGAATATATTCAGGAGAAAACGCATACGCCCTTTTGGGCCAAGTGCATCATTGTCGAAGTTGTGCCCCTCTTCCTGTGCTTTAAAGGCGATTCCAACGTACCTCTGGAAATCTGTTTCCTGCTATTCTGCCTCGCTTTCAAGTCCGCCTCGTTGCCTTCCCTCAACAGATTTTTGGACGATAGTTGTCCTTTATTACTCGGCCAGTTTGTGAATTGCTGTGCCCCTGAGCTCCATTTTTCAACTCGTTTTTGGTGAGCTGACCGCAAGTCCAAAATTTTGGTTCAGGATCTATACTGATTCCCGGTGGGTGGCTGAGACTTTGGTTAATTCTTCTTCCTGCCGGGAAATTACAGTGATATGTGCCCGTCCAAATGCCTAACAGCTACTCTCTCATTGGTTCTCCCTCTTCCCTTTCATCCTCTGCCAAATTGGCAACCTGTGCGAACCAGGAGGTTAAAGGGGCTGTCTCTCCAAGTTGGGAGGTTGATAATAAAGCAGATGGAAAGTCAAACCGGAGCACCAGGAGAGGGACTATTCGTTGAGTTTTAGAAACCTTTCGTATTCACAGTGTGTCCGTTCTCTAGGATTCCCGTACATGTTATATCTGTAGTAATATTCCCTTCAACCTGGAGAGTTGGGACCCATGGAATGTGTGCCATGCATTATTGCTTTAAAGGGTCTGCATTTGCTCACCCAATCTCACCAATCCTCTCAGTTCCAAGTGTCCAGCCTTATGCCACATCCAGCTGTCATTGTAGATAGGGTCATTTCAGGTTTCATCAGAGACCCTGAAGGAATTGTAAAGAATTTCCCAGTTTTTTTTGTTTTATTTTTGAAATTCCTTTTTATAGTGGGTTTGAGCTGATTCTCGCTGCCATATTTATCCCAGTCTAGACACACTTGATTCCCTTACGGAGACATATCAATACATAGGTTTTAAGATTCTTACTAGTCAGATATATTCCTCTGCGGGAAATATGGGGTTTTGAGTCCCTTTCACTGAGGAAGGTGTAGGTCTTGTCTATTCCATAGTTGGTTTTTGGAACGGTACCTGTGCTTATATCAAACTCTGGTTTTATGCATCACCCCACCTCTCCTTCCCCCTTAAGCAGGCATAAGAGTGTTTTCTAAATGTGAGACACTGTTCTCTTTCCTAACTCAGTTCAAGTGTAGCCATGTTTACAGGATCTTCATAAGTGATATCTTATGATAAGTTTCTTTTTCTGTGTGACTTATTTCACTTAGAATCATCGTACCTGAATCCACCCATTTTGCTGCTACTGGTCTTATGACATTGATTTCATGGCTGAGGGATATTCCATCGTACGTAAGTACCACAATTTTTTGAACCATTTTTATATTTCCTGGGATATTTAAGGTGTACCCAAGTTGAGGTCCTTGTAAGCAGTGCAGCCCTAAATTTTGGGGTGGCTGTGTCTTTTTGATTTTCAGTTTTCCCAAGGTATATTCCCTAGACTGGAAGTGCCCTTGGCTCTGTAGCTCTGTTGTTTACTTGTTTTAGGGAACACAATGCACTCCTCCAGAGAGGCAGTTGGCAATTTACATCCCGCCCATCAGCATAACAAGGCACCCTGTTCTCCAGGGCCTGTCTTGCCTTTCTGGTTTTTACACATTTTGTGGATGTCCCTTTTGACCGGTGGGAAGTGATACTTCTTTGTAGTGCAGATTTGCATTGCCCGCTTGCTTGCTTGGCCAAAAAGGGTGTATGCGTTTTCTCCTGAATATATTCAGGAGAAAACGCATACGCCCTTTTGGGCCAAGTGCATCATTGTCGAAGTTGTGCCCCTCTTCCTGTGCTTTAAAGGCGATTCCAACGTACCTCTTGAAATCTGTTTCCTGCTATTCTGCCTCGCTTTCAAGTCCGCCTCGTTGCCTTCCCTCAACAGATTTTTGGACGATAGTTGTCCTTTATTACTCGGCCAGTTTGTGAATTGCTGTGCCCCTGAGCTCCATTTTTCAACTCGTTTTTGGTGAGCTGACCGCAAGTCCAAAATTTTGGTTCAGGATCTATACTGATTCCCGGTGGGTGGCTGAGACTTTGGTTAATTCTTCTTCCTGCCGGGAAATTACAGTGATATGTGCCCGTCCAAATGCCTAACAGCTACTCTCTCATTGGTTCTCCCTCTTCCCTTTCATCCTCTGCCAAATTGGCAACCTGTGCGAACCAGGAGGTTAAAGGGCCTGTCTCTCCAAGTTGGGAGGTTGATAATAAAGCAGATGGAAAGTCAAACCGGAGCACCAGGAGAGGGACTATTCGTTGAGTTTTAGAAACCTTTCGTATTCACAGTGTGTCCGTTCTCTAGGATTCCCGTACATGTTATATCTGTAGTAATATTCCCTTCAACCTGGAGAGTTGGGACCCATGGAATGTGTGCCATGCATTATTGCTTTAAAGGGTCTGCATTTGCTCACCCAATCTCACGAATCCTCTCAGTCCCAAATGTCCAGCCTTATGCCACATCCAGCTGTCATTGTAGATAGGGTCATTTCAGGTTTCATCAGAGACCCTGAAGGAATTGTAAAGAATTTCCCAGTTTTTTTGTTTTATTTTTGAAATTCCTTTTTATAGTGGGTTTGAGCTGATTCTCGCTGCCATATTTATCCCAGTCTAGACACACTTGATTCCCTTACGGAGACATATCAATACATAGGTTTTAAGATTCTTACTAGTCAGATATATTCCTCTGCGGGAAATATGGGGTTTTGAGTCCCTTTCACTGAGGAAGGTGTAGGTCTTGTCTATTCCATAGTTGGTTTTTGGAACGGTACCTGTGCTTATATCAAACTCTGGTTTTATGCATCACCCCACCTCTCCTTCCCCCTTAAGCAGGCATAAGAGTGTTTTCTAAATGTGAGACACTGTTCTCTTTCCTAACTCAGTTCAAGTGTAGCCATGTTTACAGGATCTTCATAAGTGATATCTTATGATAAGTTTCTTTTTCTGTGTGACTTATTTCACTTAGAATCATCGTACCTGAATCCACCCATTTTGCTGCTACTGGTCTTATGACATTGATTTCATGGCTGAGGGATATTCCATCGTACGTAAGTACCACAATTTTTTGAACCATTTTTATATTTCCTGGGATATTTAAGGTGTACCCAAGTTGAGGTCCTTGTAAGCAGTGCAGCCCTAAATTTTGGGGTGGCTGTGTCTTTTTGATTTTCAGTTTTCCCAAGGTATATTCCCTAGACTAGAAGGGCCCTTGGCTCTGTAGCTCTGTTGTTTACTTGTTTTAGGGAACACAATGCACTCCTCCAGAGAGGCAGTTGGCAATTTACATCCCGCCCATCAGCATAACAAGGCTCCCTGTTCTCCAGGGCCTGTCTTGCCTTTCTGGTTTTTACACATTTTGTGGATGTCCCTTTTGACCGGTGGGAAGTGATACTTCTTTGTAGTGCAGATTTGCATTGCCCGCTTGCTTGCTTGGCCAAAAAGGGCGTATGCGTTTTCACCTGAATATATTCAGGAGAAAACGCATACGCCCTTTTGGGCCAAGTGCATCATTGTCGAAGTTGTGCCCCTCTTCCTGTGCTTTAATGGCGATTCCAACGTACCTCTGGAAATCTGTTTCCTGCTATTCTGCCTCGCTTTCAAGTCCGCCTCGTTGCCTTCCCTCAACAGATTTTTGGACGATAGTTGTCCTTTATTACTCGGCCAGTTTGTGAATTGCTGTGCCCCTGAGCTCCATTTTTCAACTCGTTTTTGGTGAGCTGACCGCAAGTCCAAAATTTTGGTTCAGGATCTATACTGATTCCCGGTGGGTGGCTGAGACTTTGGTTAATTCTTCTTCCTGCCGGGAAATTACAGTGATATGTGCCCGTCCAAATGCCTAACAGCTACTCTCTCATTGGTTCTCCCTCTTCCCTTTCATCCTCTGCCAAATTGGCAACCTGTGCGAACCAGGAGGTTAAAGGGGCTGTCTCTCCAAGTTGGGAGGTTGATAATAAAGCAGATGGAAAGTCAAACCGGAGCACCAGGAGAGGGACTATTCGTTGAGTTTTAGAAACCTTTCGTATTCACAGTGTGTCCGTTCTCTAGGATTCCCGTACATGTTATATCTGTAGTAATATTCCCTTCAACCTGGAGAGTTGGGACCCATGGAATGTGTGCCATGCATTATTGCTTTAAAGGGTCTGCATTTGCTCACCCAATCTCACCAATCCTCTCAGTCCCAAGTGTCCAGCCTTATGCCACATCCAGCTGTCATTGTAGATAGGGTCATTTCAGGTTTCATCAGAGACCCTGAAGGAATTGTAAAGAATTTCCCAGTTTTTTTTGTTTTATTTTTGAAATTCCTTTTTATAGTGGGTTTGAGCTGATTCTCGCTGCCATATTTATCCCAGTCTAGACACACTTGATTCCCTTACGGAGACATATCAATACATAGGTTTTAAGATTCTTACTAGTCAGATATATTCCTCTGCGGGAAATATGGGGTTTTGAGTCCCTTTCACTGAGGAAGGTGTAGGTCTTGTCTATTCCATAGTTGGTTTTTGGAACGGTACCTGTGCTTATATCAAACTCTGGTTTTATGCATCACCCCACCTCTCCTTCCCCCTTAAGCAGGCATAAGAGTGTTTTCTAAATGTGAGACACTGTTCTCTTTCCTAACTCAGTTCAAGTGTAGCCATGTTTACAGGATCTTCATAAGTGATATCTTATGATAAGTTTCTTTTTCTGTGTGACTTATTTCACTTAGAATCATCGTACCTGAATCCACCCATTTTGCTGCTACTGGTCTTATGACATTGATTTCATGGCTGAGGGATATTCCATCGTACGTAAGTACCACAATTTTTTGAACCATTTTTATATTTCCTGGGATATTTAAGGTGTACCCAAGTTGAGGTCCTTGTAAGCAGTGCAGCCCTAAATTTTGGGGTGGCTGTGTCTTTTTGATTTTCAGTTTTCCCAAGGTATATTCCCTAGACTGGAAGTGCCCTTGGCTCTGTAGCTCTGTTGTTTACTTGTTTTAGGGAACACAATGCACTCCTCCAGAGAGGCAGTTGGCAATTTACATCCCGCCCATCAGCATAACAAGGCACCCTGTTCTCCAGGGCCTGTCTTGCCTTTCTGGTTTATACACATTTTGTGGATGTCCCTTTTGACCGGTGGGAAGTGATACTTCTTTGTAGTGCAGATTTGCATTGCCCGCTTGCTTGCTTGGCCAAAAAGGGTGTATGCGTTTTCTCCTGAATATATTCAGGAGAAAACGCATACGCCCTTCTGGGCCAAGTGCATCATTGTCGAAGTTGTGCCCCTCTTCCTGTGCTTTAAAGGCGATTCCAACGTACCTCTTGAAATCTGTTTCCTGCTATTCTGCCTCGCTTTCAAGTCCGCCTCGTTGCCTTCCCTCAACAGATTTTTGGACGATAGTTGTCCTTTATTACTCGGCCAGTTTGTGAATTGCTGTGCCCCTGAGCTCCATTTTTCAACTCGTTTTTGGTGAGCTGACCCCAAGTCCAAAATTTTGGTTCAGGATCTATACTGATTCCCGGTGGGTGGCTGAGACTTTGGTTAATTCTTCTTCCTGCCGGGAAATTACAGTGATATGTGCCCGTCCAAATGCCTAACAGCTACTCTCTCATTGGTTCTCCCTCTTCCCTTTCATCCTCTGCCAAATTGGCAACCTGTGCGAACCAGGAGGTTAAAGGGGCTGTCTCTCCAAGTTGGGAGGTTGATAATAAAGCAGATGGAAAGTCAAACCGGAGCACCAGGAGAGGGACTATTCGTTGAGTTTTAGAAACCTTTCGTATTCACAGTGTGTCCGTTCTCTAGGATTCCCGTACATGTTATATCTGTAGTAATATTCCCTTCAACCTGGAGAGTTGGGACCCATGGAATGTGTGCCATGCATTATTGCTTTAAAGGGTCTGCATTTGCTCACCCAATCTCACGAATCCTCTCAGTCCCAAATGTCCAGCCTTATGCCACATCCAGCTGTCATTGTAGATAGGGTCATTTCAGGTTTCATCAGAGACCCTGAAGGAATTGTAAAGAATTTCCCAGTTTTTTTGTTTTATTTTTGAAATTCCTTTTTATAGTGGGTTTGAGCTGATTCTCGCTGCCATATTTATCCCAGTCTAGACACACTTGATTCCCTTACGGAGACATATCAATACATAGGTTTTAAGATTCTTACTAGTCAGATATATTCCTCTGCGGGAAATATGGGGTTTTGAGTCCCTTTCACTGAGGAAGGTGTAGGTCTTGTCTATTCCATAGTTGGTTTTTGGAACGGTACCTGTGCTTATATCAAACTCTGGTTTTATGCATCACCCCACCTCTCCTTCCCCCTTAAGCAGGCATAAGAGTGTTTTCTAAATGTGAGACACTGTTCTCTTTCCTAACTCAGTTCAAGTGTAGCCATGTTTACAGGATCTTCATAAGTGATATCTTATGATAAGTTTCTTTTTCTGTGTGACTTATTTCACTTAGAATCATCGTACCTGAATCCACCCATTTTGCTGCTACTGGTCTTATGACATTGATTTCATGGCTGAGGGATATTCCATCGTACGTAAGTACCACAATTTTTTGAACCATTTTTATATTTCCTGGGATATTTAAGGTGTACCCAAGTTGAGGTCCTTGTAAGCAGTGCAGCCCTAAATTTTGGGGTGGCTGTGTCTTTTTGATTTTCAGTTTTCCCAAGGTATATTCCCTAGACTAGAAGGGCCCTTGGCTCTGTAGCTCTGTTGTTTACTTGTTTTAGGGAACACAATGCACTCCTCCAGAGAGGCAGTTGGCAATTTACATCCCGCCCATCAGCATAACAAGGCTCCCTGTTCTCCAGGGCCTGTCTTGCCTTTCTGGTTTTTACACATTTTGTGGATGTCCCTTTTGACCGGTGGGAAGTGATACTTCTTTGTAGTGCAGATTTGCATTGCCCGCTTGCTTGCTTGGCCAAAAAGGGCGTATGCGTTTTCTCCTGAATATATTCAGGAGAAAACGCATACGCCCTTTTTGGCCAAGTGCATCATTGTCGAAGTTGTGCCCCTCTTCCTGTGCTTTAAAGGCGATTCCAACGTACCTCTTGAAATCTGTTTCCTGCTATTCTGCCTCGCTTTCAAGTCCGCCTCGTTGCCTTCCCTCAACAGATTTTTGGACGATAGTTGTCCTTTATTACTCGGCCAGTTTGTGAATTGCTGTACCCCTGAGCTCCATTTTTCAACTCGTTTTTGGTGAGCTGACCACAAGTCCAAAATTTTGGTTCAGGATCTATACTGATTCCCGGTGGGTGGCTGAGACTTTGGTTAATTCTTCTTCCTGCCGGGAAATTACAGTGATATGTGCCCGTCCAAATGCCTAACAGCTACTCTCTCATTGGTTCTCCCTCTTCCCTTTCATCCTCTGCCAAATTGGCAACCTGTGCGAACCAGGAGGTTAAAGGGGCTGTCTCTCCAAGTTGGGAGGTTGATAATAAAGCAGATGGAAAGTCAAACCGGAGCACCAGGAGAGGGACTATTCGTTGAGTTTTAGAAACCTTTCGTATTCACAGTGTGTCCGTTCTCTAGGATTCCCGTACATGTTATATCTGTAGTAATATTCCCTTCAACCTGGAGAGTTGGGAACCATGGAATGTGTGCCATGCATTATTGCTTTAAAGGGTCTGCATTTGCTCACCCAATCTCACCAATCCTCTCAGTCCCAAGTGTCCAGCCTTATGCCACATCCAGCTGTCATTGTAGATAGGGTCATTTCAGGTTTCATCAGAGACCCTGAAGGAATTGTAAAGAATTTCCCAGTTTTTTTTTTTTTTTTGGTTTTGAAATTCCATTTTATAGTGGGTTTGAGCTGATTCTCGCTGCCATGTTTGTGCCAGTCTAGACACACTTGATTCCCTTACGGAGACATATCAATACATAGGTTTTAAGATTCTTACTAGTCAGATATATTCCTCTGCGGGAAATATGGGGTTTTGAGTCCCTTTCACTGAGGAAGGTGTAGGTCTTGTCTATTCCATAGTTGGTTTTTGGAACGGTACCTGTGCTTATATCAAACTCTGGTTTTATGCATCACCCCACCTCTCCTTCCCCCTTAAGCAGGCATAAGAGTGTTTTCTAAATGTGAGACACTGTTCTCTTTCCTAACTCAGTTCAAGTGTAGCCATGTTTACAGGATCTTCATAAGTGATATCTTATGATAAGTTTCTTTTTCTGTGTGACTTATTTCACTTAGAATCATCGTACCTGAATCCACCCATTTTGCTGCTACTGGTCTTATGACATTGATTTCATGGCTGAGGGATATTCCATCGTACGTAAGTACCACAATTTTTTGAACCATTTTTATATTTCCTGGGATATTTAAGGTGTACCCAAGTTGAGGTCCTTGTAAGCAGTGCAGCCCTAAATTTTGGGGTGGCTGTGTCTTTTTGATTTTCAGTTTTCCCAAGGTATATTCCCTAGACTGGAAGTGCCCTTGGCTCTGTAGCTCTGTTGTTTACTTGTTTTAGGGAACACAATGCACTCCTCCAGAGAGGCAGTTGGCAATTTACATCCCGCCCATCAGCATAACAAGGCACCCTGTTCTCCAGGGCCTGTCTTGCCTTTCTGGTTTTTACACATTTTGTGGATGTCCCTTTTGACCGGTGGGAAGTGATACTTCTTTGTAGTGCAGATTTGCATTGCCCGCTTGCTTGCTTGGCCTAAAAGGGTGTATGCGTTTTCTCCTGAATATATTCAGGAGAAAACGCATACGCCCTTTTGGGCCAAGTGCATCATTGTCGAAGTTGTGCCCCTCTTCCTGTGCTTTAAAGGCGATTCCAACGTACCTCTTGAAATCTGTTTCCTGCTATTCTGCCTCGCTTTCAAGTCCGCCTCGTTGCCTTCCCTCAACAGATTTTTGGACGATAGTTGTCCTTTATTACTCGGCCAGTTTGTGAATTGCTGTGCCCCTGAGCTCCATTTTTCAACTCGTTTTTGGTGAGCTGACCGCAAGTCCAAAATTTTGGTTCAGGATCTATACTGATTCCCGGTGGGTGGCTGAGACTTTGGTTAATTCTTCTTCCTGCCGGGAAATTACAGTGATATGTGCCCGTCCAAATGCCTAACAGCTACTCTCTCATTGGTTCTCCCTCTTCCCTTTCATCCTCTGCCAAATTGGCAACCTGTGCGAACCAGGAGGTTAAAGGGCCTGTCTCTCCAAGTTGGGAGGTTGATAATAAAGCAGATGGAAAGTCAAACCGGAGCACCAGGAGAGGGACTATTCGTTGAGTTTTAGAAACCTTTCGTATTCACAGTGTGTCCGTTCTCTAGGATTCCCGTACATGTTATATCTGTAGTAATATTCCCTTCAACCTGGAGAGTTGGGACCCATGGAATGTGTGCCATGCATTATTGCTTTAAAGGGTCTGCATTTGCTCACCCAATCTCACGAATCCTCTCAGTCCCAAATGTCCAGCCTTATGCCACATCCAGCTGTCATTGTAGATAGGGTCATTTCAGGTTTCATCAGAGACCCTGAAGGAATTGTAAAGAATTTCCCAGTTTTTTTGTTTTATTTTTGAAATTCCTTTTTATAGTGGGTTTGAGCTGATTCTCGCTGCCATATTTATCCCAGTCTAGACACACTTGATTCCCTTACGGAGACATATCAATACATAGGTTTTAAGATTCTTACTAGTCAGATATATTCCTCTGCGGGAAATATGGGGTTTTGAGTCCCTTTCACTGAGGAAGGTGTAGGTCTTGTCTATTCCATAGTTGGTTTTTGGAACGGTACCTGTGCTTATATCAAACTCTGGTTTTATGCATCACCCCACCTCTCCTTCCCCCTTAAGCAGGCATAAGAGTGTTTTCTAAATGTGAGACACTGTTCTCTTTCCTAACTCAGTTCAAGTGTAGCCATGTTTACAGGATCTTCATAAGTGATATCTTATGATAAGTTTCTTTTTCTGTGTGACTTATTTCACTTAGAATCATCGTACCTGAATCCACCCATTTTGCTGCTACTGGTCTTATGACATTGATTTCATGGCTGAGGGATATTCCATCGTACGTAAGTACCACAATTTTTTGAACCATTTTTATATTTCCTGGGATATTTAAGGTGTACCCAAGTTGAGGTCCTTGTAAGCAGTGCAGCCCTAAATTTTGGGGTGGCTGTGTCTTTTTGATTTTCAGTTTTCCCAAGGTATATGCCCTAGACTAGAAGGGCCCTTGGCTCTGTAGCTCTGTTGTTTACTTGTTTTAGGGAACACAATGCACTCCTCCAGAGAGGCAGTTGGCAATTTACATCCCGCCCATCAGCATAACAAGGCTCCCTGTTCTCCAGGGCCTGTCTTGCCTTTCTGGTTTTTACACATTTTGTGGATGTCCCTTTTGACCGGTGGGAAGTGATACTTCTTTGTAGTGCAGATTTGCATTGCCCGCTTGCTTGCTTGGCCAAAAAGGGCGTATGCGTTTTCACCTGAATATATTCAGGAGAAAACGCATACGCCCTTTTGGGCCAAGTGCATCATTGTCGAAGTTGTGCCCCTCTTCCTGTGCTTTAATGGCGATTCCAACGTACCTCTGGAAATCTGTTTCCTGCTATTCTGCCTCGCTTTCAAGTCCGCCTCGTTGCCTTCCCTCAACAGATTTTTGGACGATAGTTGTCCTTTATTACTCGGCCAGTTTGTGAATTGCTGTGCCCCTGAGCTCCATTTTTCAACTCGTTTTTGGTGAGCTGACCGCAAGTCCAAAATTTTGGTTCAGGATCTATACTGATTCCCGGTGGGTGGCTGAGACTTTGGTTAATTCTTCTTCCTGCCGGGAAATTACAGTGATATGTGCCCGTCCAAATGCCTAACAGCTACTCTCTCATTGGTTCTCCCTCTTCCCTTTCATCCTCTGCCAAATTGGCAACCTGTGCGAACCAGGAGGTTAAAGGGGCTGTCTCTCCAAGTTGGGAGGTTGATAATAAAGCAGATGGAAAGTCAAACCGGAGCACCAGGAGAGGGACTATTCGTTGAGTTTTAGAAACCTTTCGTATTCACAGTGTGTCCGTTCTCTAGGATTCCCGTACATGTTATATCTGTAGTAATATTCCCTTCAACCTGGAGAGTTGGGACCCATGGAATGTGTGCCATGCAATATTGCTTTAAAGGGTCTGCATTTGCTCACCCAATCTCACCAATCCTCTCAGTCCCAAGTGTCCAGCCTTATGCCACATCCAGCTGTCATTGTAGATAGGGTCATTTCAGGTTTCATCAGAGACCCTGAAGGAATTGTAAAGAATTTCCCAGTTTTTTTTGTTTTATTTTTGAAATTCCTTTTTATAGTGGGTTTGAGCTGATTCTCGCTGCCATATTTATCCCAGTCTAGACACACTTGATTCCCTTACGGAGACATATCAATACATAGGTTTTAAGATTCTTACTAGTCAGATATATTCCTCTGCGGGAAATATGGGGTTTTGAGTCCCTTTCACTGAGGAAGGTGTAGGTCTTGTCTATTCCATAGTTGGTTTTTGGAACGGTACCTGTGCTTATATCAAACTCTGGTTTTATGCATCACCCCACCTCTCCTTCCCCCTTAAGCAGGCATAAGAGTGTTTTCTAAATGTGAGACACTGTTCTCTTTCCTAACTCAGTTCAAGTGTTGCCATGTTTACAGGATCTTCATAAGTGATATCTTATGATAAGTTTCTTTTTCTGTGTGACTTATTTCACTTAGAATCATCGTACCTGAATCCACCCATTTTGCTGCTACTGGTCTTATGACATTGATTTCATGGCTGAGGGATATTCCATCGTACGTAAGTACCACAATTTTTTGAACCATTTTTATATTTCCTGGGATATTTAAGGTGTACCCAAGTTGAGGTCCTTGTAAGCAGTGCAGCCCTAAATTTTGGGGTGGCTGTGTCTTTTTGATTTTCAGTTTTCCCAAAGTATATTCCCTAGACTGGAAGTGCCCTTGGCTCTGTAGCTCTGTTGTTTACTTGTTTTAGGGAACACAATGCACTCCTCCAGAGAGGCAGTTGGCAATTTACATCCCGCCCATCAGCATAACAAGGCACCCTGTTCTCCAGGGCCTGTCTTGCCTTTCTGGTTTTTACACATTTTGTGGATGTCCCTTTTGACCGGTGGGAAGTGATACTTCTTTGTAGTGCAGATTTGCATTGCCCGCTTGCTTGCTTGGCCAAAAAGGGTGTATGCGTTTTCTCCTGAATATATTCAGGAGAAAACGCATACGCCCTTTTGGGCCAAGTGCATCATTGTCGAAGTTGTGCCCCTCTTCCTGTGCTTTAAAGGCGATTCCAACGTACCTCTTGAAATCTGTTTCCTGCTATTCTGCCTCGCTTTCAAGTCCGCCTCGTTGCCTTCCCTCAACAGATTTTTGGACGATAGTTGTCCTTTATTACTCGGCCAGTTTGTGAATTGCTGTGCCCCTGAGCTCCATTTTTCAACTCGTTTTTGGTGAGCTGACCCCAAGTCCAAAATTTTGGTTCAGGATCTATACTGATTCCCGGTGGGTGGCTGAGACTTTGGTTAATTCTTCTTCCTGCCGGGAAATTACAGTGATATGTGCCCGTCCAAATGCCTAACAGCTACTCTCTCATTGGTTCTCCCTCTTCCCTTTCATCCTCTGCCAAATTGGCAACCTGTGCGAACCAGGAGGTTAAAGGGGCTGTCTCTCCAAGTTGGGAGGTTGATAATAAAGCAGATGGAAAGTCAAACCGGAGCACCAGGAGAGGGACTATTCGTTGAGTTTTACAAACCTTTCGTATTCACAGTGTGTCCGTTCTCTAGGATTCCCGTACATGTTATATCTGTAGTAATATTCCCTTCAACCTGGAGAGTTGGGACCCATGGAATGTGTGCCATGCATTATTGCTTTAAAGGGTCTGCATTTGCTCACCCAATCTCACGAATCCTCTCAGTCCCAAATGTCCAGCCTTATGCCACATCCAGCTGTCATTGTAGATAGGGTCATTTCAGGTTTCATCAGAGACCCTGAAGGAATTGTAAAGAATTTCCCAGTTTTTTTGTTTTATTTTTGAAATTCCTTTTTATAGTGGGTTTGAGCTGATTCTCGCTGCCATATTTATCCCAGTCTAGACACACTTGATTCCCTTACGGAGACATATCAATACATAGGTTTTAAGATTCTTACTAGTCAGATATATTCCTCTGCGGGAAATATGGGGTTTTGAGTCCCTTTCACTGAGGAAGGTGTAGGTCTTGTCTATTCCATAGTTGGTTTTTGGAACGGTACCTGTGCTTATATCAAACTCTGGTTTTATGCATCACCCCACCTCTCCTTCCCCCTTAAGCAGGCATAAGAGTGTTTTCTAAATGTGAGACACTGTTCTCTTTCCTAACTCAGTTCAAGTGTAGCCATGTTTACAGGATCTTCATAAGTGATATCTTATGATAAGTTTCTTTTTCTGTGTGACTTATTTCACTTAGAATCATCGTACCTGAATCCACCCATTTTGCTGCTACTGGTCTTATGACATTGATTTCATGGCTGAGGGATATTCCATCGTACGTAAGTACCACAATTTTTTGAACCATTTTTATATTTCCTGGGATATTTAAGGTGTACCCAAGTTGAGGTCCTTGTAAGCAGTGCAGCCCTAAATTTTGGGGTGGCTGTGTCTTTTTGATTTTCAGTTTTCCCAAGGTATATTCCCTAGACTAGAAGGGCCCTTGGCTCTGTAGCTCTGTTGTTTACTTGTTTTAGGGAACACAATGCACTCCTCCAGAGAGGCAGTTGGCAATTTACATCCCGCCCATCAGCATAACAAGGCTCCCTGTTCTCCAGGGCCTGTCTTGCCTTTCTGGTTTTTACACATTTTGTGGATGTCCCTTTTGACCGGTGGGAAGTGATACTTCTTTGTAGTGCAGATTTGCATTGCCCGCTTGCTTGCTTGGCCAAAAAGGGCGTATGCGTTTTCTCCTGAATATATTCAGGAGAAAACGCATACGCCCTTTTTGGCCAAGTGCATCATTGTCGAAGTTGTGCCCCTCTTCCTGTGCTTTAAAGGCGATTCCAACGTACCTCTTGAAATCTGTTTCCTGCTATTCTGCCTCGCTTTCAAGTCCGCCTCGTTGCCTTCCCTCAACAGATTTTTGGACGATAGTTGTCCTTTATTACTCGGCCAGTTTGTGAATTGCTGTACCCCTGAGCTCAATTTTTCAACTCGTTTTTGGTGAGCTGACCACAAGTCCAAAATTTTGGTTCAGGATCTATACTGATTCCCGGTGGGTGGCTGAGACTTTGGTTAATTCTTCTTCCTGCCTGGAAATTACAGTGATATGTGCCCGTCCAAATGCCTAACAGCTACTCTCTCATTGGTTCTCCCTCTTCCCTTTCATCCTCTGCCAAATTGGCAACCTGTGCGAACCAGGAGGTTAAAGGGGCTGTCTCTCCAAGTTGGGAGGTTGATAATAAAGCAGATGGAAAGTCAAACCGGAGCACCAGGAGAGGGACTATTCGTTGAGTTTTAGAAACCTTTCGTATTCACAGTGTGTCCGTTCTCTAGGATTCCCGTACATGTTATATCTGTAGTAATATTCCCTTCAACCTGGAGAGTTGGGACCCATGGAATGTGTGCCATGCATTATTGCTTTAAAGGGTCTGCATTTGCTCATCCAATCTCACCAATCCTCTCAGTCCCAAGTGTCCAGCCTTATGCCACATCCAGCTGTCATTGTAGATAGGGTCATTTCAGGTTTCATCAGAGACCCTGAAGGAATTGTAAAGAATTTCCCAGTTTTTTTTTTTTTTTTGGTTTTGAAATTCCATTTTATAGTGGGTTTGAGCTGATTCTCGCTGCCATGTTTGTGCCAGTCTAGACACACTTGATTCCCTTACGGAGACATATCAATACATAGGTTTTAAGATTCTTACTAGTCAGATATATTCCTCTGCGGGAAATATGGGGTTTTGAGTCCCTTTCACTGAGGAAGGTGTAGGTCTTGTCTATTCCATAGTTGGTTTTTGGAACGGTACCTGTGCTTATATCAAACTCTGGTTTTATGCATCACCCCACCTCTCCTTCCCCCTTAAGCAGGCATAAGAGTGTTTTCTAAATGTGAGACACTGTTCTCTTTCCTAACTCAGTTCAAGTGTAGCCATGTTTACAGGATCTTCATAAGTGATATCTTATGATAAGTTTCTTTTTCTGTGTGACTTATTTCACTTAGAATCATCGTACCTGAATCCACCCATTTTGCTGCTACTGGTCTTATGACATTGATTTCATGGCTGAGGGATATTCCATCGTACGTAAGTACCACAATATTTTGAACCATTTTTATATTTCCTGGGATATTTAAGGTGTACCCAAGTTGAGGTCCTTGTAAGCAGTGCAGCCCTAAATTTTGGGGTGGCTGTGTCTTTTTGATTTTCAGTTTTCCCAAGGTATATTCCCTAGACTGGAAGTGCCCTTGGCTCTGTAGCTCTGCTGTTTACTTGTTTTAGGGAACACAATGCACTCCTCCAGAGAGGCAGTTGGCAATTAAAATCCCGCCCATCAGCATAACAAGGCACCCTGTTCTCCAGGGCCTGTCTTGCCTTTCTGGTTTTTACACATTTTGTGGAAGTCCCTTTTGACCGGTGGGAAGAGATACTTCTTTGTAGTGCAGATTTGCATTGCCCGCTTGCTTGCTTGGCCAAAAAGGGCGTATGCGTTTTCTCCTGAATATATTCAGGAGAAAACGCATACGCCCTTTTTGGCCAAGTGCATCATTGTCGAAGTTGTGCCCCTCTTCCTGTGCTTTAAAGGCGATTCCAACGTACCTCTTGAAATCTGTTTCCTGCTATTCTGCCTCGCTTTCAAGTCCGCCTCGTTGCCTTCCCTCAACAGATTTTTGGACGATAGTTGTCCTTTATTACTCGGCCAGTTTGTGAATTGCTGTGCCCCTGAGCTCCATTTTTCAACTCGTTTTTGGTGAGCTGACCGCAAGTCCAAAATTTTGGTTCAGGATCTATACTGATTCCCGGTGGGTGGCTGAGACTTTGGTTAATTCTTCTTCCTGCCGGGAAATTACAGTGATATGTGCCCGTCCAAATGCCTAACAGCTACTCTCTCATTGGTTCTCCCTCTTCCCTTTCATCCTCTGCCAAATTGGCAACCTGTGCGAACCAGGAGGTTAAAGGGGCTGTCTCTCCAAGTTGGGAGGTTGATAATAAAGCAGATGGAAAGTCAAACCGGAGCACCAGGAGAGGGACTATTCGTTGAGTTTTAGAAACCTTTCGTATTCACAGTGTGTCCGTTCTCTAGGATTCCCGTACATGTTATATCTGTAGTAATATTCCCTTCAACCTGGAGAGTTGGGACCCATGGAATGTGTGCCATGCATTATTGCTTTAAAGGGTCTGCATTTGCTCACCCAATCTCACCAATCCTCTCAGTCCCAAGTGTCCAGCCTTATGCCACATCCAGCTGTCATTGTAGATAGGGTCATTTCAGGTTTCATCAGAGACACTGAAGGAATTGTAAAGAATTTCCCAGTTTTTTTTGTTTTATTTTTGAAATTCCTTTTTATAGTGGGTTTGAGCTGATTCTCGCTGCCATATTTATCCCAGTCTAGACACACTTGATTCCCTTACGGAGACATATCAATACATAGGTTTTAAGATTCTTACTAGTCAGATATATTCCTCTGCGGGAAATATGGGGTTTTGAGTCCCTTTCACTGAGGAAGGTGTAGGTCTTGTCTATTCCATAGTTGGTTTTTGGAACGGTACCTGTGCTTATATCAAACTCTGGTTTTATGCATCACCCCACCTCTCCTTCCCCCTTAAGCAGGCATAAGAGTGTTTTCTAAATGTGAGACACTGTTCTCTTTCCTAACTCAGTTCAAGTGTAGCCATGTTTACAGGATCTTCATAAGTGATATCTTATGATAAGTTTCTTTTTCTGTGTGACTTATTTCACTTAGAATCATCGTACCTGAATCCACCCATTTTGCTGCTACTGGTCTTATGACATTGATTTCATGGCTGAGGGATATTCCATCGTACGTAAGTACCACAATTTTTTGAACCATTTTTATATTTCCTGGGATATTTAAGGTGTACCCAAGTTGAGGTCCTTGTAAGCAGTGCAGCCCTAAATTTTGGGGTGGCTGTGTCTTTTTGATTTTCAGTTTTCCCAAGGTATATTCCCTAGACTGGAAGTGCCCTTGGCTCTGTAGCTCTGTTGTTTACTTGTTTTAGGGAACACAATGCACTCCTCCAGAGAGGCAGTTGGCAATTTACATCCCGCCCATCAGCATAACAAGGCACCCTGTTCTCCAGGGCCTGTCTTGCCTTTCTGGTTTTTACACATTTTGTGGATGTCCCTTTTGACCGGTGGGAAGTGATACTTCTTTGTAGTGCAGATTTGCATTGCCCGCTTGCTTGCTTGGCCAAAAAGGGTGTATGCGTTTTCTCCTGAATATATTCAGGAGAAAACGCATACGCCCTTTTGGGCCAAGTGCATCATTGTCGAAGTTGTGCCCCTCTTCCTGTGCTTTAAAGGCGATTCCAACGTACCTCTGGAAATCTGTTTCCTGCTATTCTGCCTCGCTTTCAAGTCCGCCTCGTTGCCTTCCCTCAACAGATTTTTGGACGATAGTTGTCCTTTATTACTCGGCCAGTTTGTGAATTGCTGTGCCCCTGAGCTCCATTTTTCAACTCGTTTTTGGTGAGCTGACCGCAAGTCCAAAATTTTGGTTCAGGATCTATACTGATTCCCGGTGGGTGGCTGAGACTTTGGTTAATTCTTCTTCCTGCCGGGAAATTACAGTGATATGTGCCCGTCCAAATGCCTAACAGCTACTCTCTCATTGGTTCTCCCTCTTCCCTTTCATCCTCTGCCAAATTGGCAACCTGTGCGAACCAGGAGGTTAAAGGGGCTGTCTCTCCAAGTTGGGAGGTTGATAATAAAGCAGATGGAAAGTCAAACCGGAGCACCAGGAGAGGGACTATTCGTTGAGTTTTAGAAACCTTTCGTATTCACAGTGTGTCCATTCTCTAGGATTCCCGTACATGTTATATCTGTAGTAATATTCCCTTCAACCTGGAGAGTTGGGACCCATGGAATGTGTGCCATGCATTATTGCTTTAAAAGGTCTGCATTTGCTCACCCAATCTCACCAATCCTCTCAGTCCCAAGTGTCCAGCCTTATGCCACATCCAGCTGTCATTGTAGATAGGGTCATTTCAGGTTTCATCAGAGACCCTGAAGGAATTGTAAAGAATTTCCCAGTTTTTTTTGTTTTATTTTTGAAATTCCTTTTTATAGTGGGTTTGAGCTGATTCTCGCTGCCATATTTATCCCAGTCTAGACACACTTGATTCCCTTACGGAGACATATCAATACATAGGTTTTAAGATTCTTACTAGTCAGATATATTCCTCTGCGGGAAATATGGGGTTTTGAGTCCCTTTCACTGAGGAAGGTGTAGGTCTTGTCTATTCCATAGTTGGTTTTTGGAACGGTACCTGTGCTTATATCAAACTCTGGTTTTATGCATCACCCCACCTCTCCTTCCCCCTTAAGCAGGCATAAGAGTGTTTTCTAAATGTGAGACACTGTTCTCTTTCCTAACTCAGTTCAAGTGTAGCCATGTTTACAGGATCTTCATAAGTGATATCTTATGATAAGTTTCTTTTTCTGTGTGACTTATTTCACTTAGAATCATCGTACCTGAATCCACCCATTTTGCTGCTACTGGTCTTATGACATTGATTTCATGGCTGAGGGATATTCCATCGTACGTAAGTACCACAATTTTTTGAACCATTTTTATATTTCCTGGGATATTTAAGGTGTACCAAAGTTGAGGTCCTTGTAAGCAGTGCAGCCCTAAATTTTGGGGTGGCTGTGTCTTTTTGATTTTCAGTTTTCCCAAGGTATATTCCCTAGACTGGAAGTTCCCTTGGCTCTGTAGCTCTGTTGTTTACTTGTTTTAGGGAACACAATGCACTCCTCCAGAGAGGCAGTTGGCAATTTACATCCCGCCCATCAGCATAACAAGGCACCCTGTTCTCCAGGGCCTGTCTTGCCTTTCTGGTTTTTACACATTTTGTGGATGTCCCTTTTGACCGTTGGGAAGTGATACTTCTTTGTAGTGCAGATTTGCATTGCCCGCTTGCTTGCTTGGCCAAAAAGGGTGTATGCGTTTTCTCCTGAATATATTCAGGAGAAAACGCATACGCCCTTTTGGGCCAAGTGCATCATTGTCGAAGTTGTGCCCCTCTTCCTGTGCTTTAAAGGCGATTCCAACGTACCTCTGGAAATCTGTTTCCTGCTATTCTGCCTCGCTTTCAAGTCCGCCTCGTTGCCTTCCCTCAACAGATTTTTGGACGATAGTTGTCCTTTATTACTCGGCCAGTTTGTGAATTGCTGTGCCCCTGAGCTCCATTTTTCAACTCGTTTTTGGTGAGCTGACCGCAAGTCCAAAATTTTGGTTCAGGATCTATACTGATTCCGGGTGGGTGGCTGAGACTTTGGTTAATTCTTCTTCCTGCCGGGAAATTACAGTGATATGTGCCCGTCCAAATGCCTAACAGCTACTCTCTCATTGGTTCTCCCTCTTCCCTTTCATCCTCTGCCAAATTGGCAACCTGTGCGAACCAGGAGGTTAAAGGGGCTGTCTCTCCAAGTTGGGAGGTTGATAATAAAGCAGATGGAAAGTTAAACCGGAGCACCAGGAGAGGGACTATTCGTTGAGTTTTAGAAACCTTTCGTATTCACAGTGTGTCCGTTCTCTAGGATTCCCGTACATGTTATATCTGTAGTAATATTCCCTTCAACCTGGAGAGTTGGGACCCATGGAATGTGTGCCATGCATTATTGCTTTAAAGGGTCTGCATTTGCTCACCCAATCTCACCAATCCTCTCAGTCCCAAGTGTCCAGCCTTATGCCACATCCAGCTGTCATTGTAGATAGGGTCATTTCAGGTTTCATCAGAGACCCTGAAGGAATTGTAAAGAATTTCCCAGTTTTTTTTGTTTTATTTTTGAAATTCCTTTTTATAGTGGGTTTGAGCTGATTCTCGCTGCCATATTTATCCCAGTCTAGACACACTTGATTCCCTTACGGAGACATATCAATACATAGGTTTTAAGATTCTTACTAGTCAGATATATTCCTCTGCGGGAAATATGGGGTTTTGAGTCCCTTTCACTGAGGAAGGTGTAGGTCTTGTCTATTCCATAGTTGGTTTTTGGAACGGTACCTGTGCTTATATCAAACTCTGGTTTTATGCATCACCCCACCTCTCCTTCCCTCTTAAGCAGGCATAAGAGTGTTTTCTAAATGTGAGACACTGTTCTCTTTCCTAACTCAGTTCAAGTGTAGCCATGTTTACAGGATCTTCATAAGTGATATCTTATGATAAGTTTCTTTTTCTGTGTGACTTATTTCACTTAGAATCAACGTACCTGAATCCACCCATTTTGCTGCTACTGGTCTTATGACATTGATTTCATGGCTGAGGGATATTCCATCGTACGTAAGTACCACAATTTTTTGAACCATTTTTATATTTCCTGGGATATTTAAGGTGTACCCAAGTTGAGGTCCTTGTAAGCAGTGCAGCCCTAAATTTTGGGGTGGCTGTGTCTTTTTGATTTTCAGTTTTCCCAAGGTATATTCCCTAGACTGGAAGTGCCCTTGGCTCTGTAGCTCTGTTGTTTACTTGTTTTAGGGAACACAATGCACTCCTCCAGAGAGGCAGTTGGCAATTTACATCCCGCCCATCAGCATAACAAGGCACCCTGTTCTCCAGGGCCTGTCTTGCCTTTCTGGTTTTTACACATTTTGTGGATGTCCCTTTTGACCGGTGGGAAGTGATACTTCTTTGTAGTGCAGATTTGCATTGCCCGCTTGCTTGCTTGGCCAAAAAGGGCGTATGCGTTTTCACCTGAATATATTCAGGAGAAAACGCATACGCCCTTTTGGGCCAAGTGCATCATTGTCGAAGTTGTGCCCCTCTTCCTGTGCTTTAAAGGCGATTCCAACGTACCTCTGGAAATCTGTTTCCTGCTATTCTGCCTCGCTTTCAAGTCCGCCTCGTTGCCTTCCCTCAACAGATTTTTGGACGATAGTTGTCCTTTATTACTCGGCCAGTTTGTGAATTGCTGTGCCCCTGAGCTCCATTTTTCAACTCGTTTTTGGTGAGCTGACCGCAAGTCCAAAATTTTGGTTCAGGATCTATACTGATTCCCGGTGGGTGGCTGAGACTTTGGTTAATTCTTCTTCCTGCCGGGAAAGTACAGTGATATGTGCCCGTCCAAATGCCTAACAGCTACTCTCTCATTGGTTCTCCCTCTTCCCTTTCATCCTCTGCCAAATTGGCAACCTGTGCGAACCAGGAGGTTAAAGGGGCTGTCTCTCCAAGTTGGGAGGTTGATAATAAAGCAGATGGAAAGTCAAACCGGAGCACCAGGAGAGGGACTATTCGTTGAGTTTTAGAAACCTTTCGTATTCACAGTGTGTCCGTTCTCTAGGATTCCCGTACATGTTATATCTGTAGTAATATTCCCTTCAACCTGGAGAGTTGGGACCCATGGAATGTGTGCCATGCATTATTGCTTTAAAGGGTCTGCATTTGCTCACCCAATCTCAACAATCCTCTCAGTCCCAAGTGTCCAGCCTTATGCCACATCCAGCTGTCATTGTAGATAGGGTCATTTCAGGTTTCTTCAGAGACCCTGAAGGAATTGTAAAGAATTTCCCAGTTTTTTTTGTTTTATTTTTGAAATTCCTTTTTATAGTGGGTTTGAGCTGATTCTCGCTGCCATATTTATCCCAGTCTAGACACACTTGATTCCCTTACGGAGACATATCAATACATAGGTTTTAAGATTCTTACTAGTCAGATATATTCCTCTGCGGGAAATATGGGGTTTTGAGTCCCTTTCACTGAGGAAGGTGTAGGTCTTGTCTATTCCATAGTTGGTTTTTGGAACGGTACCTGTGCTTATATCAAACTCTGGTTTTATGCATCACCCCACCTCTCCTTCCCCCTTAAGCAGGCATAAGAGTGTTTTCTAAATGTGAGACACTGTTCTCTTTCCTAACTCAGTTCAAGTGTAGCCATGTTTACAGGATCTTCATAAGTGATATCTTATGATAAGTTTCTTTTTCTGTGTGACTTATTTCACTTAGAATCATCGTACCTGAATCCACCCATTTTGCTGCTACTGGTCTTATGACATTGATTTCATGGCTGAGGGATATTCCATCGTACGTAAGTACCACAATTTTTTGAACCATTTTTATATTTCCTGGGATATTTAAGGTGTACCCAAGTTGAGGTCCTTGTAAGCAGTGCAGCCCTAAATTTTGGGGTGGCTGTGTCTTTTTGATTTTCAGTTTTCCCAAGGTATATTCCCTAGACTGGAAGTGCCCTTGGCTCTGTAGCTCTGCTGTTTACTTGTTTTAGGGAACACAATGCACTCCTCCAGAGAGGCAGTTGGCAATTTACATCCCGCCCATCAGCATAACAAGGCACCCTGTTCTCCAGGGCCTGTCTTGCCTTTCTGGTTTTTACACATTTTGTGGATGTCCCTTTTGACCGGTGGGAAGTGATACTTCTTTGTAGTGCAGATTTGCATTGCCCGCTTGCTTGCTTGGCCAAAAAGGGTGTATGCGTTTTCACCTGAATATATTCAGGAGAAAACGCATACGCCCTTTTGGGCCAAGTGCATCATTGTCGAAGTTGTGCCCCTCTTCCTGTGCTTTAAAGGCGATTCCAACGTACCTCTGGAAATCTGTTTCCTGCTATTCTGCCTCGCTTTCAAGTCCGCCTCGTTGCCTTCCCTCAACAGATTTTTGGACGATAGTTGTCCTTTATTACTCGGCCAGTTTGTGAATTGCTGTGCCCCTGAGCTCCATTTTTCAACTCGTTTTTGGTGAGCTGACCGCAAGTCCAAAATTTTGGTTCAGGATCTATACTGATTCCCGGTGGGTGGCTGAGACTTTGGTTAATTCTTCTTCCTGCCGGGAAATTACAGTGATATGTGCCCGTCCAAATGCCTAACAGCTACTCTCTCATTGGTTCTCCCTCTTCCCTTTCATCCTCTGCCAAATTGGCAACCTGTGCGAACCAGGAGGTTAAAGGGGCTGTCTCTCCAAGTTGGGAGGTTGATAATAAAGCAGATGGAAAGTCAAACCGGAGCACCAGGAGAGGGACTATTCGTTGAGTTTTAGAAACCTTTCGTATTCACAGTGTGTCCGTTCTCTAGGATTCCCGTACATGTTATATCTGTAGTAATATTCCCTTCAACCTGGAGAGTTGGGACCCATGGAATGTGTGCCATGCATTATTGCTTTAAAGGGTCTGCATTTGCTCACCCAATCTCACCAATCCTCTCAGTCCCAAATGTCCAGCCTTATGCCACATCCAGCTGTCATTGTAGATAGGGTCATTTCAGGTTTCATCAGAGACCCTGAAGGAATTGTAAAGAATTTCCCAGTTTTTTTTGTTTTATTTTTGAAATTCCTTCTTATAGTGGGTTTGAGCTGATTCTCGCTGCCATATTTATCCCATCTAGACACACTTGATTCCCTTACGGAGACATATCAATACATAGGTTTTAAGATTCTTACTAGTCAGATATATTCCTCTGCGGGAAATATGGGGTTTTGAGTCCCTTTCACTGAGGAAGGTGTAGGTCTTGTCCATTCCATAGTTGGTTTTTGGAACGGTACCTGTGCTTATATCAAACTCTGGTTTTATGCATCATCCCACCTCTCCTTCCCCCTTAAGCAGGCATAAGAGTGTTTTCTAAATGTGAGACACTGTTCTCTTTCCTAACTCAGTTCAAGTGTAGCCATGTTTACAGGATCTTCATAAGTGATATCTTATGATAAGTTTCTTTTTCTGTGTGACTTATTTCACTTAGAATCATCGTACCTGTATCCACCCATTTTGCTGCTACTGGTCTTATGACATTGATTTCATGGCTGAGGGATATTCCATCGTACGTAAGTACCACAATTTTTTGAACCATTTTTATATTTCCTGGGATATTTAAGGTGTACCCAAGTTGAGGTCCTTGTAAGCAGTGCAGCCCTAAATTTTGGGGTGGCTGTGTCTTTTTGATTTTCAGTTTTCCCAAGGTATATTCCCTAGACTGGAAGTGCCCTTGGCTCTGTAGCTCTGTTGTTTACTTGTTTTAGGGAACACAATGCACTCCTCCAGAGAGGCAGTTGGCAATTTACATCCCGCCCATCAGCATAACAAGGCTCCCTGTTCTCCAGGGCCTGTCTTGCCTTTCTGGTTTTTACACATTTTGTGGATGTCCCTTTTGACCGGTGGGAAGTGATACTTCTTTGTAGTGCAGATTTGCATTGCCCGCTTGCTTGCTTGGCCAAAAAGGGCGTATGCGTTTTCTCCTGAATATATTCAGGAGAAAACGCATACGCCCTTTTTGGCCAAGTGCATCATTGTCGAAGTTGTGCCCCTCTTCCTGTGCTTTAAAGGCGATTCCAACGTACCTCTGGAAATCTGTTTCCTGCTATTCTGCCTCGCTTTCAAGTCCGCCTCGTTGCCTTCCCTCAACAGATTTTTGGACGATAGTTGTCCTTTATTACTCGGCCAGTTTGTGAATTGCTGTGCCCCTGAGCTCCATTTTTCAACTCGTTTTTGGTGAGCTGACCGCAAGTCCAAAATTTTGGTTCAGGATCTATACTGATTCCCAGTGGGTGGCTGAGACTTTGGTTAATTCTTCTTCCTGCCGGGAAATTACAGTGATATGTGCCCGTCCAAATGCCTAACAGCTACTCTCTCATTGGTTCTCCCTCTTCCCTTTCATCCTCTGCCAAATTGGCAACCTGTGCGAACCAGGAGGTTAAAGGGGCTGTCTCTCCAAGTTGGGAGGTTGATAATAAAGCAGATGGAAAGTCAAACCGGAGCACCAGGAGAGGGACTATTCGTTGAGTTTTAGAAACCTTTTGTATTCACAGTGTGTCCGTTCTCTAGGATTCCCGTACATGTTATATCTGTAGTAATATTCCCTTCAACCTGGAGAGTTGGGACCCATGGAATGTGTGCCATGCATTATTGCTTTAAAGGGTCTGCATGTGCTCACCCAATCTCACCAATCCTCTCAGTCCCAAGTGTCCAGCCTTATGCCACATCCAGCTGTCATTGTAGATAGGGTCATTTCAGGTTTCATCAGAGACCCTGAAGGAATTGTAAAGAATTTCCCAGTTTTTTTTGTTTTATTTTTGAAATTCCTTTTTATAGTGGGTTTGAGCTGATTCTCGCTGCCATATTTATCCCAGTCTAGACACACTTGATTCCCTTACGGAGACATATCAATACATAGGTTTTAAGATTCTTACTAGTCAGATATATTCCTCTGCGGGAAATATGGGGTTTTGAGTCCCTTTCACTGAGGAAGGTGTAGGTCTTGTCTATTCCATAGTTGGTTTTTGGAACGGTACCTGTGCTTATATCAAACTCTGGTTTTATGCATCACCCCACCTCTCCTTCCCCCTTAAGCAGGCATAAGAGTGTTTTCTAAATGTGAGACACTGTTCTCTTTCCTAACTCAGTTCAAGTGTAGCCATGTTTACAGGATCTTCATAAGTGATATCTTATGATAAGTTTCTTTTTCTGTGTGACTTATTTCACTTAGAATCATCGTACCTGAATCCACCCATTTTGCTGCTACTGGTCTTATGACATTGATTTCATGGCTGAGGGATATTCCATCGTACGTAAGTACCACAATTTTTTGAACCATTTTTATATTTCCTGGGATATTTAAGGTGTACCCAAGTTGAGGTCCTTGTAAGCAGTGCAGCCCTAAATTTTGGGGTGGCTGTGTCTTTTTGATTTTCAGTTTTCCCAAGGTATATTCCCTAGACTGGAAGTGCCCTTGGCTCTGTAGCTCTGTTGTTTACTTGTTTTAGGGAACACAATGCACTCCTCCAGAGAGGCAGTTGGCAATTTACATCCCGCCCATCAGCATAACAAAGCACCCTGTTCTCCAGGGCCTGTCTTGCCTTTCTGGTTTTTACACATTTTGTGGATGTCCCTTTTGACCGGTGGGAAGTGATACTTCTTTGTAGTGCAGATTTGCATTGCCCGCTTGCTTGCTTGGCCAAAAAGGGTGTATGCGTTTTCTCCTGAATATATTCAGGAGAAAACGCATACACCCTTTTGGGCCAAGTGCATCATTGTCGAAGTTGTGCCCCTCTTCCTGTGCTTTAAAGGCGATTCCAACGTACCTCTTGAAATCTGTTTCCTGCTATTCTGCCTCGCTTTCAAGTCCGCCTCGTTGCCTTCCCTCAACAGATTTTTGGACGATAGTTGTCCTTTATTACTCGGCCAGTTTGTGAATTGCTGTGCCCCTGAGCTCCATTTTTCAACTCGTTTTTGGTGAGCTGACCGCAAGTCCAAAATTTTGGTTCAGGATCTATACTGATTCCCGGTGGGTGGCTGAGACTTTGGTTAATTCTTCTTCCTGCCGGGAAATTACAGTGATATGTGCCCGTCCAAATGCCTAACAGCTACTCTCTCATTGGTTCTCCCTCTTCCCTTTCATCCTCTGCCAAATTGGCAACCTGTGCGAACCAGGAGGTTAAAGGGGCTGTCTCTCCAAGTTGGGAGGTTGATAATAAAGCAGATGGAAAGTCAAACCGGAGCACCAGGAGAGGGACTATTCGTTGAGTTTTAGAAACCTTTCGTATTCACAGTGTGTCCATTCTCTAGGATTCCCGTACATGTTATATCTGTAGTAATATTCCCTTCAACCTGGAGAGTTGGGACCCATGGAATGTGTGCCATGCATTATTGCTTTAAAGGGTCTGCATTTGCTCACCCAATCTCACCAATCCTCTCAGTCCCAAGTGTCCAGCCTTATGCCACATCCAGCTGTCATTGTAGATAGGGTCATTTCAGGTTTCATCAGAGACCCTGAAGGAATTGTAAAGAATTTCCCAGTTTTTTTTGTTTTATTTTTGAAATTCCTTTTTATAGTGGGTTTGAGCTGATTCTCGCTGCCATATTTATCCCAGTCTAGACACACTTGATTCCCTTACGGAGACATATCAATACATAGGTTTTAAGATTCTTACTAGTCAGATATATTCCTCTGCGGGAAATATGGGGTTTTGAGTCCCTTTCACTGAGGAAGGTGTAGGTCTTGTCTATTCCATAGTTGGTTTTTGGAACGGTACCTGTGCTTATATCAAACTCTGGTTTTATGCATCACCCCACCTCTCCTTCCCCCTTAAGCAGGCATAAGAGTGTTTTCTAAATGTGAGACACTGTTCTCTTTCCTAACTCAGTTCAAGTGTAGCCATGTTTACAGGATCTTCATAAGTGATATCTTATGATAAGTTTCTTTTTCTGTGTGACTTATTTCACTTAGAATCATCGTACCTGAATCCACCCATTTTGCTGCTACTGGTCTTATGACATTGATTTCATGGCTGAGGGATATTCCATCGTACGTAAGTACCACAATTTTTTGAACCATTTTTATATTTCCTGGGATATTTAAGGTGTACCCAAGTTGAGGTCCTTGTAAGCAGTGCAGCCCTAAATTTTGGGGTGGCTGTGTCTTTTTGATTTTCAGTTTTCCCAAGGTATATTCCCTAGACTGGAAGTGCCCTTGGCTCTGTAGCTCTGTTGTTTACTTGTTTTAGGGAACACAATGCACTCCTCCAGAGAGGCAGTTGGCAATTTACATCCCGCCCATCAGCATAACAAGGCACCCTGTTCTCCAGGGCCTGTCTTGCCTTTCTGGTTTTTACACATTTTGTGGATGTCCCTTTTGACCGGTGGGAAGTGATACTTCTTTGTAGTGCAGATTTGCATTGCCCGCTTGCTTGCTTGGCCAAAAAGGGTGTATGCGTTTTCTCCTGAATATATTCAGGAGAAAACGCATACGCCCTTTTGGGCCAAGTGCATCATTGTCGAAGTTGTGCCCCTCTTCCTGTGCTTTAAAGGCGATTCCAACGTACCTCTTGAAATCTGTTTCCTGCTATTCTGCCTCGCTTTCAAGTCCGCCTCGTTGCCTTCCCTCAACAGATTTTTGGACGATAGTTGTCCTTTATTACTCGGCCAGTTTGTGAATTGCTGTGCCCCTGAGCTCCATTTTTCAACTCGTTTTTGGTGAGCTGACCGCAAGTCCAAAATTTTGGTTCAGGATCTATACTGATTCCCGGTGGGTGGCTGAGACTTTGGTTAATTCTTCTTCCTGCCGGGAAATTACAGTGATATGTGCCCGTCCAAATGCCTAACAGCTACTCTCTCATTGGTTCTCCCTCTTCCCTTTCATCCTCTGCCAAATTGGCAACCTGTGCGAACCAGGAGGTTAAAGGGGCTGTCTCTCCAAGTTGGGAGGTTGATAATAAAGCAGATGGAAAGTCAAACCGGAGCACCAGGAGAGGGACTATTCGTTGAGTTTTAGAAACCTTTCGTATTCACAGTGTGTCCGTTCTCTAGGATTCCCGTACATGTTATATCTGTAGTAATATTCCCTTCAACCTGGAGAGTTGGGACCCATGGAATGTGTGCCATGCATTATTGCTTTAAAGGGTCTGCATTTGCTCACCCAATCTCACCAATCCTCTCAGTCCCAAATGTCCAGCCTTATGCCACATCCAGCTGTCATTGTAGATAGGGTCATTTCAGGTTTCATCAGAGACCCTGAAGGAATTGTAAAGAATTTCCCAGTTTTTTTGTTTTATTTTTGAAATTCCTTTTTATAGTGGGTTTGAGCTGATTCTCGCTGCCATATTTATCCCAGTCTAGACACACTTGATTCCCTTACGGAGACATATCAATACATAGGTTTTAAGATTCTTACTAGTCAGATATATTCCTCTGCGGGAAATATGGGGTTTTGAGTCCCTTTCACTGAGGAAGGTGTAGGTCTTGTCTATTCCATAGTTGGTTTTTGGAACGGTACCTGTGCTTATATCAAACTCTGGTTTTATGCATCACCCCACCTCTCCTTCCCCCTTAAGCAGGCATAAGAGTGTTTTCTAAATGTGAGACACTGTTCTCTTTCCTAACTCAGTTCAAGTGTAGCCATGTTTACAGGATCTTCATAAGTGATATCTTATGATAAGTTTCTTTTTCTGTGTGACTTATTTCACTTAGAATCATCGTACCTGAATCCACCCATTTTGCTGCTACTGGTCTTATGACATTGATTTCATGGCTGAGGGATATTCCATCGTACGTAAGTACCACAATTTTTTGAACCATTTTTATATTTCCTGGGATATTTAAGGTGTACCCAAGTTGAGGTCCTTGTAAGCAGTGCAGCCCTAAATTTTGGGGTGGCTGTGTCTTTTTGATTTTCAGTTTTCCCAAGGTATATTCCCTAGACTAGAAGGGCCCTTGGCTCTGTAGCTCTGTTGTTTACTTGTTTTAGGGAACACAATGCACTCCTCCAGAGAGGCAGTTGGCAATTTACATCCCGCCCATCAGCATAACAAGGCTCCCTGTTCTCCAGGGCCTGTCTTGCCTTTCTGGTTTTTACACATTTTGTGGATGTCCCTTTTGACCGGTGGGAAGTGATACTTCTTTGTAGTGCAGATTTGCATTGCCCGCTTGCTTGCTTGGCCAAAAAGGGCGTATGCGTTTTCACCTGAATATATTCAGGAGAAAACGCATACGCCCTTTTGGGCCAAGTGCATCATTGTCGAAGTTGTGCCCCTCTTCCTGTGCTTTAATGGCGATTCCAACGTACCTCTGGAAATCTGTTTCCTGCTATTCTGCCTCGCTTTCAAGTCCGCCTCGTTGCCTTCCCTCAACAGATTTTTGGACGATAGTTGTCCTTTATTACTCGGCCAGTTTGTGAATTGCTGTGCCCCTGAGCTCCATTTTTCAACTCGTTTTTGGTGAGCTGACCGCAAGTCCAAAATTTTGGTTCAGGATCTATACTGATTCCCGGTGGGTGGCTGAGACTTTGGTTAATTCTTCTTCCTGCCGGGAAATTACAGTGATATGTGCCCGTCCAAATGCCTAACAGCTACTCTCTCATTGGTTCTCCCTCTTCCCTTTCATCCTCTGCCAAATTGGCAACCTGTGCGAACCAGGAGGTTAAAGGGGCTGTCTCTCCAAGTTGGGAGGTTGATAATAAAGCAGATGGAAAGTCAAACCGGAGCACCAGGAGAGGGACTATTCGTTGAGTTTTAGAAACCTTTCGTATTCACAGTGTGTCCGTTCTCTAGGATTCCCGTACATGTTATATCTGTAGTAATATTCCCTTCAACCTGGAGAGTTGGGACCCATGGAATGTGTGCCATGCATTATTGCTTTAAAGGGTCTGCATTTGCTCACCCAATCTCACCAATCCTCTCAGTCCCAAGTGTCCAGCCTTATGCCACATCCAGCTGTCATTGTAGATAGGGTCATTTCAGGTTTCATCAGAGACCCTGAAGGAATTGTAAAGAATTTCCCAGTTTTTTTTGTTTTATTTTTGAAATTCCTTTTTATAGTGGGTTTGAGCTGATTCTCGCTGCCATATTTATCCCAGTCTAGACACACTTGATTCCCTTACGGAGACATATCAATACATAGTTTTAAGATTCTTACTAGTCAGATATATTCCTCTGCGGGAAATATGGGGTTTTGAGTCCCTTTCACTGAGGAAGGTGTAGGTCTTGTCTATTCCATAGTTGGTTTTTTGGAACGGTACCTGTGCTTATATCAAACTCTGGTTTTATGCATCACCCCACCTCTCCTTCCCCCTTAAGCAGGCATAAGAGTGTTTTCTAAATGTGAGACACTGTTCTCTTTCCTAACTCAGTTCAAGTGTAGCCATGTTTACAGGATCTTCATAAGTGATATCTTATGATAAGTTTCTTTTTCTGTGTGACTTATTTCACTTAGAATCATCGTACCTGAATCCACCCATTTTGCTGCTACTGGTCTTATGACATTGATTTCATGGCTGAGGGATATTCCATCGTACGTAAGTACCACAATTTTTTGAACCATTTTTATATTTCCTGGGATATTTAAGGTGTACCCAAGTTGAGGTCCTTGTAAGCAGTGCAGCCCTAAATTTTGGGGTGGCTGTGTCTTTTTGATTTTCAGTTTTCCCAAGGTATATTCCCTAGACTGGAAGTGCCCTTGGCTCTGTAGCTCTGTTGTTTACTTGTTTTAGGGAACACAATGCACTCCTCCAGAGAGGCAGTTGGCAATTTACATCCCGCCCATCAGCATAACAAGGCACCCTGTTCTCCAGGGCCTGTCTTGCCTTTCTGGTTTTTACACATTTTGTGGATGTCCCTTTTGACCGGTGGGAAGTGATACTTCTTTGTAGTGCAGATTTGCATTGCCCGCTTGCTTGCTTGGCCAAAAAGGGTGTATGCGTTTTCTCCTGAATATATTCAGGAGAAAACGCATACGCCCTTCTGGGCCAAGTGCATCATTGTCGAAGTTGTGCCCCTCTTCCTGTGCTTTAAAGGCGATTCCAACGTACCTCTTGAAATCTGTTTCCTGCTATTCTGCCTCGCTTTCAAGTCCGCCTCGTTGCCTTCCCTCAACAGATTTTTGGACGATAGTTGTCCTTTATTACTCGGCCAGTTTGTGAATTGCTGTGCCCCTGAGCTCCATTTTTCAACTCGTTTTTGGTGAGCTGACCCCAAGTCCAAAATTTTGGTTCAGGATCTATACTGATTCCCGGTGGGTGGCTGAGACTTTGGTTAATTCTTCTTCCTGCCGGGAAATTACAGTGATATGTGCCCGTCCAAATGCCTAACAGCTACTCTCTCATTGGTTCTCCCTCTTCCCTTTCATCCTCTGCCAAATTGGCAACCTGTGCGAACCAGGAGGTTAAAGGGGCTGTCTCTCCAAGTTGGGAGGTTGATAATAAAGCAGATGGAAAGTCAAACCGGAGCACCAGGAGAGGGACTATTCGTTGAGTTTTAGAAACCTTTCGTATTCACAGTGTGTCCGTTCTCTAGGATTCCCGTACATGTTATATCTGTAGTAATATTCCCTTCAACCTGGAGAGTTGGGACCCATGGAATGTGTGCCATGCATTATTGCTTTAAAGGGTCTGCATTTGCTCACCCAATCTCACGAATCCTCTCAGTCCCAAATGTCCAGCCTTATGCCACATCCAGCTGTCATTGTAGATAGGGTCATTTCAGGTTTCATCAGAGACCCTGAAGGAATTGTAAAGAATTTCCCAGTTTTTTTGTTTTATTTTTGAAATTCCTTTTTATAGTGGGTTTGAGCTGATTCTCGCTGCCATATTTATCCCAGTCTAGACACACTTGATTCCCTTACGGAGACATATCAATACATAGGTTTTAAGATTCTTACTAGTCAGATATATTCCTCTGCGGGAAATATGGGGTTTTGAGTCCCTTTCACTGAGGAAGGTGTAGGTCTTGTCTATTCCATAGTTGGTTTTTGGAACGGTACCTGTGCTTATATCAAACTCTGGTTTTATGCATCACCCCACCTCTCCTTCCCCCTTAAGCAGGCATAAGAGTGTTTTCTAAATGTGAGACACTGTTCTCTTTCCTAACTCAGTTCAAGTGTAGCCATGTTTACAGGATCTTCATAAGTGATATCTTATGATAAGTTTCTTTTTCTGTGTGACTTATTTCACTTAGAATCATCGTACCTGAATCCACCCATTTTGCTGCTACTGGTCTTATGACATTGATTTCATGGCTGAGGGATATTCCATCGTACGTAAGTACCACAATTTTTTGAACCATTTTTATATTTCCTGGGATATTTAAGGTGTACCCAAGTTGAGGTCCTTGTAAGCAGTGCAGCCCTAAATTTTGGGGTGGCTGTGTCTTTTTGATTTTCAGTTTTCCCAAGGTATATTCCCTAGACTAGAAGGGCCCTTGGCTCTGTAGCTCTGTTGTTTACTTGTTTTAGGGAACACAATGCACTCCTCCAGAGAGGCAGTTGGCAATTTACATCCCGCCCATCAGCATAACAAGGCTCCCTGTTCTCCAGGGCCTGTCTTGCCTTTCTGGTTTTTACACATTTTGTGGATGTCCCTTTTGACCGGTGGGAAGTGATACTTCTTTGTAGTGCAGATTTGCATTGCCCGCTTGCTTGCTTGGCCAAAAAGGGCGTATGCGTTTTCTCCTGAATATATTCAGGAGAAAACGCATACGCCCTTTTTGGCCAAGTGCATCATTGTCGAAGTTGTGCCCCTCTTCCTGTGCTTTAAAGGCGATTCCAACGTACCTCTTGAAATCTGTTTCCTGCTATTCTGCCTCGCTTTCAAGTCCGCCTCGTTGCCTTCCCTCAACAGATTTTTGGACGATAGTTGTCCTTTATTACTCGGCCAGTTTGTGAATTGCTGTACCCCTGAGCTCCATTTTTCAACTCGTTTTTGGTGAGCTGACCACAAGTCCAAAATTTTGGTTCAGGATCTATACTGATTCCCGGTGGGTGGCTGAGACTTTGGTTAATTCTTCTTCCTGCCTGGAAATTACAGTGATATGTGCCCGTCCAAATGCCTAACAGCTACTCTCTCATTGGTTCTCCCTCTTCCCTTTCATCCTCTGCCAAATTGGCAACCTGTGCGAACCAGGAGGTTAAAGGGGCTGTCTCTCCAAGTTGGGAGGTTGATAATAAAGCAGATGGAAAGTCAAACCGGAGCACCAGGAGAGGGACTATTCGTTGAGTTTTAGAAACCTTTCGTATTCACAGTGTGTCCGTTCTCTAGGATTCCCGTACATGTTATATCTGTAGTAATATTCCCTTCAACCTGGAGAGTTGGGACCCATGGAATGTGTGCCATGCATTATTGCTTTAAAGGGTCTGCATTTGCTCACCCAATCTCACCAATCCTCTCAGTCCCAAGTGTCCAGCCTTATGCCACATCCAGCTGTCATTGTAGATAGGGTCATTTCAGGTTTCATCAGAGACCCTGAAGGAATTGTAAAGAATTTCCCAGTTTTTTTTTTTTTTTTGGTTTTGAAATTCCATTTTATAGTGGGTTTGAGCTGATTCTCGCTGCCATGTTTGTGCCAGTCTAGACACACTTGATTCCCTTACGGAGACATATCAATACATAGGTTTTAAGATTCTTACTAGTCAGATATATTCCTCTGCGGGAAATATGGGGTTTTGAGTCCCTTTCACTGAGGAAGGTGTAGGTCTTGTCTATTCCATAGTTGGTTTTTGGAACGGTACCTGTGCTTATATCAAACTCTGGTTTTATGCATCACCCCACCTCTCCTTCCCCCTTAAGCAGGCATAAGAGTGTTTTCTAAATGTGAGACACTGTTCTCTTTCCTAACTCAGTTCAAGTGTAGCCATGTTTACAGGATCTTCATAAGTGATATCTTATGATAAGTTTCTTTTTCTGTGTGACTTATTTCACTTAGAATCATCGTACCTGAATCCACCCATTTTGCTGCTACTGGTCTTATGACATTGATTTCATGGCTGAGGGATATTCCATCGTACGTAAGTACCACAATTTTTTGAACCATTTTTATATTTCCTGGGATATTTAAGGTGTACCCAAGTTGAGGTCCTTGTAAGCAGTGCAGCCCTAAATTTTGGGGTGGCTGTGTCTTTTTGATTTTCAGTTTTCCCAAGGTATATTCCCTAGACTGGAAGTGCCCTTGGCTCTGTAGCTCTGTTGTTTACTTGTTTTAGGGAACACAATGCACTCCTCCAGAGAGGCAGTTGGCAATTTACATCCCGCCCATCAGCATAACAAGGCACCCTGTTCTCCAGGGCCTGTCTTGCCTTTCTGGTTTTTACACATTTTGTGGATGTCCCTTTTGACCGGTGGGAAGTGATACTTCTTTGTAGTGCAGATTTGCATTGCCCGCTTGCTTGCTTGGCCAAAAAGGGTGTATGCGTTTTCTCCTGAATATATTCAGGAGAAAACGCATACGCCCTTTTGGGCCAAGTGCATCATTGTCGAAGTTGTGCCCCTCTTCCTGTGCTTTAAAGGCGATTCCAACGTACCTCTTGAAATCTGTTTCCTGCTATTCTGCCTCGCTTTCAAGTCCGCCTCGTTGCCTTCCCTCAACAGATTTTTGGACGATAGTTGTCCTTTATTACTCGGCCAGTTTGTGAATTGCTGTGCCCCTGAGCTCCATTTTTCAACTCGTTTTTGGTGAGCTGACCGCAAGTCCAAAATTTTGGTTCAGGATCTATACTGATTCCCGGTGGGTGGCTGAGACTTTGGTTAATTCTTCTTCCTGCCGGGAAATTACAGTGATATGTGCCCGTCCAAATGCCTAACAGCTACTCTCTCATTGGTTCTCCCTCTTCCCTTTCATCCTCTGCCAAATTGGCAACCTGTGCGAACCAGGAGGTTAAAGGGCCTGTCTCTCCAAGTTGGGAGGTTGATAATAAAGCAGATGGAAAGTCAAACCGGAGCACCAGGAGAGGGACTATTCGTTGAGTTTTAGAAACCTTTCGTATTCACAGTGTGTCCGTTCTCTAGGATTCCCGTACATGTTATATCTGTAGTAATATTCCCTTCAACCTGGAGAGTTGGGACCCATGGAATGTGTGCCATGCATTATTGCTTTAAAGGGTCTGCATTTGCTCACCCAATCTCACGAATCCTCTCAGTCCCAAATGTCCAGCCTTATGCCACATCCAGCTGTCATTGTAGATAGGGTCATTTCAGGTTTCATCAGAGACCCTGAAGGAATTGTAAAGAATTTCCCAGTTTTTTTGTTTTATTTTTGAAATTCCTTTTTATAGTGGGTTTGAGCTGATTCTCGCTGCCATATTTATCCCAGTCTAGACACACTTGATTCCCTTACGGAGACATATCAATACATAGGTTTTAAGATTCTTACTAGTCAGATATATTCCTCTGCGGGAAATATGGGGTTTTGAGTCCCTTTCACTGAGGAAGGTGTAGGTCTTGTCTATTCCATAGTTGGTTTTTGGAACGGTACCTGTGCTTATATCAAACTCTGGTTTTATGCATCACCCCACCTCTCCTTCCCCCTTAAGCAGGCATAAGAGTGTTTTCTAAATGTGAGACACTGTTCTCTTTCCTAACTCAGTTCAAGTGTAGCCATGTTTACAGGATCTTCATAAGTGATATCTTATGATAAGTTTCTTTTTCTGTGTGACTTATTTCACTTAGAATCATCGTACCTGAATCCACCCATTTTGCTGCTACTGGTCTTATGACATTGATTTCATGGCTGAGGGATATTCCATCGTACGTAAGTACCACAATTTTTTGAACCATTTTTATATTTCCTGGGATATTTAAGGTGTACCCAAGTTGAGGTCCTTGTAAGCAGTGCAGCCCTAAATTTTGGGGTGGCTGTGTCTTTTTGATTTTCAGTTTTCCCAAGGTATATTCCCTAGACTAGAAGGGCCCTTGGCTCTGTAGCTCTGTTGTTTACTTGTTTTAGGGAACACAATGCACTCCTCCAGAGAGGCAGTTGGCAATTTACATCCCGCCCATCAGCATAACAAGGCTCCCTGTTCTCCAGGGCCTGTCTTGCCTTTCTGGTTTTTACACATTTTGTGGATGTCCCTTTTGACCGGTGGGAAGTGATACTTCTTTGTAGTGCAGATTTGCATTGCCCGCTTGCTTGCTTGGCCAAAAAGGGCGTATGCGTTTTCACCTGAATATATTCAGGAGAAAACGCATACGCCCTTTTGGGCCAAGTGCATCATTGTCGAAGTTGTGCCCCTCTTCCTGTGCTTTAATGGCGATTCCAACGTACCTCTGGAAATCTGTTTCCTGCTATTCTGCCTCGCTTTCAAGTCCGCCTCGTTGCCTTCCCTCAACAGATTTTTGGACGATAGTTGTCCTTTATTACTCGGCCAGTTTGTGAATTGCTGTGCCCCTGAGCTCCATTTTTCAACTCGTTTTTGGTGAGCTGACCGCAAGTCCAAAATTTTGGTTCAGGATCTATACTGATTCCCGGTGGGTGGCTGAGACTTTGGTTAATTCTTCTTCCTGCCGGGAAATTACAGTGATATGTGCCCGTCCAAATGCCTAACAGCTACTCTCTCATTGGTTCTCCCTCTTCCCTTTCATCCTCTGCCAAATTGGCAACCTGTGCGAACCAGGAGGTTAAAGGGGCTGTCTCTCCAAGTTGGGAGGTTGATAATAAAGCAGATGGAAAGTCAAACCGGAGCACCAGGAGAGGGACTATTCGTTGAGTTTTAGAAACCTTTCGTATTCACAGTGTGTCCGTTCTCTAGGATTCCCGTACATGTTATATCTGTAGTAATATTCCCTTCAACCTGGAGAGTTGGGACCCATGGAATGTGTGCCATGCATTATTGCTTTAAAGGGTCTGCATTTGCTCACCCAATCTCACCAATCCTCTCAGTCCCAAGTGTCCAGCCTTATGCCACATCCAGCTGTCATTGTAGATAGGGTCATTTCAGGTTTCATCAGAGACCCTGAAGGAATTGTAAAGAATTTCCCAGTTTTTTTTGTTTTATTTTTGAAATTCCTTTTTATAGTGGGTTTGAGCTGATTCTCGCTGCCATATTTATCCCAGTCTAGACACACTTGATTCCCTTACGGAGACATATCAATACATAGGTTTTAAGATTCTTACTAGTCAGATATATTCCTCTGCGGGAAATATGGGGTTTTGAGTCCCTTTCACTGAGGAAGGTGTAGGTCTTGTCTATTCCATAGTTGGTTTTTGGAACGGTACCTGTGCTTATATCAAACTCTGGTTTTATGCATCACCCCACCTCTCCTTCCCCCTTAAGCAGGCATAAGAGTGTTTTCTAAATGTGAGACACTGTTCTCTTTCCTAACTCAGTTCAAGTGTTGCCATGTTTACAGGATCTTCATAAGTGATATCTTATGATAAGTTTCTTTTTCTGTGTGACTTATTTCACTTAGAATCATCGTACCTGAATCCACCCATTTTGCTGCTACTGGTCTTATGACATTGATTTCATGACTGAGGGATATTCCATCGTACGTAAGTACCACAATTTTTTGAACCATTTTTATATTTCCTGGGATATTTAAGGTGTACCCAAGTTGAGGTCCTTGTAAGCAGTGCAGCCCTAAATTTTGGGGTGGCTGTGTCTTTTTGATTTTCAGTTTTCCCAAGGTATATTCCCTAGACTGGAAGTGCCCTTGGCTCTGTAGCTCTGTTGTTTACTTGTTTTAGGGAACACAATGCACTCCTCCAGAGAGGCAGTTGGCAATTTACATCCCGCCCATCAGCATAACAAGGCACCCTGTTCTCCAGGGCCTGTCTTGCCTTTCTGGTTTTTACACATTTTGTGGATGTCCCTTTTGACCGGTGGGAAGTGATACTTCTTTGTAGTGCAGATTTGCATTGCCCGCTTGCTTGCTTGGCCAAAAAGGGTGTATGCGTTTTCTCCTGAATATATTCAGGAGAAAACGCATACGCCCTTTTGGGCCAAGTGCATCATTGTCGAAGTTGTGCCCCTCTTCCTGTGCTTTAAAGGCGATTCCAACGTACCTCTTGAAATCTGTTTCCTGCTATTCTGCCTCGCTTTCAAGTCCGCCTCGTTGCCTTCCCTCAACAGATTTTTGGACGATAGTTGTCCTTTATTACTCGGCCAGTTTGTGAATTGCTGTGCCCCTGAGCTCCATTTTTCAACTCGTTTTTGGTGAGCTGACCCCAAGTCCAAAATTTTGGTTCAGGATCTATACTGATTCCCGGTGGGTGGCTGAGACTTTGGTTAATTCTTCTTCCTGCCGGGAAATTACAGTGATATGTGCCCGTCCAAATGCCTAACAGCTACTCTCTCATTGGTTCTCCCTCTTCCCTTTCATCCTCTGCCAAATTGGCAACCTGTGCGAACCAGGAGGTTAAAGGGGCTGTCTCTCCAAGTTGGGAGGTTGATAATAAAGCAGATGGAAAGTCAAACCGGAGCACCAGGAGAGGGACTATTCGTTGAGTTTTAGAAACCTTTCGTATTCACAGTGTGTCCGTTCTCTAGGATTCCCGTACATGTTATATCTGTAGTAATATTCCCTTCAACCTGGAGAGTTGGGACCCATGGAATGTGTGCCATGCATTATTGCTTTAAAGGGTCTGCATTTGCTCACCCAATCTCACGAATCCTCTCAGTCCCAAATGTCCAGCCTTATGCCACATCCAGCTGTCATTGTAGATAGGGTCATTTCAGGTTTCATCAGAGACCCTGAAGGAATTGTAAAGAATTTCCCAGTTTTTTTGTTTTATTTTTGAAATTCCTTTTTATAGTGGGTTTGAGCTGATTCTCGCTGCCATATTTATCCCAGTCTAGACACACTTGATTCCCTTACGGAGACATATCAATACATAGGTTTTAAGATTCTTACTAGTCAGATATATTCCTCTGCGGGAAATATGGGGTTTTGAGTCCCTTTCACTGAGGAAGGTGTAGGTCTTGTCTATTCCATAGTTGGTTTTTGGAACGGTACCTGTGCTTATATCAAACTCTGGTTTTATGCATCACCCCACCTCTCCTTCCCCCTTAAGCAGGCATAAGAGTGTTTTCTAAATGTGAGACACTGTTCTCTTTCCTAACTCAGTTCAAGTGTAGCCATGTTTACAGGATCTTCATAAGTGATATCTTATGATAAGTTTCTTTTTCTGTGTGACTTATTTCACTTAGAATCATCGTACCTGAATCCACCCATTTTGCTGCTACTGGTCTTATGACATTGATTTCATGGCTGAGGGATATTCCATCGTACGTAAGTACCACAATTTTTTGAACCATTTTTATATTTCCTGGGATATTTAAGGTGTACCCAAGTTGAGGTCCTTGTAAGCAGTGCAGCCCTAAATTTTGGGGTGGCTGTGTCTTTTTGATTTTCAGTTTTCCCAAGGTATATTCCCTAGACTAGAAGGGCCCTTGGCTCTGTAGCTCTGTTGTTTACTTGTTTTAGGGAACACAATGCACTCCTCCAGAGAGGCAGTTGGCAATTTACATCCCGCCCATCAGCATAACAAGGCTCCCTGTTCTCCAGGGCCTGTCTTGCCTTTCTGGTTTTTACACATTTTGTGGATGTCCCTTTTGACCGGTGGGAAGTGATACTTCTTTGTAGTGCAGATTTGCATTGCCCGCTTGCTTGCTTGGCCAAAAAGGGCGTATGCGTTTTCTCCTGAATATATTCAGGAGAAAACGCATACGCCCTTTTTGGCCAAGTGCATCATTGTCGAAGTTGTGCCCCTCTTCCTGTGCTTTAAAGGCGATTCCAACGTACCTCTTGAAATCTGTTTCCTGCTATTCTGCCTCGCTTTCAAGTCCGCCTCGTTGCCTTCCCTCAACAGATTTTTGGACGATAGTTGTCCTTTATTACTCGGCCAGTTTGTGAAATGCTGTACCCCTGAGCTCCATTTTTCAACTCGTTTTTGGTGAGCTGACCACAAGTCCAAAATTTTCGTTCAGGATCTATACTGATTCCCGGTGGGTGGCTGAGACTTTGGTTAATTCTTCTTCCTGCCTGGAAATTACAGTGATATGTGCCCGTCCAAATGCCTAACAGCTACTCTCTCATTGGTTCTCCCTCTTCCCTTTCATCCTCTGCCAAATTGGCAACCTGTGCGAACCAGGAGGTTAAAGGGGCTGTCTCTCCAAGTTGGGAGGTTGATAATAAAGCAGATGGAAAGTCAAACCGGAGCACCAGGAGAGGGACTATTCGTTGAGTTTTAGAAACCTTTCGTATTCACAGTGTGTCCGTTCTCTAGGATTCCCGTACATGTTATATCTGTAGTAATATTCCCTTCAACCTGGAGAGTTGGGACCCATGGAATGTGTGCCATGCATTATTGCTTTAAAGGGTCTGCATTTGCTCACCCAATCTCACCAATCCTCTCAGTCCCAAGTGTCCAGCCTTATGCCACATCCAGCTGTCATTGTAGATAGGGTCATTTCAGGTTTCATCAGAGACCCTGAAGGAATTGTAAAGAATTTCCCAGTTTTTTTTTTTTTTTTTGGTTTTGAAATTCCATTTTATAGTGGGTTTGAGCTGATTCTCGCTGCCATGTTTGTGCCAGTCTAGACACACTTGATTCCCTTACGGAGACATATCAATACATAGGTTTTAAGATTCTTACTAGTCAGATATATTCCTCTGCGGGAAATATGGGGTTTTGAGTCCCTTTCACTGAGGAAGGTGTAGGTCTTGTCTATTCCATAGTTGGTTTTTGGAACGGTACCTGTGCTTATATCAAACTCTGGTTTTATGCATCACCCCACCTCTCCTTCCCCCTTAAGCAGGCATAAGAGTGTTTTCTAAATGTGAGACACTGTTCTCTTTCCTAACTCAGTTCAAGTGTAGCCATGTTTACAGGATCTTCATAAGTGATATCTTATGATAAGTTTCTTTTTCTGTGTGACTTATTTCACTTAGAATCATCGTACCTGAATCCACCCATTTTGCTGCTACTGGTCTTATGACATTGATTTCATGGCTGAGGGATATTCCATCGTACGTAAGTACCACAATATTTTGAACCATTTTTATATTTCCTGGGATATTTAAGGTGTACCCAAGTTGAGGTCCTTGTAAGCAGTGCAGCCCTAAATTTTGGGGTGGCTGTGTCTTTTTGATTTTCAGTTTTCCCAAGGTATATTCCCTAGACTGGAAGTGCCCTTGGCTCTGTAGCTCTGCTGTTTACTTGTTTTAGGGAACACAATGCACTCCTCCAGAGAGGCAGTTGGCAATTAAAATCCCGCCCATCAGCATAACAAGGCACCCTGTTCTCCAGGGCCTGTCTTGCCTTTCTGGTTTTTACACATTTTGTGGAAGTCCCTTTTGACCGGTGGGAAGAGATACTTCTTTGTAGTGCAGATTTGCATTGCCCGCTTGCTTGCTTGGCCAAAAAGGGCGTATGCGTTTTCTCCTGAATATATTCAGGAGAAAACGCATACGCCCTTTTTGGCCAAGTGCATCATTGTCAAAGTTGTGCCCCTCTTCCTGTGCTTTAAAGGCGATTCCAACGTACCTCTTGAAATCTGTTTCCTGCTATTCTGCCTCGCTTTCAAGTCCGCCTCGTTGCCTTCCCTCAACAGATTTTTGGACGATAGTTGTCCTTTATTACTCGGCCAGTTTGTGAATTGCTGTGCCCCTGAGCTCCATTTTTCAACTCATTTTTGGTGAGCTGACCGCAAGTCCAAAATTTTGGTTCAGGATCTATACTGATTCCCGGTGGGTGGCTGAGACTTTGGTTAATTCTTCTTCCTGCCGGGAAATTACAGTGATATGTGCCCGTCCAAATGCCTAACAGCTACTCTCTCATTGGTTCTCCCTCTTCCCTTTCATCCTCTGCCAAATTGGCAACCTGTGCGAACCAGGAGGTTAAAGGGGCTGTCTCTCCAAGTTGGGAGGTTGATAATAAAGCAGATGGAAAGTCAAACCGGAGCACCAGGAGAGGGACTATTCGTTGAGTTTTAGAAACCTTTCGTATTCACAGTGTGTCCGTTCTCTAGGATTCCCGTACATGTTATATCTGTAGTAATATTCCCTTCAACCTGGAGAGTTGGGACCCATGGAATGTGTGCCATGCATTATTGCTTTAAAGGGTCTGCATTTGCTCACCCAATCTCACCAATCCTCTCAGTCCCAAGTGTCCAGCCTTATGCCACATCCAGCTGTCATTGTAGATAGGGTCATTTCAGGTTTCATCAGAGACACTGAAGGAATTGTAAAGAATTTCCCAGTTTTTTTTGTTTTATTTTTGAAATTCCTTTTTATAGTGGGTTTGAGCTGATTCTCGCTGCCATATTTATCCCAGTCTAGACACACTTGATTCCCTTACGGAGACATATCAATACATAGGTTTTAAGATTCTTACTAGTCAGATATATTCCTCTGCGGGAAATATGGGGTTTTGAGTCCCTTTCACTGAGGAAGGTGTAGGTCTTGTCTATTCCATAGTTGGTTTTTGGAACGGTACCTGTGCTTATATCAAACTCTGGTTTTATGCATCACCCCACCTCTCCTTCCCCCTTAAGCAGGCATAAGAGTGTTTTCTAAATGTGAGACACTGTTCTCTTTCCTAACTCAGTTCAAGTGTAGCCATGTTTACAGGATCTTCATAAGTGATATCTTATGATAAGTTTCTTTTTCTGTGTGACTTATTTCACTTAGAATCATCGTACCTGAATCCACCCATTTTGCTGCTACTGGTCTTATGACATTGATTTCATGGCTGAGGGATATTCCATCGTACGTAAGTACCACAATTTTTTGAACCATTTTTATATTTCCTGGGATATTTAAGGTGTACCCAAGTTGAGGTCCTTGTAAGCAGTGCAGCCCTAAATTTTGGGGTGGCTGTGTCTTTTTGATTTTCAGTTTTCCCAAGGTATATTCCCTAGACTGGAAGTGCCCTTGGCTCTGTAGCTCTGTTGTTTACTTGTTTTAGGGAACACAATGCACTCCTCCAGAGAGGCAGTTGGCAATTTACATCCCGCCCATCAGCATAACAAGGCACCCTGTTCTCCAGGGCCTGTCTTGCCTTTCTGGTTTTTACACATTTTGTGGATGTCCCTTTTGACCGGTGGGAAGTGATACTTCTTTGTAGTGCAGATTTGCATTGCCCGCTTGCTTGCTTGGCCAAAAAGGGTGTATGCGTTTTCTCCTGAATATATTCAGGAGAAAACGCATACGCCCTTTTGGGCCAAGTGCATCATTGTCGAAGTTGTGCCCCTCTTCCTGTGCTTTAAAGGCGATTCCAACGTACTTCTGGAAATCTGTTTCCTGCTATTCTGCCTCGCTTTCAAGTCCGCCTCGTTGCCTTCCCTCAACAGATTTTTGGACGATAGTTGTCCTTTATTACTCGGCCAGTTTGTGAATTGCTGTGCCCCTGAGCTCCATTTTTCAACTCGTTTTTGGTGAGCTGACCGCAAGTCCAAAATTTTGGTTCAGGATCTATACTGATTCCCGGTGGGTGGCTGAGACTTTGGTTAATTCTTCTTCCTGCCGGGAAATTACAGTGATATGTGCCCGTCCAAATGCCTAACAGCTACTCTCTCATTGGTTCTCCCTCTTCCCTTTCATCCTCTGCCAAATTGGCAACCTGTGCGAACCAGGAGGTTAAAGGGGCTGTCTCTCCAAGTTGGGAGGTTGATAATAAAGCAGATGGAAAGTCAAACCGGAGCACCAGGAGAGGGACTATTCGTTGAGTTTTAGAAACCTTTCGTATTCACAGTGTGTCCATTCTCTAGGATTCCCGTACATGTTATATCTGTAGTAATATTCCCTTCAACCTGGAGAGTTGGGACCCATGGAATGTGTGCCATGCATTATTGCTTTAAAAGGTCTGCATTTGCTCACCCAATCTCACCAATCCTCTCAGTCCCAAGTGTCCAGCCTTATGCCACATCCAGCTGTCATTGTAGATAGGGTCATTTCAGGTTTCATCAGAGACCCTGAAGGAATTGTAAAGAATTTCCCAGTTTTTTTTGTTTTATTTTTGAAATTCCTTTTTATAGTGGGTTTGAGCTGATTCTCGCTGCCATATTTATCCCAGTCTAGACACACTTGATTCCCTTACGGAGACATATCAATACATAGGTTTTAAGATTCTTACTAGTCAGATATATTCCTCTGCGGGAAATATGGGGTTTTGAGTCCCTTTCACTGAGGAAGGTGTAGGTCTTGTCTATTCCATAGTTGGTTTTTGGAACGGTACCTGTGCTTATATCAAACTCTGGTTTTATGCATCACCCCACCTCTCCTTCCCCCTTAAGCAGGCATAAGAGTGTTTTCTAAATGTGAGACACTGTTCTCTTTCCTAACTCAGTTCAAGTGTAGCCATGTTTACAGGATCTTCATAAGTGATATCTTATGATAAGTTTCTTTTTCTGTGTGACTTATTTCACTTAGAATCATCGTACCTGAATCCACCCATTTTGCTGCTACTGGTCTTATGACATTGATTTCATGGCTGAGGGATATTCCATCGTACGTAAGTACCACAATTTTTTGAACCATTTTTATATTTCCTGGGATATTTAAGGTGTACCAAAGTTGAGGTCCTTGTAAGCAGTGCAGCCCTAAATTTTGGGGTGGCTGTGTCTTTTTGATTTTCAGTTTTCCCAAGGTATATTCCCTAGACTGGAAGTTCCCTTGGCTCTGTAGCTCTGTTGTTTACTTGTTTTAGGGAACACAATGCACTCCTCCAGAGAGGCAGTTGGCAATTTACATCCCGCCCATCAGCATAACAAGGCACCCTGTTCTCCAGGGCCTGTCTTGCCTTTCTGGTTTTTACACATTTTGTGGATGTCCCTTTTGACCGTTGGGAAGTGATACTTCTTTGTAGTGCAGATTTGCATTGCCCGCTTGCTTGCTTGGCCAAAAAGGGTGTATGCGTTTTCTCCTGAATATATTCAGGAGAAAACGCATACGCCCTTTTGGGCCAAGTGCATCATTGTCGAAGTTGTGCCCCTCTTCCTGTGCTTTAAAGGCGATTCCAACGTACCTCTGGAAATCTGTTTTCTGCTATTCTGCCTCGCTTTCAAGTCCGCCTCGTTGCCTTCCCTCAACAGATTTTTGGACGATAGTTGTCCTTTATTACTCGGCCAGTTTGTGAATTGCTGTGCCCCTGAGCTCCATTTTTCAACTCGTTTTTGGTGAGCTGACCGCAAGTCCAAAATTTTGGTTCAGGATCTATACTGATTCCCGGTGGGTGGCTGAGACTTTGGTTAATTCTTCTTCCTGCCGGGAAAGTACAGTGATATGTGCCCGTCCAAATGCCTAACAGCTACTCTCTCATTGGTTCTCCCTCTTCCCTTTCATCCTCTGCCAAATTGGCAACCTGTGCGAACCAGGAGGTTAAAGGGGCTGTCTCTCCAAGTTGGGAGGTTGATAATAAAGCAGATGGAAAGTCAAACCGGAGCACCAGGAGAGGGACTATTCGTTGAGTTTTAGAAACCTTTCGTATTCACAGTGTGTCCGTTCTCTAGGATTCCCGTACATGTTATATCTGTAGTAATATTCCCTTCAACCTGGAGAGTTGGGACCCATGGAATGTGTGCCATGCATTATTGCTTTAAAGGGTCTGCATTTGCTCACCCAATCTCAACAATCCTCTCAGTCCCAAGTGTCCAGCCTTATGCCACATCCAGCTGTCATTGTAGATAGGGTCATTTCAGGTTTCTTCAGAGACCCTGAAGGAATTGTAAAGAATTTCCCAGTTTTTTTTGTTTTATTTTTGAAATTCCTTTTTATAGTGGGTTTGAGCTGATTCTCGCTGCCATATTTATCCCAGTCTAGACACACTTGATTCCCTTACGGAGACATATCAATACATAGGTTTTAAGATTCTTACTAGTCAGATATATTCCTCTGCGGGAAATATGGGGTTTTGAGTCCCTTTCACTGAGGAAGGTGTAGGTCTTGTCTATTCCATAGTTGGTTTTTGGAACGGTACCTGTGCTTATATCAAACTCTGGTTTTATGCATCACCCCACCTCTCCTTCCCCCTTAAGCAGGCATAAGAGTGTTTTCTAAATGTGAGACACTGTTCTCTTTCCTAACTCAGTTCAAGTGTAGCCATGTTTACAGGATCTTCATAAGTGATATCTTATGATAAGTTTCTTTTTCTGTGTGACTTATTTCACTTAGAATCATCGTACCTGAATCCACCCATTTTGCTGCTACTGGTCTTATGACATTGACTTCATGGCTGAGGGATATTCCATCGTACGTAAGTACCACAATTTTTTGAACCGTTTTTATATTTCCTGGGATATTTAAGTTGTACACAATTTGAGGTCCTTGTAAGCAGTGCAGCCCTAAATTTTGGGGTGGCTGTGTCTTTTTGATTTTCAGTTTTCCCAAGGTATATTCCCTAGACTGGAAGTGCCCTTGGCTCTGTAGCTCTGTTGTTTACTTGTTTTAGGGAACACAATGCACTCCTCCAGAGAGGCAGTTGGCAATTTACATCCCGCCCATCAGCATAACAAGGCACCCTGTTCTCCAGGGCCTGTCTTGCCTTTCTGGTTTTTACACATTTTGTGGATGTCCCTTTTGACCGGTGGGAAGTGATACTTCTTTGTAGTGCAGATTTGCATTGCCCGCTTGCTTGCTTGGCCAAAAAGGGTGTATGCGTTTTCACCTGAATATATTCAGGAGAAAACGCATACGCCCTTTTGGGCCAAGTGCATCATTGTCGAAGTTGTGCCCCTCTTCCTGTGCTTTAAAGGCGATTCCAACGTACCTCTGGAAATCTGTTTCCTGCTATTCTGCCTCGCTTTCAAGTCCGCCTCGTTGCCTTCCCTCAACAGATTTTTGGACGATAGTTGTCCTTTATTACTCGGCCAGTTTGTGAATTGCTGTGCCCCTGAGCTCCATTTTTCAACTCGTTTTTGGTGAGCTGACCGCAAGTCCAAAATTTTGGTTCAGGATCTATACTGATTCCCGGTGGGTGGCTGAGACTTTGGTTAATTCTTCTTCCTGCCGGGAAATTACAGTGATATGTGCCCGTCCAAATGCCTAACAGCTACTCTCTCATTGGTTCTCCCTCTTCCCTTTCATCCTCTGCCAAATTGGCAACCTGTGCGAACCAGGAGGTTAAAGGGGCTGTCTCTCCAAGTTGGGAGGTTGATAATAAAGCAGATGGAAAGTCAAACCGGAGCACCAGGAGAGGGACTATTCGTTGAGTTTTAGAAACCTTTCGTATTCACAGTGTGTCCGTTCTCTAGGATTCCCGTACATGTTATATCTGTAGTAATATTCCCTTCAACCTGGAGAGTTGGGACCCATGGAATGTGTGCCATGCATTATTGCTTTAAAGGGTCTGCATTTGCTCACCCAATCTCACGAATCCTCTCAGTCCCAAATGTCCAGCCTTATGCCACATCCAGCTGTCATTGTAGATAGGGTCATTTCAGGTTTCATCAGAGACCCTGAAGGAATTGTAAAGAATTTCCCAGTTTTTTTTGTTTTATTTTTGAAATTCCTTCTTATAGTGGGTTTGAGCTGATTCTCGCTGCCATATTTATCCCAGTCTAGACACACTTGATTCCCTTACGGAGACATATCAATACATAGGTTTTAAGATTCTTACTAGTCAGATATATTCCTCTGCGGGAAATATGGGGTTTTGAGTCCCTTTCACTGAGGAAGGTGTAGGTCTTGTCCATTCCATAGTTGGTTTTTGGAACGGTACCTGTGCTTATATGAAACTCTGGTTTTATGCATCATCCCACCTCTCCTTCCCCCTTAAGCAGGCATAAGAGTGTTTTCTAAATGTGAGACACTGTTCTCTTTCCTAACTCAGTTCAAGTGTAGCCATGTTTACAGGATCTTCATAAGTGATATCTTATGATAAGTTTCTTTTTCTGTGTGACTTATTTCACTTAGAATCATCGTACCTGTATCCACCCATTTTGCTGCTACTGGTCTTATGACATTGATTTCATGGCTGAGGGATATTCCATCGTACGTAAGTACCACAATTTTTTGAACCATTTTTATATTTCCTGGGATATTTAAGGTGTACCCAAGTTGAGGTCCTTGTAAGCAGTGCAGCCCTAAATTTTGGGGTGGCTGTGTCTTTTTGATTTTCAGTTTTCCCAAGGTATATTCCCTAGACTGGAAGTGCCCTTGGCTCTGTAGCTCTGTTGTTTACTTGTTTTAGGGAACACAATGCACTCCTCCAGAGAGGCAGTTGGCAATTTACATCCCGCCCATCAGCATAACAAGGCTCCCTGTTCTCCAGGGCCTGTCTTGCCTTTCTGGTTTTTACACATTTTGTGGATGTCCCTTTTGACCGGTGGGAAGTGATACTTCTTTGTAGTGCAGATTTGCATTGCCCGCTTGCTTGCTTGGCCAAAAAGGGCGTATGCATTTTCTCCTGAATATATTCAGGAGAAAACGCATACGCCCTTTTTGGCCAAGTGCATCATTGTCGAAGTTGTGCCCCTCTTCCTGTGCTTTAAAGGCGATTCCAACGTACCTCTGGAAATCTGTTTCCTGCTATTCTGCCTCGCTTTCAAGTCCGCCTCATTGCCTTCCCTCAACAGATTTTTGGACGATAGTTGTCCTTTATTACTCGGCCAGTTTGTGAATTGCTGTGCCCCTGAGCTCCATTTTTCAACTCGTTTTTGGTGAGCTGACCGCAAGTCCAAAATTTTGGTTCAGGATCTATACTGATTCCCAGTGGGTGGCTGAGACTTTGGTTAATTCTTCTTCCTGCCGGGAAATTACAGTGATATGTGCCCGTCCAAATGCCTAACAGCTACTCTCTCATTGGTTCTCCCTCTTCCCTTTCATCCTCTGCCAAATTGGCAACCTGTGCGAACCAGGAGGTTAAAGGGGCTGTCTCTCCAAGTTGGGAGGTTGATAATAAAGCAGATGGAAAGTCAAACCGGAGCACCAGGAGAGGGTCTATTCGTTGAGTTTTAGAAACCTTTTGTATTCACAGTGTGTCCGTTCTCTAGGATTCCCGTACATGTTATATCTGTAGTAATATTCCCTTCAACCTGGAGAGTTGGGACCCATGGAATGTGTGCCATGCATTATTGCTTTAAAGGGTCTGCATGTGCTCACCCAATCTCACCAATCCTCTCAGTCCCAAGTGTCCAGCCTTATGCCACATCCAGCTGTCATTGTAGATAGGGTCATTTCAGGTTTCATCAGAGACCCTGAAGGAATTGTAAAGAATTTCCCAGTTTTTTTTGTTTTATTTTTGAAATTCCTTTTTATAGTGGGTTTGAGCTGATTCTCGCTGCCATATTTATCCCAGTCTAGACACACTTGATTCCCTTACGGAGACATATCAATACATAGGTTTTAAGATTCTTACTAGTCAGATATATTCCTCTGCGGGAAATATGGGGTTTTGAGTCCCTTTCACTGAGGAAGGTGTAGGTCTTGTCTATTCCATAGTTGGTTTTTGGAACGGTACCTGTGCTTATATCAAACTCTGGTTTTATGCATCACCCCACCTCTCCTTCCCCCTTAAGCAGGCATAAGAGTGTTTTCTAAATGTGAGACACTGTTCTCTTTCCTAACTCAGTTCAAGTGTAGCCATGTTTACAGGATCTTCATAAGTGATATCTTATGATAAGTTTCTTTTTCTGTGTGACTTATTTCACTTAGAATCATCGTACCTGAATCCACCCATTTTGCTGCTACTGGTCTTATGACATTGATTTCATGGCTGAGGGATATTCCATCGTACGTAAGTACCACAATTTTTTGAACCATTTTTATATTTCCTGGGATATTTAAGGTGTACCCAAGTTGAGGTCCTTGTAAGCAGTGCAGCCCTAAATTTTGGGGTGGCTGTGTCTTTTTGATTTTCAGTTTTCCCAAGGTATATTCCCTAGACTGGAAGTGCCCTTGGCTCTGTAGCTCTGTTGTTTACTTGTTTTAGGGAACACAATGCACTCCTCCAGAGAGGCAGTTGGCAATTTACATCCCGCCCATCAGCATAACAAAGCACCCTGTTCTCCAGGGCCTGTCTTGCCTTTCTGGTTTTTACACATTTTGTGGATGTCCCTTTTGACCGGTGGGAAGTGATACTTCTTTGTAGTGCAGATTTGCATTGCCCGCTTGCTTGCTTGGCCAAAAAGGGTGTATGCGTTTTCTCCTGAATATATTCAGGAGAAAACGCATACACCCTTTTGGGCCAAGTGCATCATTGTCGAAGTTGTGCCCCTCTTCCTGTGCTTTAAAGGCGATTCCAACGTACCTCTTGAAATCTGTTTCCTGCTATTCTGCCTCGCTTTCAAGTCCGCCTCGTTGCCTTCCCTCAACAGATTTTTGGACGATAGTTGTCCTTTATTACTCGGCCAGTTTGTGAATTGCTGTGCCCCTGAGCTCCATTTTTCAACTCGTTTTTGGTGAGCTGACCGCAAGTCCAAAATTTTGGTTCAGGATCTATACTGATTCCCGGTGGGTGGCTGAGACTTTGGTTAATTCTTCTTCCTGCCGGGAAATTACAGTGATATGTGCCCGTCCAAATGCCTAACAGCTACTCTCTCATTGGTTCTCCCTCTTCCCTTTCATCCTCTGCCAAATTGGCAACCTGTGCGAACCAGGAGGTTAAAGGGGCTGTCTCTCCAAGTTGGGAGGTTGATAATAAAGCAGATGGAAAGTCAAACCGGAGCACCAGGAGAGGGACTATTCGTTGAGTTTTAGAAACCTTTCGTATTCACAGTGTGTCCGTTCTCTAGGATTCCCGTACATGTTATATCTGTAGTAATATTCCCTTCAACCTGGAGAGTTGGGACCCATGGAATGTGTGCCATGCATTATTGCTTTAAAGGGTCTGCATTTGCTCACCCAATCTCACCAATCCTCTCAGTCCCAAATGTCCAGCCTTATGCCACATCCAGCTGTCATTGTAGATAGGGTCATTTCAGGTTTCATCAGAGACCCTGAAGGAATTGTAAAGAATTTCCCAGTTTTTTTTGTTTTATTTTTGAAATTCCTTCTTATAGTGGGTTTGAGCTGATTCTCGCTGCCATATTTATCCCAGTCTAGACACACTTGATTCCCTTACGGAGACATATCAATACATAGGTTTTAAGATTCTTACTAGTCAGATATATTCCTCTGCGGGAAATATGGGGTTTTGAGTCCCTTTCACTGAGGAAGGTGTAGGTCTTGTCCATTCCATAGTTGGTTTTTGGAACGGTACCTGTGCTTATATGAAACTCTGGTTTTATGCATCATCCCACCTCTCCTTCCCCCTTAAGCAGGCATAAGAGTGTTTTCTAAATGTGAGACACTGTTCTCTTTCCTAACTCAGTTCAAGTGTAGCCATGTTTACAGGATCTTCATAAGTGATATCTTATGATAAGTTTCTTTTTCTGTGTGACTTATTTCACTTAGAATCATCGTACCTGTATCCACCCATTTTGCTGCTACTGGTCTTATGACATTGATTTCATGGCTGAGGGATATTCCATCGTACGTAAGTACCACAATTTTTTGAACCATTTTTATATTTCCTGGGATATTTAAGGTGTACCCAAGTTGAGGTCCTTGTAAGCAGTGCAGCCCTAAATTTTGGGGTGGCTGTGTCTTTTTGATTTTCAGTTTTCCCAAGGTATATTCCCTAGACTGGAAGTGCCCTTGGCTCTGTAGCTCTGTTGTTTACTTGTTTTAGGGAACACAATGCACTCCTCCAGAGAGGCAGTTGGCAATTTACATCCCGCCCATCAGCATAACAAGGCTCCCTGTTCTCCAGGGCCTGTCTTGCCTTTCTGGTTTTTACACATTTTGTGGATGTCCCTTTTGACCGGTGGGAAGTGATACTTCTTTGTAGTGCAGATTTGCATTGCCCGCTTGCTTGCTTGGCCAAAAAGGGCGTATGCATTTTCTCCTGAATATATTCAGGAGAAAACGCATACGCCCTTTTTGGCCAAGTGCATCATTGTCGAAGTTGTGCCCCTCTTCCTGTGCTTTAAAGGCGATTCCAACGTACCTCTGGAAATCTGTTTCCTGCTATTCTGCCTCGCTTTCAAGTCCGCCTCGTTGCCTTCCCTCAACAGATTTTTGGACGATAGTTGTCCTTTATTACTCGGCCAGTTTGTGAATTGCTGTGCCCCTGAGCTCCATTTTTCAACTCGTTTTTGGTGAGCTGACCGCAAGTCCAAAATTTTGGTTCAGGATCTATACTGATTCCCAGTGGGTGGCTGAGACTTTGGTTAATTCTTCTTCCTGCCGGGAAATTACAGTGATATGTGCCCGTCCAAATGCCTAACAGCTACTCTCTCATTGGTTCTCCCTCTTCCCTTTCATCCTCTGCCAAATTGGCAACCTGTGCGAACCAGGAGGTTAAAGGGGCTGTCTCTCCAAGTTGGGAGGTTGATAATAAAGCAGATGGAAAGTCAAACCGGAGCACCAGGAGAGGGTCTATTCGTTGAGTTTTAGAAACCTTTTGTATTCACAGTGTGTCCGTTCTCTAGGATTCCCGTACATGTTATATCTGTAGTAATATTCCCTTCAACCTGGAGAGTTGGGACCCATGGAATGTGTGCCATGCATTATTGCTTTAAAGGGTCTGCATGTGCTCACCCAATCTCACCAATCCTCTCAGTCCCAAGTGTCCAGCCTTATGCCACATCCAGCTGTCATTGTAGATAGGGTCATTTCAGGTTTCATCAGAGACCCTGAAGGAATTGTAAAGAATTTCCCAGTTTTTTTTGTTTTATTTTTGAAATTCCTTTTTATAGTGGGTTTGAGCTGATTCTCGCTGCCATATTTATCCCAGTCTAGACACACTTGATTCCCTTACGGAGACATATCAATACATAGGTTTTAAGATTCTTACTAGTCAGATATATTCCTCTGCGGGAAATATGGGGTTTTGAGTCCCTTTCACTGAGGAAGGTGTAGGTCTTGTCTATTCCATAGTTGGTTTTTGGAACGGTACCTGTGCTTATATCAAACTCTGGTTTTATGCATCACCCCACCTCTCCTTCCCCCTTAAGCAGGCATAAGAGTGTTTTCTAAATGTGAGACACTGTTCTCTTTCCTAACTCAGTTCAAGTGTAGCCATGTTTACAGGATCTTCATAAGTGATATCTTATGATAAGTTTCTTTTTCTGTGTGACTTATTTCACTTAGAATCATCGTACCTGAATCCACCCATTTTGCTGCTACTGGTCTTATGACATTGATTTCATGGCTGAGGGATATTCCATCGTACGTAAGTACCACAATTTTTTGAACCATTTTTATATTTCCTGGGATATTTAAGGTGTACCCAAGTTGAGGTCCTTGTAAGCAGTGCAGCCCTAAATTTTGGGGTGGCTGTGTCTTTTTGATTTTCAGTTTTCCCAAGGTATATTCCCTAGACTGGAAGTGCCCTTGGCTCTGTAGCTCTGTTGTTTACTTGTTTTAGGGAACACAATGCACTCCTCCAGAGAGGCAGTTGGCAATTTACATCCCGCCCATCAGCATAACAAAGCACCCTGTTCTCCAGGGCCTGTCTTGCCTTTCTGGTTTTTACACATTTTGTGGATGTCCCTTTTGACCGGTGGGAAGTGATACTTCTTTGTAGTGCAGATTTGCATTGCCCGCTTGCTTGCTTGGCCAAAAAGGGTGTATGCGTTTTCTCCTGAATATATTCAGGAGAAAACGCATACACCCTTTTGGGCCAAGTGCATCATTGTCGAAGTTGTGCCCCTCTTCCTGTGCTTTAAAGGCGATTCCAACGTACCTCTTGAAATCTGTTTCCTGCTATTCTGCCTCGCTTTCAAGTCCGCCTCGTTGCCTTCCCTCAACAGATTTTTGGACGATAGTTGTCCTTTATTACTCGGCCAGTTTGTGAATTGCTGTGCCCCTGAGCTCCATTTTTCAACTCGTTTTTGGTGAGCTGACCGCAAGTCCAAAATTTTGGTTCAGGATCTATACTGATTCCCGGTGGGTGGCTGAGACTTTGGTTAATTCTTCTTCCTGCCGGGAAATTACAGTGATATGTGCCCGTCCAAATGCCTAACAGCTACTCTCTCATTGGTTCTCCCTCTTCCCTTTCATCCTCTGCCAAATTGGCAACCTGTGCGAACCAGGAGGTTAAAGGGGCTGTCTCTCCAAGTTGGGAGGTTGATAATAAAGCAGATGGAAAGTCAAACCGGAGCACCAGGAGAGGGACTATTCGTTGAGTTTTAGAAACCTTTCGTATTCACAGTGTGTCCATTCTCTAGGATTCCCGTACATGTTATATCTGTAGTAATATTCCCTTCAACCTGGAGAGTTGGGACCCATGGAATGTGTGCCATGCATTATTGCTTTAAAGGGTCTGCATTTGCTCACCCAATCTCACCAATCCTCTCAGTCCCAAGTGTCCAGCCTTATGCCACATCCAGCTGTCATTGTAGATAGGGTCATTTCAGGTTTCATCAGAGACCCTGAAGGAATTGTAAAGAATTTCCCAGTTTTTTTTGTTTTATTTTTGAAATTCCTTTTTATAGTGGGTTTGAGCTGATTCTCGCTGCCATATTTATCCCAGTCTAGACACACTTGATTCCCTTACGGAGACATATCAATACATAGGTTTTAAGATTCTTACTAGTCAGATATATTCCTCTGCGGGAAATATGGGGTTTTGAGTCCCTTTCACTGAGGAAGGTGTAGGTCTTGTCTATTCCATAGTTGGTTTTTGGAACGGTACCTGTGCTTATATCAAACTCTGGTTTTATGCATCACCCCACCTCTCCTTCCTCCTTAAGCAGGCATAAGAGTGTTTTCTAAATGTGAGACACTGTTCTCTTTCCTAACTCAGTTCAAGTGTAGCCATGTTTACAGGATCTTCATAAGTGATATCTTATGATAAGTTTCTTTTTCTGTGTGACTTATTTCACTTAGAATCATCGTACCTGAATCCACCCATTTTGCTGCTACTGGTCTTATGACATTGATTTCATGGCTGAGGGATATTCCATCGTACGTAAGTACCACAATTTTTTGAACCATTTTTATATTTCCTGGGATAATTAAGGTGTACCCAAGTTGAGGTCCTTGTAAGCAGTGCAGCCCTAAATTTTGGGGTGGCTGTGTCTTTTTGATTTTCAGTTTTCCCAAGGTATATTCCCTAGACTGGAAGTGCCCTTGGCTCTGTAGCTCTGTTGTTTACTTGTTTTAGGGAACACAATGCACGCCTCCAGAGAGGCAGTTGGCAATTTACATCCCGCCCATCAGCATAACAAGGCTCCCTGTTCTCCAGGGCCTGTCTTGCCTTTCTGGTTTTTACACATTTTGTGGATGTCCCTTTTGACCGGTGGGAAGTGATACTTCTTTGTAGTGCAGATTTGCATTGCCCGCTTGCTTGCTTGGCCAAAAAGGGCGTATGCGTTTTCTCCTGAATATATTCAGGAGAAAACGCATACGCCCTTTTTGGCCAAGTGCATCATTGTCGAAGTTGTGCCCCTCTTCCTGTGCTTTAAAGGCGATTCCAACGTACCTCTTGAAATCTGTTTCCTGCTATTCTGCCTCGCTTTCAAGTCCGCCTCGTTGCCTTCCCTCAACAGATTTTTGGACGATAGTTGTCCTTTATTACTCGGCCAGTTTGTGAATTGCTGTGCCCCTGAGCTCCATTTTTCAACTCGTTTTTGGTGAGCTGACCTCAAGTCCAAAATTTGGTTCAGGATCTATACTGATTCCCGGTGGGTGGCTGAGACTTTGGTTAATTCTTCTTCCTGCCGGGAAATTACATTGATATGTGCCCGTCCAAATGCCTAACAGCTACTCTCTCATTGGTTCTCCCTCTTCCCTTTCATCCTCTGCCAAATTGGCAACCTGTGCGAACCAGGAGGTTAAAGGGGCTGTCTCTCCAAGTTGGGAGGTTGATAGTAAAGCAGATGGAAAGTCAAACCGGAGCACCAGGAAAGGGACTATTCGTTGAGTTTTAGAAACCTTTCGTATTCACAGTGTGTCCGTTCTCTAGGTTTCCCGTACATTTTATAACTGTAGTAATATTCCCTTCAACCTGGAGAGTTGGGACACATGGCATGTGTGCCATGCATTATTGCTTTAAATGGTCTGCATTTGTTCACCGAATCTCACCAATCCTCTCAGTCCAAAGTGTCCAGTCTTATGCCACATCCAGCTGTCGTTGTAGATAGGGTCATTCCAGGTTTCATCAGAGACCCTGAAGGAATTGTAAAGAATTTCCCAGTTTTTTTGTTTTGTTTTTGAAATTCCTTTTTTTATAGTGGGTTTGAGCTGATTCTCGCTGCCATGTTTATGCCAGTCTAGACACACTTGATTCCCTTACGGAGACATATCAATACATAGGTTTTAAGATTCTTACTAGTCAGATATATTCCTCTGCGGGAAATATGGGGTTTTGAGTCCCTTTCACTGAGGAAGGTGTAGGTCTTGTCTATTCCATAGTTGGTTTTCGGAACGGTACCTGTGCTTATATCAAACTCTGGTTTTATGCATCACCCCACCTCTCCTTCCCCCTTAAGCAGGCATAAGAGTGTTTTCTAAATGTGAGACACTGTTCTCTTTCCTAACTCAGTTCAAGTGTAGCCATGTTTACAGGATCTTCATAAGTGATATCTTATGATAAGTTTCTTTTTCTGTGTGACTTATTTCACTTAGAATCATCGTACCTGAATCCACCCATTTTGCTGCTACTGTTCTTATGACATTGATTTCATGGCTGAGGGATATTCCATCGTACGTAAGTACCACAATTTTTTGAACCATTTTTATATTTCCTGGGATATTTAAGGTGTACCCAAGTTGAGGTCCTTGTAAGCAGTGCAGCCCTAAATTTTGGGGTGGCTGTGTCTTTTTGATTTTCAGTTTTCCCAAGGTATATTCCCTAGACTGGAAGTGCCCTTGGCTTTGTAGCTCTGTTGTTTACTTGTTTTAGGGAACACAATGCACTCCTCCAGAGAGGCAGTTGGCAATTTACATCCCGCCCATCAGCATAACAAGGCTCCCTGTTCTCCAGGGCCTGTCTTGCCTTTCTGGTTTTTACACATTTTGTGGATGTCCCTTTTCACTGGTGGGAAGTGATACTTCTTTGTAGTGCAGATTTGCATTGCCCGATTGCTTGCTTGGCCAAAAAGGGCGTATGCGTTTTCTCTTGAATATATTCAGGAGAAAACGCATACGCCCTTTATGGCCACGTGCATCATTGTCGAAGTTGTGCCCCTCTTCCTGTGCTTTAAAGGCGATTCCAACGTACCTCTTGAAATCTGTTTCCTGCTATTCTGCCTCGCTTCCAAGTCCGCCTCGTTGCCTTCCCTCAACAGATTTTTGGACGATAGTTGTCCTTTATTACTCGGCCAGTTTGTGAATTGCTGTGCCACTGAGCTCCATTTTTCCACTCATTTTTGGTGAGCTGACCGCAGGTCCAAAATTTTGGTTCAGGACCTATACTGGTTCCCGGTGGGTGGCTGAGACTTTGGTTAATTCTTCTTCCTGCCGGGAAATTACAGTGATATGTGCCCGTCCAAATGTCTAACAGCTACTCTCTCATTGGTTCTCCCTCTTCCCTTTCATCCTCTGCCAAATTGGCAACGTGTGCGAACCAGGAGGTTAAAGGGGCTGTCTCTCCAAGTTGGGAGGTTGATAGTAAAGCAGATGGAAAGTCAAACCTGAGCACCAGGAGAGGGACTATACGTTGAGTTTTAGAAACCTTTCGTATTCACAGTGTGTCCGTTCTCTAGGTTTCCCGTACATGTTATAGCTGTAGTAATATTCTCTCAACCTGGAGAGTTGGGACCCATGGAATGGGTGCCATGCATTATTGCTTTAAAGGGTCTGCATTTGCTCACCCAATCTCACCAATCCTCTCAGTCCCAAGTGTCCAGCCTTATGCCACATCCAGCTGTCGTTGTAGATAGGGTCATTCCAGGTTTCATCAGAGACCCTGAAGGAATTGTAAAGAATTTCCCAGTTGTTTTGATTTATTTTTGAAATTCCTTTTTATAGTGGGTTTGAGCTGATTCTCGCTGCCATGTTTATGCCAGTCTAGACACACTTGATTCCCTTACGGAGACATATCAATACATAGGTTTTAAGATTCTTACTAGTCAGATATATTCCTCTGCGGGAAATATGGGGTTTTGAGTCCCTTTCACTGAGGAAGGTGTAGCTCTTGTCTATTCCATAGTTGGTTTTTGGAACGGTACCTGTGCTTATATCAAACTCTGGTTTTATGCATCACCCCACCTCTCCTTCCCCCTTAAGCAGGCATAAGAGTGTTTTCTAAATGTGAGACACTGTTCTCTTTCCTAACTCAGTTCAAGTGTAGCCATGTTTACAGGATCTTCATAAGTGATATCTTATGATAAGTTTCTTTTTCTCTGTGACTTATTTCACTTAAAATCATCGTACCTGAATCCACCCATTTTGCTGCTACTGGTCTTCTGTCATTGATTTCATGGCTGAGGCATATTCCATCGTACGTAAGTACCACAATTTTTTGAACCATTTTTATATTTCCTGGGATATTTAAGGTGTACCCAAGTTGAGGTCCTTGTAAGCAGTGCAGCCCTAAATTTTGGGGTGGCTCTGTCTTATTGATTTTCAGTTATCCCAAGGTATATTCCCTAGACTGGAAGTGCCCTTGGCTCTGTAGCTCTGTTGTTTACTTGTTTTAGGGAACACAATGCACTCCTCCAGAGAGGCAGTTGGCAATTTACATCCCGCCCATCAGTATAACAAGGCTCCCTGTTCTCCAGGGCCTGTCTTGCCTTTCTGGTTTTTACACATTTTGTGGATGTCCCTTTTGACCGGTGGGAAGTGATACTTCTTTGTAGTGCAGATTTGCATTGCCCGCTTGCTTGCTTGGCCAAAAAGGGCGTATGCGTTTTCTCCTGAATATATTCAGGAGAAAACGCATATGCCCTTTTTGGCCAAGTGCATCATTGTCGAAGTTGTGCCCCTCTTCCTGTGCTTTAAAGGCGAATCCAATGTACATCTTGAAATCTGTTTCCTGCTATTCTGCCTCGCTTTCAAGTCCGCCTCGTTGCCTTCCCTCAACAGATTTTTGGACGATAGTTGTCCTTTATTACTCGGCCAGTTTGTGAATTGCTGTGCCCCTGAGCTCCATTTTTCAAATCGTTTTTGGTGAGCTGACCGCAAGTCCAAAATTTTGGTTCAGGACCTATACTGGTTCCCGGTGGGTGGCTGAGACTTTGGTTAATTCTTCTTCCTGCCGGGAAATTACAGTGATATGTGCCCGTCCAAATGCCTAACAGCTACTCTCTCATTGGTTCTCCCTCTTCCTTTTAATCCTCTGCCAAATTGGCAACCTGTGTGAACCAGGAGGTTAAAGGGTCTGTCTCTCCAAGTTGGGAGGTTGATAGTAAAGCAGATGGAAAGTCAAACCGGAGCACCAGGAGAGGGACTATTCGTTGAGTTTTAGAAACCTTTCGTATTCACAGTGTGTCCGTTCTCTAGGTTTCCCGTACATGTTATAGCTGTAGTAATATTCCCTTCAACCTGGAGTGTCCGGACCCATGGAATGTGTGCCATGCATTATTGCTTTAAAGGGTCTGCATTTGCTCACCCAATCTCACCTATCCTCTCAGTCCCAAGTGTCCAGCCTTATGCCACATCCAGCTGTCGTTGTAGATAGGGTCATTCCAGGTTTCATCAGAGACCCTGAAGGAAATGTAAAGAATTTCCCAGTTGTTTTGTTTTGGTTTTGAAATTCCTTTTTATAGTGGGTTTGAGCTGATTCTCGCTGCCATGTTTATGCCAGTCTAGACACACATGATTCCCTTATGGAGACATATCAATACATAGGTTTTAAGATTCTTACTAGTAAGATATATTCCTCTGCGGGAAATATGGTGTTTTGAGTCCCTTTCACTGAGGAAGGTGTAGGTCTTGTCTATTCTATAGTTGGTTTTTGGAACGGTACCTGTGCTTATATCAAACTCTGTTTTTATGCATCACCTCACCTCTCCTTCCCCCTTAAGCAGGCATAAGAGTGTTTTCTATATGTGAGACACTGTTCTCTTTCCTAACTCAGTTCAAGTGTATCCATGTTTACAGGATCTTCATAAGTGATATCTTCTGATAAGTTTCTTTTTCTGTGTGACTTATTTTACTTAGAATCATCGTACCTGAATCCACCCATTTTGCTGCTACTGGTCTTATGACATTGATTTCATGGCTGAGGGATATTCCATCGTACATAAGTACCACCATTTTTTGAAGCATTTTTATATTTCCTGGGATATTTAAGGTGTACCCAAGTTGAGGTCCTTGTAAGCAGTGCAGCCCTAAATTTTGGGGTGGCTGTGTCTTTTTGATTTTCAGTTTTCCCAAGGTATATTCCCTAGACTGGATGTGCCCTTGGCTCTGTAGCTCTGTTGTTTACTTGTTTTAGGGAACACAATGCACTCCTCAAGAGAGGCAGTTGGTAATTTACATCCCGCCCATCAGCATAACAAGGCTCCCTGTTCTCCAGGGCCTGTCTTGCCTTTCTGGTTTTTACACATTTTGTGGATGTCCCTTTTGACCGGTGGGAAGTGATACTTCTTTGTAGTGCAGATTTGCATTGCCCGCTTGCTTGCTTGGCCAAAAAGGGCGTATGCGTTTTCTCCTGAATATATTCAGGAGAAAACGCATACGCCCTTTTTGGCCAAGTGCATCATTGTCGAAGTTGTGCCCCTCTTCCTGTGCTTTAAAGGTGATTCCAACGTACCTCTTGAAATCTGTTTCCTGCTATTCTGCCTCGCTTTCAAGTCCGCCTCGTTGCCTTCCCTCAACAGATTTTTGGACGATAGTTGTCCTTTATTACTCGGCCAGTTTGTGAATTGCTGTGCCCCTGAGCTCCATTTTTCAACTCGTTTTAGGTGAGCTGACCGCAAGTCCAAAATTTTGGTTCAGGAACTATACTGGATCCCGGTGGGTGGCTGAGATTTTGGTTAATTCTTCTTCCTGCCGGGAAATTACAGTGATATGTGCCCGTCCAAATGCCTAACAGCTACTCTCTCATTGGTTCTCCCTCTTCCCTTTCATCCTCTGCCAAATTGGCAACCTGTGCGAACCAGGAGGTTAAAGGGGCTGTCTCTCCAAGTTGGGAGGTTGATAGTAAAGCAGGTGGAAAGTCAAACCGGAGCACCAGGAGAGGGACTATTCGTTGAGTTTTAGAAACCTTTCATATTCACAGTGTGTCCGTTCTCTAGGTTTCCCGTACATGTTATAACTGTAGTAATATTCCCTTCAACCTGGAGAGTTGGGACCCATGGAATGGGTGCCATGCATTATTGCTTTAAAGGGTCTGCAATTGCTCACCCAATCTCACCAATCCTCTCAGTCCCAAGTGTCCAGCCTTATGCCACATCCAGCTTTCGTTGTAGATAGGGTCATTCCAGGTTTCATCAGAGATTCTGAAGGAATTGTAAAGAATTTCCCAGTTTTTTTGTTTTGTTTTTGAAATTCCTTTTTATAGTGGGTTTGAGCTGATTCTCGCTGCGATGTTTATGCCAGTCTAGACACACTTGATTCCCTTACGGAGACATATCAATACATAGGTTTTAAGATTCTTACTAGTCAGATATGTTCCTCTGCGGGAAATATGGGGATTTGAGTCCCTTTCACTGAGGAAGCTGTAGATCTTGTCTATTCCATAGTTGGTTTTTGGAACGGTACCTGTGCTTATATCAAACTCTGGTTTTATGCATCACCCCACCTCTCTTCCCCCTTAAGCAGGCATAAGAGTGTTTTCTAAATGTGAGACACTGTTCTCTTTCCTAACTCAGTTCAAGTGTAGCCATGTTTACAGGATCTTCATAAGTGATATCTTATGATAAGTTTCTTTTTCTGTGTGACTTATTTCACTTAGAATCATCGTACCTGAATCCACCCATTTTACTGCTACTGGTCTTATGTCATTGATTTCATGGCTGAGGTATATTCCATCGTACGTAAGTACCACAATTTTTTGAACCATTTTTATATTTCCTGGGATATTTAAGGTGTACCCAAGTTGAGGTCCTTGTAAGCAGTGCAGCCCTAAATTTTGGGGTGGCTCTGTCTTATTGATTTTCAGTTTTCCCAAGGTATATTCCCTAGACTGGAAGTGCCCTTGGCTCTGTAGCTCTGTTGTTTACTTGTTTTAGGGAACACAATGCACTCCTCCAGAGAGGCAGTTGGCAATTTACATCCCGCCCATCAGCATAACAAGGCTCCCTGTTCTCCAGGGCCTGTCTTGCCTTTCTGGTTTTTACACATTTTGTGGATGTCCCTTTTGACCGGTGGGAAGTGATACTTCTTTGTAGTGCAGATTTGCATTGCCCGCTTGCTTGCTTGGCCAAAAAGGGCGTATGCGTCTTCTCCTGAATATATTCAGGAGAAAACGCATACGCCCTTTTTGGCCAAGTGCATCATTGTCGAAGTTGTGCCCCTCTTCCTGTGCTTTAAAGGCGATTCCAACGTACCTCTTGAAATCTGTTTCCTGCTATTCTGCCTCGCTTTCAAGTCTGTCTCGTTGCCTTCCCTCAACAGATTTTTGGATGATAGTTGTCCTTTATTACTGGGCCAGTTTTTGAATTGCTGTGCCCCTGAGCTCCATTTTTCAACTCGTTTTTGGTGAGCTGACCGCAAGTCCAAAATTTTGGTTCAGGACCTATACTGGTTCCCGGTAGGTGGCTGAGACTTTGGTTAATTCTTCTTCCTGCCGGGAAATTACAGTGATATGTGCCCGTCCAAATGCCTATCAGGTACTCTCTCATTGGTTCTCCCTCTTCCCTTTCATCCTCTGCCAAATTGGCAACCTGTGCGAACCAGGAGGTTAAAGGGGCTGTCTCTCCAAGTTGGGAGGTTGATAGTAAAGCAGATGGAAAGTCAAACTGGAGCACCAGGAGAGGGACTATTCGTTGAGTTTTAGAAACCTTTCGTATTCACAGTGTGTCCGTTCTCTAGGTTTCCCGTACATGTTATAACTGTAGTAATATTCCCTTCAACCTGGAGAGTTGGGACCCATGGAATGGGTGCCATGCATTATTGCTTTAAAGGGTCTGCATTTGTTCACCCAATCTCACCAATCCTCTCAGTCCCAAGTGTCCAGCCTTATGCCACATCCAGCTGTCGTTGTAGATAGGGTCATTCCAGGTTTCATCAGAGACCCTGAAGGAATTGTAAAGAATTTCCCAGTTTTTTTGTTTTGTTTTTGAAATTCCTTTTTATAGTGGGTTTGAGCTGATTCTCGCTGCCATGTTTATGCCAGTCTAGACACACTTGATTCCCTTACGGAGACATATCAATCCATAGGTTTTAAGATTATTACTAGTCAGATATATTCCTCTGCGGGAAATATGGGGTTTTGAGTCCCTTTCACTGAGGAAGGTTTAGGTCATGTCTATTCCATAGTTGGTTTTTGGAACGGTACCTGTGCTTATATCAAACTCTGGTTTTATGCATCACCCCACCTCTCCTTCCCCCTTAAGCAGGCATAAGAGTGTTTTCTAAATGTGAGACACTGTTCTCTTTCCTAACTCAGTTCAAGTGTAGCCATGTTTACAGGATCTTCATAAGTGATATCTTATGATAAGTTTCCTTTTCTCTGTGACTTATTTCACTTAGAATCATCGTACCTGAATCCACCCATTTTACTGCTACTGGTATTATGTCATTGATTTCATGGCTGAGGTATATTCCATCGTACGTAAGTACCACAATTTTTTGAACCATTTTTATATTTCCTGGGATATTTAAGTTGTACCCAAGTTGAGGTCCTTGTAAGCAGTGCAGCCCTAAATTTTGGGGTGGCTCTGTCTTATTGATTTTCAATTTTCCCAAGGTATATTCCCTAGACTGGAAGTGCCCTTGGCTCTGTAGCTCTGTTGTTTACTTTTTTTAGGGAACACAGTGCACTCCTCCAGAGAGGCAGTTGGCAATTTACATCCCGCCCATCAGCATAACAAGGCTCCCTGTTCTCCAGGGCCTGTCTTGCCTTTCTGGTTTTTACACATTTTCTGGATGTCCCTTTTGACCGGTGGGAAGTGATACTTCTTTGTAGTGCAGATTTGCATTGCCCGCTTGCTTGCTTGGCCAAAAAGGGCGTATGCGTTTTCTCCTGAATATATTCAGGAGAAAACGCATACGCCCTTTTTGGCCCAGTGCATCATTGCCGAAGTTGTGCCCCTCTTCCTGTTCTTTAAAGGCGATTCCAACGTACCTCTTGAAATCGGTTTCCTGCTATTCTGCCTCGCTTTCAAGTCCGCCTCGTTGCCTTCCCTCAACAGATTTTTGGACGATAGTTGTCCTTTATTACTCGGCCAGTTTGTGAATTGCTGTGCCCCTGAGCTCCATTTTTCAACTCGTTTTTGGTGAGCTGACCGCAAGTCCAAAATTTTGGTTCAGGACCTATACTGGTTCCCGGTGGGTGGCTGAGACTTTGGTTAATTCTTCTTCCTGCCGGGAAATTACAGTGATATGTGCCCGTCCAAATGCCTAACAGCTACTCTCTCATTGGTTCTCCCTCTTCCCTTTCATCCTCTGCCAAATTGGCAACCTGTGTGAACCAGGAGGTTAAAGGGGCTGTCTCTCCAAGTTGGGAGGTTGATAATAAAGCAGATGGAAAGTCAAACCGGAGCACCAGGAGAGGGACTATTCGTTGAGTTTTAGAAACCATTCGTATTCACAGATTTTCCATTCTCTAGGTTTCCCGTACATGTTATAGCTGTAGTAATATTCCCTTCAACCTGGAGAGTTGGGACCCATGGAATGTGTGTCATGCATTATTGCTTTAAAGGGTCTGCATTTGCTCACCCAATCTCACCAATCCTCTCAGTCCCAAGTGTCCAGCCTTATGCCACATCCAGCTGTCGTTGTAGATAGAGTCATTCCAGGTTTCATCAGAGACCCTGAAGGAATTGTAAAGAATTTCCCCGTTGTTTTGTTTTGGTTTTGAAATTCCTTTTTATAGTGGGTTTGAGCTGATTCTCACTGCCATGTTTATGCCAGTCTAGACACACTTGATTCCCTTACAGAGACATATGAATACATAGGTTTTAAGATTCTTAGTAGTCAGATATATTCCTCTGCGGGAAATATGGTGTTTTGAGTCCCTTTCACTGAGGAAGGTGTAGGTCTTGTCTATTCTATAGTTGGTTTTTGGAACGGTACCTGTGATTATATCAAACTCTGGTTTTATGCATCACCTCACCTCTCCTTCCCCCTTAAGCAGGCATAAGAGTGTTTTCTAAATGTGAGACACTGTTCTCTTTCCTAACTCAGTTCAAGTGTAGCCATGTTTACAGGATCTTCATAAGTGATATCTTATGATAAGTTTCTTTTTCTGTGTGACTTATTTCACTTAGAATCATCGTACCTGAATCCACCCATTTTGCTGCTACTGGTCTTATGACATTGATTTCATGGCTGAGGGATATTCCATCGTACATAAGTACCACAATTTTTTGAAGCATTTTTATATTTCCTGGGATATTTAAGGTGTACCCAAGTTGAGGTCCTTGTAAGCAGTGCAGACCTAAATTTTGGGGTGGCTGTGTCTTTTTGATTTTCAGTTTTCCCAAGGTATATTCCCTAGACTGGAAGTGCCCTTGGCTCTGTAGCTCTGTTGTTTACTTGTTTTAGGGAACACAATGCACTCCTCCAGAGAGGCAGTTGGCAATTTACATCCCGCCCATCAGCATAACAAGGCTCCCTGTTCTCCAGGGCCTGTCTTGCCTTTCTGGTTTTTACACATTTTGTGGATGTCCCTTTTGACCGGTGGGAAGTGATACTTCTTTGTAGTGCAGATTTGCATTGCCCGCTTGCTTGCTTGGCCAAAAAGGGCGTATGCGTTTTCTCCTGAATATATTCAGGAGAAAACGCATACGCCCTTTTTGGCCAAGTGCATCATTGTCGAAGTTGTGCCCCTCTTCCTGTGCTTTAAAGGTGATTCCAACGTACCTCTTGAAATCTGTTTCCTGCTATTCTGCCTTGCTTTCAAGTCCGCCTCGTTGCCTTCCCTCAACAGATTTTTGGACGATAGTTGTCCTTTATTACTCGGCCAGTTTGTGAATTTCTGTGCCCCTGAGCTCCATTTTTCAACTCGTTTTACGTGAGCTGACCGCAAGTCCAAAATTTTGGTTCAGGACCTATACTGGTTCCCGGTGGGTGGCTGAGACTTTGGTTAATTCTTCTTCCTGCCGGGAAATTACAGTGATATGTGCCCGTCCAAATGCCTAACAGCTACTCTCTCATTGGTTCTCCCTCTTCCCTTTCATCCTCTGCCAAATTGGAAACCTGTGAGAACCAGGAGGTTAAAGGGGCTGTCTCTCCAAGTTCGGAGGTTGATAGTAAAGCAGGTGGAAAGTCAAAGCGGAGCACCAGGAGAGGGACTATTCGTTGAGTTTTAGAAACCTTTCGTATTCACAGTGTGTCCGTTCTCTCGGTTTCCCGTACATGTTATAACTGTAGTAATATTCCCTTCAACCTGGAGAGTTGGGACCCATGGAATGGGTGCCATGCATTATTGCTTTAAAGGGTCTGCATTTGCTCACCCAATCTCACCAATCCTCTCAGTCCCAAGTGTCCAGCCTTATGCCATATCCAGCTGTCGTTGTAGATAGGGTCATTCCAGGTTTCATCATTGACCCTGAAGGAATTGTAAAGAATTTCCCAGTTTTTTTGTTTTGTTTTTGAAATTCCTTTTTATAGTGGGTTTGAGCTGATTCTCGCTGCCATGTTTAAGCCAGTCTAGACACACTTGATTCCCTTACGGAGACATATCAATACATAGGTTGTAAGATTCTTACTAGTCAGATATATTCCTCTGCGGGAAATATGGTGTTTTGAGTCCCTTTCACTGAGGAAGGTGTAGGTCTTGTCTATTCCATAGTTGGTTTTTGGAACGGTACCTGTGCTTATATCAAACTCTGGTTTTATGCATCACCCCACCTCTGCTTCCCCCTTAAGCAGGCATAAGTGTGTTTTCTAAATGTGAGACACTGTTCTCTTTCCTAACTCAGTTCAAGTGTAGCCATGTTTACAGGATCTTCATAAGTGATATCTTATGATAAGTTTCTTTTTTTCTGTGACTTATTTCACTTAGAATCATCGTACCTGAATCCACCCATTTTGCTGCTACTGGTCTTATGACATTGATTTCATGGCTGAGGGATATTCCATCGTACATAAGTACCACAATTTTTTGAACCATTTTTATATTTCCTGGGATATTTAAGGTATATCCAAGTTGAGGTCCTTGTAAGCAGTGCAGCCCTAAAATTTGGGGTGGCTCTCTCTTATTGATTTTCAGTTTTCCCAAAGTATATTCCCTAGACTGGAAGTGTCCGTGGCTCTGTAGCTCTGTTCTTTACTTGTTTTAGGGAACACAATGTACTCCTCCAGAGAGGCAGTTGGCAATTTACATCCCGCCCATCAGCATAACAAGGCTCCCTGTTCTCCAGGGCCTGTCTTGCCTTTCTGGTTTTTACACATTTTGTGGATGTCCCTTTTGACCGGTGGGAAGTGATACTTCTTTGTAGTGCAGATTTGCATTGCCCGCTTGCTTGCTTGGCCAAAAAGGGCGTATGCGTTTTCTCCTGAATATATTCAGGAGAAAACACATACGCCCTTTTTGGCCAAGTGCATCATTGTCGAAGTTGTGCCCCTCTTCCTGTGCTTTAAAGGCGATTCCAACGTACCTCTTGAAATCTGTTTCCTGCTATTCTGCCTCGCTTCCAAGTCTGCCTCGTTGCCTTCCCTCAACAGATTTTTGGACGATAGTTGTCCTTTATTACTCGGCCAGTTTGTGAATTGCTGTGGCCCTGAGCTCCATTTTTCCACTAATTTTTGGTGAGCTGACCGCAGGTCCAAAATTTTGGTTCAGGACCTATACTGGTTCCCGGTGGATGGCTGAGACTTTGGTTAATTCTTCTTCCTGCCGGGAAATTACAGTGATATGTGCCCGTCCAAATGCCTAACAGCTACTCTCTCATTGGTTCTCCCTCTTCCCTTTCATCCTCTGCCAAATTGGCAACCTGTGCGAACCAGGAGGTTAAAGGGGCTGTCTCTCCAAGTTGGGAGGTTGATAGTAAAGCAGATGGAAAGTCAAACCTGAGCACCAGGAGAGGGACTATACGTTGAGTTTTAGAAACCTTTCGTATTCACAGTGTGTCCGTACTCTAGGTTTCCCGTACATGTTATAGCTGTAGTAATATTCCCTTCAACCTGGAGAGTTGGGACCCATGGAATGTGTGCCATGCATTATTGCTTTAAAGGGTCTGCATTTGCTCTCCCAATCTCACCAATCCTCTCAGTCCCAAGTGTCCAGCCTTATGCCACATCCAGCTGTCGTTGTAGATAGGGTCATTCCAGGTTTCATCAGAGACCCTGAAGGAATTGTAAAGAATTTCCCAGTTGTTTTGATTTATTTTTGAAATTCCTTTTTATAGTGGGTTTGAGCTGATTCTCGCTGCCATGTTTATGCCAGTCTAGACACACTTGATTCCCTTACGGAGACATATCAATACATAGGTTTTAAGATTCTTACTAGTCAGATATATTCCTCTGCGGGAAATATGGGGTTTTGAGTCCCTTTCACTGAGGAAGGTGTAGCTCTTGTCTATTCCATAGTTGGTTTTTGGAACGGTACCTGTGCTTATATCAAACTCTGGTTTTATGCATCACCCCACCTCTCCTTCCCCCTTAAGCAGGCATAAGAGTGTTTTCTAAATGTGAGACACTGTTCTCTTTCCTAACTCAGTTCAAGTGTAGCCATGTTTACAGGATCTTCATAAGTGATATCTTATGATAAGTTTCTTTTTCTCTGTGACTTATTTCACTTAAAATCATCGTACCTGAATCCACCCATTTTGCTGCTACTGGTCTTATGTCATTGATTTCATGGCTGAGGGATATTGCATCGTACGTAAGTACCACAATTTTTTGAACCATTTTTATATTTCCTGGGATATTTAAGGTGTACCCAAGTTGAGGTCCTTGTAAGCAGTGCAGCCCTAAATTTTGGGGTGGCTGTGTCTTTTTGATTTTCAGTTTTCCCAAGGTATATTCCCTAGACTGGATGTGCCCTTGGCTCTGTAGCTCTGTTGTTTACTTGTTTTAGGGAACACAATGCACTCCTCCAGAGAGGCAGTTAGCAATTTACATCCCGCCCATCAGCATAACAAGGCTCCCTGTTCTCCAGGGGCTGTCTTGACTTTCTGGTTTTTACACATTTTGTGGATGTCCCTTTTGACCGGTGGGAAGTGATACTTCTTTGTAGTGCAGATTTGCATTGCCCGCTTGCTTGCTTGGCCAAAAAGGGCGTATGCGTTTTCTCCTGAATATATTCAGGAGAAAACGCATACGCCCTTTTTGGCCAAGTGCATCATTGTCGAAGTTGTGCCCCTCTTCCTCTGCTTTAAAGGCGAATCCAACGTACCTCTTGAAATCTGTTTCCTGCTATTCTGCCTCGCTTTCAAGTCCGCCTCGTTGCCTTCCCTCAACAGATTTTTGGACGATAGTTGTCCTTTATTACTCGGCCAGTTTGTGAATTGCTGTGCCCCTGAGCTCCATTTTTCAACTCGTTTTTGGTGAGCTGACCGCAAGTCCAAAATTTTGGTTCAGGACCTATACTGGTTCCCGGTGGGTGGCTGAGACTTTGGATAATTCTTCTTCCTGCCGGGAAATTACAGTGATATGTGCCCGTCCAAATGCCTAACAGCTACTCTCTCATTGGTTCTCCCTCTTCCCTTTCATCCTCTGCCAAATTGGAAACCTGTGAGAACCAGGAGGTTAAAGGGGCTGTCTCTCCAAGTTCGGAGGTTGATAGTAAAGCAGGTGGAATGTCAAACCGGAGCACCAGGAGAGGGACTATTTGTTGAGTTTTAGAAACCTTTCGTATTCACAGTGTGTCCGTTCTCTCAGTTTCCCGTACATGTTATAACTGTAGTAATATTCCCTTCAACCTGGAGAGTTGGGACCCATGGAATGGGTGCCATGCATTATTGCTTTAAAGGGTCTGCATTTGCTCACCCAATCTCACCAATCCTCTCAGTCCCAAGTGTCCAGCCTTATGCCATATCCAGCTGTCTTTGTAGATAGGGTCATTCCAGGTTTCATCATTGACCCTGAAGGAATTGTAAAGAATTTCCCAGTTTTTTTGTTTTGTTTTTGAAATTCCTTTTTATAGTGGGTTTCAGCTGATTCTCGCTGCCATGTTTAAGCCAGTCTAGACACACTTGATTCCCTTACGGAGACATATCAATACATAGGTTTTAAGATTCTTACTAGTCAGATATATTCCTCTGCGGCAAATATGGGGTTTTGAGTCCCTTTCACTGAGGAAGGTGTAGGTCTTGTCTATTCCATAGTTGGTTTTTGGAACGGTACCTGTGCTTATATCAAACTCTGGTTTTATGCATCACCCCACCTCTGCTTCCCCCTTAAGCAGGCGTAAGAGTGTTTTCTAAATGTGAGACACTGTTCTCTTTCCTAACTCAGTTCAAGTGTAGCCATGTTTACAGGATCTTCATAAGTGATATCTTATGATAAGTTTCTTTTTCTCTGTGACTTATTTCACTTAGAATCATCGTACCTGAATCCACCCATTTTGCTGCTACTGGTCTTATGACATTGATTTCATGGCTGAGGGATATTCCATCGTACATAAGTACCACAATTTTTTGAACCATTTTTATATTTCCTGGGATATTTAAGGTGTATCCAAGTTGAGGTCCTTGTAAGCAGTGCAGCCCTAAAATTTGGGGTGGCTCTGTCTTATTGATTTTCAGTTTTCCCAAAGTATATTCCCTAGACTGGAAGTGCCCGTGGCTCTGTAGCTCTGTTCTTTACTTGTTTTAGGGAACACAATGTACTCCTCCAGAGAGGCAGTTGGCAATTTACATCCCGCCCATCAGCATAACAAGGCTCCCTGTTCTCCAGGGCCTGTCTTGCCTTTCTGGTTTTTACACATTTTGTGGATGTCCCTTTTGACCGGTGGGAAGTGATACTTCTTTGTAGTGCAGATTTGCATTGCCCGCTTGCTTGCTTGGCCAAAAAGGGCGTATGCGTTTTCTCCTGAATATATTCAGGAGAAAACGCATACGCCCTTTTTGGCCAAGTGCATCATTGTCGAAGTTGTGCCCCTCTTCCTGTGCTTTAAAGGCGATTCCAACGTACCTCTTGAAATCTGTTTCCTGCTATTCTGCCTCGCTTTCAAGTCCGCCTCGTTGCCTTCCCTCAACAGATTTTTGGACGATAGTTGTCCTTTATTACTCAGCCAGTTTGTGTATTGCTGTGCCCCTGAGCTCCATTTTTCAACTCGTTTTTGGTGAACGGACCGCAAGTCCAAAATTTTGGTTCAGGATCTATACTGATTCCCGGTGGGTGGCTGAGACTTTGGTTAATTCTTCTTCCTGCCTGGAAATTACAGTGATATGTGCCCTTCCAAATGCCTAACAGCTACTCTCTCATTGGTTCTCCCTCTTCCCTTTCATCCTCTGCCAAATTGGCAACCTGTGCGAACCAGGAGGTTAAAGGTGCTGTCTCTCCAAGTTGGGAGGTTGATAATAAAGCAGATGGAAAGTCAAACCGGAGCACCAGGAGAGGGACTATTCGTTGAGTTTTAGAAACCTTTCGTATAGACAGTGTGTCCGTTCTCTAGGATTCCCGTACATGTTATATCTGTAGTAATATTCCCTTCAACCTGGAGAGTTGGGACCCATGGAATGTGTGCCATGCATTATTGCTTTAAAGGGTCTGCATTTGCTCACCCAATCTCACCAATCCTCTCAGTCCCAAGTGTCCAGCCTTATGCCACATCCAGCTGTCATTGTAGATAGGGTCATTTCAGGTTTCATCAGAGACCCTGAATGAATTGTAAAGAATTTCCCAGTTTTTTTGTTTTATTTTTGAAATTCCTTTTTATAGTGGGTTTGAGCTGATTCTCGCTGCCATATTTATCCCAGTCTACACACACTTGATTCCCTTACGGAGACATATCAATACATATGTTTTAAGATTCTTACTAGTCAGATATATTCCTCTGCGGGAAATATGGGGTTTTGAGTCCCTTTCACTGAGGATGGTGTAGGTCCTGTCTATTCCATAGTTGGTTTTTGGAACGGTACCTGTGCTTATATCAATCTCTGGTTTTATGCATCACCCCACCTCTCCTTCCCCCTTAAGCAGGCATAAGAGTGTTTTCTAAATGTGAGACACTCTTATCTTTCCTAACTCAGTTCAAGTGTAGCCATGTTTACAGGATCTTCATAAGTGATATCTTATGATAAGTTTCTTTTTCTGTGTGACTTATTTCACTTAGAATCATCGTACCTGAATCCACCCATTTTGCTGCTACTGGTCTTATGACATTGATTTCATGGCTGAGGGATATTCCATCGTACATAAGAACCACAATTTTTTGAAGCATTTTTATATTTCCTGGGATATTTAAGGTGTACCCAAGTTGAGGTCCTTGTAAGCAGTGCAGACCTAAATTTTGGGGTGGCTGTGTCTTTTTGATTTTCAGTTTTCCCAAGGTATATTCCCTAGACTGGAAGTGCCCTTGGCTCTGTAGCTCTGTTGTTTACTTGTTTTAGGGAACACAATGCACTCCTCCAGAGAGGCAGTTGGCAATTTACATCCCGCCCATCAGCATAACAAGGCTCCCTGTTCTCCAGGGCCTGTCTTGCCTTTCTGGTTTTTACACATTTTGTGGATGTCCCTTTTGACCGGTGGGAAGTGATACTTCTTTGTAGTGCAGATTTGCATTGCCCGCTTGCTTGCTTGGCCAAAAAGGGCGTATGCGTTTTCTCCTGAATATATTCAGGAGAAAACGCATACGCCCTTTTTGGCCAAGTGCATCATTGTCGAAGTTGTGCCCCTCTTCCTGTGCTTTAAAGGTGATTCCAACGTACCTCTTGAAATCTGTTTCCTGCTATTCTGCCTCGCTTTCAAGTCCGCCTCATTGCCTTCCCTCAACAGATTTTTGGACGATAGTTGTCCTTTATTACTCGGCCAGTTTGTGAATTGCTGTGCCCCTGAGCTCCATTTTTAACTCGTTTTAGGTGAGCTGACCGCAAGTCCAAAATTTTGGTTCAGGACCTATACTGGTTCCCGGTGGGTGGCTGAGACTTTGGATAATTCTTCTTCCTGCCGGGAAATTACAGTGATATGTGCCCGTCCAAATGCCTAACAGCTACTCTCTCATTGGTTCTCCCTCTTCCCTTTCATCCTCTGCCAAATTGGCAACCTGTGAGAACCAGGAGGTTAAAGGGGCTGTCTCTCCAAGTTCGGAGGTTGATAGTAAAGCAGGTGGAAAGTCAAACCGGAGCACCAGGAGACGGACTATTCGTTGAGTTTTAGAAACCTTTCGTATTCACAGTGTGTCCGTTCTCTCAGTTTCCCGTACATGTTATAACTGTAGTAATATTCCCTTCAACCTGGAGAGTTGGGACCCATGGAATGGGTGCCATGCATTATTGCTTTAAAGGGTCTGCATTTGCTCACCCAATCTCACCAATCCTCTCAGTCCCAAGTGTCCAGCCTTATGCCATATCCAGCTGTCTTTGTAGAAAGGGTCATTCCAGGTTTCATCATTGACCCTGAAGGAATTGTAAAGAATTTCCCAGTTTTTTTGTTTTGTTTTTGAAATTCCTTTTTATAGTGGGTTTCAGCTGATTCTCGCTGCCATGTTTAAGCCAGTCTAGACACACTTGATTCCCTTACGGAGACATATCAATACATAGGTTTTAAGATTCTTACTAGTCAGATATATTCCTCTGCGGCAAATATGGGGTTTTGAGTCCCTTTCACTGAGGAAGGTGTAGGTCTTGTCTATTCCATAGTTGGTTTTTGGAACGGTACCTGTGCTTATATCAAACTCTGGTTTTATGCATCACCCCACCTCTGCTTCCCCCTTAAGCAGGCATAAGAGTGTTTTCTAAATGTGAGACACTGTTCTCTTTCCTAACTCAGTTCAAGTGTAGCCATGTTTACAGGATCTTCATAAGTGATATCTTATGATTAGTTTCTTTTTCTCTGTGACTTATTTCACTTAGAATCATCGTACCTGAATCCACCCATTTTGCTGCTACTGGTCTTATGACATTGATTTCATGGCTGAGGGATATTCCATCGTACATAAGTACCACAATTTTTTGAACCATTTTTATATTTCCTGGGATATTTAAGGTGTATCCAAGTTGAGGTCCTTGTAAGCAGTGCAGCCCTAAAATTTGGGGTGGCTCTGTCTTATTGATTTTCAGTTTTCCCAAAGTATATTCCCTAGACTGGAAGTGCCCGTGGCTCTGTAGCTCTGTTCTTTACTTGTTTTAGGGAACACAATGTACTCCTCCAGAGAGGCAGTTGGCAATTTACATCACGCCCATCAGCATAACAAGGCTCCCTGTTCTCCAGGGCCTGTCTTGCCTTTCTGGTTTTTACACATTTTGTGGATGTCCCTTTTGACCGGTGGGAAGTGATACTTCTTTGTAGTGCAGATTTGCATTGCCCGCTTGCTTGCTTGGCCAAAAAGGGCGTATGCGTTTTCTCCTGAATATATTCAGGAGAAAACGCATACGCCCTTTTTGGCCAAGTGCATCATTGTCGAAGTTGTGCCCCTCTTCCTGTGCTTTAAAGGCGATTCCAAGGTACCTCTTGAAATCTGTTTCCTGCTATTCTGCCTCGCTTTCAAGTCCGCCTCGTTGCGTTCCCTCAACAGATTTTTGGACGATAGTTGTCCTTTATTTCTCAGCCAGTTTGTGTATTGCTGTGCCCCTGAGCTCCATTTTTCAACTCGTTTTTGGTGAACTGACCGCAAGTCCAAAATTTTGGTTCAGGATCTATACTGATTCCCGGTGGGTGGCTGAGACTTTGGTTAATTCTTCTTCCTGCCTGGAAATTACAGTGATATGTGCCCGTCCAAATGCCTAACAGCTACTCTCTCATTGGTTCTCCCTCTTCCCTTTCATCCTCTGCCAAATTGGCAACCTGTGCGAACCAGGAGGTTAAAGGGGCTGTCTCTCCAAGTTGGGAGGTTGATAATAAAGCAGATGGAAAGTCAAACCGGAGCACCAGGAGAGGGACTATTCGTTGAGTTTTAGAAACCTTTCGTATAGACAATGTGTCTGTTCTCTAGGATTCCCGTACATGTTATATCTGTAGTAATATTCCCTTCAACCTGGAGAGTTGGGACCCATGGAATGTGTGCCATGCATTATTGCTTTAAAGGTTCTGCATTTGCTCACCCAATCTCACCAATCCTCTCAGTCCCAAGTGTCCAGCCTTATGCCCACATCCAGCTGTCGTTGTAGATAGGGTCATTCCAGGTTTCATCAGAGATTCTGAAGGAATTGTAAAGAATTTCCCAGTTTTTTTGTTTTGTTTTTGAAATTCCTTTTTATAGTGGGTTTGAGCTGATTCTCGCTGCGATGTTTATGCCGGTCTAGACACACTTGATTCCCTTACGGAGACATATCAATACATAGGTTTTAAGATTCTTACTAGTCAGATATGTTCCTCTGCGGGAAATATGGGGATTTGAGTCCCTTTCACTGAGGAAGCTGTAGTTCTTGTCTATTCCATAGTTGGTTTTTGGAACGGTACCTGTGCTTATATCAAACTCTGGTTTTATGCATCACCCCACCTCTCTTCCCCCTTAAGCAGGCATAAGAGTGTTTTCTAAATGTGAGACACTGTTCTCTTTCCTAACTCAGTTCAAGTGTAGCCATGTTTACAGGATCTTCATAAGTGATATCTTATGATAAGTTTCTTTTTCTGTGTGACTTATTTCACTTAGAATCATCGTACCTGAATCCACCCATTTTACTGCTACTGGTCTTATGTCATTGATTTCATGGCTGAGGTATATTCCATCGTACGTAAGTACCACAATTTTTTGAACCATTTTTATATTTCCTGGGATATTTAAGGTGTACCCAAGTTGAGGTCCTTGTAAGCAGTGCAGCCCTAAATTTTGGGGTGGCTCTGTCTTATTGATTTTCAGTTTTCCCAAGGTATATTCCCTAGACTGGAAGTGCCCTTGGCTCTGTAGCTCTGTTGTTTACTTGTTTTAGGGAACACAATGCACTCCTCCAGAGAGGCAGTTGGCAATTTACATCCCGCCCATCAGCATAACAAGGCTCCCTGTTCTCCAGGGCCTGTCTTGCCTTTCTGGTTTTTACACATTTTGTGGATGTCCCTTTTGACCGGTGGGAAGTGATACTTCTTTGTAGTGCAGATTTGCATTGCCCGCTTGCTTGCTTGGCCAAAAAGGGCGTATGCGTTTTCTCCTGAATATATTCAGGAGAAAACGCATACGCCCTTTTTGGCCAAGTGCATCATTGTCGAAGTTGTGCCCCTCTTCCTGTGCTTTAAAGGCGATTCCAACGTACCTCTTGAAATCTGTTTCCTGCAATTCTGTCTCGCTTTCAAGTCCGCCTCGTTGCCTTCCCTCAACAGATTTTTGGACGATAGTTGTCCTTTATTACTCGGCCTGTTTGTGAATTGCTGTACCCCTGAGCTCCATTTTTCAACTCGTTTTTGGTGAGCTGACCGCAAGTCCAAAATTTTGGTTCAGGGATCTATACTGATTCCCGGTGGGTGGCTGAGACTTTGGTTAATTCTTCTTCCTGCCTGGAAATTACAGTGATATGTGCCCGTCCAAATGCCTAACAGCTACTCTCTCATTGGTTCTCCCTCTTCCCTTTCATCCTCTGCCAAATTGGCAACCTGTGCGAACCAGTAGGTTAAAGGGGCTGTCTCTCCAAGTTGGGAGGTTGATAATAAAGCAAATGGAAAGTCAAACCGGAGCACCAGGAGAGGGACTATTCGTTGAGTTTTAGAGACCTTTCATATTCACAGTGTGTCCGTTCTCTAGGATTCCCGTACATGTTATATCTGTAGTAATATTCCCTTCAACCTGGAGAGTCGGGACCCATGGAATGTGTGCCATGCATTATTGCTTTAAAGGGTCTGCATTTGCTCACCCAATCTCACCAATCCTCTCAGTCCCAAGTGTCCAGCCTTATGCCACATCCAGCTGTCATTGTAGATAGGGTCATTTCAGGTTTCATCAGAGACCCTGAAGGAATTGTAAAGAATTTCCCAGTTTTTTTGCTTTATTTTTGAAATTCCTTTTTATAGTGGGTTTGAGCTGATTCTCGCTGCCATATTTATCCCAGTCTAGACACACTTGATTCCCTTACGGAGACATATCAATACGTAGCTTTTAAGATTCTTACTAGTCAGATATATTCCTCTGCGGGAAATATGGGGTTTTGAGTCCCTTTCACTGAGGAAGGTGTAGGTCTTGTCTATTCCATAGTTGGTTTTTGGAACGGTACCTGTGCTTATATCAAACTCTGGTTTTATGCATCACCCCACCTCTCCTTCCCCCTTAAGCAGGCATAAGAGTGTTTTCTCAATGTGAGACACTGTTCTCTTTCCTAACTCAGTTCAAGTGTAGCCATGTTTACAGGATCTTCATAAGTGATATCTTATGATAAGTTTCTTTTTCTGTGTGACTTATTTCACTTAGAATCATCGTACCTGAATCCACCCATTTTGCTGCTACTGTTCTTATGACATTGATTTCATGGCTGAGGGATATTCCATCGTACGTAAGTACCACAATTTTTTGAACCATTTTTATATTTCCTGGGATATTTAAGGTGTACCCAAGTTGAGGTCCTTGTAAGCAGTGCAGCCCTAAATTTTGGGGTGGCTGTGTCTTTTTGATTTTCAGTTTTCCCAAGGTATATTCCCTAGACTGGAAGTGCCCTTGGCTTTGTAGCTCTGTTGTTTACTTGTTTTAGGGAACACAATGCACTCCTCCAGAGAGGCAGTTGGCAATTTACATCCCGCCCATCAGCATAACAAGGCTCCCTGTTTTCCAGGGCCTGTCTTGCCTTTCTGGTTTTTACACATTTTGTGGATGTCCCTTTTGACTGGTGGGAAGTGATACTTCTTTGTAGTGCAGATTTGCATTGCCCACTTCCTTGCTTGGCCAAAAAGGGCGTATGCGTTTTCTCTTGAATATATTCAGGAGAAAACGCATACGCCCTTTATGGTCACGTGCATCATTGTCGAAGTTGTGCCCCTCTTCCTGTGCTTTAAAGGCGATTCCAACGTACCTCTTGAAATCTGTTTCCTGCTATTCTGCCTCGCTTCCAAGTCCGCCTCGTTGCCTTCCCTCAACAGATTTTTGGACGATAGTTGTCCTTTATTACTCGGCCAGTTTGTGAATTGCTGTGCCCCTGAGCTCAATTTTTCCACTCATTTTTGGTGAGCTGACCGCAGGTCCAAAATTTTGGTTCAGGACCTATACTGATTCCCGGTGGGTGGCTGAGACTTTGGTTAATTCTTCTTCCTGCCGGGAAATTACAGTGATATGTGCCCGTCCAAATGCCTAACAGCTACTCTCTCATTGGTTCTCCCTCTTCCCTTTCATCCTCTGCCAAATTGGCAACGTGTGCGAACCAGGAGGTTAAAGGGGCTGTCTCTCCAAGTTGGGAGGTTGATAGTAAAGCAGATGGAAAGTCAAACCTGAGCACCAGGAGAGGGACTATACGTTGAGTTTTAGAAACCTTTCGTATTCACAGTGTGTCCGTTCTCTAGGTTTCCCGTACATGTTATAGCTGTAGTAATATTCTCTCAACCTGGAGAGTTGGGACCCATGGAATGGGTGCCATGCATTATTGCTTTAAAGTGTCTGCATTTGCTCACCCAATCTCACCAATCCTCTCAGTCCCAAGTGTCCAGCCTTATGCCACATCCAGCTGTCGTTGTAGATAGGGTCATTCCAGGTTTCATCAGAGACCCTTAAGGAATTGTAAAGAATTTCCCAGTTGTTTTGATTTATTTTTGAAATTCCTTTTTATAGTGGGTTTGAGCTGATTCTCGCTGCCATGTTTATGCCAGTCTAGACACACTTGATTCCCTTACGGAGACATATCAATATATAGGTTTTAAGATTCTTACTAGTCAGATATATTCCTCTGCGGGAAATATGGGGTTTTGAGTCCCTTTCACTGAGGAAGGTGTAGCTCTTGTCTATTCCATAGTTGGTTTTTGGAACGGTACCTGTGCTTATATCAAACTCTGGTTTTATGCATCACCCCACCTCTCCTTCCCCCTTAAGCAGGCATAAGAGTGTTTTCTAAATGTGAGACACTGTTCTCTTTCCTAACTCAGTTCAAGTGTAGCCATGTTTACAGGATCTTCATAAGTGATATCTTATGATAAGTTTCTTTTTCTCTGTGACTTATTTCACTTAAAATCATCGTACCTGAATCCACCCATTTTGCTGCTACTGGTCTTCTGTCATTGATTTCATGGCTGAGGCATATTCCATCGTACGTAAGTACCACAATTTTTTGAACCATTTTTATATTTCCTGGGATATTTAAGGTGTACCCAAGTTGAGGTCCTTGTAAGCAGTGCAGCCCTAAATTTTGGGGTGGCTCTGTCTTATTGATTTTCAGTTATCCCAAGGTATATTCCCTAGACTGGAAGTGCCCTTGGCTCTGTAGCTCTGTTGTTTACTTGTTTTAGGGAACACAATGCACTCCTCCAGAGAGGCAGTTGGCAATTTACATCCCGCCCATCAGTATAACAAGGCTCCCTGTTCTCCAGGGCCTGTCTTGCCTTTCTGGTTTTTACACATTTTGTGGATGTCCCTTTTGACCGGTGGGAAGTGATACTTCTTTGTAGTGCAGATTTGCATTGCCCGCTTGCTTGCTTGGCCAAAAAGGTCGTATGCGTTTTCTCCTGAATATATTCAGGAGAAAACGCATATGCCCTTTTTGGCCAAGTGCATCATTGTCGAAGTTGTGCCCCTCTTCCTGTGCTTTAAAGGCGAATCCAACGTACCTCTTGAAATCTGTTTCCTGCTATTCTGCCTCGCTTTCAAGTCCGCCTCGTTGCCTTCCCTCAACAGATTTTTGGACGATAGTTGTCCTTTATTACTCGGCCAGTTTGTGAATTGCTGTGCCCCTGAGCTCCATTTTTCAAATCGTTTTTGGTGAGCTGACCGCAAGTCCAAAATTTTGGTTCAGGACCTATACTGGTTCCCGGTGGGTGGCTGAGACTTTGGTTAATTCTTCTTCCTGCCGGGAAATTACAGTGATATGTGCCCGTCCAAATGCCTAACAGCTACTCTCTCATTGGTTCTCCCTCTTCCTTTTAATCCTCTGCCAAATTGGCAACCTGTGTGAACCAGGAGGTTAAAGGGTCTGTCTCTCCAAGTTGGGAGGTTGATAGTAAAGCAGATGGAAAGTCAAACCGGAGCACCAGGAGAGGGAATATTCGTTGAGTTTTAGAAACCTTTCGTATTCACAGTGTGTCCGTTCTCTAGGTTTCCCGTACATGTTATAGCTGTAGTAATATTCCCTTCAACCTGGAGAGTCGGGACCCATGAAATGTGTGCCATGCATTATTGCTTTAAAGGGTCTGCATTTGCTCACCCAATCTCACCAATCCTCTCAGTCCCAAGTGTCCAGCCTTATGCCACATCCAGCTGTCATTTTAGATAGGGTCATTCCAGGTTTCATCAGAGACCCTGAAGGAAATGTAAAGAATTTCCCAGTTGTTTTGTTTTGGTTTTGAAATTCCTTTTTATAGTGGGTTTGAGCTGATTCTCGCTGCCATGTTTATGCCAGTCTAGACACACATGATTCCCTTACGGAGACATATCAATACATAGGTTTTAAGATTCTTACTAGTAAGATATATTCCTCTGCGGGAAATATGGTGTTTTGAGTCCCTTTCACTGAGGAAGGTGTAGGTCTTGTCTATTCTATAGTTGGTTTTTGGAACGGTACCTGTGCTTATATCAAACTCTGTTTTTATGCATCACCTCACCTCTCCTTCCCCCTTAAGCAGGCATAAGAGTGTTTTCTATATGTGAGACACTGTTCTCTTTCCTAACTCAGTTCAAGTGTAGCCATGTTTACAGGATCTTCATAAGTGATATCTTATGATAAGTTTCTTTTTCTGTGTGACTTATTTTACTTAGAATCATCGTACCTGAATCCACCCATTTTGCTGCTACTGGTCTTATGACATTGATTTCATGGCTGACGGATATTCCATCGTACATAAGTACCACCATTTTTTGAAGCATTTTTATATTTCCTGGGATATTTAAGGTGTACCCAAGTTGAGGTCCTTGTAAGCAGTGCAGCCCTAAATTTTGGGGTGGCTGTGTCTTTTTGATTTTCAGTTTTCCCAAGGTATATTCCCTAGACTGGATGTGCCCTTGGCTCTGTAGCTCTGTTGTTTACTTGTTTTAGGGAACACCATGCACTCCTCCAGAGAGGCAGTTGGCAATTTACATCCCGCCCATCAGCATAACAAGGCTCCCTGTTCTCCAGGGCCTGTCTTGCCTTTCTTGTTTTTACACATTTTGTGGATGTCCCTTTTGACCGGTGGGAAGTGATACTTCTTTGTAGTGCAGATTTGCATTGCCCGCTTGCTTGCTTGTCCAAAAAGGGCGTATGCGTTTTCTCCTGAATATATTCAGGAGAAAACGCATACGCCCTTTTTGGCCAAGTGCATCATTGTCGAAGTTGTGCCCCTCTTCCTGTGCTTTAAAGGTGATTCCAACGTACCTCTTGAAATCTGTTTCCTGCTATTCTGCCTCGCTTTCAAGTCCGCCTCGTTGCCTTCCCTCAACAGATTTTTGGACGATAGTTGTCCTTTATTACTCGGCCAGTTTGTGAATTGCTGTGCCCCTGAGCTCCATTTTTCAACTCGTTTTAGGTGAGCTGACCGCAAGTCCAAAATTTTGGTTCAGGAACTATACTGGATCCCGGTGGGTGGCTGAGATTTTGGTTAATTCTTCTTCCTGCCGGGAAATTACAGTGATATGTGCCCGTCCAAATGCCTAACGGCTACTCTCTCATTGGTTCTCCCTCTTCCCTTTCATCCTCTGCCAAATTGGCAACCTGTGCGAACCAGGAGGTTAAAGGGGCTGTCTCTCCAAGTTGGGAGGTTGATAGTAAAGCAGGTGGAAAGTCAAACCGGAGCACCAGGAGAGGGACTATTCGTTGAGTTTTAGAAAACTTTCATATTCACAGTGTGTCCGTTCTCTAGGTTTCCCGTACATGTTATAACTGTAGTAATATTCCCTTCAACCTGGAGAGTTGGGACCCATGGAATGGGTTCCATGCATTATTGCTTTAAAGGGTCTGCAATTGCTCACCCAATCTCACCAATCCTCTCAGTCCCAAGTGTCCAGCCTTATGCCACATCCAGCTGTCGTTGTAGATAGGGTCATTCCAGGTTTCATCAGAGATTCTGAAGGAATTGTAAAGAATTTCCCAGTTTTTTTGTTTTGTTTTTGAAATTCCTTTTTATAGTGGGTTTGAGCTGATTCTCGCTGCGATGTTTATGCCAGTCTAGACACACTTGATTCCCTTACGGAGACATATCAATACATAGGTTTTAAGATTCTTACTAGTCAGATATGTTCCTCTGCGGGAAATATGGGGATTTGAGTCCCTTTCACTGAGGAAGCTGTAGATCTTGTCTATTCCATAGTTGGTTTTTGGAACGGTACCTGTGCTTATATCAAACTCTGGTTTTATGCATCACCCCACCTCTCTTCCCCCTTAAGCAGGAATAAGAGTGTTTTCTAAATGTGAGACACTGTTCTCTTTCCTAACTCAGTTCAAGTGTAGCCATGTTTACAGGATCTTCATAAGTGATATCTTATGATAAGTTTCTTTTTCTGTGTGACTTATTTCACTTAGAATCATCGTACCTGAATCCACCCATTTTACTGCTACTGGTCTTATGTCATTGATTTCATGGCTGAGGTATATTCCATCGTACGTAAGTACCACAATTTTTTGAACCATTTTTATATTTCCTGGGATATTTAAGGTGTACCCAAGTTGAGGTCCTTGTAAGCAGTGCAGCCCTAAATTTTGGGGTGGCTCTGTCTTATTGATTTTCAGTTTTCCCAAGGTATATTCCCTAGACTGGAAGTGCCCTCTGCTCTGTAGCTCTGTTGTTTACTTGTTTTAGGGAACACAATGCACTCCTCCAGAGAGGGAGTTGGCAATTTACATCCCGCCCATCAGCATAACAAGGCTCCCTGTTCTCCAGGGCCTGTCTTGCCTTTCTGGTTTTTACACATTTTGTGGATGTCCCTTTTGACCGGTGGGAAGTGATACTTCTTTGTAGTGCAGATTTGCATTGCCCGCTTGCTTGCTTGGCCAAAAAGGGCGTATGCGTTTTCTCCTGAATATATTCAGGAGAAAACGCATACGCCCTTTTTGGCCAAGTGCATCATTGTCGAAGTTGTGCCCCTCTTCCTGTGCTTTAAAGGTGATTCCAACGTACCTCTTGAAATCTGTTTCCTGCTATTCTGCCTCGCTTTCAAGTCTGTCTCTTTGCCTTCCCTCAACAGATTTTTGGATGATAGTTGTCCTTTATTACTGGGCCAGTTTTTGAATTGCTGTGCCCCTGAGCTCCATTTTTCAACTCGTTTTTGGTGAGCTGACCGCAAGTCCAAAATTTTGGTTCAGGACCTATACTGGTTCCCGGTAGGTGGCTGAGACTTTGGTTAATTCTTCTTCCTGCCGGGAAATTACAGTGATATGTGCCCGTCCAAATGCCTATCAGGTACTCTCTCATTGGTTCTCCCTCTTCCCTTTCATCCTCTGCCAAATTGGCAACCTGTGCGAACCAGGAGGTTAAAGGGGCTGTCTCTCCAAGTTGGGAGGTTGATAGTAAAGCAGATGGAAAGTCAAACCGGAGCACCAGGAGAGGGACTATTCGTTGAGTTTTAGAAACCTTTCGTATTCACAGTGTGTCCGTTCTCTAGGTTTCCCGTACATGTTATAACTGTAGTAATATTCCCTTCAACCTGGAGAGTTGGGACCCATGGAATGGGTGCCATGCATTATTGCTTTAAAGGGTCTGCATTTGTTCACCCAATCTCACCAATCCTCTCAGTCCCAAGTGTCCAGCCTTATGCCACATCCAGCTGTCGTTGTAGATAGGGTCATTCCAGGTTTCATCAGAGACCCTGAAGGAATTGTAAAGAATTTCCCAGTTTTTTTGTTTTGTTTTTGAAATTCCTTTTTATAGTGGGTTTGAGCTGATTCTCGCTGCCATGTTTATGCCAGTCTAGACACACTTTATTCCCTTACGGAGACATATCAATCCATAGGTTTTAAGATTATTACTAGTCAGATATATTCCTCTGCGGGAAATATGGGGTTTTGAGTCCCTTTCACTGAGGAAGGTTTAGGTCATGTCTATTCCATAGTTGGTTTTTGGAACGGTACCTGTGCTTATATCAAACTCTGGTTTTATGCATCACCCCACCTCTCCTTCCCCCTTAAGCAGGCATAAGAGTGTTTTCTAAATGTGAGACACTGTTCTCTTTCCTTACTCAGTTCAAGTGTAGCCATGTTTACAGGATCTTCATAAGTGATATCTTATGATAAGTTTCCTTTTCTCTGTGACTTATTTCACTTAGAATCATCGTACCTGAATCCACCCATTTTACTGCTACTGGTATTATGTCATTGATTTCATGGCTGAGGTATATTCCATCGTACGTAAGTACCACAATTTTTTGAACCATTTTTATATTTCCTGGGATATTTAAGTTGTACCCAAGTTGAGGTCCTTGTAAGCAGTGCAGCCCTAAATTTTGGGGTGGCTCTGTCTTTTTGATTTTCAGTTTTCCCAAGGTATATTCCCTAGACTGGAAGTGCCCTTGGCTCTGTAGCTCTGTTGTTTACTTGTTTTAGGGAACACAGTGCACTCCTCCAGAGAGGCAGTTGGCAATTTACATCCCGCCCATCAGCATAACAAGGCTCCCTGTTCTCCAGGGCCTGTCTTGCCTTTCTGGTTTTTACACATTTTGTGGATGTCCCTTTTGACCGGTGGGAAGTGATACTTCTTTGTAGTGCAGATTTGCATTGCCCGCTTGCTTGCTTGGCCAAAAAGGGCGTATGCGTTTTCTCCTGAATATATTCAGGAGAAAACGCATACGCCCTTTTTGGCCAAGTGCATCATTGCCGAAGTTGTGCCCCTCTTCCTGTTCTTTAAAGGCGATTCCAACGTACCTCTTGAAATCGGTTTCCTGCTATTCTGCCTCGCTTTCAAGTCCGCCTCGTTGCCTTCCCTCAACAGATTTTTGGACGATAGTTGTCCTTTATTACTCGGCCAGTTTGTGAATTGCTGTGCCCCTGAGCTCCATTTTTCAACTCGTTTTTGGTGAGCTGACCGCAAGTCCAAAATTTTGGTTCAGGACCTATACTGGTTCCCGGTGGGTGGCTGAGACTTTGGTTAATTCTTCTTCCTGCCGGGAAATTACAGTGATATGTGCCCGTCCAAATGCCTAACAGCTACTCTCTCATTGGTTCTCCCTCTTCCCTTTCATCCTCTGCCAAATTGGCAACCTGTGTGAACCAGGAGGTTAAAGGGGCTGTCTCTCCAAGTTGGGAGGTTGATAATAAAGCAGATGGAAAGTCAAACCGGAGCACCAGGAGAGGGACTATTCGTTGAGTTTTAGAAACCATTCGTATTCACAGTTTTTCCATTCTCTAGGTTTCCCGTACATGTTATAGCTGTAGTAATATTCCCTTCAACCTGGAGAGTTGGGACCCATGGAATGTGTGCCATGCATTATTGCTTTAAAGGGTCTGCATTTGCTCACCCAATCTCACCAATCCTCTCAGTCCCAAGTGTCCAGCCTTATGCCACATCCAGCTGTCGTTGTAGATAGAGTCATTCCAGGTTTCATCAGAGACCCTGAAGGAATTGTAAAGAATTTCCCCGTTGTTTTGTTTTGGTTTTGAAATTCCTTTTTATAGTGGGTTTGAGCTGATTCTCGCTGCCATGTTTATGCCAGTCTAGACACACTTGATTCCCTTACAGAGACATATGAATACATAGGTTTTAAGATTCTTAGTAGTCAGATATATTCCTCTGCGGGAAATATGGTGTTTTGAGTCCCTTTCACTGAGGAAGGTGTAGGTCTTGTCTATTCTATAGTTGGTTTTTGGAACGGTACCTGTGATTATATCAAACTCTGGTTTTATGCATCACCTCACCTGTCCTTCCCCCTTAAGCAGGCATAAGAGTGTTTTCTAAATGTGAGACACTGTTCTCTTTCCTAACTCAGTTCAAGTGTAGCCATGTTTACAGGATCTTCATAAGTGATATCTTATGATAAGTTTCTTTTTCTGTGTGACTTATTTCACTTAGAATCATCGTACCTGAATCCACCCATTTTGCTGCTACTGGTCTTATGACATTGATTTCATGGCTGAGGGATATTCCATCGTACATAAGAACCACAATTTTTTGAAGCATTTTTATATTTCCTGGGATATTTAAGGTGTACCCAAGTTGAGGTCCTTGTAAGCAGTGCAGACCTAAATTTTGGGGTGGCTGTGTCTTTTTGATTTTCAGTTTTCCCAAGGTATATTCCCTAGACTGGAAGTGCCCTTGGCTCTGTAGCTCTGTTGTTTACTTGTTTTAGGGAACACAATGCACTCCTCCAGAGAGGCAGTTGGCAATTTACATCCCGCCCATCAGCATAACAAGGCTCCCTGTTCTCCAGGGCCTGTCTTGCCTTTCTGGTTTTTACACATTTTGTGGATGTCCCTTTTGACCGGTGGGAAGTGATACTTCTTTGTAGTGCAGATTTGCATTGCCCGCTTGCTTGCTTGGCCAAAAAGGGTGTATGCGTTTTCTCCTGAATATATTCAGGAGAAAACGCATACGCCCTTTTTGGCCAAGTGCATCATTGTCGAAGTTGTGCCCCTCTTCCTGTGCTTTAAAGGTGATTCCAACGTACCTCTTGAAATCTGTTTCCTGCTATTCTGCCTCGCTTTCAAGTCCGCCTCGTTGCCTTCCCTCAACAGATTTTTGGATGATAGTTGTCCTTTATTACTCGGCCAGTTTGTGAATTGCTGTGCCCCTGAGCTCCATTTTTCAACTCGTTTTACGTGAGCTGACCGCAAGTCCAAAATTTTGGTTCAGGACCTATACTGGTTCCCGGTGGGTGGCTGAGACTTTGGTTAATTCTTCTTCCTGCCGGGAAATTACAGTGATATGTGCCCGTCCAAATGCCTAACAGCTACTCTCTCATTGGTTCTCCCTCTTCCCTTTCATCCTCTGCCAAATTGGAAACCTGTGAGAACCAGGAGGTTAAAGGGGCTGTCTCTCCAAGTTCGGAGGTTGATAGTAAAGCAGGTGGAAAGTCAAAGCGGAGCACCAGGAGAGGGACTATTCGTTGAGTTTTAGAAACCTTTCGTATTCACAGTGTGTCCGTTCTCTCGGTTTCCCGTACATGTTATAGCTGTAGTAATATTCCCTTCAACCTGGAGAGTTGGGACCCATGGAATGGGTGCCATGCATTATTGCTTTAAAGGGTCTGCAATTGCTCACCCAATCTCACCAATCCTCTCAGTCCCAAGTGTCCAGCCTTATGCCATATCCAGCTGTCATTGTAGATAGGGTCATTCCAGGTTTCATCATTGACCCTGAAGGAATTGTAAAGAATTTCCCGGTTTTTTTGTTTTGTTTTTGAAATTCCTTTTTATAGTGGGTTTGAGCTGATTCTCGCTGCCATGTTTAAGCCAGTCTAGACACACTTGATTCCCTTACGGAGACATATCAATACATAGGTTTTAAGATTCTTACTAGTCAGATATATTCCTCTGCGGGAAATATGGGGTTTTGAGTCCCTTTCACTGAGGAAGGTGTAGGTCTTGTCTATTCCATAGTTGGTTTTTGGAACGGTACCTGTGCTTATATCAAACTCTGGTTTTATGCATCACCCCACCTCTGCTTCCCCCTTAAGCAGGCATAAGTGTGTTTTCTAAATGTGAGACACTGTTTTCTTTCCTAACTCAGTTCAAGTGTAGCCATGTTTACAGGATCTTCATAAGTGATATCTTATGATAAGTTTCTTTTTTTTTGTGACTTATTTCACTTAGAATCATCGTACCTGAATCCACCCATTTTGCTGCTACTGGTCTTATGACATTGATTTCATGGCTGAGGGATATTCCATCGTACATAAGTACCACAATTTTTTGAACCATTTTTATATTTCCTGGGATATTTAAGGTATATCCAAGTTGAGGTCCTTGTAAGCAGTGCAGCCCTAAAATTTGGGGTGGCTCTGTCTTATTGATTTTCAGTTTTCCCAAAGTATATTCCCTAGACTGGAAGTGTCCGTGGCTCTGTAGCTCTGTTGTTTACTTGTTTTAGGGAACACAATGTACTCCTCCAGAGAGGCAGTTGGCAATTTACATCCCGCCCATCAGCATAACAAGGCTCCCTGTTCTCTAGGGCCTGTCTTGCCTTTCTGGTTTTTACACATTTTGTGGATGTCCCTTTTGACCGGTGGGAAGTGATACTTCTTTGTAGTGCAGATTTGCATTGCCCGCTTGCTTGCTTGGCCAAAAAGGGTGTATGCGTTTTCTCCTGAATATATTCAGGAGAAAACGCATACGCCCTTTTTGGCCAAGTGCATCTTTGTCGAAGTTGTGCCCCTCTTCCTGTGCTTTAAAGGCGATTCCAACGTACCTCTTGAAATCTGTTTCCTGCTATTCTGCCTCGCTTCCAAGTCCGCCTCGTTGCCTTCCCTCAACAGATTTTTGGACGATAGTTGTCCTTTATTACTCGGCCAGTTTGTGAATTGCTGTGGCCCTGAGCTCCATTTTTCCACTCATTTTTGGTGAGCTGACCGCAGGTCCAAAATTTTGGTTCAGGACCTATACTGGTTCCCGGTGGGTGGCTGAGACTTTGGTTAATTCTTCTTCCTGCCGGGAAATTACAGTGATATGTGCCCGTCCAAATGCCTAACAGCTACTCTCTCATTGGTTCTCCCTCTTCCCTTTCATCCTCTGCCAAATTGGCAACCTGTGCGAACCAGGAGGTTAAAGGGGCTGTCTCTCCAAGTTGGGAGGTTGATAGTAAAGCAGATGGAAAGTCAAACCTGAGCACCAGGAGAGGGACTATACGTTGAGTTTTAGAAACCTTTCGTATTCACAGTGTGTCCGTTCTCTAGGTTTCCCGTACATGTTATAGCTGTAGTAATATTCCCTTCAACCTGGAGAGTTGGGACCCATGGAATGTGTGCCATGCATTATTGCTTTAAAGGGTCTGCATTTGCTCACCCAATCTCACCAATCATCTCAGTCCCAAGTGTCCAGCCTTATGCCACATCCAGCTGTCGTTGTAGATAGGGTCATTCCAGGTTTCATCAGAGACCCTGAAGGAATTGTAAAGAATTTCCCAGTTGTTTTGATTTATTTTTGAAATTCCTTTTTATAGTGGGTTTGAGCTGATTCTCGCTGCCATGTTTATGCCAGTCTAGACACACTTGATTCCCTTACGGAGACATATCAATACATAGGTTTTAAGATTCTTACTAGTCAGATATATTCCTCTGCGGGAAATATGGGGTTTTGAGTCCCTTTCACTGAGGAAGGTGTAGCTCTTGTCTATTCCATAGTTGGTTTTTGGAACGGTACCTGTGCTTATATCAAACTCTGGTTTTATGCATCACCCCACCTCTCCTTCCCCCTTAAGCAGGCATAAGAGTGTTTTCTAAATGTGAGACACTGTTCTCTTTCCTAACTCAGTTCAAGTGTAGCCATGTTTACAGGATCTTCATAAGTGATATCTTATGAAAAGTTTCTTTTTCTGTGTGACATATTTCACTTAGAATCATCGTACCTGAATCCACCCATTTTGCTGCTACTGTTCTTATGACATTGATTTCATGGCTGAGGGATATTCCATCGTACGTATGTACCACAATTTTTTGAACCATTTTTATATTTCCTGGGATATTTAAGGTGTACCCAAGTTGAGGTCCTTGTAAGCAGTGCAGCCCTAAATTTTGGGGTGGCTCTGTCTTATTGCTTTTCAGTTTTCCCAAAGTATATTCCCTAGACTGGAGGTGCCCTTGGCTCTGTAGCTCTGTTCTTTACTTGTTTTAGGGAACACAATGTACTCCTCCAGAGAGGCAGTTGGCAATTTACATCCCGCCCATCAGCATAACAAGGCTCCCTGTTCTCCAGGGCCTGTCTTGCCTTTCTGGTTTTTACACATTTTGTGGATGTCCCTTTTGACCGGTGGGAAGTGATACTTCTTTGTAGTGCAGATTTGCATTGCCCGCTTCCTTGCTTGGCCAAAAAGGGTGTATGCGTTTTCTCCTGAATATATTCAGGAGAAAACGCATATGCCCTTTTTGGCCAAGTGCATCATTGTCGAAGTTGTGCCCCTCTTCCTGTGCTTTAAAGGTGATTCCAACGTACCTCTTGAAATCTGTTTCCTGCTATTCTGCCTCACTTTCAATTCCGCCTCTTTGCCTTCCCTCAACAGATTTTTGGACGATAGTTTTCCTTTATTACTCTGCCAGTTTGTGAATTGCTGTGCCCCTGAGCTCCATTTTTCAACTCGTTTTAGGTGAGCTGACCGCAAGTCCAAAATTTTGGTTCAGGACCTATACTGGTTCCCGGTGGGTGGCAGAGACTTTGGTTAATTCTTCTTCCTGCCGGGAAATTACAGTGATATGTGCCCGTCCAAATGCCTAACAGCTACTCTCTCATTGGTTCTCCCTCTTCCCTTTCATCCTCTGCCAAATTGGCAACCTGTGCGAACCAGGAGGTTAAAGGGGCTGTCTCTCCAAGTTGGGAGGTTGATAGTAAAGCAGATGGAAAGTCAAACCGGAGCACCACGAGAGAGACTATTCGTTGAGTTTTAGAAACCTTTCGTATTCACAGTGTGTCCGTTCTCTAGGTTTCCCGTACATGTTATAACTGTAGTAATATTCCCTTCAACCTGGAGAGTTGGGACCCATGGAATGGGTGCCATGTATTATTGCTTTAAAGGGTCTGCATTTGTTCACCCAATCTCACCAATCCTCTCAGTCCAAAGTGTCCAGCCTTATGCCACATCCAGCTGTCATTGTAGATAGGGTCATTCCAGGTTTCATCAGAGACGCTGAAGGAATTGTAAAGAATTTCCCAGTTGTTTTGTTTTGTTTTTGAAATTCCTTTTTATAGTGGGTTTGAGCTGATTCTCGCTGCCATGTTTATGCCAGTCTACACACACTTGATTCCCTTACGGAGACATATCAATACATAGGTTTTAAGATTCCTACTAGTCAGATATATTCCTCTGCGGCAAATATGGGGTTTTGAGTCCGTTTTACTGAGGAAGGTGTAGGTCTTGTCTATTCCATTGTTGGTTTTTGGAATGGTACCTGTGCTTATATCAAACTCTGGTTTTATGCATCACCCCACCTCTCCTTCCCTCTTAAGAAGGCATAAGAGTGTTTTCTAAATGTGAGACACTGTTCTCTTTCCTAACTCAGTTCAAGTGTAGCCATGTTTACAGGATCTTCATAAGTGATATCTTATGATAAGTTTCTTTTTCTCTGTGACTTATTTCACTTAGAATCATCGTACCTGAATCCACCCATTTTGCTGCTACTGGTCTTATGACATTGATTTCATGGCTGAGGGATATTCCATCATACGTAAGTACCACAATTTTTTGAACCATTTTTATATTTCCTTGGATATTTATGGTGTACCCAATTTGAGGTCCTTGTAAGCAGTGCAGCCCTAAATTTTGGGGTGGCTGTGTCTTTTAGATTTTCAGTTTTCCCAAGGTATATTCCCTAGACTGGAAGTGCCCTTGACTCTGTAGCTCTGTTGTTTACTTGTTTTAGGGAACACAATGCACTCCTCCAGAGAGGCAGTTGGAATTTACATCCCGCCCATCAGCATAACAAGGCTCCCTGTTCTCCAGGGCCTGTCTTGCCTTTCCGGTTTTTACACATTTTGTGGATGTCCCTTTTGACCGGTGGGAAGTGATACTTCTTTGTAGTGCAGATTTGCATTGCCCGCTTGCTTGCTTGGCCAAAAAGGTCGTATGCGTTTTCTCCTGAATATATTCAGGAGAAAACCCATACGCCCCATTTGGCTAAGTGCATCATTGTCGAATTTGTGCCCCTCTTCCTGTGCTTTAAAGGCGATTCCAACATACCTCTTGAAATCTGTTTCCTGCTATTCTGCCTCGCTTTCAAGTGCGCCTCGTTGCCTTCCCTCAACAGATTTTTGGACGATAGTTGTCCTTTATTACTCGGCCACTTTGTGAATTGCTGTGCCCCTGAGCTCCATTTTTCAACTCGTTTTAGGTGAGCTGACCGCAAGTCCAAAATTTTGGTTCAGGACCTATACTGGTTCCCGGTGTGGGGCTGAGACTTTAGTTAATTCTTCTTCCTGCCGGGAAATTACAGTGATATGTGCCCGTCCAAATGCCTAACAGCTACTCTCTCATTGGTTCTCCCTCTTCCCTTTCATCCTCTGACAAATTGGCAACCTGTGCGAACCAGGAGGTTAAAGGGGCTGTCTCTCCGAGTTGGGAGGTTGATAGTAAAGCAGATGGAAAGTCAAACTGGAGCACCAGGAGAGGGACTATTCGTTGAGTTTTAGAAACCTTTCGTATTCACAGTGTGTCCGTTCTCTAGGTTTCCCGTACACGTTATAACTGTAGTAATATTCCCTTCAACCTGGAGAGTTGGGACCCATGGAATGGGTGCCATGCATTATTCCTTTAAAAGGTCTGCATTTGTTCACCCAATCTCACCAATCCTCTCAGTCCCAAGTGTCCAGCCTTATGCCACATCCAGCTGTCGTTGTAGATAGGGTCTTTCCAGGTTTCATCAGAGACCCTGAAGGAATTGTAAAGAATTTCCCAGTTTTTTTGTTTTGTTTTTGAAATTCCTTTTTATAGTGGGTTTGAGCTGATTCTCGCTGTCATGTTTATGCCAGTCTAGACACACTTGATTCCCTTACGGAGACATATCAATACATAGGTTTTAAGATTCTTACTAGTCAGATATATTCCTCTGCGGCAAATATGGGGTTTTGAGTCCCTTTCACTGAGGAAGGTGTAGGTCTTGTCTATTCCATAGTTGGTTTTTGGAATGGTACCTGTGCTTATATCAAACTCTGGTTTTATGCATCACCCCACCTCTCCTTCCCCCTTAAGCAGGCATAAGAGTGTTTTCTAAATGTGAGACACTGTTCTCTTTCCTAACTCAGTTCAAGTGTAGCCATGTTTACAGGATCTTCATAAGTGATATCTTATGATAAGTTTCTTTTTCTCTGTGACTTATTTCACTTAGAATCATCGTACCTGAATCCACCCATTTTGCTGCTACTGGTCTTATGACATTGATTTCATGGCCGAGGGATATTCCATCGTACGTAAGTACCACAATTTTTTGAACCATTTTTATATTTCCTGGGATATTTAAGGTGTACCCAAGTTGAGGTCCTTGTAAGCAGTGCAGCCCTAAATTTTTGGGTGGCTCTGTCTTATTGATCTTCAGTTTTCCCAAGGTTTATTCCCTAGACTGGAAGTGCCCTTTGCTCTGTAGCTCTGTTCTTTACTTGCTTTAGGGAACACAATGTACTCCTCCAGAGAGGCAGTTGGCAATTTACATCCCGCCCATCAGCATAACAAGGCTCCCTGTTCTCCAGGGCCTGTCTTGCCTTTCTGGTTTTTACACATTTTGTGGATGACCCTTTTGACCGGAGGGAAGTGATACTTCTTTCTAGTGCAGATTTGCATTGCCCGCTTGCTTGCTTGGCCAAAAAGGGCGTATGCGTTTTCTCCTGAATATATTCAGGAGAAAACACATACGCCCTTTTTGGCCAAGTGCATCATTGTCGAAGTTGTGCCCCTCTTCCTGTGCTTTAAAGGTGATTCCAACGTACCTCTTGAAATCTGTTTCCTGCTATTCTGCCTCACTTTCAATTCCGCCTCTTTGCCTTACCTCAACAGATTTTTGGACGATAGTTGTCCTTTATTACTCTGCCAGTTTGTGAATTGCTGTGCCCCTGAGCTCCATTTTTCAACTCGTTTTAGGTGAGCTGACCGCAAGTCCAAAATTTTGGTTCAGGACCTATACTGGTTCCCGGTGGGTGGCTGAGACTTTGGTTAATTCTTCTTCCTGCCGGGAAATTACAGTGATATGTGTCCGTCCAAATGCCTAACAGCTACTCTCTCATTGGTTCTCCCTCTTCCCTTTCATCCTCTGCCAAATTGGCAACCTGTGCGAACCAGGAGGTTAAAGGGGCTGTCTCTCCAAGTTGGGAGGTTGATACTAAAGCAGGTGGAAAGTCAAACTGGAGCACCAGGAGAGAGATTATTCTTTGAGTTTTAGAAACCTTTCGTATTCACAGTGTGTCCGTTCTCTAGGTTTCCCGTACATGTTATAACTGTAGTAATATTCCCTTCAACCTGGAGAGTTGGGACCCATGGAATGGGTGCCATGCATTATTGCTTTAACGGGTCTGCATTTGCTCACCCAATCTCACCAATTCCCTCAGTCCCAAGTGTCCAGCCTTATGCCATATCCAGCTGTCGTTGTAGATAGGGTCATTCCAGGTTTCATCATTGACCCTGAAGGAATTGTAAAGAATTTCCCAGTTTTTTTGTTTTGTTTTTGAAATTCCTTTTTATAGTGGGTTTGAGCTGATTCTCGCTGCCATGTTTATGCCAGTCTAGACACACTTGATTCCCTTACAGAGACATATCAATACATAGGTTTCAAGATTCTTACTAGTCAGATATATTCCTCTGCGGGAAATATGGGGTTTTGAGTCCCTTTCACTGAGGAAGGTGTAGGTCTTGTCTATTCCATAGTTGGTTTTTGGAATGGTACTTGTGCTTATATCAAACTCTGGTTTTATGCATCACCCCACCTCTCCTTCCCCCTTAAGCAGGCATAAGAGTGTTTTCTAAATGTGAGACACTGTTCTCTTTCCTAACTGAGTTCAAGTGTAGCCATGTTTACAAGATCTTCATAAGTGATATCTTATGATAAGTTTCTTTTTCTCTGTGACTTATTTCAATTAGAATCATCGTACCTGAATCCACCCATTTTGCTGCTACTGGTCTTATGACATTGATTTCATGGCAGAGGGATATTCCATCGTACATAAGTACCATAGTTTTTTGAACCATTTTTATATTTCCTGGGATATTTAAGGTGTACCCAAGTTGAGGTCCTTGTAAGCAGTGCAGCCCTAAATTTTGGGGTGGCTCTGTCTTATAGATTTTCAGTTTTCCCAAGGTTTATTCCCTAGACAGGAAGTGCCCTTGGCTCTGTAGCTCTGTTCTTTACTTGTTTTAGGGAACACAATGTACTCCTCCAGAGAGGCAGTTGGCAATTTACATCCCGCCCATCAGCATAAAAAGGCTCCCTGTTCTCCAGGGCCTGTCTTGCCTTTCTGGTTTTTACACATTTTGTGGATGTCCCTTTTGACCGGTGGGAGGTGATACTTCTTTGTAGTGCAGATTTGCATTGCCCGCTTGCTTGCTTGGCCAAAAAGGGCGTATGCGTTTTCTCCTGAATATATTCAGTAGAAAACGCATACGCACTTTTTGGCCAAGTGCACCATTGTCGAAGTTGTGCCCCTCTTCCAGTGCTTTAAAGGGGATTCCAACGTACCTGTTGAAATCTGTTTCCTGCTATTCTGCCTCGCTTTCAAGTCCGCCTCGTTGCCTTCCCTCAACAGATTTTTGGACGATAGTTGAACTTTATTACTTGGCCAGTTTGTGAATTGCTGTGCCCCTGAGCTCCATTTTTCAACTCGTTTTTCGTGAGCTGACCGCAAGTCCAAAATTTTGGTTCAGGACCTATACTGGTTCCCGGTGGGTGGCTGAGACTTTGGTTAATTCTTCTTCCTGCCGGGAAATTACAGTGATATGCGCCCGTCCAAATGCCTAACAGCTACACTCTCACTGGTTCTCCCTCTTCCCTTTCATCCTCTGCCAAATTGGCAACCTGTGCGAAACAGGAGGATAAAGGGGCTGTCTCTCCAAGTTGGGAGGTTGATAGTAAAGCAGATGGAAAGTCAAACCGAAGCACCAGGAGAGGGACTATTCGTTGAGTTTTAGAAACCTTTCGTATTCACAGTGTGTCCGTTCTCTAGGTTTCCCGTACATGTTATAACTGTAGTAATATTCCCTTCAACCTGGAGAGTTGGGACCCATGGAATGGGTGCCATGCATTATTGCTTTAAAGGGTCTGCATTTGCTCACCCAATCTCACCAATCCCCTCAGTCCCAAGTGTCCAGCCTTATGCCATATCCAGCTGTCGTTGTAGATAGGGTCATTCCAGGTTTCATCATTGACCCTGAAGGAATTGTAAAGAATTTCCCAATTTTTTTGTTTTGTTTTTGAAATTCCTTTTTATAGTGGGTTTGAGCTGATTCTCGCTGCCATGTTTATGCCAGTCTAGACACACTTGATTCCCTTACGGAGACATATCAATACATAGGTTTTAAGATTCTTACTAGTCAGATATATTCCTCTGCGGGAAATATGGTGTTTTGAGTCCCTTTCACTGAGGAAGGTGTAGGTCTTGTCTATTCCATAGTTGGTTTTTGGAACGGTACCTGTGCTTATATCAAACTCTGGTTTTATGCATCACCCCACCTCTCCTTCCCCCTTAAGCAGGCATAAGTGTGTTTTCTAAATGTGAGACACTGTTCTCTTTCCTAACTCAGTTCAAGTGTAGCCATGTTTACAGGATCTTCATAAGTGATATCTTATGATAAGTTTCTTTTTCTGTGTGACTTATTTCACTTAGAATCATCGTAGCTGAATCCACCCATTTTGCTGCTACTGGTCTTATGACATTGATTTCATGGCTGAGGGATATTCCATCGTACGTAAGTACGACAATTTTTTGAACCATTTTTATATTTCCTGCGATATTTAAGGTGTACCCAAGTTGAGGTCCTTGTAAGCAGTGCAGCCCTAAATTTTGGGGTGGCTCTGTCTTATTGATTTTCACTTTTCCCAAAGTATATTCCCTAGACTGGAAGTGCCCTTGGCTCTGTAGCTCTGTTGTTTACTTGTTTTAGGGAACACAATGCACTCCTCCAGAGAGGCAGTTGGCAATTTACATGCCGCCCATCAGCATAACAAGGCTCCCTGTTCTCCAGGGCCTGTCTTGCCTTTCTGGTTTTTACACATTTTGTGGATGTCCCTTTTGACCGGTGGAAAGTGATACTTCTTTGTAGTGCATATTTGCATTGCCCGCTTGCTTGCTTGGCCAAAAAGGGCGTATGCGTTTTCTCCTGAATATATTCAGGAGAAAACGCATACGCCCTTTTTGGCCAAGTGCATCATTGTCGAAGTTGTGCCCCTCTTCCTGTGCTTTAAAGGCGATTCCAAAGTACCTCTTGAAATCTGTTTCCTGCTATTCTGCCTCGCTTTCAAGTCCGCCTAGTTGCCTTCCCTCAACAGATTTTTGGACGATAATTGTCCTTTATTACTCGGCCAGTTTGTGAATTGCTGTCCCCCTGAGCTCCATTTTTCAACTCGTTTTTGGTGAGCGGACCGCAAGTCCAAAATTTTGGTTCAGGAACTGTGCTGGTTCCCGGTGAGGGGCTGAGACTTTGGTTAATTCTTCTTCCTGCCGGGAAGTTAGAGTGATATGTGCCCATCCAAATGCCTAACAGCTACTCTCTCATTGGTTCTCCCACTTCCCTTTCATCCTCTGCCAAATTGGCAACCTGTGCGAACCAGGAGGTTAAAGGGGCTGTCTCTCCAAGTTGGGAGGTTGATAGTAAAGAAGATGGAAAGTCAAACCGGAGCACCAGGAGAGGGAATATTCGTTGAGTTTTAGAAACCTTTCGTATTCACAGTTTGTCCGTTCTCTATGTTTCCCGTACATGTTATAACTGTAGTAATATTCCCTTCAACCTGGAGAGTTGGGACCCATGGAATGGGTGCCAGGCATTTGTGCTTTAAAGGGTCTGCATTTGCTCACCCAATCTCACCAATCCTCTCAGTCCCAAGTGTCTAGCCTTATGCCTGATCCAGCTGTCGTAGTACATAAGGTCATTCCAGGTTTCATCAGAGACCCTGAAGGAATTGTAAAGAATTTCCCAGTTTTTTTGTTTTGTTTTTGAAATTCCTTTTTATAGTGGGTTTGAGCTGATTCTCGCTGCCATGTTTATGCCAGTCTAGACACCCTTGATTCCCTTAAGGAAACATATCAATACATAGGTTTTAAGATTCTTACTAGTCAGATATATTCCTCTGCGGGAAATATGGGGTTTTGAGTCCCTTTCACTGAGGAAGGTGTAGGTCTTGTCTATTCCATAGTTGGTTTTTGGAACGGTACCTGTGCTTTTATCAAACTCTGGCTTTATGCATCACCCCACCTCTCCTTCCCCCTTAAGCAGGCATAAGAGTTTTTTCTAAATGCGAGACACTGTTCTCTTTCCTAACTTAGTTCAAGTGTAGCCATGTTTACAGGATATTCATAAGTGATATCTTATGATAAGTTTCTTTTTCTGTGTGACTTATTTCACTTAGAATCATCGTACCTGAATCCTCCCCTTTTGCTGCTACTGGTGTTATGACATTGAGTTCATGGCTGAGGGATATTCCATCATACGTAAGAACCACAATTTTTTGTACCATTTTTATATTTCCTGGGATATTTAAGGTGTCCCAAAGTTGAGGTCCTTGTAAGCAGTGCAGCCCTAAATTTTCGGGTGGCTCTGTCTTATTGATTTTCAGTTTTCCCAAGGTATATTCCCTAGACTGGAAGTGCCCTTGGCTCTGTAGCTCTGTTCTTTACTTGTTTTAGGGAACACAATGCACTCCTCCAGAGAGGCAGTGGCAATTTACATCCCGCCCATCAGCATAACAAGGCTCCCTGTTCTCCAGTGCCTGTCTTGCCTTTCTGGATTTTACACATTTTGTGGATGTCCCTTTTGACCGGTGGGAAGTGATACTTCTTTGTAGTGCAGATTTGCATTGCCCGCTTGCTTGCTTGGCCAAAATGGGTGTATGCGTTTTCTCCTGAATATATTCAGGAGAAAACGCATACGCCCTTTTTGGCCAAGTGCATCAGTGTCGAAGATGTGCCCCTCTTCCTGTAATTTAAAGGCAATTCCAAGGTACCTCTTTTTTTTTTTTTTTTTTTTTTTTTTTTTTTTTTGCGGTACGCGGGCCTCTCACTGTTGTGGCCTCTCCCGTTGCGGAGCGCAGGCTCCGGATGTGCAGGCTCAGCGGCCATGGCTCACGGGCCCAGCAGCTCCGTGGCATGTGGGATCTTCCCAGGCCGGGGCACGAACCCGTGTCCCCTGCATCGGCAGGCGGACTCTCAACCACTGCGCCACCAGGGAAGCCCCCAAGGTACCTCTTGAAATCTGTTTCCTGCTATTCTGCCTCGCTTTCAAGTCCGCCTCGTTGCCTTCCCTCAACAGATTTTTGGATGATAATTGTCCTTTATTACTCAGCCAGTTTGTGAATTGCTGAGCCCCTGAGCTCCATTTTTCAACTCGTTTTTTGTGAGCTGACCGCATGTCCAAAATTTTGGTTCAGGACATACGCTGGTTCCCGGTGGGTGGCTGAGACTTTGGTTAATTCTTCTTCCTGCCGGGAATTTAGAGTGATATGTGCCCGTCCAAATGCCTAACAGCTACTCTCTCATTGGTTCTCCCTCTTCCCTTTCATCCTCTGCCAAATTGGAAACCTGTGCAAACAGGAGGTTAAAGGGGTTGTCTCTCCAATTTGGGAGGTTGATAGTAAAGCAGATGGAAAGTCAAACCGGAGCACCAGGAGAGGGACTCTTCATTGAGTTTTAGAAACCTTTCGTATTCACAGTGTGTCCGTTCTCTAGGTTTCCCGTACATGTTATAGCTGTAGTAATATTCCCTTCAACCTGGAGAGTTGGGACCCATGGAATTGGTGCCAGGCATTTGTGCTTTAAAGGGTCTGCATTTGCTCACTCAATGTCACCAATCCTCTCAGTCCCAAGTGTCCAGCCTTATGCCACATCCAGCTGTCGTTGTAGATAGGGTCATTCCAGGTTTCATCAGAGACCCTGAAAGAATTGTAAAGAATATCCCAGTTTTTTTGTTTTGTTTTTGAAATTCCTTTTTATAGTGGGTTTGAGCTGATTCTCGCTGCCATGTTTATGCCAGTCTAGACACACTTGATTCCCTTACGGAGACATATCAATACATAGGTTTTAAGATTCTTACTAGTCAGATATATTCCTCTGCGGGAAATATGGGGTTTTGAATCCCTTTCACTGAGGAAGGTGTAGATCTTGTCTATTCCATAGTTGGTTTTTGGAACGGTACCTGTGCTTATATCAAACTCTGGTTTTATGCATCACCCCACCTCTCCTTCCCCCTTAAGCAGGCATAAGAGTGTTTTCTAAATGTGAGACTCTGTTCTCTTTCCTAACTCAGTTCAAATGTAGCCATGTTTACAGGATCTTCATAAGTGATATCTTATGATAAGTTTCTTTTTCTGTGTGACTTATTTCACTTAGAATCATCGTACCTGAATCCACCCATTTTGCTGCTACTGGTCTTATGACATTGATTTCATGGCTGAGGGATATTCCATCGTACATAAGTACAACAATTTTTTGAACCATTTTTATATTTCCTGGGATACTTAAGGTGTATCCAAGTTGAGGTCTTTGTAAGCAGTGCAGCCCTAATTATGGGGTGGCTCTGTCTTATTGATTTTCACTTTTCCCAAGGTATATTCCCTAGACTGGAAGTGCCCTTGGCTCTGTAGCTCTGTTCTTTACTTGTTTTAGGGAACACAATGCACTCCTCCAGAGAGGCAGTTGGCAATTTACATCCCGCCCATCAGCATAACAAGGCTCCCTGTTCTCCAGGGCCTGTCTTGCCTTTCTGGTTTTTACACATTTTGTGGATGTCCCTTTTGACCGGTGGGAAGTGATACTTCTTTGTAGTGCAGATTTGCATTGCCCGCTTGCTTGCTTGGCCAAAAAGGGCGTATGCGTTTTCTCCTGAATATATTCAGGAGAAAACGCATACGTCCTTTTTGGTCAAGTGCATCATTGTCGAAGTTGTGCCCCTCTTCCTGTGCTTTAAAGGCGATTCCAACGTACCTCTTGAAATCTGTTTCCTGCTATTCTGCCTCGCTTTCAAGTCGGCCTCGTTGCCTTCCCTCAACAGATTTTTGGACGATAGTTGTCTTTTTTTACTCGGCCTGTTTGTGAATTGCTGTGCCCCTGAGCTCCATTTTTCAACTCGTTTTTGGTGAGCTGACCGCAAGTCCAAAATTTTGGTTCAGGACCTATACTGGTTCCCGGTGGGTGGCTGAGACTTTGGTTAATTCTTCTTCCTGCCGGGAAATTACAGTGATATGTGCCCGTCCAAATGACTACCAGCTACTCTCTCATTGGTTCTCCCTCTTCACTTTCATCCTCTGCCAAATTGGCAACGTGTGTGAAGCAGGAGGTTAAAGGGGCTGTCTCTCCGAGTTGGGAGGTTGATAGTAAAGCAGATGGAAAGTCAAACCGGAGCACCAGGAGAGGGACTATTCGTTGAGTTTTAGAAACCTTTCGTATTCACAGTGTGTCCGTTCTCTAGGTTTCCCGTACATGTTATAGATGGAGTAATATTCCCTTCAACCTGGAGAGTTGGGCCCATGGAACGGGTGCCAGGCATTTGTGATTTGAAGGGTCTGCATTTGCTCACCCAATCTCACCAATTCTATCAGTCACAAGTGTCCAGCCTTATGCCACATCCAGCTGTCGTTGTAGATAGGGTCATTCCAGGTTTCATCAGATACCCTGAAGGAATTGTAAAGAATTTCCCAGTTTTTTTATTTTGTTTTTGAAATTCCTTTTTATAGTGGGTTTCAGCTGATTCTCGCTGCCATGTTTATGCCAGTCTAGACACACTTGTTTCCCTTATGGAGAAATATCAATACATAGGTTTTAATATTCTTACTAGTCAGATATATTCCTCTGCGGGAAATATGGTGTTTTGAGTCCCTTTCACTGAGGAAGGTGTAGGTCTTGTCTATTCCATAGTTGATTTTTGGAACGGTACCTGTGCTTATATCAAACTCTGGTTTTATGCATCACCCCACCTCTCCTTCCCCCTTAAGCAGGCATAAGAGTGTTTTCTAAATATGAGACACTGTTCTCTTTCCTAACTCAGTTCATGTGTCGCCATGTTTATAGGATCTCATAAGTGATATCTTATGATAAGTTTCTTTTTCTGTGTGACTTATTTCACTTAGAATCATCGTACCTGAATCCACCCATTTTGCTGCTACTGGTCTTATGACATTGATTTCATGGTTGAGGGATATTCCATCGTATGTAAGTACCACAATTTTTTGAACCATTTTTATATTTCCTGGGATACTTAATGTGTATCCAAGTTGAGGTCCTTGTAAGCAGTGCAGCCCTAAATTTTGGGGTCTCTCTGTCTTATTGATTTTCAGTTTTCCCAAGGTATATTCCCTAGACTGGAAGTTCCCTTGGCTCTGTAGCTCTGTTGTTTACTTGTTTTAGGGAACACAATGCACTCCTCCAGAGAGGCAGTTGGCAATTTACATCCCGCCCATCAGCATAACAAGGCTCCCTGTTCTCCAGGGCCTGTCTTGCCTTTCTGGTTTTTACACATTTTGTGGATGTCCCTTTTGACCGGTGGGAAGTGATACTTCTTTGTAGTGCAGATTTGCATTGCCCGCTTGCTTGCTTGGCCAAAAAGGGCGTATGCGTTTTCTCCTGAATATATTCAGGAGAAAACGCATACGCCCTTTTTGGCCAAGTGCATCATTGTCGAAGTTGTGCCCCTCTTCCTGTGCTTTAAAGGCGATTCCAACGTACCTCTTGAAATCTGTTTCCTGCTATTTTGCCTTGCTTTCAAGTCCGCCTCGTTGCCCTCGCTCAACAGATTTTTGGACGATAGTTGTCTTTTATTACTCGGCCAGTTTGTGAATTGCTGTGCCCCTGAGCTCCATTTTTCAACTCGTTTTTGGTGAGCTGACCGCAAGTCCAAAATTTTGGTTCAGGACCTATACTGGTTCCCGGTGGGTGTCTGAGACTTTGTTTAATTCTTCTTCCTGCCGGGAAATTACAATGATATGTGCCCGTCCAAATGCCTAACAGCTACTCTCTCATTGGTTCTCCCTCTTCCCTTTCATCCTCTGCCAAATTGGCAACCTGTGTGAACCAGGAGGACAAAGGGGCTGTCTCTCCAAGATGGGAGGTTGATAGTAAAGCAGATGAAAAGTTAAACCAGAGCACCAGGAGAGGGACTATTCGTTGAGTTTTAGAAACCTTTCGTATTCACAGTGTGTCCGTTCTCTAGGTTTCCCGTACATGTTATAGCTGTAGTAATATTCCCTTCAACCAGGAGAGTTGGGGCCCATGGAATGGGTGCCAGGCATTTGTGATTTAAAGGGTCTGCATTTGTTCACCCAATCTCACCAATCGTCTCTGTCCCAAGTGTCCCTCCTTATGCCACATCCAGCTGTCGTTGTAGATAGGGTCATTCCAGGTTTCATCAGAGACCCTGAAGGAATTGTAAAGAATTTCCCAGTTTTTTTGTTTTGTTTTTGAAATTCCTTTTTATAGTGGGTTTGAGCTGATTCTCGCTGCTATGTTTATGCCTGTCTAGACACACTTGTTTCCCTTACACAGACATATCAATACATAGGTTTTAAGATTCTTACTAGTCAGATATATTCCTCTGCGGGAAATTGGGGTTTTGAGTCCCTTTCACTGAGGAAGGTGTAGGTCTTGTCTATTCCATAGTTGGTTTATGGAACGGTACCTGTGCTTATATCAAACTCTGGTTTTATGCATCACCCCACCTCTCCTTCCCCCTTAAGCAGGGATAAGAGTGTTTTCTAAATATGAGACACTGTTCTCTTTCCTAACTCATTTCAAGTGTAGCCATGTTTATAGGATCTTCATAAGTGATATCTTAGGATAAGTTTCTTTTTCTGTGTGACTTATTTCACTTAGAATCATCGTACCTGAATCCACCCATTTTGCTGCTACTGGTCTTATGACATTGATTTCATGGCTGAGGGATATTCCATCGTACGTAAGTACCACAATTTTTTGAACCATTTTTATATTTCCTGGGATACTTAAGGTGTATCCAAGTTGAGGTGTTTGTAAGCAGTGCAGCCCTTATTTTGGGGTGGCTCTGTATTATTGATTTTCAGATTTCCCAAGGTATATTCCCTAGACTGGAAGTGCCCTTGGCTCTGTAGCTCTGTTCTTTACTTCTTTTAGGGAACACAATGCATTCCTCCAGAGAGGCAGTTGGCAATTTACATCCCGCCCATCAGCATAACAAGGCTCCCCGTTCTCCAGGGCCTGTCTTGCCTTTCTGGTTTTTACACATTTTGTGGATGTCCCTTTTGACCTGTGGGAAGTGATACTTCTTTGTAGTGCAGATTTGCATTGCCTGCTTGCTTGCTTGGCCAAAAAGGGCGTATGCGTTTTCTCCTGAAGATATTCAGGAGAAAACGCATACACCCTTTTTGGACAAGGACATCATTTTTGAAGTTGTGCCCCTCTTCCTGTGTTTTAAATGCAATTCCATCGTACCTCATGAAATCTGTTTCCTGCTATTAAGCCTCGCATTCAAGTCCGCCTCATTGCCTTCCCTCAACAGATTTTTGGACGATAGTTGTCCTTTATTACTCGGCCAGTTTGTGAATTGCTGTGCCCCTGAGCTCCATTTTTCAACTCGTTTTTGGTGAGCTGACCTCAAGTCCAAAATTTTGGTTCAGGACCTATACTGGTTCCCGTTGGGTGGCTGAGACTTTGGTTAATTCTTCTTCCTGCCGGGAAATTACAGTGATATGTGCCCGTCCAAATGACTACCAGCTACTCTCTCATTGGTTCTCCCTCTTCCCTTTCATCCTCTGCCAAATTGGCAACCTGTGTGAACCAGGAGGTTAAATGGGCTGTCTCTCCAAGTTGGTTGGTTGATAGTAAAGCAGATGGAAAGTCAAACCGGAGCACCAGGAGAGGGACTATTCGTTGAGTTTTAGAAACCTTTCATATTCAGAGTGTGCCCGTTCTCTAGGTTTCCCGTACATGTTATAGCTGGAGTAATATTCCCTTCAACCTGGAGAGTTGGGGCCCATGGAATGGGTGCCAGGCATTTGTGATTTAAAGGGTCTGCATTTGCAAACCCAATCTCACCAATCCTCTCAGTCCCAAGTGTCCCTCCTTATGCCACATCCAGCTTTCGTTGTAGATAGGGTCATTCCAGGTTTCATCAGGGACCCTGAAGGAATTGTAAAGAATTTCCCAGTTTTTTGTTTTGTTTTTGAAATTCCTTTTTATAGTGGGTTTGAGCTGATTCTCGCTGCCATGTTTATACCAGTCTAGACACACTTGATTCCCTTACGGAGACATATCAATACATAGGTTTTAAGATTCTTACTAGTCAGATATATTCCTCTGCGGGAAATATGGGGTTTTGAGTCCCTTTCACTGAGGAAGGTGTAGGTCTTGTCTATTCCATAGTTGGTTTTTGGAACGGTACCTGTGCTTATATCAAACTCTGGTTTTATGCATCACCCCACCTCTCCTTCCCCCTTAAGCAGGAATAAGAGTGTTTTCTAAATATGAGACACTGTTCTCTTTCCTAACTCAGTTCAAGTGTAGCCATGTTTATAGGATGTTCATAAGTGATATCTTATGATAAGTTTCTTTTTCTCTGTGACTTATTTCACTTAGAATCATCGTACCTGAATCCACCCATTTTGCTGCTACTGGTCTTATGACATTGATTTCATGGCTGAGGGATGTTCCATCGTACGTAAGTACCACAATTTTTTGAACCATTTTTATATTTCCTGGGATACTTAAGGTGTATCCAAGTTGAGGTCTTTGTAAGCAGTGCAGCCCTTATTTTGGGGTGGCTCTGTATTATTGATTTTCAGATTTCCCAAGGTATATTCCCTAGACTGGAAGTGCCCTTGGCTCTGTAGCTCTGTTCTTTACTTCTTTTAGGGAACACAATGCATTCCTCCAGAGAGGCAGTTGGCAATTTACGTCCCGCCCATCAGCATAACAAGGCTCCCTGTTCTCCAGGGCCTGTCTTGCCTTTCTGGTTTTTACACATTTTGTGGATGTCCCTTTTGACCTGTGGGAAGTGATACTTCTTTGTAGTGCAGATTTGCATTGCCCGCTTGCTTGCTTGGCCAAAAAGGGCGTATGTGTTTTCTCCTGAATATATTCAGGAGAAAACGCATACGCCCTTTTTGGCCAAGTGCATCATTGTCGAAGTTGTGCCCCTCTTCCTGTGCTTTAAAGGCGATTCCAACGTGCCTCTTGAAATCTGTTTCCTGCTATTCTGCCTCGCTTTCAAGTCCGCCTCGTTGCCTTCCCTCAACAGATTTTTGGACGATAGTTGTCCTTTATTACTCGGCCAGTTTGTGAATTGCTGTGCCCCTGAGCTCCATTTTTCAACTCGTTTTTGGTGAGCTGACCGCAAGTCCAAAATTTTGGTTCAGGACCTATGCTGGTTTCCGGAGGGGGGCTGAGACTTTGGTTAATTCTTCTTCCTGCCGGGAAGTTAGAGTGATATGTACCCGTCCAAATGCCTAACAGCGACTCTCTCATTGGTTCTCCCTCTGCCCTTTCATTCTCTGCCAAATTGGCAACCTGTGCGAACCAGGAGGTTAAAGGGGCTGTCTCTCCAAGTTGGGAGGTTGATAGTAAAGCAGATGGAAAGTCAAACCGGAGCACTAGGAGAGGGACTATTCGTTGAGTTTTAGAAATCTTTCGTATTCACAGTGTGTCCGTTCTCTAGGTTTCCCGTACATGTTATAGCTGTAGTAATATTCCCTTCAACCTGGAGAGTTGGGACTCATGGAATGGGTGCCAAGCATTAGTGCTTTAAAGGGTCTGCATTTGCTCACCCAATCTCACCAATCGTCTCAGTCCCAACTGTCCCTCCTTATGCCACATCCAGCTGTCATTGTAGATAGGGTCATTCCAGGTTTCATCAGAGACCCTGAAGGAATTGTAAAGAATTTCCCAGTTTTTTTGTTTTGTTTTTGAAATTCCTTTTTATAGTGGGTTTGAGCTGATTCTCGCTGCCATGTTTATGCCAGTCTAGACACACTTGATTCCCTTACGGAGACATATCAATACATAGGTTTTAAGATTCTTACTAGTCAGATATATTCCTCTGCGGGAAATATGGGGTTTTGAGTCCCTTTCACTGAGGAAGGTGTAGGTCTTGTCTATTCCATAGTTGGTTTTTGGAACGGTACGTGTGCTTATATCAAACTCTGGTTGTATGCATCATCCCACCTCTCCTTCCCCCATAAGCAGGCATAAGAGTGTTTTCTAAATGAGAGACACTGTTCTATTTCCTAACTCAGTTCAATTGTAGCCATGTTTACAGGATCTTCATAAGTGATATCTTATGATAAGTTTCTTTTTCTGTGTGACTTATTTCACTTAGAATCATCGTACCTGAATCCACCCATTTTGCTGCTACTGGTCTTATGACATTGATTTCATGGCTGAGGGATATTCCATCGTACATAAGTACCACAATTTTTTGAACCATTTTTATATTTCCTGGGATACTTAAGGTGTATCCAAGTTGAGGTCTTTGTAAGCAGTGCAGCCCTAATTTTGGGGTGGCTCTGTATTATTGATTTTCAGTTTTCCCAAGGTATATTCCCTAGACTGGAAGTGCCCTTGGCTCTGTAGCTCTGTTCTTTACTTGTTTTAGGGAACACAATGCACTCCTCCAGAGAGGCAGTTGGCAATTTACATCCCGCCCATCAGCATAACAAGGCTCCCTGTTCTCCAGGGCCTGTCTTGCCTTTCTGGTTTTTACACATTTTGTGGATGTCCCTTTTGTCCGGTGGGAAGTGATACTTCTTTGTAGTGCAGATTTGCATTGCCCGCTTGCTTGCTTGGCCAAAAAGGGCGTATGTTTTCTCCTGAATATATTCAGGAGAAAACGCATACGCCCTTTTGGCCTAGGGCATCATTGTCGAAGTTGTGCCCCTCTTCCTGTGCTTTAAAGGCGATTCCAACGTACCTCTTGAAATATGTTTCCTGCTATTTTGCCTCGCTTTCAAGTCCGCGTCGTTGCCTTCCCTCAACAGATTTTTGGACGATAGTTGTCCTTTATTATTCGGCCAGTTTGTGAATTGCTGTGCCCCTGAGCTCCATTTTTCAACTCGTTTTTGGTGAGCTGACCGCAAGTCCAAAATTTTGGTTCAGGACCTATACTGGTTCCCGGTGGGTGGCTGAGACTTTGGTTAATTCTTCTTCCTGCCGGGAAATTACAGTGATATGTGCCCGTCCAAATGCCTAACAGCTACTCTCTCATTGGTTCTCCCTCTTCACTTTCATCCTCTGCCAAATTGGCAACGTGTGTGAAGCAGGAGGTTAAAGGGGCTGTCTCTCCGAGTTGGGAGGTTGATAGTAAAGCAGATGGAAAGTCAAACCGGAGCACCAGGAGAGGGACTATTCGTTGAGTTTTAGAAACCTTTCGTATTCATAGTGTGTCCGTTCTCTAGGTTTCCCGTACATGTTATAGCTGGAGTAATATTCCCTTCAACCTGGAGAGTTGGGGCCCATGGAATGGGTACCAGGCATTTGTGATTTAAAGGGTCTGCATTTGCTCACCCAATCTCACCAATTCTCTCAGTCCCAAGTGTCCAGCCTTATGCCACATCCAGCTGTCGTTGTAGATAGGGTCATTCCAGGTTTCATCAGATACCCTGAAGGAATTGTAAAGAATTTCCCAGTTTGTTTTTGTTTTGTTTTTGAAATTCCTTTTTATAGTGGGTTTGAGCTGATTCTCGCTGCCATGTTTATGCCAGTCTAGACACACTTGTTTCCCTTACGGAGACATATCAATACATAGTTTTTAATATTCTTACTAGTCAGATATATTCCTCTGTGGGAAATATGGTGTTTTGAGTCCCTATCACTGAGGAAGGTGTAGGTCTTGTCTATTCCATAGTTGGTTTTTGCAACGGTACCTGTGCTTATATCAAACTCTGGTTTTATGCATCACCCCACCTCTCCTTCCCCCTTAAGCAGGCATAAGAGTGTTTTCTAAATGTGAGACCCTGTTCTCTTTCCTAACTCAGTTCAAGTGTAATCATGTTTACAGAATCTTCATAAGTGATATCTTATGATAAGTTTCTTTTTCTGTGTGACTTATTTCACTTAGAATCATCGTACCTCAATCCACCCATTTTGCTGCTACTGGTCTTATGATATTGATCTCATGGCTGAGGGATATTCCATCGTACGTAAGTACCACAATGTTTTGAACCATTTTTATATTTCCTGGGATATTTAAGGTGTACCCAAGTTGAGGTCCTTGTAAGCAGTGCAGCCCTAAATTTTGGGGTGTCTCTCTCTTATTGATTTTCAGTTTTCCCAAGGTATACTCCCTAGACTGGAAGTGCCCTTGGTTCTGTAGCTCTGTTCTTTACTTGTTTTAGGGAACACAATGTACTCCTCCAGAGAGGCAGTTGGCAATTTTCATGCTGCCCATCAGCACAACAAGGCTCCCTGTTCTCCAGGGCCTGTCTTGCCTTTCTGGTTTTTACACATTTTGTGGATGTCCCTTTTGACCGGTGGGAAGTGATACTTCTTTGTAGTGCAGATTTGCATTGCCCGCTTGCTTGCTTGGGCAAAAAGGGCGTATGCGTTTTCTCCTGAATATATTCAGGAGAAAACGCATACGCCCTTTTTGGCCAAGTGCATCATTGTCGAACTTGTGCCCCTCTTCCTGAGCTTTAAAGGCGATTCCAACGTACCTCTTGAAATCTGTTTCCTGCTATTATGCCTCGCTTTCAAGTCCGCCTCGTTGCCTTCCCTCAACAGATTTTTGGACGATAGTTGTCCTTTATTACTCGGCCAGTTTGTGAATTGCTGTGCCCCTGAGCTCCATTTTTCAACTCGTTTTTGGTGAGGTGACCGCAAGTGCGAAATTTTGGTTCAGGACCTATTCTGGTTCCCGGAGGGTTGCTGTGTCTTTGGTTAATCCTTCTTCCTGCCGGGAAATTACGGTGATATGTGCCCATCCAAATGCCTAACAGCTACTCTCTCATTGGTTCTCCATCTTCGCTTTCATCCTCTGCCAAATTGGCAACCTGTGCGAACCAGGAGGTTAAAGGGGATGTCTCTCCATGTTGGGAGGTTGATAGTAAAGCAGATGGAAAGTCAAACCGGAGCACCAGGAGAGGGACTATTCGTTGAGTTTTAGAAACATTTCGTATTCACAGTGTGTCCGTTCTCTAGGTTTCCCGTACATGTTATAACTGTAGTAATATTCCATTCACCCTGGAGAGTTGGGACCCATGAAATGGTTGCCAGGCATTTGTGCTTTAAAGAGTCTGCATTTGCTCACCCAATCTCACCAATCCTCTCAGTCCCAAGTGTCCAGCCTTATGCCACAACCAGCTGTCGTTGTAGATAATGTCATTCCAGGTTTCATCAGAGACCCTGAAGGAATTGTAAAGAATTTCCCAGTTTTTTTGTTTTGTTTTTGAAATTCCTTTTTAGAGTGGGTTTGAGCTGATTCTCGCTGCCATGTTTATGCCAGTCTAGACACACTTGATTCCCTTATGGAGACATATCAATACATAGGTTTTAAGATTCTTACTAGACAGATATATTCCTCTGCGGGAAATATGGGGTTTTGAGTCCCTTTCACTGAGGAAGGTGTAGGTCTTGTCTATTCCATAGTTGGTTTTTGGAACGGTACCTGTGCTTATATCAAACTCTGCTTTTATGCATCACCCCACCTCTCCTTCCCCCTTAAGCAGGCATAAGAGTGTTTTCTAAATGTGAGACACTGTTATCTTTCCTAACTCAGTTCAAGTGTAGCCATGTTTACAGGATCTTCATAAGTGATATCTTATGATAAGTTTCTTTTTCTGTGTGACTCATTTCACTTAGAATCATCGTACCTGAATCCACCCATTTTGCTGCTACTGGTCTTATGACATTGATTTCATGGCTGAGGGATATTCCATCCTACGAAAGTACCACAATTTTTAGAACCATTTTAATATTTCCTGGGATATTTAAGGTGTACCCAAGTTGAGGTCCTTGTAAGCAGTGCAGCCCTAAATTTTGAGGTGGCTCTGTCTTATTGATTTTCATTTTTCCCAAGGTATATTCCGTAGACTGGAAGTGCCGTTGGCTCTGTAACTCTGTTGTTTACTTGTTTTAGGGAACACAATGCACTCCTCCAGAGAGGCAGTTGGCAATTTACATCCCGCCCATCAGCATAACAAGGCTCCCTGTTCTCCAGGGCCTGTCTTGCCTTTCTGGTTTTTACACATTTTGTGGATGTCCGTTTCAACCCATGGGAAGTGATAATTATTTGTAGTGCAGATTTGCATTGCCCGCTTGCTTGCTTGGCCAAGAAGGGAGTATGCGTTTTCTCCTGAATATATTCAGGAGAAAACACATACGCCCTTTTTGGCCAAGTGCATCATTGTCGAAGTTGTGCCCCTCTTCCTGTGCTTTAAAGGCGATTCCAACGTACATCTTGAAATCTGTTTCCTGCTATTCTGCCTCGCTTTCAAGTCCGCCTCAGTGCCTTCCCTCAACAGATTTTTGGACGATAGTTGTCCTTTATTACTCGGCCAGTTTGTGAATTGCTGTGCCCCTGAGCTCCATTTTTCAACTCGTTTTTGGTGAGCTGACCGCAAGTCCAAAATTTTGGTTCAGGACCTATACTGGTTCCCGGTGGGTGGCTGAGACTTTGGTTAATTCTTCTTCCTGCTGGGAAATTACAGTGATATGTGCCCGTCCAAATGCCTAACAGCTACTCTCTCATTGGTTCTCCCTCTTCCCTTTCATCCTCTGCCAAATTGGCAACCTGTGCGAACCAGGAGGTTAAAGGGGCTGTCTCTCCAAGTTGGGAGGTTGATCGTAAAGCAGATGGAAAGTCAAACCGGAGCACCAGGAGAGGGACTATTCGTTGAGTTTTAGAAACCTTTCGTATTCACAGTGTGTCCGTTCTCTAGGTTTCCCGTACATGTTATAACTATAATAATATTCCCATCAACCTGGAGAGTTGGGACCCATGGAATGGGTGCCATGCATTATTGCTTTAAAGGGTCTGCATTTGCTCACCCAATCTCACCAATCCTCTCAGTCCCAAGTGTCCAGCCTTATGCCACATCTAGCTGTCATTGTAGATAGGGTCATTCCAGGTTTCATCAGAGACCCTGAAAGAATTGTATAGAATTTCCCAGTTTTTTTGTTTTGTTTTCGAAATTCCTTTTTATAGTGGGTTTGAGCTGATTCTCGCTCCATGTTTATGCCAGTCTAGACACACTTGATTCCCTTACGGAGACATATCAATACATAGGTTTTAAGATTCTTACTAGTCAGATATATTCCTCTGCGGGAAATATGGGGTTTTGAGTCCCTTTCACTGAGGAAGGTGTAGGTCTTGTCTATTCCATAGTTGGTTTTTTGAACGGTACCTGTGCTTATATCAAACTCTGGTTTTATGCATCACCCCACCTCTCCTTCCCCCTTAAGCAGGCATAAGAGTGTTTTCTAAATGTGAGACACTGTTCTCTTTCCTAACTCAGTTCAAGTGTAGCCATGTTTACAGGATCTTCATAAGTGATATCTTATGATAAGTTTCTTTTTCTGTGTGACTTATTTCACTTAGGATCATCGTACCTGAATCCACCCATTTTGCTGCTGCTGGTCTTATGACATTGATTTCATGGCTGAGGGATATTCCATCGTACGTAAGTACCACAATTTTTTGAACCATTTTTATATTTCCTGGGATATTTAAGGTGTACCCAAGTTGAGGTCCATGTAAGCAGTGCAGCCCTAAATGTTGGGGTGGCTCTGTCTTATTGATTTTCAGTTTTCCCAAGGTATATTCCCTAGACTGGAAGTGCCCTTGGCTCTGTAGCTCTGTTCTTTACTTGTTTTAGGGAACACAATGCACTCCTCCAGAGAGGCAGTTGGCAGTTTACATCCCGCTGATAAGCATAACAAGGCTCCCTGTTCTCCAGGACCTGTCTTGCCTGTCTGGTTTTTACACATTTTGTGGATGTCCCTTTTGACCAGTGGGAAATGATACTTCTTTGTAGTGCAGATTTGCATTGCCCTCTTGCTTGCTTTGCCAAAAAGGGCGTATGCGTTTTCTCCTGAATATATTCAGGAGAAAACACATACGCCCTTTTTGGCAAAGTGCATCATTGTCGAAGTTGTGCCCCTCTTCCTGTGCTTTAAAGGCGATTCCAACGTACCTCTTGAAATCTGTTTCCTGCTATTCTGCCTCGCTTTCAAGTCCGCCTCGTTGCCTTCCCTCAACAGATTTTTGGACGAGAGTTGTCCTTTATTACTCGGCCAGTTTGTGAATTGCTGTGCCCCTGAGCTCCATTTTTCAACTCGTTTTTGGTGAGCTGACCGCAAGTCCAAAATTTTGGTTCAGGACCTATACTGGTTCCCGGTGGGTGGCTGAGACTTTGGTTAATTCTTCTTCCTGCCAGGAAATTACAGTGATATGTGCCCGTCCAAAAGCCTAACAGCTACTCTCTCATTGGTTCTCCCTCTTCCCTTTCATCCTCTGCCTAATTGGCAACCTGTGTGAACCAGAAGGTTAAAGGGGCTGTCTCTCCAAGTTGGGAGGTTGATAGTAAAGCAGATGGAAAGTCAAACCGGAGCACCAGGAGAGGGACTATTCGTTGAGTTTTAGAAACCTTTCATATTCACAGTGTGTCCGTTATCTAGGTTTCCCGTACATGTTATAGCTGTAGTAATATTCCCTTCAACCTGGAGAGTTGGGACCCATGGAATGTGTGCCATGCATTATTGCTTTAAAGGGTCTGCATTTGCTCACCGAATCTCACCAATCGACTCAGTCCCAAGTGTCCAGCCTTATGCCATATCCAGCTGTCGTTGTAGATAGGGTCATTCCAGGTTTCATCAGAGACACTGAAGGAATTGTAAAGAATTTCCCAGTTTTTTTGTTTTGTTTTTGAAATTCCTTTTTATAGTGGGTTTGAGCTGATTCTCGCTGCCATGTTTATGCCAGTCTAGACACACTTGATTCCCTTACGGAGACATATCAATACATAGGTTTTAAGATGCTTACTAGTCAGATATATTCCTCTGCGGGAAATATGGGGTTTTCAGTCCCTTTCACTGAGGAAGGTGTAGGTCTTGTCTATTCCATAGTTGGTTTTGGAACGGTACCTGTGCTTATATCAAACTCTGGTTTTATGCATCACCCCACCTCTCCTTCCCCCTTAAGCAGGCATAAGAGTGTTTTCTAAATGTGAGACACTGTTCTCTTTCCTAACTCAGTTCAAGTGTAGCCATGTATACAGGATCTTCATAAGTGATATCTTATGATAAGTTTCTTTTTCTGTGTGACTTATTTCACTTAGAATCATCGTACTTGAATCCACCCATTTTTCTGCCTCTGGTCTTATGACATTGATTTCATGGCTGAGGGATATTCCATCGTACGTAAGTACCACAATATTTTGAACCATTTTTATATTTCCTGGGATATTTAAGGTGTACCCAAGTTGAGGTCCTTGTAAGCAGTGCAGCCCTAAATTTTGGGGTGGCTCTGTCTTATTGATTTTCAGTTTTGCCAAGGTATATTGCCTAGACTGGAAGTGCCCTTGGCTCTGTAGCTCTGTTCTTTACTTGTTTTAGGGAACACAATGCACTCCTCCATAGAGGCATTTGGCAATTTACATCCCGCCCATCAGCATAACAAGGCTCCCTGTTCTCCAGGGCCTGTCTTGCCTTTTTGGTTTTTACACATTTTGTGGATGTCCCTTTTGACCAGTGGGAAGTGATACTTCTTTGTAGTGCAGATTTGCATTGAACCCTTGCTTGCTTGGCCAAAAAGGGCGTATGTGTTTTCTCCTGAATATATTCAGGAGAAAACGCATACGCCCTTTTTGGCCAAGTGCATCATTGTCGAAGTTGTGCGCCTCTTCCTGTGCTTTAAAGGCGTTTCCAACGTACCTCTTGAAATCTGTTTCCTGCTATTCTGCCTCGCTTTCAAGTCCGCCTCGGTGCCTTCCCTCAACAGATTTTTGGACGATAGTTGTCCTTTATTACTCGGCCAGTTTGTGAATTGCTGTGCCCCTGAGCTCCATTTTTCAACTCGTTTTTGGTGAGCTGACCGCAAGTCCAAAATTTTGGTTCAGGACCTGTACTGGTTGCCGGTTGGTGGCTGAGACTTTGGTTAATTCCTCTTCCTGCCTGGAAATTACAGTGATATGTGCCCGTTCAAATGCCTAACAGCTACTCTCTCATTGGTTCTCCCTCTTCCCTTTCATCCTCTGCCAAATTGGCAACCTGTGCGAACCAGGAGGTTAAAGGGGCTGTCTCTCCAAGTTGGGAGGTTGATAGTAAAGCAGATGGAAAGTCAAACCGGAGCACCAGGAGAGGGACTATTCGTTGAGTTTTAGAAACCATTCGTATTCACAGTGTGTCCATTCTTTAGGTTTGCCGAACATGTTAGAGCTGTAGTAATATTCATTTCAACCTGGAGAGTTGGGACCCATGGAATGTGTGCCATGCATTATTGCTTTAAAGGGTCTGCATTTGCTCACCCAATCTCACCTATCCTCTCAGTCCCAAGTGTCCAGCCTTATGCCACATGCAGCTGTCATTGTAGATAGGGAAATTCCAGGTTTCATCAGAGACACTGAAGGAATAGTAAAGAATTTCCCAGTTTTTTCGTTTTGTTTTTGAAATTCCTTTTTAGAGTGCGTTTGAGTTGATTCTCGCTGCCGTGTTTATGCCAGTCTAGACACACTTGATTCCCTTATGGAGACATATCAATACATAGGATAAAAGATTCTTACTAGTCAGATATATTCCTCTGCGGGAAATATGGGGTTTTGATTCCCTTTCACTGAGGAAGGTGTAGGTCTTGTCTATTCCATAGTTGGTTTTTGGAACGGTACCTGTGCTTATATCAAACTCTGGTTTTATGCATCACCCCACCTCTCCTTCCCCCTTAAGCAGGCATAAGAGTGTTTTCTAAATGTGAGACACTGCTCTCTTTCCTAACTCAGTTCAAGTGTAGCCATGTTTACAGGATCTTCATAAGTGATATCTTATGATAAGTTTCTTTTTCTGTGTGACTTATTTCACTTAGAATCATCGTACCTGAATCCACCCATTTTGCTGCTACTGGTCTTATGACATTGATTTCATGGCTGAGGGATATTCCATCGTACGTAAGTACCACAATTTATTGAACCATTTTTATATTTCCTGGGATAATTAAGGTGTACCCAAGTTCAGGTCCTTGTAAGCAGTGCAGCCCTAAATTTTGGGGTGGCTCTGTCTTATTCATTTTCAGTTTTCACAAGGTATATTCCCTAGACTGGAAGTGCCCTTGGCTCTGTAGCTCTGTTCTTTACTTGTTTTAGGGAACACAATGCACTCCTCCAGAGAGGCAGTTGGCAATTTACATCCCGCCCATCAGCATAACAAGGCTGCCTGTTCTCCAGGGCCTGTCTTGCCTTTCTGATTTTTACACATTTTTGTGGACGTACCTTTTGACCGGTGGGAATTGATACTTCTTTGTATTGCAGATTTACACTGTCCGCTTGCTTGCTTGGCCAAAAAGGGCGTATGCGTTTTCTCCTGAATATATTCAGGAGAAAATGCATACACTCTTTTTGGCCAAGTGCATCATTGTCGAAGTTGTGCCCTCTTCCTGTGCTTTAAAGGCGATTTCAACGTACCTCTTGAAATCTGTTTCCTGCTATTCTGCCTCGCTTTCAAGTACGCCTCATTGCCTTCCCTCAACAGATTTTTGGACGATAGTTGTCCTTTATTACTCGGCCAGTTTGTGAATTGCTGTGCCCCTGAGCTCCATTTTTCAACTCGTTTTTGCTGAGCTGACCGCAAGTCCAAAATTTTGGTTCAGGACCTATACTGGTTCCCGGTGGGTGGCTGAGACTTTGGTTAATTCTTCTTCCTGCCGGGAAATTACAGTGATATGTGCCCGTCCAAATGCCTAACAGCTACTCTCTCATTGGTTCTCCCTCTTCCCTTTCATCCTCTGCCAAATTGGCAACCTGTGTGAACCAGGAGTTTACAGGGGCTGTCTCTCCATGTTGGGAGGTTGATAATAAAGCAGATGGAAAGTCAAACCGGAGCACCAGGAGAGGGACTATTCGTTGAGTTTTAGAAACCTTTCGTATTCACAGTGTGTCCGTTCTCTAGGTTTCCCGTACATGTTATAACTATAATAATATTCCCATCAACCTGGAGAGTTGGGACCCATGGAATGGGTGCCATGCATTATTGCTTTAAAGGGTCTGCATTTGCTCACCCAATCTCACCAATCCTCTCAGTCCCAAGTGTCCAGCCTTATGCCACATCCAGCTGTCGTTGTAGAAAGGGTCATTTCAGGTTTCATCAGGGACCCTGAAGGAATTGCAAAGAATTTCCCAGTTTTTTTGTTTTGTATTTACAATTCCTTTTTATAGTGGGTTTGAGCTGATTCTCTCTGCCATGTTTATGCCAGTCTAGACACACTTGATTCCCTTACGGAGACATATCAATACATAGGTTTTAAGATTCTTACTAGTCAGATATATTCCTCTGCGGGAAATATGGGGTTTTGAGTCCCTTTCACTGAGGAAGGTGTAGGTCTTGTCTATTCCATAGTTGGTATTTGGAACGGTACCTGTGCTTATATCAAACTCTGGTTTTATGCATCACCCCACCTCTCCTTCCCCCTTAAGCAGGCATAAGAGTGTTTTCTAAATGTGAGACACTGTTCTCTTTCCTAATTCAGTTAAAGTGTAGCCATGTTTATAGGATCTTCATAAGTGATATCTTATGATAAGTTTCTTTTTCTATGTGACTTATTTCACTTAGAATCATCGTACCTGAATCCACCCATTTTGCTGCTACTGGTCTTATGACATTGATTTCATGGCTGAGGGATATTCCATCGTACGTAAGTACCACAATTTTTTGAACCATTTTTATATTTCCTGGGATATTTAAGGTGTACCCAAGTTGAGGTCCTTGTAAGCAGTGCAGCCCTAAATTTTGGGGTGACTCTGGCTTATTGATTTTCAGTTTTCCCAAGGTATATTCCCTAGACTGGAAGTGCACTTGGCTCTGTAGCTCTGTTCTTTACTTGTTTTAGGGAACACAATGCACTCCTCCAGAGAGGCAGTTGGCAATTTACATGCCGCCCATCAGCATAACAGGGCTCCCGGTTCTCCAAGAACTGTCTTGCCTTTCTGGTTTTTACACATTTTGTGGATGTCCCTTTTGACCGGTGGGAAGTGATACTTCTTTGTAGTGCAGATTTGCATTGCCCGCTTGCTTGCTTGGCCAAAAAGGGCGTATGCGTTTTCTCCTGAATATATTCAGGAGAAAACGCATATGCCCTTTTTGGCCAAGTGCATCATTGTTGAAGTTGTGCCCCTCTTCCTGTGCTTTAAAGGCTATTCCAACGTACCTCTTGAAATCTGTTTCCTGCTCTTCTGCCTCGCTTTCAAGTCCGCCTCGTTGCCTTCCCTCAACAGATTTTTGGACGATACTTGTCCTTTATTACTTGGCCAGTTTGTGAATTGCTGTGCCCCTGAGCTCCATTTTTCAACTCGTTTTTTGTGAGCTGACCGCAAGTCCAAAATTTTGGTTCAGGACCTATGCTGGTTCCCGGTGGGGGGCTGAGACTTTGGTTAATTCTTCTTCCTGCCGGGAAATTACAGTGATATGTGCCCGTTCAAATGCCTAACAGCTACTCTCTCATTGGTTCTCCCTCTTCCCTTTCATCCTTTGCCAAATTGGAAACCTGTGCGAACCAGGAGGTTAAAGGGGCTGTGTCTCCAAGTTAGGAGATTGATAGTAAAGCTGATCGAAAGTCAAACCGGAACACCAGGGGAGGGACTATTCGTTGAGTTTTAGAAACTTTTCGTATTCATAGTGTGTCCGTTCTCTAGGTTTCCCGTACATGTTATAGCTGTAGTAATATTCCCTTCAACCTGGAGAGTTGGGACTCATGGAATGTGTGCCATGCATTATTGCTTTAAAGGGTCTGCATTTGCTCACCCAATCTCACCAATCCTCTCAGTCCCAAGTGTCCAGCCTTATGCCACATTCAGCTGTCGTTGTAGATAGGGTCATTCCAGGTTTCATCAGAGACCCTGAAGTAATTGTAAAGAATTTCCCATTTTTTTTGTTTTGTATTTGAGTTCCTTTTTATGGTGGGTTTGAGCTGATTCTCGCTGCCATGTTTATGCCAGTCTAGAGACACTTGATTCCCTTACGGAGACATATCAGTACATAGGTTTTAAGATTCTTACTAGTCAGATATATTCCTCTGCGGGAAATATGGGGTTTTGAGTCCCTTTCACTGAGGAAGGTGTAGGTCTTGTCTATTCCATAGTTGGTTTTTGGAACGGTACCTGTGCTTATATGAAACACTGGTTTTATGCATCACCCCACCTCTCCTTCCCCCTTAAGCAGGCATCAAAGTGTTTTCTAAATGTGAGACACTGTTCTCTTTCCTTACTCAGTTCAAGTGTAGCCAGGTTTACAGGATCTTCAAAAGTGATATCTTATGATAAGTTTCTTTTTCTGTGTGACTTATTTCACTTAGAATCATCGTACCTGAATCCACCCATTTTGCTGCTACTGGTCTTATGACATTGATTTCATGGCTGAGGGATATTCCATCGTACGTAAGTACCACAATTTTTTGAACCATTTTTATATTTCCTAGGATATTTAAGGTGTACCCAATTTGAGGTCCTTGTAAGCAGTGCAGCCCTAAATTTTGGGGTGGCTCTGTCTTATTGATTTTCAGCTTTCCCAAGGTATATTCCCTAGACTGGAAGTGCCCTTGGCTCTGTAGCTCTCTTCTTTACTTGTTTTAGGGAACACAATGCACTCCTCCGGAGAGGCAGTTGGCAATTTACATCCCGCCCATCAGCATAACAAGGCTCCCTGTTCTCCAGGGCCTGTCTTGCCTTTCTGGTTTTTACACATTTTGTGGATGTTCCTTTTGACTGGTGGGAAGTGATACTTCTTTGTAGTGCAGATTTGCATTGCCCGCTTGCTTGCTTGGCCAAAAAGGGCGTATGCGTTTTATCCTGAATATATTCAGGGAAAACGCATACGCCCTTTTTGGCCAAGTGCATCATTGTCGAAGTTGTGCCCCTCTTCCTGTGCTTTAAAGGCGATTCCAACTTACCTCTTGAAATGTGTTTCCCGCTATTCTGCCTCGCTTTCAAGTCCGCCTCGTTGCCTTCCCTCAACAGATTTTTGGACGATAGTTGTCCTTTATTACTCGGCCAGTTTGTGAATTGCTGTGCCCCTGAGCTCCATTTTTCAACTCGTTTTTGGTGAGCTGACCGCAAGTCCAAGATTTTGGTTCAGGACCTATACTGGTTCCCGGTGGGTGGCTGAGACTTTGGTTAATTCTTCTTCCTGCCGGGAAATTACAGTGATATGTGCCTGTCCAAATGCATAACAGCTACTCTATCATTGGCTCTCCCTCTTCCATTTCATCCTCTGCCAAATTGGCAACCTGTGTGAACCAGGAGGTTAAAGGGGCTGTCTCTCCAAGTTGGGAGGTTGATAGTAAAGCAGATGGAAAGTCAAACCGGAGCACCAGGAGAGGGACTATTCGTTGAGTTTTAGAAACATTTCGTATTCACAGTGTGTCCGTTCTCTAGGTTTCCCGTACATGTTATAGCTGTAGTAATATTCCCTTCAACCTGGAGAGTTGGTACCCATGGAATGGGTGCCAGGCATTTGTGCTTTAAAGGGTCTGCATTTGCTCACCCAATCTCACCAATCGTCTCATTCCCAAGTGTCCCTCCTTATGCCACATTCAGCTGTCGTTGTATATAGGGTCATTCCAGGTTTCATCAGAGACCCTGAAGGAATTGTAAAGAATTTCCCAGTTTTTTTGTTTTGTTTTTGAAATTCCTTTTTATAGTGTGTTTGAGCTGATTCTCGCTGCTATGTTTCTGCCAGTCTAGACACACTTGATTCCCTTACGGAGACATATCAATACACAGGTTTTAAGATTCTTACTAGTCAGATATATTCCTCTGCGGGAAATATGGGGTTTTGAGTCCCTTTCAATGAGGAAGGTGTAGGTCTTGTCTATTCCATAGTTGGTTTTTGGAACGGTACCTGTGCTTATATCAAACTCTGGTTTTATGCATCACCCCACCTCTCCTTTCCCTTAAGCAGGCATAAGAGTGTTTTCTAAATGTGAGACCCTGTTCTATTTCCTAACTCAGTTCAAGTGTAGCTATGTTTACAGGATCTTCATAAGTGATATCTTATGATAAGTTTCTTTTTCTGTGTGACTTATTTCACTTAGAATCAACGTACCTAAATCCACCCATTTTGCTGCTACTGGTCTTATGACATTGATTTCATGGCTGAGGGATATTCCATCGTACGTAAGTACCACAATTTTTTGAACTATTTTTATATTTCCTGGGATATTTAAGGTGTACCCCAGTTGAGGTCCTTGTAAGCAGTGCAGCCCTAAATTTTGGGGTGGCTGTGTCTTATTGATTTTCAGTTTTTCCAAGGTATATTCCCTAGACTGGAAGTGCCCTTGGCTCTGTAGCTCTGTTCTTTACTTGTTTTAGGGAACATAATGTACTCCTCCAGAGAGGCAGTTGGCAAATTACATCCCGCCCATCAGCATAACAAGGCTCCCTGTTCTCCAGGGCCCGTCTTGCCTTTCTGGTTTTTACACAATTTGTGGATGTCCCTTTTGACCGGTGGGAAGTGATACTTCTTTGTAGTGCAGATTTGCATTGCCCGCTTGCTTGCTTGGCCAAAAAGGGTGTATTTGTTTTCTCTTGAATATATTCAGGAGAAAACACATACGCCCTTTTTGGCCAAGTGCATCATTGTCGAAGTTGTGCCCCTCTTCCTGTGCTTTAAAGGCGATTCCAACGTACCTCTTGAAATCTGTTTCCTGCTATTCTGCCTCACTTTCAAGTCCGCCTCGTTGCCTTCCCTTAAAAGATTTTTGGACAATAGTTGTCCTTTATTACTCGGCCAGTTTGTGAATTGCTGTGCCCCTGAGCTCCATTTTTCAACTCGTTTTTGGTGAGCTGATCGCAAGTCCAAAATTTTGGTTCAGGACCTATACTGGTTCCCGGTGGGTGGCTGAGACTTTGGTTAATTCTTCTTCCTGCCGGGAAATTACAGTGATATGTGCCCGTCCAAATGCCTAAAAGCTACTCTCTCATTGGTTCTCCCTCTTCCCTTTCATCCTCTGCCAAATTGGCAACCTGTGCGAACCAGGAGGTTAAAGGGGCTGTCTCTCCAAGTTGGGAGGTTGATAGTAAAGCAGATGGAAAGTCAAACCGGAGCACCAGGAGAGGGACTATTCGTTGAGTTTTAGAAACCTTTCGTATTCACAGTGTGTCCGTTCTCTAGGTTTCCCGTACATGTTATAACTGTTGTAATATTCCCTCCAACCTGGAGAGTTGGTACCCATGGAATGGGTGCCAAGCATTTGTGCTTTAAAGGGTCTGCATTTGCTCACCCAATCTCACCAATCGTCTCAGTCCCAAGTGTCCCTCCTTATGCCACATCCAGCTGTCGTTGTAGATAGGGTCATTCCAGGTTTCATCAGAGACCCTGTAGGAATTGTAAAGAAGTACCCAGTTTTTTTTGTTTTGTTTTTGAAATTCCTTTTTATAGTGGGTTTGAGCTGATTCTCGCTGCCATGTTTATGCCAGTCTAGACACACTTGATTCCCTTACGGAGACATATCAATACATAGGTTTTAAGATTCTTACTAGTCAGATATATTCCTCTGCGGGAAATATGGGGTTTTGAGTCCCTTTCAATGAGGAAGGTGTAGGTCTTCTCTATTCCATAGTTGGTTTTTGGAACGGTACCTGTGCTTATATCAAACTCTGGTTTTATGCATCACCCCACCTCTCCTTTCCCTTAAGCAGGCATAAGAGTGTTTTCTAAATGTGAGACCCTGTTCTATTTCCTAACTCAGTTCAAGTGTAGCCATGTTTACAGGATCTTCATAAGTGATATCTTATGATAAGTTTCTTTTTCTGTGTGACTTATTTCACTTAGAATCAACGTACCTAAATCCACCCATTTTGCTGCTACTGGTCTTATGACATTGATTTCATGGCTGAGGGATATTCCATCGTACGTAAGTACCACAATTTTTTGAACCATTTTTATATTTCCTGGGATATTTAAGGTGTACCCAAGTTGAGGTCCTTGTAAGCAGTGCAGCCCTAAATTTTGGGGTGGCTGTGTCTTATTGATTTTCAGTTTTTCCAAGGTATATTCCCTAGACTGGAAGTGCCCTTGGCTCTGTAGCTCTGTTCTTTACTTGTTTTAGGGAACACAATGTACTCCTCCAGAGAGGCAGTTGGCAAATTACATCCCGCCCATCAGCATAACAAGGCTCCCTGTTCTCCAGGGCCCGTCTTGCCTTTCTGGTTTTTACACAATTTGTGGATGTCCCTTTTGACCGGTGGGAAGTGATACTTCTTTGTAGTGCAGATTTGCATTGCCCGCTTGCTTGCTTGGCCAAAAAGGGTGTATTTGTTTTCTCTTGAATATATTCAGGAGAAAACACATACGCCCTTTTTGGCCAAGTGCATCATTGTCGAAGTTGTGCCCCTCTTCCTGTGCTTTAAAGGCGATTCCAACGTACCTCTTGAAATCTGTTTCCTGCTATTCTGCCTCACTTTCAAGTCCGCCTCGTTGCCTTCCCTTAAAAGATTTTTGGACAATAGTTGTCCTTTATTACTCGGCCAGTTTGTGAATTGCTGTGCCCCTGAGCTCCATTTTTCAACTCGTTTTTGGTGAGCTGATCGCAAGTCCAAAATTTTGGTTCAGGACCTATACTGGTTCCCGGTGGGTGGCTGAGACTTTGGTTAATTCTTCTTCCTGCCGGGAAATTACAGTGATATGTGCCCGTCCAAATGCCTAACAGCTACTCTCTCATTGGTTCTCCCTCTTCCCTTTCATCCTCTGCCAAATTGGCAACCTGTGCGAACCAGGAGGTTAAAGGGGCTGTCTCTCCAAGTTGGGAGGTTGATAGTAAAGCAGGTGGAAAGTCAAGCCGGAGCACCAGGAGTGGGACTATTCGTTGAGTTTTAGAAACCTTTCGTATTCACAGTGTGTCCGTTCCCTAGGTTTCCCGTACATGTTATAGCTGTAGTAATATTCCCTTCAACCTGGAGAGTTGGGACCAATGGAATGAGTGCCAGGCATTTGTGCTTTGAAGGGTCTGCATTTGCTCACCCAATCTCACCAATCGTCTCAGTCCCAAGTGTCCCTCCTTATGCCACATCCAGCTGTCATTGTAGATAGGGTCATTCCAGGTTTCATCAGAGACCCTGAAGGAATTGTAAAGAATTTCCCAGTTTTTTTGTTTGGTTTTTGAAATTCCTTTTTATAGTGGGTTTGAGCTGATTCTCGCTGCCATGTTTATGCCAGTCTAGACACACTTGATTCCCTTATGGAGACATATCAATACATAGGTTTTAAGATTCTTACTAGTCATGTATATTCCTCTGCGGGAAATATGGGGTTTTGAGTCCCTTTCACTGAGGAAGGTGTAGGTGTTGTCTATTCCATAGTTGGTTTTTGGAACGGTACCTGTGCTTATATCAAACTCTGGTTTTATGAATCACCCCACCTCTCCTTCCCCCTTAAGCAGGCATCAAAGTGTTTTCTAAATGTGAGACACTGTTCTCTTTCCTTACTCAGTTCAAGTGTAGCCAGGTTTACAGGATCTTCATAAGTGATATCTTATGATAAGTTTCTTTTTCTGTGTGACTTATTTGACTTAGAATCATCGTACCTGAATCCACCCATTTTGCTGCTACTGGTCTTATGACATTGATTTCATGGCTGAGGGATATTCCATCGTACGTAAGTACCACAATTTTTTGAACCATTTTTATATTTCCTAGGATATTTAAGGTGTACCCAAGTTGAGGTCCTTGTAAGCAGTGCAGCCCTAAATTTTAGGGTGGCTCTGTCTTATTGATTTTCAGCTTTCCCAAGGTATATTCCCTAGACTGGAAGTGCCCTTGGCTCTGTAGCTCTCTCCTTTACTTGTTTTAGGTAACACAATGCACTCCTCCGGAGAGGCAGTTGGCAATTTACATCCCGCCCATCAGCATAACAAGGCTCCCTGTTCTCCAGGGCCTGTCTTGCCTTTCTGGTTTTTACACATTTTGTGGATGTCCCTTTTGACTGGTGGGAAGTGATACTTCTTTATAGTGCAGATTTGCATTGCCCGCTTGCTTGCTTGGCCAATAAGGGCTTATGCGTTTTCTCCTGAATATATTCAGGAGAAAACGCATACGCCCTTTTTGGCCATGTGCATCATTGTCGAAGTTGTGCCCCTCTTCCTGTGCTTTAAATGTGATTCCAACGTATCTCTTGAAATCTGTTTCCTGCTATTCTGCCTCGCTTTGAAGTCCGCCTCGTTGCCTTCCCTCAACAGATTTTTGGACGATAGTTGTCCTTTATTACTCGGCCAGTTTGTGAATTGCTGTGCCCCTGAGCTCCATTATTCAACTCGTTTTTTGTGAGCTGACCGCAAGTCCAACATTTTGGTTCAGGACCTATGCTGGTTCCCGTTGGGGGGCTGAGACTTTGGTTAATTCTTCTTCCTGCCGGGAAGTTAGAGTGATATGTGCCCGTTCAAATGCCTAACAGCTACTCTCTCATTGGTTCCCCCTCTTCCCTTTCATCCTCTGCCAAATTGGCAACCTGTGCGAACCAGGAGGTTAAAGGGGCTGTCTCTCCAAGTTGGGAGGTTGATAGTAAAGCAGATGGAAAGTCAAACCGGAGCACCAGGAGAGGGACTATTCGTTGAGTTTTAGAAACCTTTCGTATTCACAGTGTGTCCATTCTCTAGGTTTCCCGTACATGTTATAGCTGTAGTAATATTCCCTTCAATCTGGAGAGTTGGTACCCATGGAATGGGTGCCATGCATTTGTGCTTTAAAGGGTCTGCATTTGCTCACACAATCTCACCAATCGTCTCAGTCCCAAGTGTCCCTCCTTATACCATATTCAGCTGTCATTGTAGATAGGGTCATTCCAGGTTTCATCAGAGACCCTGAAGGAATTGTAAAGAATTTCCCAGTTTTTTTGTTTTGTTTATGAAATTCCTTTTTAGAGTGGGTTTGAGCTGATTCTCGCTGCCATGTTTATGCCAGTCTAGACACACTTGATTCCCTTACGGAGACATATCAATACATAGGTTTTAAGATTCTTACTAGTCAGATATATTCCTCTGCGGGAAATATGGGGTTTTGAGTCCCTTTCACTGAGGAAGGTGTAGGTCTTGTCTATTCCATAGTTGGTTTTTGGAACGGTACCTGTGCTTATATCAAACTCTGGCTTTATGCATCACCCCACCTCTCCTTCCCCCTTAAGCAGGCATAAGAATGTCTTCTAAATGTGAGACACTGTTCTCTTTCCTAACTCAGTTCAAGTGTAGCCATGTTTACAGGAACTTCATAAGTGATATCTTATGATAAGTTTCTTTTTCTGTGTGACTTATTTCACTTAGAAACATCGTACGTGAATGCACCCATTTTGCTGCTACTGGTCTTATGACATTGATTTCATGGCTGAGGTGTATTCTATCGTACGTAAGTACCCCAATTTTTTGAACCATTTTTATATTTCCTGGGATATTTTAGGTGTACCCAAGTTGAGGTCCTTGTAAGCTTTGCAGCCCTAAATATTGGGGAGGCTCTGTCTTATTGATTATCAGATTTCCCAAGGTATATTCCCTAGACTGGAATTGCCCTTGGCTCTGTAGCTCTGTTCTTTACTTGTTTTAGGGAATACAATACACTCCTCCAGAGAGGCAGTTGGCAATTTAGGTCCCGCCCATCAGCATAACAAGGCTCCCTGTTCTCCAGGGCCTGTCTTGCCTTTCTGGTTTTTACACATTTTGTGGATGTCCCTTTTGACCGGTGGGAAGTGATACTTCTTTGTAGTGCAGATTTGCATTGCCCGCTTGCTTGCTTGGCCAAAAAGGGCGTATGCGTTTTCTCCTGAATATATTCAGGAGAAAACGCATACGCCGTTTTTGGCCAAGTGCATCATTTTCGAAGTTGTGCCCCTCTTCCTGTGCTTTAAAGGCGATTCCAACATACCTCTTGAAATCTGTTTCCTGCTATTCTGCCTCGCTTTCAAGTCCGCCTCATTGCCTTCCATCAACAGATTTTTGGACGATAGCTGTCCTTTATTACTTGGCCAGTTTGTGAATTGCTGTGCCCCTGAGCTCCATTTTTCAACTCGTTTTTGGTGAGCTGACCGCAAGTCCAAAGTTTTGTTTCAGGACCTCTGCTGGTTCCCGGTGGGGGGCTGAGACTTTGGTTAATTCTTCTTCCTGCCGGGAATTTACAGTGATATGTGCCCATCCAAATGCCTAACAGCTACTCTCTCATTGGTTCTCCCTCTTCCCTTTCATCCTCTGCCAAATTCGCAACCTGTGCGAACCAGGAGGTTAAAGGGGCTGTCTCTCCAAGTTGGGAGGTTGATAGTAAAGCAGATGGAAAGTCAAACCGGAGCACCAGGAGAGGGACTATTCGTTGAGTTTTAGAAACCTTTTGTATTCACAGTGTGTCCGTTCTCTAGGTTTCCCGTACATGTTATAACTGTAGTAATATTCCCTTCAACCTGGAGAGTTGGGACCCATGGAATGGGTGCCAGGCATTTGTGCTTTAAAGGGTCTGCATTTGCTCAACCAATCTCACCAATCCTCTCAGTCCCAAGTGTCCAGCCTTATGCCACATCCAGCTGTCGTTGTAGATAGGGTCATTCCAGGTTTCATCAGAGACCCTGAAGGAATTGTAAAGAATTTCCCAGTTTTTTCGTTTTGTTTTTGAAATTTCTTTTTAGAGTGGGTTTGAGCTGATTCTCGCTGCCATGTTTATGCCAGTCTACACCCACTTGATTCCCTTATGGAGACATATCAATACATAGGTTTTAAGATTCTTACTAGTCAGATATATTCCTCTGCGGAAATATGGGGTTTTGAGTCCCTTTCACTGAGGAAGGTGTAGGTCTTGTCTATTCCATAGTTGGTTTTTGGAACGGTACCTGTGCTTATATCAAATTCTGGTTTTATGCATCACCCCACCTCTCCTTCCCCCTTAAGCAGGCATAAGATTGTTTTCTAAATGTGAGACACTGTTCTCTTTCCTAACTCAGTTCAAGTGTAGCCATGTTTACTGGATCTTCAAAGTGATATCTTATGATAAGTTTCTTTTTCTGTGTGAATTATTTCTCTTAGAATCATCGTTCCTGAATCCACCCATTTTGCTGCTACTGGTCTTATGACATTGATTTCATGGCTGAGGGATATTCCATCGCACGTAAGTACCACAATTTTTTGAACCACTTTTATATTTCCTGGGATACTTAAGGTGTACCCAAGTTGAGGTCCTGGTAAGCAGTGCAGCCCTAAATATTGGGGTGTCTCTGTCTTATTGATTTTCAGTTTTCCCAAGGTATATTCCCTAGACTGGAAGTGCCCTTGGCTCTGTAGCTCTGTTCTTTACTTGTTTTAGGGAACACAATACACTCCTCCAGAAAGGTAGTTGGCAATTTACATCCCGCCCATCAGCATAAAAAGGCTCCCTGTTCTCCAGGGCCTGTCTTGCCTTTCTGGTTTTTACACATTTTGTGGATGCACCTTTTGACCGGTGGGAAGTGACACTTTTTTGTAGTGCAGATTTGCATTGCCTGCTTGCTTGCTTGGCCAAAAAGGGCGTATGCGTTTTCTCCTGAATATATTCAGGAGAAAACGCATACGCCCTTTTTGGCCAAGTGCATCATTGTCGAAGTTGTGCCCCTCTTCCTGTGCTTTAAAGGCGATTCCAACGTACCTCTTGAAATCTGTTTCCTGCTATTCTGCCTCACTTTCAAGTCCGCCTCGTTGCCTTCCCTTAACAGATTTTTGGACAATAGTTGTCCTTTATTACTCGGCCAGTTTGTGAATTGCTGTGCCCCTGAGCTCCATTTTTCAACTCGTTTTTGGTGAGCTGACCGCATGTCCAAAATTTTGGTTCAGGACCTATACTGGTTCCCGGTGGGTGGCTGAGACTTTGGTTAATTCTTCTTCCTGCCGGAAAGTTAGAGTGATATGTGCCCATCCAAATGCCTAACAGCTACTCTCTGATTGGTTCTCCCTCTGCCCTTTCATCCTCTGTCAGTTTGGCAACCTGTGGGAACCAGGAGGTTAAAGGGGCTGTCTCTCCAAGTTGGGAGATTGATAGTAAAGCAGATGGAAAGTCTAACTGGAGAACCAGGAGAGGGAGTATTCGTTGAGTTTTAGAAACCTTTTGTGTTCACAGTGGCTCCATTCTCTAGGTTTCCCGTACATGTTATAGCTGTAGTAATATTCCCTTTAACCTGAGAGTTGGGTCCCATCGAATGGGTGCCATGCATTATTGCTTTAAAGGGTCTGCATTTGCTCATTCAATCTCACCAATCCTCTAGGTCCCAAGTGTCCAGCCTTATGCCACATCCAGCTGTTGTTGTAGATAGGGTCATTCCAGGTTTCATCAGAGACCCTGAAGGAATTGTAAAGAATTTCCCAGTTTTTTTGTTTTGTTTTTGAAATTCCATTTTATCATGCGTTTGAGCTGATTCTCGCTGCCATGTTTATGCCAGTCTAGACACACTTGATTCCCTTATGGAGACATATCAATACATAGGTTTTAAGATTCTTACTAGTCAGATATATTCCTCTGCGGGAAATATGGGGTTTTGAGTCCCTTTCACTGAGGAAGGTGTAGGTCTTGTCTATTCCATAGTTGGTTTTTGGAACGGTACCTGTGCTTATATCAAACTCTGGTTTTATGCATCATCCCACCTCTCCTTCCCCCTTAAGCAGGCATAAGAGTGTTTTCTAAATGTGAGACACTGTTCTCTTTCCTAACTCAGTTCAAGTGTAGCCATGTTTACAGGATCTTCATAAGTGATATCTTGTGATAAGTTTCTTTTTCTCTGTGACTTATTTCACTTAGAATCATCGTACCTGAATCCACCCATTTTGCTGCTACTGGTCTTATGACATTGATTTCATGGCTGAGAGATATTCCATCGTAGGTAAGTACCACAATTTCTTGAACCATTTTTATATTTCCTGGGATATTTAAGGTGTACCCAAGTTGAGGTCCTTGTAAGCAGTGCAGCCCTAAATTTTGGGGTGGCTCTGTCTTATTGATTTTCAGTTTTCCCAAGGTATATTCCCTAGACTGGAAGTGCCCTTGGCTCTGTAGCTCTGTTGTTTACTTGTTTTAGGGAACACAATACACTCCTCCAGAGAGGCAGTTTGCAATTTACATCCCGCCCATCAGCATAACAAGGCTCCCTGTTCTCCAGGGCCTGTCTTGCCTTTCTGGTTTTTACACATTTTGTGGATGTCCCTTCTGACCGGTGGGATGTGATACTTCTTTGTAGTGCAGATTTGCATTGCCCGCTTGCTTGCTTGGCCAAAAAGGGCGTATGCGTTTTCTCCTGAATAGATTCAGGAGAAAACGCATACGCCCTTTTTGGCCAAGTGCATCATTGTCGAAGTTGTGCCCCTCTTCCTGTGCTTTAAAGGCGATTCCAACGTACCTCTTGAAATCTGTTTCCTGCTATTCTGCCTCGCATTCAAGTCTGCCTCGTTGCCTTCCCTCAACAGATTTTTGGACGATAGTTGTCCTTTATTACTCGGCCAGTTTGTGAATTGCTGTGCCCCTGAGCTCCATTTTTCAACTCGTTTTTGGTGAGCTGACCGCAAGTCCAACATTTTGGTTCAGGACCTATGCTGGTTCCCGGTGGGTGGCTGAGACTTTGGTTAATTCTTCTTCCTGCCGGGAAATTACAGTGATATGTGCCCATTCAAATGCCTAACAGCTACTCTCTCATTGGTTCTCCCTCTTCCCTTTCATCCTCTGCCAAATTGGCAACCTGTGCGAACCAGGAGGTTAAAGGGGCTGTCTCTCCAAGTTGGGAGGTTGATAGTAAAGCAGATGGAAAGTCAAACCGGAGCACCAGGAGAGGGACTATTCGTTGAGTTTTAGAAACCTTTCGTATTCACAGTGTGTCCGTTCTCTAGGTTTCCCGTACATGTTATAGCTGTAGTAATATTCCCTTCAACCTGGAGAGTTGGGAACCATGGAATGGGTGCCAGGCATTTGTTCTTTAAAGGGTCTGCATTTGCTCACCCAATCTCACCAATCGTCTCAGTCCCAAGTGTCCCTCCTTATGCCACATCCAGCTGTCATTGTACATAGGGTCATTCGAGGTTTCATCAGAGACCCTGAAGGAATTGTAAAGAATTTCCAGTTTTTTTGTTTTGTTTTTGAAATTCCTTTTTATAGTGGGTTTGAGCTGATTCTCGCTGCCATGTTTATGCCAGTCTAGACACACTTGATTCCCTTATGGAGACATATCAATACATAGGTTTTAAGATTCTTACTAGTCAGATATATTCTTCTGCGGGAAATATGGGGTTTTGAGTCCCTTTCACTGAGGAAGGTGTAGGTCTTGTCTATTCCATAGTTGGTTTTTGGAACGGTACCTGTGCTTATATCAAACTCTGGTTTTATGCATCATCCCACCTCTCCTTCCCCCTTAAGCAGGCATAAGAGTGTGTTCTAAATGTGAGACACTGTTCTCTTTCCTAACTCAGTTCAAGTGTAGCCATGTTTCCAGGATCTTCATAAGTGATATCTTGTGATAAGTTTCTTTTTCTCTGTGACTTATTTCACTTAGAATCATCGTACCTGAATCCACCCATTTTGCTGCTACTGGTCTTATGACATTGATTTCATGGCTGAGGGATATTCCATCGTACGAAAGTACCACAATTTTTTGAACCATTTTTATATTTCCTGGGATATTTAAGGTGTACCCAAGTTGAGGTCCTTGTAAGCAGTGCAGCCCTAAATTTTGGGGTGGCTCTGTCTTATTGATTTTCAGTTTTCCCAAGGTATATTCCCTAGACTGGAAGTGCCCTTGGCTCTGTAGCTCTGTTGTTTACTTGTTTTAGGGATAACAATACACTCCTCCAGAGAGGCAGTTTGCAATTTACATCCCGCCCATCAGCATAACAAGGCTCCCTGTTCTCCAGGGCCTGTCTTGCCTTTCTGGTTTTTACATATTTTGTGGATGTCCCATCTGACCAGTGGGAAGTGATACTTCTTTGTAGTGCAGATTTGCATTGCCCGCTTGCTTGCTTGGCCAAAAAGGGCGTATGCATTTTCTCCTGAATATATTCAGGAGAAAACGCATACGCCCTTTTTGGCCAAGTGCATCATTGTCGAAGTTGTGCCCCTCTTCCTGTGCTTTAAAGGCGATTCCAACGTACCTCTTTAAATCTGTTTCCTGCTATTCTGCCTCGCTTTCAAGTCCGTCTCGTTTCCTTCCCTCAACAGATTTTTGGACGATAGTTGTCCTTTATTACTCGGCCAGTTTGTGAATTGCTGTGCCCCTGAGCTCCATTTTTCAACTCGTTTTTGGTGAGCTGACCGCAAGTCCAACATTTTGGTTCAGGACCTATGCTGGTTCCCGGTGGGCGGCTGAGACTTTGGTTAATTCTTCTTCCTGCCGGGAAATTACAGTGATATGTGCCCGTCCAAATGCCTAACAGCTACTCTCTCATTGGTTCTCCCTCTTCCCTTTCATCCTCTGCCAAATTGGCAACCTGTGGGAACCAGGAGGTTAAAGGGGCTGTCTCTCCAATTTGAGAGGTTGATAGTAAAGCAGATGGAAAGTCAAACTGGAGCACCAGGAGAGGGACTATTCGTTGAGTTTTAGAAACCTTTCGTATTCACAGTGTGTCCGTTCTCTAGGTTTCCCGTACATGTTATAGCTGTAGTAATGTTCCCTTCAACCTGGAGAGTTGTGACCCATGGAATGGGTGCCAGGCATTTGTGCTTTAATGGGTTTGCATTTGCTCACCCAATCTCACCAATCGGCTCAGTCCCAAGTGTCCCTCCTTATGCCACATCCAGCTGTCATAGTACATAGGGTCATTCCAGGTTTCATCAGAGACCCTGAAGTAATTGTAAAGAATTTCCCAGTTTTTTTGTTTTGTTTTTGAAATTCCTTTTTATAGTGGGTTTGAGCTGATTCTCGCTGCCATGTTTATGCCAGTCTAGATACACTTGATTCCCTTACGGAGACATATCAATACATAGGTTTTAAGATTCTTACTAGTCAGATATATTCCTCTGCGGGAAATATGGGGTTTTGCGTCCCTTTCACTGAGGAAGGTGTAGGTCTTGTCTATTCCATAGTTGGTTTTTTGAATGGTACCTGTGCTTATATCAAACTCTGGTTTTATGCATCATCCCACCTCTCCTTCCCCCTTAACCAGGCATAAGAGTGTTTTCTAAATGTGAGACACTCTTCTCTTTCCTAACTCAGTTTAAGTGTATCCATGTTTACAGGATCTTCATAAGTGATATCTTATGATAAGTTTCTTTTTCTGTGTGACTTATTTCACTTAGAATCATCGTACCTGAATGCACCCATTTTGCTGCTACTGGTCTTATGACATTGATTTCATGGCTGAGGGATATTCCACCATACGTAAGTACCACAATTTTTTGAACCATTTTTATATTTCCTGGGATATTTAAGGTGTACCCAAGTTGAGGTCCTTGTAAGCAGTACTGTCCTAAATTTTGGTGTGGCTCTGTCTTATTGATTTTCAGTTTTCCCAAGGTATATTCCCTAGACTGGAAGTGCCCTTGGCTCTGTAGCTCTGTTGTTTACTTGTTTTAGGGAACACAATACACTTCTCCAGAGAGGCAGTTGGCAATTTACTTCCCGCCCATCAGCATTACAAGGCTCCCTGTACTCCAGGGCCTGTCTTGCTTTTCTGGTTTTTACACATTTTGTGGATGTCCCTTCTGACCGGTGGGAAGGGATACTTCTTTGTAGTGCAGATTTGCATTGCCCGCTTGCTTGCTTGGCCAAAAAGGGCGTATGCGTTTTCTCCTGAATAGATTCAGGAGAAAATGCATACGCCCTTTTTGGCCAAGTGCATCATTGTCGAAGTTGTGCCCCTCTTCCTGTGCTTGAAAGGCGATTCCAACGTACCTCTTGAAATCTGTTTCCTGGTATTCTGCCTCACTTTCAAGTCCGCCTCGTTGCCTTCCCTTAACAGATTTTTGGACGATAGTTGTCCTTTATTACTCGGCCAGTTTGTGAATTGCTGTGCCCCTGAGCTCCATTTTTCAACTCGTTTTTGGTGAGCCGACCGCAAGTCCAAAATTTTGGTTCAGGACCTATGCTGGTTCCTAGTGGGTGGCTGACACTTTGGTTAATTCTTCCTCCTGCCGGGAAATTACAGTGATATGTGCCCATTCAAATGCCTAACAGCTACTCTCTCATTGGTTCTCCCTCTTCCCTTTCATCCTCTGCCTAATTGGCAGCCTGTGCGAACCAGGAGGTTAAAGGGGCTGTCTCTCCAAGTTGGGAGGTTGATAGTAAAGCAGATGGAAAGTCAAACCGGAGCACGAGGAGAGGGACTATTCGTTGAGTTTTAGAAACCTTTTGTATTCACAGTGTGTCCGTTCTCTAGGTTTCCCGTACATGTTATAGCTGTAGTAATATTCCCTTCAACCTGGAGAGTTGGGACCCATGGAATGGGTGTCAGGCATTTGTGCTTTAAAGGGTCTGCATTTGCTCACCCAATCTCACCAATCGTCTCAGTCCCAAGTGTCCCTCCTTATGCCACATCCAGCTGTCATTGTACATAGGGTCATTCCAGGTTTCATCAGAGACCCTGAAGGAATTGTAAAGAATTTCCCAGTTTTTTTGTTTTGTTTTTGAAATTCCTTTTTATAGTGGGTTTGAGCTGATTCTCGCTGCCATGTTTATGCCAGTCTAGACACACTTGATTCCCTTATGGAGACATATCAATACATAGGTTTTAAGATTCTTACTACTCAGATATATTCCTCTGCGGGAAATATGGGGTTTTGAGTCCCTTTCACTGAGGAAGGTGTAGGTCTTGTCTATTCCATAGTTGGTTTTTGGAACGGTACCTGTGCTTATATCAAACTCTGGTTTTATGCATCATCCCACCTCTCCTTCCCCCTTAAGCAGGCATAAGAGTGTGTTCCAAATGTGAGACACTGTTCTCTTTCCTAACTCAGTTCAAGTGTAGCCATGTTTACAGGATCTTCATAAGTGATATCTTGTGATAAGTTTCTTTTTCTCTGGGACTTATTTCACTTAGAATCATCGTACCTGAATCCACCCATTTTGCTGCTACTGATCTTATGACATTGATTTCATGGCTGAGGGATATTCCATCGTACGTAAGTACCACAATTTTTTGAACCATTTTTATATTTCCTGGGATATTTAAGGTGTACCCAAGTTGAGGTCCTTGTAAGCAGTGCAGCCCTAAATATTGGGGTGGCTCTGTCTTATTGATTTTCAGTTTTCCCAAGGTATATTCCCTAGACTGGAAGTGCCCTTGCCTCTGTAGCTCTGTTCTTTACTTGTTTTAGGGAACACAATGCACTCCTCCAGAGAGGCAGTTGGCAATTTACATCCCGCCCATCAGCATAACAAGGCTCGCTGTTCTCCAGGGCCTGTCTTGCCTTTCTGGTTTTTACACATTTTGTGGATGTCCCTTTTGACCGGTGGGAAGTGATACTTCTTTGTAGTGCAGATTTGCATTGCCCGCTTCCTTGCTTGGCCAAAAAGGGCGTATGCGTTTTCTCCTGAATATATTCAGGAGAAAACGCATACGCCCTTTTTGGCCAAGTGCATCATTGTCGAAGTTGTGCCCCTCTTCCTGTGCTTTAAAGGTGATTCCAACGTACCTCTTGAAATCTGTTTCCTGCTATTCTGCCTCGCTTTCAAGTCCGCCTCGTTGCCTTCCCTCAACAGATTTTTGGACGATAGTTGTCCTTTATTACTCGGCCAGTTTGTGAATTGCTGTGCCCCTGAGCTCCATTTTTCAACTCGTTTTTTGTGAGCTGACCGAAAGACCAAAATTTTGGTTCAGGACCTATGCTGGTTCCCGGTGTGTGGCTGAGACTTTGTTTAATTCTTCTTCCTGCCGGGAAATTAGAGTGATATGTGCCCATCCAAATGCATAACAGCTACTCTCTCATTGGTTCTCCCTCTTCCCTTTCATCCTCTGCCAAATTGGCAACCTGTGCGAACCAGGAGGTTAAAGGCGCTGTCTCTCCAAGTTGGGAGGTTGATAGTAAAGCAGATGGAAAGTCAAACCGGAGCACCAGGAGAGGGACTATTCGTTGAGTTTTAGAAACCTTTCATATTCACAGTGTGTCCGTTCTCTAGGTTTCCCGTACATGTTATAACTGTAGTAATATTCCCTTCAACCTGGAGAGTTGGGACCCATGGAATGGTTGCCATGCATTATTGCTTTAAAGGGTCTGCATTTGCTCACCCAATCTCACCAATCCTCTCAGTCCCAAGTGTCCAGCCTTATGCCACATCTAGCTGTCATTGTAGATAGGGTCATTCCAGGTTTCATCAGAGACCCTCAAGGAATTGTATAGAATTTCCCAGTTTTTTTGTTTTGTTTTCGAAATTCCTTTTTATAGTGGGTTTGAGCTGATTCTCGCTCCATGTTTATGCCAGTCTAGACACACTTGATTCCCTTACGGAGACTTATCAATACATAGGTTTTAAGATTCTTACTAGTCAGATATATTCCTCTGCGGGAAATATGGGGTTTTGAGTCCCTTTCACTGAGGAAGGTGTTGGTCTTGTCTATTCCATAGTTGGTTTTTTGAACGGTACCTGTGCTTATATCAAACTCTGGTTTTATGCATCACCCCACCTCTCCTTCCCCCTTAAGCAGGCATAAGAGTGTTTTCTAAATGTGAGACACTGTTCTCTTACCTAACTCAGTTCAAGTGTAGCCATGTTTACAGGATCTTCATAAGTGATATCTTATGATAAGTTTCTTTTTCTGTGTGACTTATTTCACTTAGAATCATCGTACCTGAATCCACGCATTTTGCTTCTACTGGTCTTATGACATTGATTTCATGGCTGAGGGATATTCCATCGTACGTAAGTACCACAATTTTTTGAACCATTTTTATATTTCCTGGGATATTTAAGGTGTACCCAAGTTGAGGTCCTTGTAAGCAGTGCAGCCCTAGGTTTTTGGGTGGCTCTGTCTTATTGATTTTCAGTTTTCCCAAGGTATATTCCCTAGACTGGAAGTGCCCTTGGCTCTATAGCTCTGTTGTTTACTTGTTTTAGGGAACACAATGTACTCCTCCAGAGAGGCAGTTGGCAATTTACATCCCGCCCATCAGCATAACAAGGCTCCCTGTTCTCCAGGGCCAGTCTTGCCTTTCTGGTTTTTATATATTTTGTGGATGTCCCTTTTGACCGGTGGGAAGTGATACTTCTTTGTAGTGCAGATTTGCATTGCCCGCTTGCTTGCTTCGCCAAAAAGGGCGTATGCGTTTTCTCCTGAATATATTCAGGAGAAAACGCATACGCCCTTTTTGGCCAAGTGCATCATTGTCGAAGTTGTGCCCCTCTTCCTGTGCTTTAAAGGCGATTCCAACGTACCTCTTGAAATCTGTTTCCTACTATTCTGCCTCGCATTCAAGTCCGCCTCGTTGCCTTCCCTCAACAGATTTTTGGACGATAGTTGTCCTTTATTACTCGGCCAGTTTGTGAATTGCTGTGCCCCTGAGCTCCATTTTTCAACTCGTTTTTGGTGAGCTGACCGCAAGTCCAACATTTTGGTTCAGGACCTATACTGGTTCCCGGTGGGTGGCTGAGACTTTGTTTAATTCTTCTTCATGCCGGGAAATTACAGTGATATGTGCCCGTCCAAATGCCTAACAGCTACTCTCTCATTGGTTCTCCCTCTTCCCTTTCATCCTCTGCCAAATTGGCAACCTGTGCGAACCAGGAGTTTACAGGGGCTGTCTCTCCATGTTGGGAGGTTGATAGTAAAGCAGATCGAAAGTAAAACTGGAGCACCAGGAGAGGGACTATTCGTTGAGTTTTAGAAACCTTTCGTATTCACAGTGTGTCCGTTCTCTAGGTTTCCCGTACATGTTATAACTGTAATAATATTCCCATCAACCTGGAGAGTTGGGACCCATGGAATGGGTGCCATGCATTATTGCTTTAAAGGGTCTGCATTTGCTCACCCAATCTCACCAATCCTCTCAGTCCCAAGTGTCCAGCCATATGCCACATCCAGGTGGCGTTGTAGAAAGGGTCATTCCAGGTTTCATCAGAGACCCTGAAGGAATTGCAAAGAATTTCCCAGTTTTTTTGTTTTGTTTTTGCAATTCCTTTTTATAGTGGGTTTGAGCTGATTCTCGCTGCCATGTTTATGCCAGTCTAGACACACTTGAATCCCTTACGGAGACATATCAATACATAGGTTTTAAGATTCTTACTAGTCAGATATATTCCTCTGCGGGAAATATGGGGTTTTGAGTCCCTTTCACTGAGGAAGGTGTAGGTCTTGTCTATTCCATAGTTGGTTTTTGGAACGGTACCTGTGCTTATATCAAACTCTGGTTTTATGCATCACCCCACCTCTCCTTCCCCCTTAAGAAGGCATAAGGGTGTTTTCTAAATGTGAGACACTGCTCTCTTTCCTAACTCAGTTCAAGTGTAGCCATGTTTACAGGATCTTCATAAGTGATATCTTATGATAAGTTTCTCTTTCTGTGTGACTTATTTCACTTAGAATCATCGTACCTGAATCCACCCATTTTGCTGCTACTGGTCTTATGACATTGATTTCATGGCTGAGGGATATTCCGTCGTACGTAATTACCACAATTTTTTGAACCATTTTTATATTTCCTGGGATATTTAAGGTGTACCCAAGTTGAGGTCCTTGTAAGCAGTGCAGCCCTAAATTTTGGGGGGGCTCTGTCTTATTGATTTTCAGTTTTCCCAAGGTATATTCCCTAGACTGGAAGTGCCCTTGACTCTGTAGCTCTGTTGTTTACTTGTTTGAGGGAACACAATGCACTCCTCCAGAGAGGCAGTTGGCAATTTACATCCCGCCCATCAGCATAACAAGGCTCCATGTTCTCCAGGATCTGTCTTGCCTTTCTGGTTTTTACACATTTTGTGGATGTCCCTTTTGACCGGTGGGAAGTGATACTTCTTTGTAGTGCAGATTTGCATTGCCCGCTTGCTTGCTTGGCCAAAAAGGGCGTATGCGTTTTCTCCTTAATATATTCAGGAGAAAACGCATACGCCCTCTTTGGCCAAGTGCATCATTGTCGAAGTAGTGCCCCTCTTCCTGTGCTTTAAAGGCGATTCCAACGTACCTCTTGAAATCTGTTTCCTGCTATTCTGCCTCGCTTTCAAGTCCGCCTCGTTGCCTTCCCTTAACAGATTTTTGGACGATAGTTGTCCTTTATTACTCGGCCAGTTTGTGAATTGCTGTGACACTGAGATCCATTTTTCAACTCGTTTTTTGGTGAGCTGACCGCAAGTCCATAATTTTGGTTCAGGACCTATACTGGTTCCCGGTGGGTGGCTGAGACTTTGGATAATTCTTCTTCCTGCCGGGAAATTACAGTAATATGTGCCCGTCCAAATGCCTAACAGCTACTCTCTCATTGGTTCTCCCTCTTCCCTTTCATCCTCTGCCAAATTGGCAACCTGTGTGAACCAGGAGGTTAAAGCGGCAGTCTCTCCAAGTTGGGAGGTTGATAGTAAAGCAGATGGAAAGTCAAACCATAGGACCTGGAGAGGGACTATTCGTTGAGTTTTAGAAACCTTTTGTATTCACAGTGTGTCCGTTCTCTAGGTTTTCCGTACATGTTATAGCTTTAGTAATATTCCCTTAAACATGGAGAGTTGGGACCCATGGAATGGGTGCCAGGCATTTGTGCTTTAAAGGGTCTGCATTTGCTCACCCAATCTCACCAATCGTCTCAGTCCCAAGTGTCCCTCCTTATGCCACATCCAGCTGTCGTTGTAGATAGGGTCATTCCAGGTTTCATCAGAGACCCTGAAGTAATTGTAAAAAATTTTCCAGTTGTTTTATTTTGTATTTGAAATTCCTTTTTATAGTGGGTTTGAGCTGATTCTCGCTGCCATGTTTATGCCAGTCTAGACACACTTGATTCCCTTACGGAGACATATCAATACATAGGTTTTAAGATTCTTACTAGTCAGATATATTCCTCTGCGGGAAATATGGGGTTTTGAGTCCCTTTCACTGAGGAAGGTGTAGGTCTTGTCTATTCCATAGTTGGTTTTTGGAACGGTACCTGTGCTTATATCAAACTCTGGTTTTATGCATCACCCCACCTCTCCTTCCCCCTTATGCAGGCATAAGGGTGTTTTCTAAATGTGAGACACTGCTCTCTTTCCTAACTCAGTTCAAGTGTAGCCATGGTTACAGGATCTTCATAAGTGATATCTTATGATAAGTTTCTCTTTCTGTGTGACTTATTTCACTTAGAATCATCGTACCTGAATCCACCCATTTTGCTGCTACTCGTCTTATGACATTGATTTCATGGCTGAGGGATATTCCATCGTATGTAAGTACCACAATTTTTTGAACCATTTTTATATTTCCTGGGATATTTAAGGTGTACCCAAGTTGAGGTCCTTGTAAGCACTGCAGCCCTAGGTTTTGGGGTGGCTCTGTCTTATTGATTTTCAGTTTTCCCAAGGTATATTCCCTAGACTGGAAGTGCCCTTGGCTCTGTAGCTCTGTTGTTTACTTGTTTTAGGGAACACAATGTACTCCTCCAGAGAGGCAGTTGGCAATTTACATCCCGCCCATCAGCATAACAAGGCTCCATGTTCTCCAGGGCCAGTCTTGCCTTTCTGGTTTTTACACATTTTGTGGATGTCCCTTTTGACAGGTGGGAAGTGATACTTCTTTGTAGTGCAGATTTGCATTGCCCGCTTGCTTGGTTGGCCAAAAAGGGGGTATGCGTTTTCTCCTGAATATATTAGGGAGAAAACGCATACGCCCTTTTTGGCCAAGTGCATCATTGTCGAAGTTGTGCCCCTCTTCCTGTGCTTTAAAGGCGATTCCAACGTACCTCTTGAAATCTGTTTCCTGCTATTCTGACTCGCTTTCAACTCCACCTCGTTGCCTTCCCTCAACAGATTTTTGGACGATAGCTGTCCTTTATTACTCGGACAGTTTGTGAATTGCTGTGTCCCTGAGCTCCATTTTTCAACTCGATTTTGGTGAGCTGACCGCAAGTCCAACATTTTGGTTCAGGACCTATGCTGGTTCCCGGTGGGGGGCTGAGACTCTGGTTAATTCTTCTTCCTGCCGGGAAGTTAGAGTGATATGTGCCCGTCCAAATGCCTAACAGCTACTCTCTCATTGGTTCTCCCTCTTCCCTTTCATCCTCTGCCAAATTGGAAACCTGTGCGAACCAGGAGTTAAAGTGGCTGTCTCTCCTAGTTGGGAGGTTGATAGTAAAGCAGATGGAAAGTCAAACCGGAGCACCAGGAGAGGGACTATTCGTTGAGTTTTAGAAACCTTTCGTATTCACAGTGGGTCCGTTCTCTAGGTTTACCGTATATGTTATAGCTGTAGTAATATTCCCTTCAACCTGGAGAGTTGGGACCCATGGAATGGGTGCCAGGCACTTGTGCTTTAAAGGGTCTGCATTTGCTCACACAATCTCACCAATCCTCTGAGTCCCAAGTGTCTCTCCTTATGCCACATGCAGCTGTCATTGTAGATAGGGTCATTCCAGGTTTCATCAGAGACCCTGAAGGAATTGTAAAGAATTTCCCAGTTTTTTTGTTTTGTTTTTGAAATTCTTTTTATAGTGGGTTTGAGCTGATTCTCGCTGCCATGTTTATGCCAGTCTAGACACACTAGATTCCCTTATGGAGACATATCAATAAATAGGTTTTAAGATTCTTACTAGTCAGATATATTCCTCTGCGGGAAATATGGGGTTTTGAGTCCCTTTCACTGAGGAAGGTGTAGGTCTTGTCTATTCCATAGTTGGTTTTTGGAACGGTACCTGTGCTTATATCAAACTCTGGTTTTATGCATCACCCCACCTATCCTTCCCCCTTAAGCAGGCATTAGGGTGTTTTCTAAATGTGAGACACTGCTCTCTTTCCTAACTCAGGTCAAGTGTAGCCATGTTTACAGGATCTTCATAAGTGATATCTTATGATAAGTTTCGCTTTCTGTTTGACTTATTTCACTTAGAATCATCGTACCTGAATCCACCCATTTTGCTGCTACTGGTCTTATGACATTGATTTCATGGCTGAGGGATATTCCATCGTACGTAAGTACCACAATTTTTTGAACCATTTTTATATTTCCTGGGATATTTAAGGTGTACCCAAGTTGAGGTCTTTGTAAGCAGTGCAGCCCTAAATTTTGGGGTGGCTCTGTCTTATTGATTTTCTGTTTTCCCAAGGTATTCTCTAGACTGGAAGTGTCCTTGACTCTGTAGCTCTGTTGTTTACTTGTTTGAGGGAACACAATGCACTCCTCCAGAGAGGCAGTTGGCAATTTACATCCCGCCCATCAGCATAACAAGGCTCCCTGTTCTCCAGGGCCAGTCTTGCCTTTCTGGTTTTTACACATTTTGTGGATGTCCCTTTTGACCGGTGGGAAGTGATACTTCTTTGTAGTGCAGATTTGCATTGCCCGCTTGCTTGCTTGGCCAAAAAGGGCGTATGCATTTTCTCCTGAATATATTCAGGAGAAAACACATACGCCCTTTTTGGCCAAGTGCATCATTGTCGAAGTTGTGCCCCTCTTCCTGTGCTTTAAAGGCAATTCCAACGTACCTCTTGAAATCTGTTTCCTGCTATTCTGCCTCGCATTCAAGTCCGCCTCGTTGCCTTCCCTCAATAGATTTTTGGACGATAGTTGTCCTTTATTACTCGGCCAGTTTGTGAATTGCTGTGCCCCTGAGCTCCATTTTTCAACTCGTTTTTGGTGAGCTGACCGCAAGTCCAACATTTTGGTTCAGGACCTATTCTGGTTTCCGGTGGGTGGCTGAGACTTTGTTTAATTCTTCTTCCTGCCGGGAAATTACAGTGATATGTGCCCGTCCAAATGCCTAACAGCTACTCTCTCATTGGTTCTCCGTCTTCCCTTTCATCCTCTGCCAAATTGGCAACCTGTGCGAACCAGGAGTTTACAGGGGCTGTCTCTCCATGTTGGGAGATTGATAGTAAAGCAGATGGAAAGTAAAACTGGAGCACCAGGAGAGGGACTATTCCTTGAGTTTTAGAAACCTTTCGTCTTCACAGTGTGTCCGTTCTCAAGGTTTCCCGTACATGTTATAACTGTAATAATATTCCCATCAACCTGGAGAGTTGGGACCCATGGAATGGGTGACATGCATTATTGCTTTAAAGGGTCTGCATTTGCTCACCCAATCTCACCAATCCTCTCAGTCCCATGTGTCCAGCCTTATGCCACATCCAGGTGTGGTTGTAGAAAGGGTCATTCCAGGTTTCATCAGAGACCCTGAAGGAATTGCAAAGAATTTCCCAGTTTTTTTGTTTTGTTTTTGCAATTCCTTTTTATAGTGGGTTTGAGCTGATTCTCGCTGCCATGTTTATGCCAGTCTAGACACACTTGATTCCCTTACGGAGACATATCAATACATAGGTTTTAAGATTCTTAGTAGTAAGATATATTCCTCTGCGGGAAATATGGGGTTTTGAGTCCCTTTCACTGAGGAAGGTGTAGGTCTTGTCTATTCCATAGTTGGTTTTTGGAACGGTACCTGTGCTTATATCAAACTCTGGTTTTATGCATCACCCCACCTCTCCTTCCCCCTTAAGAAGGCATAAGGGTGTTTTCTAAATGTGAGACACTGCTCTCTTTCCTAACTCAGTTCAAGTGTAGCCATGTTTACAGGATCTTCATAAGTGATATCTTATGATAAGTTTCTCTTTCTGTGTGACTTATTTCACTTAGAATCATCGTACCTGAATCCACCCATTTTGCTGCTACTGGTCTTATGACATTGATTTCATGGCTGAGGGATATTCCATCGTACGTAAGTACCACAATTTTTTGAACCATTTTTATATTTCCTGGGATATTTAAGGTGTACCCAAGTTGAGGTCCTTGTAAGCAGTGCAGCCCTAAATTTTGGGGTGGCTCTGTCTTATTGATTTTCAGTTTTCCCAAGGTATATTCCCTAGACTGGAAGTGCCCTTGGCTCTGTAGCTCTGTTCTTTACTTGTTTTAGGGAACACAATGTACTCCTCCAGAGAGGCAGTTGGCAATTTACATCCCGCCCATCAGCATAACAAGGCTCCCTGTTCTCCAGGGCCAGTCTTGCCTTTCTGGTTTTTACACATTTTGTGGATGTCCCTTTTGACCGGTGCGAAGTGATACTTCTTTGTAGTGCAGATTTGCATTGCCCGCTTGCTTGCTTGGCCAAAAAGGGCGTATGCGTTTTCTCCTGAATATATTCAGGAGAAAACACATACGCCCTTTTTGACCAAGTGCATCATTGTCGAAGTTGTGCCCCTCTTCCTGTGCTTTAAAGGTGATTCCAACATACCTCTTGAAATCTGTTTCCTGCTATTCTGCCTCGCTTTCAAGTCCACCTCGTTGCCTTCCCTCAACAGCTTTTTGGACGATAGTTGTCCTTTATTACTCGGCCAGTTTGTGAATTGCTGTGCCCCTGAGATCCATTTTTCAGCTCGTTTTTGGTGAGCTGACTGCAAGTCCAACATTTTGGTTCAGGACCTATGCTGGTTCCAGGTGGGGGGCTGAGACTTTGGTTAATTCTTCTTACTGCCGGGAAGTTAGAGTGATATGTGCCCGTCCAAATGCCTTACAGCTACTCTCTCATTGGTTCTTCCTCTTCCCTTTCATCCTCTGCCAAATTGGAAACCTGTGCAAACCAAGAGGTTAAAGGGGCTGTCTCTCCAAGTTGGGAGGTTGATAGTAAAGCAGATGGAAAGTCAAACCGGAGCACCAGGAGAGGGACTATTCGTTGAGTTTTAGAAACCTTTCGTATTCACAGTGGGTCCGTTCTCTAGGTTTCCCGTATATGTTATAGCTGTAGTAATATTCCCTTCAACCTGGAGAGGTGGGACCCATGGAATGGGTGCCAGGCATTTGTGCTTTAAAGGGTCTGCATTTGCTCACACAATCTCACCAATCGTCTCAGTCCCAAGTGTCTCTCCTTATGCCACATCCAGCTGTCATTGTATATAGGGTCATTCCAGGTTTCATCAGAGACCCTGAAGGAATGTTAAAGTATTTCCCAGTTTTTTTGTTTTGTTTTTGAAATTCCTTTTTATAGTGGGTTTGAGCTGATTCTCGCTGCCAAGTTTATGCCAGTCTAGACACACTAGATTCCCTTACGGAGACATATCAATACATAGGTTTTAAGATTCTTACTAGTCAGATATATTCCTCTGTGGGAAATATGGGGTTTTGAGTCCCTTTCACTGAGGAAGGTGTAGGTCTTGGCTATTCCATAGTTGGTTTTTGGAACGGTACCTGTGCTTATATCAAACTCCGGTTTTATGCATCACCCCACCTCTCCTTCCTCCTTAAGCAGGCATAAGTGTGTTTTCTAAATGTGAGACACTGTTCTCTTTCCTAACGCAGTTCAAGTGTAGCCATGTTTACAGGATCTTCATAAGTGATATCTTATGATAAGTTTCTTTTTCTCTGTGACATACTTCACTTAGAATCATCGTACCTGAATCCACCCATTTTGCTGCTACTGGTCTTATGACATTGATTTCATGGCTGAGGGATATTCCATCGTACGTAAGTACCACAATTTTTTGAACCATTTTTATCTTTCCTGGGATATTTAAGGTGTACCCAAGTTGAGGTCCTTGTAAGCAGTGCAGCCCTAAATTTTGGGGTGGCTCTGTCTTATTCATTTTCAGTTTTCCCAAGGTATATTCCCTAGACTGGAAGTGCCCTTGGCTCTGTAGCTCTGTTCTTTACTTGTTTTAGGGAATACAATGCACTCCTCCAGAGAGGCAGTTGGCAATTTACATCCCGCCCATCAGCATAACAAGGCTCCCTGTTCTCCAGGGCCTGTCTTGCCTTTCTGGTTTTTACACATTTTGTGGATGTCTCTTTTGACAGGTGGGAAGTGATACTTCTTTGTAGTGCGGATTTGCATTGCCCGCTTGCTTGCTTGGCCAAAAAGGGCGTATGCATTTTCTCCTGAATATATTCAGGAGAAAACGCATACGCCCTTTTTGGCCAAGTGCATCATTGTCGAAGTTGTGCCCCTCTTCCTGTGCTTTAAAGGCGATTCCAACGTACCTCTTGAAATCTGTTTCCTGCTATTCTGCCTCTCTTTCAAGTTCGCCTCGTTTCCTTCCCTCAACAGATTTTTGGACGATAGTTGTACTTTATTACTCGGCAAGTTTGTGAATTTCTGTGCCCTTGAGCTCCATTTTTCAGCTCGTTTTTGGTGAGCTGACCGCAAGTCCAACATTTTGCTTCAGGACCTACACTCTTTCCCAGTGGGTGGCTGAGACTTTGGTTAATTCTTATTCCTGCCGGGAAATTACAGTGATATGTGCCCGTCCAAATGCCTAACAGCTACTCTCTCATTGGTTCTCCCTCTTCCCTTTCATCCTCTGCCAAATTGGCAACCTGTGCGAACCAGGAGTTTACAGGGGCTGTCTCTCCATGTTGGGAGGTTGATAGTAAAGCAGATGGAAAGTCTAACCGGAGCACCAGGAGAGGGACTATTCGTTGAGTTTTAGAAACCTTTCGTATTCACAGTGTGTCCGTGCTCTAGGTTTCCCGTACATGTTATAAATGTAATAATATTCCCATCAACCTGGAGAGTTGGGATCCATGGAATGGGTGACATGCATTATTGCTTTAAAGGGTCTGCATTTGCTCACCCAATCTCAGCAATCCTCTCAGTCCCAAGTGTCCAGCCTTATGCCACATCCAGCTGTCGTTGTAGAAAGGGTCATTCCAGGTTTCATCAGAGACCCTGAAGGAATTGCAAAGAATTTCCCAGTTTTTTTGTTTTGTTTTTGCAATTCCTTTTTATAGTGGGTTTGAGCTGATTCTCGCTGCCATGTTTATGCCAGTCTAGACACACTTGATTCCCTTACGGAGACATATCAATACATAGGTTTTAAGATTCTTACTAGTCAGATATATTCCTCTGCGGGAAATATGGGGTTTTGAGTCCCTTTCACTGAGGAAGGTGTAGGTCTTGTCTATTCCATAGTTGGTTTTTGGAACGGTACCTGTGCTTATATCAAACTCTGGTTTTATGCATCACCCCACCTCTCCTTCCCCCTTAAGCAGGCATAAGGGTGTTTTCTAAATGTGAGACACTGCTCTCTTTCCTAACTCAGTTCAAGTGTAGCCATGTTTACAGGATCTTCATAAGTGATATCTTATGATAAGTTTCTCTTTCTGTGTGACTTATTTCACTTAGAATCATCGTACCTGAATCCACCCATTTTGCTGCTACTGGTCTTATGACATTGATTTCATGGCTGATGGATATTCCATCGTACGTAAGTACCACAATTTTTTGAACCATTTTTATATTTCCTGGGATATTTAAGGTGTACCCAAGTTGAGGTCCTTGTAAGCAGTGCAGCCCTAGGTTTTGGGGTGGCTCTGTCTTATTGATTTTCAGTTTTCCCAAGGTATATTCCCTAGACTTGAAGTGCCCTTGGCTCTGTAGCTCTGTTGTTTACTTGTTTTAGGGAACACAATGTACTCCTCCAGAGAGGCAGTTGGCTATTTACATCCCGCCCATCAGCATAACAAGGCTCCCTGTTCTCCAGGGCCAGTCTTGCCTTTCTGGTTTTTATACATTTTGTGGATGTCCCTTTTGACCGGTGGGAAGTGATACTTCTTTGTAGTGCAGATTTGCATTGCCCGCTTGCTTGCTTGTCCAAAAAGGGCGTATGCGTTTTCTCCTGAATATATTCAGGAGAAAACGCATACGCCCTTTTTGGCCAAGTGCATCATTGTCGAAGTTGTGCCCCTCTTCCTGTGCTTTAAAGGTGATTCCAACGTACCTCTTGAAATCTGTTTCCTGCTATTCTGCCTCGCATTCAAGTCCGCCTTGTTGCCTTCCCTCAAAAGATTTTTGGACGATAGTTGTCCTTTATTACTCGGCCGGTTTGTGAATTGCTGTGCCCCTGAGCTCCATTTTTCAACTCGTTTTTGGTGAGCTGACCGCAAGTCCAACATTTTGGTTCAGGACCTATACTGGTTCCCGGTGGGTGGCTGAGACTTTGTTTAATTCTTCTTCATGCCGGGAAATTACAGTGATATGTGCCCGTCCAAATGCCTAACAGCTACTCTCTCATTGGTTCTCCCTCTTCCCTTTCATCCTCTGCCAAATTGGCAACCTGTGTGAACCAGGAGTTTACAGGGGCTGTCTCTCCATGTTGGGAGGTTGATAGTAAAGCAGATGGAAAGTAAAACCGGAGCACCAGGAGAGGGACTATTCGTTGAGTTTTAGAAACCTTTCGTATTCACAGTGTGTCCGTTCTCTAGGTTTCTCGTACATGTTATAACTGTAATAATATTCCCATCAACCTGGAGAGTTGGGACCCATGGAATGGGTGACATGCATTATTGTTTTAAAGGGTCTGCATTTGCTCACCCAATCTCACCAATCCTCTCAGTCCCAAGTGTCCAGCCTTATGCCACATCCAGTTGTCATTGTAGAAAGGGTCATTCCAGGTTTCATCAGAGACCCTGAAGGAATTGCAAAGAATTTCCCAGTTTTTTTGTTTTGTTTTTGCAATTCCTTTTTATAGTGGGTTTGAGCTGATTCTCGCTGCCATGTTTATGCCAGTCTAGACACACTTGAATCCCTTACGGAGACATATCAATACATAGGTTTTAAGATTCTTACTAGTCAGATATATTCCTCTGCGGGAAATATGGGGTTTTGAGTCCCTTTCACTGAGGAAGGTGTAGGTCTTGTCTATTCCATAGTTGGTTTTTGGAACGGTACCTGTGCTTATATCAAACTCTGGTTTTATGCATCACCCCACCTCTCTTTCCCCCTTAAGGAGGCATAAGGGTGTTTTCTAAATGTGAGACACTGCTCTCTTTCCTAACTCAGTTCAAGTGTAGCCATGTTTACAGGATCTTCATAAGTGATATCTTATGATAAGTTTCTCTTTCTGTGTGGCTTATTTCACTTAGAATCATCGTACCTGAATCCACCCATTTTGCTGCTACTGGTCTTATGACATTGATTTCATGGCTGAGGGATATTCCATCGTACGTAAGTACCACAATTTTTTGAACCATTTTTATATTTCCTGGGATATTTAAGGTGTACCCAAGTTGAGGTCCTTGTAAGCAGTGCAGCCCTAGGTTTTGGGGTGGCTCTGTGTTATTGATTTTCAGTTTTCCCAAGGTATATTCCCTAGACTGGAAGTGCCCTTGGCTCTGTAGCTCTGTTCTTTACTTGTTATAGGGAACAGAATGTACTCCTCCAGAGAGGCAGTTGGCAATTTACATCCCGCCCATCAGCATAACAAGGCTCCCTGTTCTCCAGGGCCAGTCTTGCCTTTCTGGTTTTTACACATTTTGTGGATGTCCCTTTTGACCGGTGGGAAGTGATACTTCTTTGTAGTGCAGATTTGCATTGCCCGCTTGCTTGCTTGGCCAAAAAGGGCGTATGCGTTTTCTCCTGAATATATTCAGGAGAAAACGCATACGCCCTTTTTGGCCAAGTGCATCATTGTCGAAGTTGTGCCCCTCTTCCTGTGCTTTAAAGGCGATTCCAACGTACCTCTTGAAATCTGTTTCCTGCTATTCTGCCTCGCATTCAAGTCCGCCTCGTTGCCTTCCCTCAACAGATTTTTGGACGATAGTTGTCCTTTATTACTCGGCCAGTTTTTGAATTGCTGTGCCCCTGAGCTCCAATTTTCAACTCGTTTTTGGTGAGCTGACCGCAAGTCCAACATTTTGGTTCAGGACCTATACTGGTTCCCGGTGGGTGGCTGAGACTTTGTTTAATTCTTCTTCATGCCGGAAAATTACAGTGATATGTGCCCGTCCAAATGCCTAACAGCTACTCTCTCATTGGTTCTCCCTCTTCCCTTTCATCCTCTGCCAAATTGGCAACCTGTGCGAACCAGGAGTTTACAGGGGCTGTCTCTCCATGTTGGGAGGTTGTTAGTAAAGCAGATGGAAAGTCAAACCGGAGCACCAGGACAGGGACTATTCGTTGAGTTTTAGAAACCTTTCGTATTCACAGTGTGTCCGTTCTCTAGGTTTCCCGTACATGTTATAACTGTAATAATATTCCCATCAACCTGGAGAGTTGGGACCCATGGAATGGGTGACATGCATTATTGCTTTAAAGGGTCTGCATTTGCTCACCCAATCTCACCAATCCTCTCAGTCCCAAGTGTCCAGCCTTATGCCACATCCAGGTGTCGTTGTAGAAAGGGTCATTCCAGGTTTCATCAGAGACCCTGAAGGAATTGCAAAGAATTTCCCAGTTTTTTTGTTTTGTTTTTGCAATTCCTTTTTATAGTGGGTTTGAGCTGATTCTCGCTGCCATGTTTCTACCAGTCTAGACACACTTGATTCCCTTACGGAGACATATCAATACATAGGTTTTAAGATTCTTACTAGTCAGATATATTCCTCTGCGGGAAATATGGGGTTTTGAGTCCCTTTCACTGAGGAATGTGTAGGTCTTGTCTATTCCATAGTTGGTTTTTGGAACGGTACCTGTGCTTATATCAAACTCTGGTTTTATGCATCACCCCACCTCTCCTTCCCCCTTAAGCAGGCATAAGGGTGTTTTCAAAATGTGAGACACTGCTCTCTTTCCTAACTCAGTTCAAGTGTAGCCTTGTTTAGAGGATCTTCATAAGTGATATCTTATGATAAGTTTCTCTTTCTGTGTGACTTATTTCACTTAGAATCATCGTACCTGAATCCACTCATTTTGCTGCTACTGGTCTTATGACATTGATTTCATGGCTGAGGGATATTCCATCGTACGTAAGTACCACAATTTTTTGAACCATTTTTATATTTCCTGGGATATTTAAGGTGTACCCAAGTTGAGGTCCTTGTAAGCAGTGCAGCCCTAGGTTTTGGGGTGGGTCTGTCTTATTGATTTTCAGTTTTCCCAAGGTATATTCCCTAGACTAGAAGTGCCCTTGGCTCTGTAGCTCTGTTGTTTACTTGTTTTAGGGAACACAATGTACTCCTCCAGAGAGGCAGTTGGCAATTTACATCCCGCCCATCAGCATAACAAAGCTCCCTGTTCTCCAGGGCCAGTCTTGCCTTTCTGGTTTTTACACATTTTGTGGATGTCCCTTTTGACCGGTGGGAAGTGATACTTCTTTGTAGTGCAGATTTGCATTGCCCACTTGCTTGCTTGGCCAAAAAGGGGGTATGTGTTTTCTCCTGAATATATTCATGAGAAAACGCATACACCCTTTTTGGCCAAGTGCATCATTGTCGAAGTTGGGCCCCTCTTCCTGTGCTTTAAAGGCGATTCCAACGTACCTCTTGAAATCTGTTTCCTGCTATTCTGCCTCGCTTTCAAGACCACCTAGTTGCCTTCCCTCAACAGATTTTTGGACGATAGCTGTCCTTTATTACTCGGACAGTTTGTGAATTGCTGTGCCCCTGAGCTCCATTTTTCAACTTGTTTTTCGTGAGCTGAACGCAAGTCCAACATTTTGGTTCAGGATATATGCTGGTTCCCTGTGGGGGGCTGAGACTTTGGTTAATTCTTCTTCCTGCCGGGAAGTTAGAGTGATATGTGCCCGTCCAAATGCCTAACAGCTACTCTCTCATTGGTTCTCCCTCTTCCCTTTCATCCTCTGCCAAATTGGCAACCTGTGCGAACCAGGAGGTTAAAGGGGCTGTCTCTCCAAGTTGGGAGGTTGATAGTAAAGCAGATGCAAAGTCAAACCGGAGCACCAGGAGAGGGACAATTCGTTGAGTTTTAGAAACCTTTCGTATTCACAGTGGGTCCGTTCTCTAGGTTTCCTGTATATGTTATAGCTGTAGTAATATTCCCTTCAACCTGGAGATTTGGGACCTTTGGAATGGGTGCCAGGCATTTGTGCTTTAAAGGGTCTGCATTTGCTCACCCAATCTCACCAATCGTCTCAGTCCCAAGTGTCTCTCCTTATGCCACATCCAGCTGTCATTGTAGATAGGGTCATTCCAGGTTTCATCAGAGACCCTGAAGGAATTGTAAAGAATTTCCCAGTTTTTTTGTTTTGTTTTTGAAATTCCTTTTTATAGTGGGTTTGAGCTGATTCTCGCTGCCATGTTTATGCCAGTCTAGACACACTTGATTCCCTTACGGAGACATATCAATACATAGGTTTTAAGATTCTTACTAGTCAGATATATTCCTCTGCGGGAAATATGGGGTTTTGAGTCCCTTTCACTGAGGAAGGTGTAGGTTTCTTCTATTCCATAGTTGGTTTTTGGAACGGTACCTGTGCTTATATCAAACTCTGGTTTTATGCATCACCCCACCTCTCCTTCCCCCTTAAGCAGGCATAAGAGTGTTTTCTAAATGTGAGACACTGTTCTCTTTCCTAACTCAGTTCAAGTGTAGCCATGTTTACAGGATCTTCATAAGTGATATCTTATGATATGTTTCTTTTTCTGTGTGACTTATTTCACTTAGAATCATCGTACCTGAATCCACCCATTTTGCTGCTACTGGTCTTATGACATTGATTTCATGGCTGAGGGATATTCCATCGTACGTAAGTACCACAATTTTTTGAACCATTTTTATATTTCCTGGGATATTTAAGGTGTACCCAAGTTGAGGTCCTTGTAAGCAGTGCAGCCCTAAATTTTGGGGTGGCTCTGTCTTATTGATTTTCAGTTTTCCCAAGGTATATTCCCTAGACTGGAAGTGCCCTTGGCTCTGTAGCTCTGTTGTTTACTTGTTTTAGGGAATACAATGCACTCCTCCAGAGAGGCAGTTGGCAATTTACATCCCGCCCATCAGCATAACAAGGCTCCCGGTTCTCCAGGGCCTGTCTTGCCTTTCTGGTTTTTACACATTTTGTGGATGTCCCTTTTGACCGGTGGGAAGTGATACTTCTTTGTAGTGCAGATTTGCATTGCCCGCTTGCTTGCTTGGCCAAAAAGGGCGTATGCCTTTTCTCCTGAATATATTCAGGAGAAAACGCATATGCCCTTTTTGGCCAAGTGCATCATTGTCGAAGTTGTGCCCCTCTTCCTGTGCTTTAAAGGCGATTCCAACGTACATCTTGAAATCTGTTTCCTGCTATTCTGCCTCGCTTTCAAGTTCGCCTCGTTGCCTTCCCTCAACAGATTTTTGGACGATAGCTGTCCTTTATTACTCGGCAAGTTTGTGAATTGCTGTGCCCCTGAGCTCCATTTTTCAGCTCGTTTTTGGTGAGCTGACCGCAAGTCCAACATTTTGGTTCAGGACCTATGCTGGTTCCCGGTGGGGGGCTGAGACTTTGGTTAATTCTTCTTCCTGCCTGGAAGTTAGAGTGATATGTGCCCGTCCAAATGCCTAACAGCTACTCTCTCATTGGTTCTTCCTCTTCCCTTTCATCCTCTGCCATATTGGAAACGTGTGCGAACCAGGAGGTTAAAGGGGCTGTCTCTCCAAGTTGGGAGGTTGATAGTAAAGCAGATGGATAGTCAAACCGGAGCACCAGGAGAGGGACTATTCGTTGAGTTTTAGAAACCTTTCGTATTCACAGTGGGTCCGTTCTCTAGGTTTCCCGTATATGTTATAGCTGTAGTAATATTCCCTTCAACCTGGAGAGTTGGGACCCATGGAATGGGTGGTAGGCATTTGTGCTTTAAAGGGTCTGCATTTGCTCACACAATCTCACCAGTCGTCTCAGTCCCAAGTGTCTCTCCTTATGCCACATCAAGCTGTCATTGTAGATAGGGTCATTCCAGGTTTCATCAGAGACCCTGAAGGAATTGTAAAGAATTTCCCAGTTTTTTTGTTTTGTTTTTGAAATTCCTTTTTATAGTGGGTTTGAGCTGATTCTCGCTGCCATGTTTATGCCAGTCTAGACACAATAGATTCCCTTATGGAGACATATCAATACATAGGTTTTAAGATTCTTACTAGTCAGATATATTCCTCTGTGGGAAATATGGGGTTTTGAGTCCCTTTCACTGAGGAAGGTGTAGGTCTTGTCTATTCCATAGTTGGTTTTTGGAACGGTACCTGTGCTTATATCAAACTCTGGTTTTATGCATCACCCCACCTCTCCTTCCCCCTTAAGCAGGCATAAGAGTGTTTTCTAAATGTGAGACACTGTTCTCTTTCCTAACTCAGTTCAAGTGTAGCCATGTTTACAGGATCTTCATAAGTGATATCTTATGATAAGTTTCTTTTTCTGTGTGACTTATTTCACTTAGAATCATCGTACCTGAATCCACCCATTTTGCTGCTACTGGTCTTATGACATTGATTTCATGGCTGAGGGATATTCCATCGTACGTAAGTACCACAATTTTTTGAACCATTTTTATATTTCCTGGGATATTTAAGGTGTACCCAAGTTGAGGTCCTTGTAAGCAGTGCAGCCCTAAATTTTAGGGGGGCTCTGTCTTATTGATTTTCAGTTTTCCCAAGGTATATTCCCTAGACTGGAAGTGCCCTTGCCTCTGTAGCTCTGTTCTTTACTTGTTTTAGGGAACACAATGTACTCCTCCAGAGAGGCAGTTGTCAATTTACATGCGCCCATCAGCATAACAAGGCTCCCTGTTCTCCAGGGCCTGTCTTGCCTTTCTGGTTTTTACACATTATGTGGATGTCTCTTTTGACAGGAGGGAAGTGATACTTCTTTGTAGTGCAGATTTGCATTGCCCGCTTGCTTGCTTGGCCAAAAAGGGCGTATGCGTTTTCTCCTGAATATATTCAGGAGAAAACGCATACGCCTTTTTTGGCCAAGTGCATCATTGTCGAAGTTGTGCCCCTCTTCCTGTGCTTTAAAGGCGATTCCAACGTACCTCTTGAAATCTGTTTCCTGCTATTCTGCCTCGCTTTCAAGTTCGCCTCGTTGGCTTCCCTCAACAGATTTTTGGACGATAGTTGTCCTTTATTACTCGGCCAGTTTGTGAATTGCTGTGCCCCTGAGCTCAATTTTTCAGCTCGTTTTTGGTGAGCTGACCGCAAGTCCAACATTTTGGTTCAGGACCTATGCTGGTTCCTGGTGGGGGGCTGGGACTTTGGTTAATTCTTCTTCCTGCCGGGAAGTTAGAGTGATATGTGCCCGTCCAAATGCCTAACAGCTACTCTCTCATTGGTTCTCCCTCTTCCCTTTCATCCTCTGCGAAATTGGCAACCTGTGCGAACCAGGAGGTTAAAGGGGCTGTCTCTCCAAGTTGGGAGGTTGATAGTAAAGCAGATGGAAAGTCAAACCGGAGCACCAGGAGAGGGACTATTTGTTGAGTTTTAGAAACCTTTCGTATTCACAGTGGGTCCGTTCTCTAGGTCTCCCGTACATTTTATAGCTGTAGTAATATTCCCTTCAACCTGCAGAGTTGGGACCCATGGAATGGGTGCCAGGCATTTGTGCTTTAAAGGGTCTGCGTTTGCTCACCCAATCTCACCAATCCTCTCAGACCCAAGTGTCCCTCCTTATGCCACATCCAGCTGTCATTGTAGATAGGGTCATTCCAGGTTTCATCAGAGACCCTGAAGGAATTGTAAAGAATTTCCTAGTTTTTTTGTTTTGTTTTTGAAATTCCTTTTTATAGTGGGTTTGAGCTGATTCTCGCTGCCATGTTTATGCCAGTCTAGACACACTTGATTCCCTTACGGAGACATATCAATACATAGGTTTTAAGATACTTACTAGTCAGATATATTCTTCTTCGGGAACTATGGGGTTTTAGTCCCTTTCACCGAGGAAGGTGTAGTTCTTTTCTATTCCATAGTTGGTTTTTGGAACGGTACCTGTGCTTATATCAAACTCTGGTTTTATGCATCACCCCACCTCTCCTTCCCCCTTAAGCAGGCATAAGAGTGTTTTCTAAATGTGAGACACTGCTCTCTTTCCTAACACAGTTCAAGTGTAGCCATGTTTACAGGATCTTCATAAGTGATATCTTATGATAAGTTTCTCTTTCTGTGAGACTTATTTCACTTAGAATCATCGTACCTGAATCCACCCATTTTGCTGCTACTGGTCTTATGACATTGATTTCATGGCTGAGGGATATTCTATCGTACGTAAGTACCACAATTTTTTGAACCATTTTTATCTTTCCTGGGATATTTAAGGTGTACCCAAGTTGAGGTCCTTGTAAGCAGTGCAGCCCTAGGTTTGTGGGTGGCTCTGTCTTATTGATTTTCAGTTTTCCCAAGGTATATTCCCTAGACTGGAAGTGCCCTTGGCTCTATAGCTCTGTTGTTTACTTGTTTTAGGGAACACAATGTACTCCTCCAGAGAGGCAGTTGGCAATTTACATCCCGCCCATCAGCATAACAAGGCTCCCTGTTCTCCAGGGCCAGTCTTGCCTTTCTGGTTTTTACACATTTTGTGGATGTCCCTTTTGACCGGTGGGAAGTGATACTTCTTTGTAGTGCAGATTTGCATTGCCCGCTTGCTTGCTTGGCCAAAAAGGGGGTATGTGTTTTCTCCTGAATATATTCATGAGAAAACGCATACGCCCTTTTTGGCCAAGTGCATCATTGTCGATGTTGTGCCCCTCTTCCTGTGCTTTAAAGGCGATTCCAACGTACCTCTTGAAATCTGTTTCCTGCTATTCTGCCTCGCATTCAAGTCCGCCTCGTTGCCTTCCCTCAACAGATTTTTGGACGATAGTTGTCCTTTATTACTCGGCCAGTTTTTGAATTGCTGTGCCCCTGAGCTCCATTTTTCAACTCGTTTTTGGTGAGCTGACCGCAAGTCCAACATTTTGGTTCAGGACCTATACTGGTTCCCGGTGGGTGGCTGAGACTTTGTTTAATTCTCCTTCTTGCCGGGAAATTACAGTGATATGTGCCCGTCCAAATGCCTAACAGCTACTCTCTCATTGGTTCTCCCTCTTCCCTTTCATCCTCTGCCAAATTGGCAACCTGTGCGAACCAGGAGTTTACAGGGGCTGTCTCTCCATGTTGGGAGGTTGATAGTAAAGCAGATGGAAAGTCAACCCGGAGCACCAGGACAGGGACTATTCGTTGAGTTTTAGAAACCTTTCGTATTCACAGTGTGTCCGTCCTCTAGGTTTCCCGTACATGTTATAACTGTAATAATATTCCCATTAACCTGGAGAGTTGGGACCCATGGAATGGGTGACATGCATTATTGCTTTAAAGGGTCTGCATTTGCTCACCCAATCTCACCAATCCTCTCAGTCCCAAGTGTCCAGCCTTATGCCACATCCAGGTGTCGTTGTAGAAAGGGTCATTCCAGGTTTCATCAGAGACCCTGAAGGAATTGCAAAGAATTTCCCAGTTTTTTTGTTTTGTTTTTGCAATTCCTTTTTATAGTGGGTTTGAGCTGATTCTCGCTGCCATGTTTATGCCAGTCTAGACACACTTGATTCCCTTACGGAGACATATCAATACATAAGTTTTAAGATTCTTACTAGTCAGATATATTCCTCTGCGGGAAATATGGGGTTTTGAGTCCCTTTCACTGAGGAAGGTGTAAGTCTTGTCTATTCCATAGTTGGTTTTTGGAACGGTACCTGTGCTTATATCAAACTCTGGTTTTATGCATCACCCCACCTCTCCTTCCCCCATAAGCAGGCATAAGGGTGTTTTCAAAATGTGAGACACTGCTCTCTTTCCTAACTCAGTTCAAGTGTAGCCATGTTTACAGGATCTTCATAAGTGATATCTTATGATAAGTTTCTCTTTCTGTGTGACTTATTTCACTTAGAATCATCGTACCTGAATCCACCCATTTTGCTGCTACTGGTCTTATGACATTGATTTCATGGCTGAGGGATATTCCATCGTACGTAAGTACCACAATTTTTTGAACCATTTTTATATTTCCTGGGATATTTAAGGTGTACCCAAGTTGAGGTCTTGTAAGCAGTGCAGCCCTAGGTTTTGGGGTGGCTCTGTCTTATTGATTTTCAGTTTTCCCAAGGTATATTCCCTAGACTAGAAGTGCCCTTGGCTCTGTAGCTCTGTTGTTTAATTGTTTTAGGGAACACAATGTACTCCTCCAGAGAGGCAGTTGGCAATTTACATCCCGCCCATCAGCATAACAAGGCTCCCTGTTCTCCAGGGCCAGTCTTGCCTTTCTGGTTTTTATACATTTTGTGGATGTCCCTTTTGACCGGTGGGAAGTGATACTTCTTTGTAGTGCAGATTTGCATTGCCCACTTGCTTGCTTGGCCAAAAAGGGGGTATGTGTTTTTTCCTGAATATATTCATGAGAAAACGCATACGCCCTTTTTGGCCAAGTGCATCATTGTCGAAGTTGTGCCCCTCTTCCTGTGCTTTAAAGGCGATTCCAACGTACCTCTTGAAATCTGTTTCCTGCTATTCTGCCTCGCTTTCAAGTCCACCTCGTTGCCTTCCCTCAACAGATTTTTGGACGATAGCTGTCCTTTATTACTCGGACAGTTTGTGAATTGCTGTGCCCCTGAGCTCCATTTTTCAACTCGTTTTTGGTGAGCTGACCGCAAGTCCAACATTTTGGTTCAGGACCTATGCTGGTTCCCGGTGGGGGGCTGAGACTTTGGTTACTTCTTCTTCCTGCCGGGAAGTTAGAGTGATATGTGCCCGTCCAAATGCCTAACAGCTACTCTCTCATTGGTTCTCCCTCTTCCCTTTCATCCTCTGCCAAATTGGCAACCTGTGCGAACCAGGAGGTTAAAGGGGCTGTCTCTCCAAGTTGGGAGGTTGATAGTAAAGCAGATGCGAAGTCAAACCGGAGCACCAGGAGAGGGACTATTCGTTGAGTTTTAGAAACCTTTCGTATTCACAGTGGGTCCGTTCTCTAGGTTTCCCGTATATGTTATAGCTGTAGTAATATTCCCTTCAACCTGGAGATTTGGGACACATGGAATGGGTGCCAGGCATTTGTGCTTTAAAGGGTCTGCATTTGCTCACACAATCTCACCAATCGTCTCAGTCCCAAGTGTCTCTCCTTATGCCACATCCAGCTGTCATTGTAGATAGGGTCATTCCAGGTTTCATCAGAGACCCTGAAGGAATTGTAAAGAATTTCCCAGTTTTTTTGTTTTGTTTTTGAAATTCCTTTTTATAGTGGGTTTGAGCTGATTCTCGCTGCCATGTTTATGCCAGTCTAGACACACTTGATTCCCTTACGGAGACATATCAATACATAGGTTTTAAGATTCTTACTAGTCAGATATATTCCTCTGTGGGAAATATGGGGTTTTGAGTCCCTTTCACTGAGGAAGGTGTAGGTCTTGTCTATTCCATAGTTGGTTTTTGGAACGGTACCTGTGCTTATATCAAACTCTGGTTTTATGCATCACCTCACCTCTCCTTCCCACTTAAGCAGGCATAAGAGTGTTTTCTAAATGTGAGACACTGTTCTCTTTCCTAACTCAGTTCAAGTGTAGCCATGTTTACAGGATCTTCATAAGTGATATCTTATGATAAGTTTCTTTTTCTCTGTGACTTATTTCACTTAGAATCATCGTACCTGAATCCACCCATTTTGCTGCTACTGGTCTTATGACATTGATTTCATGGCTGAGGGATATTCCATCGTACATAAGTACCACAATTTTTTGAACCATTTTTATCTTTCCTGGGATATTTAAGGTGTACCCAAGTTGAGGTCCTTGTAAGCAGTGCAGCCCTAAATGTTGCGGTGGCTCTGTCTTATTGATTTTCAGTTTTCCCAAGGTATATTCCCTAGACTGGAAGTGCCCTTGCCTCTGTAGCTCTGTTCTTTACTTGTTTTAGGGAACACAATGTACTCCTCCAGAGAGGCAGTTGTCAATTTACATGCCGCCCATCAGCATAACAAGGCTCCCTGTTCTCCAGGGCCTGTCTTGCCTTTCTGGTTTTTACACATTTTGTGGATGTCTCTTTTGACAGTTGGGAAGTGATACTTCTTTGTAGTGCAGATTTGCATTGCCCGCTTGCTTGCTTGGCCAAAAAGGGCGTATGCGTTTTCTCCTGAATATATTCAGGAGAAAACGCATACGCCCTTTTTGGCCAAGTGCATCATTGTCGAAGTTGTGCCCCTCTTCCTGTGCTTTAAAGGCGATTCCAACGTACCTCTTGAAATCTGTTTCCTGCTATTCTGCCTCGCTTTCAAATTCGCCTCGTTGGCTTCCCTCAACAGATTTTTGGACGATAGTTGTCCTTTATTACTCGGCCAGTTTGTGAATTGCTGTGCCCCTGAGCTCAATTTTTCAGCTCGTTTTTGGTGAGCTGACCGCAAGTCCAACATTTTGGTTCAGGACCTATGCTGGTTCCTGGTGGGGGTTGAGACTTTGGTTAATTCTTCTTCCTGCCGGGAAGTTAGAGTGATATGTGCCCGTCCAAATGCCTAACAGCTACTCTCTCATTGGTTCTCCCTCTTCCCTTTCATCCTCTGCCAAATTGGAAACCTGTGCGAACCAGGAGTTTAAAGGGGCTGTCTCTCCAAGTTGGGAGGTTGATAGTAAAGCAGATGGAAAGTCAAACCGGAGCACCAGGAGAGGGACTATTCGTTGAGTTTTAGAAACCTTTCGTATTCACAGTGGGTCCGTTCTCTAGGTCTCCCGTACATGTTATAGCTGTAGTAATATTCCCTTCAACCTGCAGAGTTGGGACCCATGGAATGGGTGCCAGGCATTTGTGCTTTAAAGGGTCTGCATTTGCTCACCCAATCTCACCAATCCTCTCAGACCCAAGTGTCCCTCCTTATGCCACATCCAGCTGTCATTGTAGATAGGGTCATTCCAGGTTTCATCAGAGACCCTGAAGGAATTGTAAAGAATTTCCTAGTTTTTTTGTTTTGTTTTTGAAATTCCTTTTTATAGTGGGTTTGAGCTGATTCTCGCTGCCATGTTTATGCCAGTCTAGACACACTTGATTCCCTTACGGAGACATATCAATACATAGGTTTTAAGATACTTACTAGTCAGATATATTCTTCTTCGGGAACTATGGGGTTTGAGTCCCTTTCCCCGAAGAAGGTGTAGGTCTTTTCTATTCCATAGTTGGTTTTTGGAACGGTACCTGTGCTTATGTCAAACTCTGGTTTTATGCATCACCCCACCTCTCCTTCCCCCTTAAGCAGGCATAAGAGTGTTTTCTAAATGTGAGACACTGTTCTCTTTCCTAACTCAGTTCAAGTGTAGCCATGTTTACAGGATCTTCATAAGTGATATCTTATGATAAGTTTCTTTTTCTCTGTGACTTATTTCACTTAGAATCATCGTACCTGAATCCACCCATTTTGCTGCTACTGTTCTTATGACATTGATTTCATGGCTGTGGGATATTCCATCGTACGTAAGTACCACAATTTTTTGAACCATTTTTATATTTCCTGGGATATTTAAGGTGTACCCAAGTTGAGGTCCTTGTAAGCAGTGCAGCCCTAAATATTGGGGTGGCTCTGTCTTATTCATTTTCAGTTTTCCCAAGGTATATTCCCTAGACTGGAAGTGCCCTTGGCTCTGTAGCTCTGTTGTTTACATGTTTTAGGGAACACAATGCACTCCTCCAGAGAGGCAGTTGGCAATTTACATCCCGCCCATCAGCATAACAAGGCTCGCTGTTCTCCAGGGCCTGTCTTGCCTTTCTGGTTTTTACACATTTTGTGGATGTCCCTTTTGACTGGTGGGAAGTGATACTTCTTTGTAGTGCAGATTTGCATTGCCAGCTTGCTTGCTTGGCCAAAAAGGGCGTATGCGTTTTCTCCTGAATATATTCAGGAGAAAACGCATACGCCCTTTTTGGCCAAGTGCATCATTGTCGAAGTTGTGCCCCTCTTCCTGTGCTTTAAAGGCGATTCCAACGTACCTCTTGAAATCTGTTTCCTGCTATTCTGTCTCGCTTTCAAGTCCGCCTCGTTGCCTTCCCTCAACAGAATTTTGGACCATAGTTGTCCTTTATTACTCGTCCAGTTTGTGAATTGCTGTGCCCCTGAGCTCCATTTTTCAACTCGTTTTTGGTGAGCTGACCGCAACTCCAACATTTTGGTTCAGGACCTATACTGGTTCCCAGTGGGTGGCTGAGACTTTGGTTAATTCTTATTCCTGCCGGGAAATTACAGTGATATGTGCCCGTCCAAATGCCTAACAGCTACTCTCTCATTGGTTCTCCCTCTTCCCTTTCATCCTCTGCCAAATTGGCAACCTGTGTGAACCAGGAGTTTACAGGGGCTGTCTCTGCATCTTGGGAGGTTGATAGTAAAGCAGATGGAAAGTCAAACCGGAGCACCAGGAGAGGGACTATTCGTTGAGTTTTAGAAACCTTTCGTATTCACAGTGTGTCCGTTCTCTAGGTTTCCCGTACATGTTATAAATGTAATAATATTCCCATCAACCTGGAGAGTTGGGACCCATGGAATGGGTGACATGCATTATTGCTTTAAAGGGTCTGCATTTTCTCACCCAATCTCACCAATCCTCTCAGTCCCAAGTGTCCAGCCTTATGCCACATCCAGGTGTCGTTGTAGAAAAGGTCATTCCAGGTTTCATCAGAGACCCTGAAGGAATTGCAAAGAATTTCCCAGTTTTTTTGTTTTGTTTTTGAAATTCCTTTTTATAGTGGGTTTGAGCTGATTCTCGCTGCCATGTTTATGCCAGTCTAGACACACTTGATTCCCTTACGGAGACATATCAATACATAGGTTTTAAGATTCTTACTAGTCAGATATATTCCTCTGCGGGAAATATGGGGTTTTGAGTCCCTTTCACTGAGGAAGGTGTAGGTCTTGTCTATTCCATAGTTGGTTTTTGCAACGGTACCTGTGCTTATATCAAACTCTGGTTTTATGCATCACCCCACCTCTCCTTCCCCCTTAAGCAGGCATAAGGGTGTTTTCTAAATGTGAGACACTGCTCTCTTTCCTAACACAGTTCAAGTGTAGCCATGTTTACAGGATCTTCATAAGTGATATCTTATGATAAGTTTCTCTTTTGTGTGACTTATTTCACTTAGAATCATCGTACCTGAATCCACCCATTTTGCTGCTACTGGTCTTATGACATTGATTTCATGGTTGAGGGATATTCCATCGTACGTAAGTACCACAATTTTTTGAACCATTTTTATATTTCCTGGGATATTTAAGGTGTACCCAAGTTGAGGTCCTTGTAAGCAGTGCAGCCCTAGGTTTTTGGGTGGCTCTGTCTTATTGATTTTCAGTTTTCCCAAGATATATTCCCTAGACTGGAAGTGCCCTTGGCTCTATAGCTCTGTTGTTTACTTGTTTTAGGGAACACAATGTACTCCTCCAGAGAGGCAGTTGGCAATTTACATCCCGCCCATCAGCATAACAAGGCTCCCTGTTCTCCAGGGCCAGTCTTGCCTTTCTGGTTTTTATACATTTTGTGGATGTCCCTTTTGACCGGTGAGAAGTGATACTTCTTTGTAGTGCAGATTTGCATTGCCCGCTTGCTTGCTTGTCCAAAAAGGGCGTATGCGTTTTCTCCTGAATATATTCAGGAGAAAACGCATACGCCCTTTTTGGCCAAGTGCATCATTGTCGAAGTTGTGCCCCTCTTCCTGTGCTTTAAAGGCGATTCCAACGTACCTCTTGAAATCTGTTTCCTACTATTCTGCCTCGCATTCAAGTCCGCCTCGTTGCCTTCCCTCAACAGATTTTTGGACGATAGTTGTCCTTTATTACTCGGCCAGTTTGTGAATTGCTGTGCCCCTGAGCTCCATTTTTCAACTCGTTTTTGGTGAGCTGACCGCAAGTCCAACATTTTGGTTCAGGACCTATACTGGTTCCCGGTGGGTGGCTGAGACTTTGTTTAATTCTTCTTCATGCCGGGAAATTACAGTGATATGTGCCCGTCCAAATGCCTAACAGCTACTCTCTCATTGGTTCTCCCTCTTCCCTTTCATCCTCTGCCAAATTGGCAACCTGTGCGAACCAGGAGTTTACAGGGGCTGTCTCTCCAAGTTGGGAGGTTGATAGTAAAGCAGATGGAAAGTAAAACTGGAGCACCAGGAGAGGGACTATTCGTTGAGTTTTAGAAACCTTTCGTATTCACAGTGTGTCCGTTCTCTAGGTTTCCCGTACATGTTATAACTGTAATAATATTCCCAACAACCTGGAGAGTTGGGACCCATGGAATGGGTGACATGCATTATTGCTTTAAAGGGTCTGCATTTGCTCACCCAATCTCACCAATCCTCTCAGTCCCAAGTGTCCAGCCATATGCCACATCCAGGTGTCGTTGTAGAAAGGGTCATTCCAGGTTTCATCAGAGACCCTGAAGGAATTGCAAAGAATTTCCTAGTTTTTTTGTTTTGTTTTTGCAATTCCTTTTTATAGTGGGTTTGAGCTGATTACCGCTGCCATGTTTATGCCAGTCTAGACACACTTGAATCCCTTACGGAGACATATCAATACATAGGTTTTAAGATTCTTACTAGTCAGATATATTCCTCTGCGGGAAATATGGGGTTTTGAGTCCCTTTCACTGAGGAAGGTGTAGGTCTTGTCTATTCCATAGTTGGTTTTTGGAACGGTACCTGTGCTTATATCAAACTCTGGTTTTATGCATCACCCCACCTCTCCTTCCCCCTTAAGCAGGCATAAGGGTGTTTTCTAAATGTGAGACACTGCTCTCTTTCCTAACTCAGTTCAAGTGTAGCCATGTTTACAGGATCTTCATAAGTGATATCTTATGATAAGTTTCTTTTTCTCTGTGACTTATTTCACTTAGAATCATCGTACCTGAATCCACCCATTTTGCTGCTACTGGTCTTATGACATTGATTTCATGGCTGAGGGATATTCCATCGTACGTAAGTACCAGAATTTTTTGAACCATTTTTATATTTCCTGGGATATTTAAGGTGTACCCAAGTTGAGGTCCTTGTAAGCAGTGCAGCCCTAAATTTTGGGGTGGCTCTGTCTTATTGATTTTCAGTTTTCCCAAGGTATATTCCCTAGACTGGAAGTGCCCTTGGCTCTGTAGCTCTGTTCTTTACTTGTTTTAGGGAACACAATGTACTCCTCCAGAGAGGCAGTTGTCAATTTACATGCCGCCCATCAGCATAACAAGGCTCCCTGTTCTCCAGGGCCTGTCTTGCCTTTCTGGTTTTTACACATTTTGTGGATGTCTCTTTTGACAGTTGGGAAGTGATACTTCTTTGTAGTGCAGATTTGCATTGCCCGCTTCCTTGCTTGGCCAAAAAGGGCGTATGCGTTTTCTCCTGAATATATTCAGGAGAAAACGCATACGCCCTTTTTGGCCAAGTGCATCATTGTCGAAGTTGTGCCCCTCTTCCTGTGCTTTAAAGGCGATTCCAACGTACCTCTTGAAATCTGTTTCCTGCTATTCTGCCTCTCTTTCAAGTTCGCCTCGTTGGCTTCCCTCAACAGATTTTTGGACGATAGTTGTCCTTTATTACTCGGCCAGTTTGTGAATTGCTGTGCCCCTGAGCTCAATTTTTCAGATCGTTTTTGGTGAGCTGACCGCAAGTCCAACATTTTGGTTCAGGACCTATGCTGGTTCCTGGTGGGGGGCTGAGACTTTGGTTAATTCTTCTTCCTGCCGGGAAGTTAGAGTGATATGTGCCCGTCCAAATGCCTAACAGCTACTCTCTCATTGGTTCTCCCTCTTCCCTTTCATCCTCTGCCAAATTGGCAACCTGTGCGAACCAGGAGGTTAAAGGGGCTGTCTCTCCAAGTTGGGAGGTTGATAGTAAAGCAGATGGAAAGTCAAACCGGAGCACCAGGAGAGGGACTATTCGTTGAGTTTTAGAAAACTTTCGTATTCACTGTGGGTCCGTTCTCTAGGTCTCCCGTACATGTTATAGCTGTAGTAATATTCCCTTCAACCTGCAGAGTTGAGATCCATGGAATGGGTGCCAGGCATTTGTGCTTTAAAGGGTCTGCATTTGCTCACCCAATCTCACCAATCCTCTCAGACCCAAGTGTCCCTCCTTATGCCACATCCAGCTGTCATTGTAGATAGGGTCATTCCATGTTTCATCAGAGACCCTGAAGGAATTGTAAAGAATTTCCTAGTTTTTTTGTTTTGTTTTTGAAATTCCTTTTTATAGTGGGTTTGAGCTGATTCTCGCTGCCATGTTTATGCCAGTCTAGACACACTTGAATCCCTTACGGAGACATATCAATACATAGGTTTTAAGATTCTTACTAGTCAGATATATTCCTCTGCGGGAAATATGGGGTTTTGAGTCCCTTTCACTGAGGAAGGTGTAGGTCTTGTCTATTCCATAGTTGGTTTTTGGAACGGTACCTGTGCTTATATCAAACTCTGGTTTTATGCATCACCCCACCTCTCCTTCCCCCTTAAGCAGGCATAAGGGTGTTTTCTAAATGTGAGACACTGCTCTCTTTCCTAACTCAGTTCAAGTGTAGCCATGTTTACAGGATCTTCATAAGTGATATCTTATGATAAGTTTCTTTTTCTCTGTGACTTATTTCACTTAGAATCATCGTACCTGAATCCACCCATTTTGCTGCTACTGGTCTTATGACATTGATTTCATGGCTGAGGGATATTCCATCGTACGTAAGTACCAGAATTTTTTGAACCATTTTTATATTTCCTGGGATATTTAAGGTGTACCCAAGTTGAGGTCCTTGTAAGCAGTGCAGCCCTAAATTTTGGGGTGGCTCTGTCTTATTGATTTTCAGTTTTCCCAAGGTATATTCCCTAGACTGGAAGTGCCCTTGGCTCTGTAGCTCTGTTCTTTACTTGTTTTAGGGAACACAATGTACTCCTCCAGAGAGGCAGTTGTCAATTTACATGCCGCCCATCAGCATAACAAGGCTCCCTGTTCTCCAGGGCCTGTCTTGCCTTTCTGGTTTTTACACATTTTGTGGATGTCTCTTTTGACAGTTGGGAAGTGATACTTCTTTGTAGTGCAGATTTGCATTGCCCGCTTCCTTGCTTGGCCAAAAAGGGCGTATGCGTTTTCTCCTGAATATATTCAGGAGAAAACGCATACGCCCTTTTTGGCCAAGTGCATCATTGTCGAAGTTGTGCCCCTCTTCCTGTGCTTTAAAGGCGATTCCAACGTACCTCTTGAAATCTGTTTCCTGCTATTCTGCCTCTCTTTCAAGTTCGCCTCGTTGGCTTCCCTCAACAGATTTTTGGACGATAGTTGTCCTTTATTACTCGGCCAGTTTGTGAATTGCTGTGCCCCTGAGCTCAATTTTTCAGATCGTTTTTGGTGAGCTGACCGCAAGTCCAACATTTTGGTTCAGGACCTATGCTGGTTCCTGGTGGGGGGCTGAGACTTTGGTTAATTCTTCTTCCTGCCGGGAAGTTAGAGTGATATGTGCCCGTCCAAATGCCTAACAGCTACTCTCTCATTGGTTCTCCCTCTTCCCTTTCATCCTCTGCCAAATTGGCAACCTGTGCGAACCAGGAGGTTAAAGGGGCTGTCTCTCCAAGTTGGGAGGTTGATAGTAAAGCAGATGGAAAGTCAAACCGGAGCACCAGGAGAGGGACTATTCGTTGAGTTTTAGAAAACTTTCGTATTCACTGTGGGTCCGTTCTCTAGGTCTCCCGTACATGTTATAGCTGTAGTAATATTCCCTTCAACCTGCAGAGTTGAGATCCATGGAATGGGTGCCAGGCATTTGTGCTTTAAAGGGTCTGCATTTGCTCACCCAATCTCACCAATCCTCTCAGACCCAAGTGTCCCTCCTTATGCCACATCCAGCTGTCATTGTAGATAGGGTCATTCCATGTTTCATCAGAGACCCTGAAGGAATTGTAAAGAATTTCCTAGTTTTTTTGTTTTGTTTTTGAAATTCCTTTTTATAGTGGGTTTGAGCTGATTCTCGCTGCCATGTTTATGCCAGTCTAGACACACTTGATTCCCTTACGGAGACATATCAATACATAGGTTTTAAGATTCTTACTAGTCAGATATATTCTTCTTCGGGAACTATGGGGTTTGAGTACCTTTCACCGAGGAAGGTGTAGGTCTTTTCTATTCCATAGTTGGTTTTTGGAACGGTACCTGTGCTTATATCAAACTCTGGTTTTATGCATCACCCCACCTCTCCTTCCCCCTTAAGCAGGCATAAGAGTGTTTTCTAAATGTGAGACACTGTTCTCTTTCCTAACTCAGTTCAAGTGTAGCCATGTTTACAGGATCTTCATAAGTGATATCTTATGATAAGTTTCTTTTTCTCTGTGACTTATTTCACTTAGAATCATCGTACCTGAATCCACCCATTTTGCTGCTACTGGTCTTATGACATTGATTTCATGGCTGAGGGATATTCCATCGTACGTAAGTACCACAATTTTTTGAACCATTTTTATATTTCCTGGGATATTTAAGGTGTACCCAAGTTGAGGTCTTTGTAAGCAGTGCAGCCCTAAATATTGGGGTGGCTCTGTCTTATTCATTTTCAGTTTTCCCAAGGTATATTCCCTAGACTGGAAGTGCCCTTGGCTCTGTAGCTCTGTTGTTTACATGTTTTAGGGAACACAATGCACTCCTCCAGAGAGGCAGTTGGCAATTTACATCCCGCCCATCAGCATAACAAGGCTCGCTGTTCTCCAGGGCCTGTCTTGCCTTTCTGGTTTTTACACATTTTGTGGATGTCCCTTTTGACTGGTGGGAAGTGATACTTCTTTGTAGTGCAGATTTGCATTGCCCGCTTGCTTGCTTGGCCAAAAAGGGCGTATGCGTTTTCTCCTGAATATATTCAGGGGAAAACGCATACGCCCTTTTTGGCCAAGTGCATCATTGTCGAAGTTGTGCCCCTCTTCCTGTGCTTTAAAGGCGATTCCAACATACCTCTTGAAATCTGTTTCCTGCTATTCTGCCTCGCTTTCAAGTCCGCCTCGTTGCCTTCCCTCAACAGAATTTTGGACCATAGTTGTCCTTTATTACTCGTCCAGTTTGTGAATTGCTGTGCCCCTGAGCTCCATTTTTCAACTCGTTTTTCGTGAGCTGACCGCAACTCCAACATTTTGGTTCAGGACCTATACTGGTTCCCAGTGGGTGGCTGAGACTTTGGTTAATTCTTATTCCTGCCGGGAAATTACAGTGATATGTGCCCGTCCAAATGCCTAACAGCTACTCTCTCATTGGTTCTCCCTCTTCCCTTTCATCCTCTGCCAAATTGGCAACCTGTGTGAACCAGGAGTTTACAGGGGCTGTCTCTCCATGTTGGGAGGTTGATAGTAAAGCAGATGGAAAGTCAAACCGGAGCACCAGGAGAGGGACTATTCGTTGAGTTTTAGAAACCTTTCGTATTCACAGTGTGTCCGTTCTCTAGGTTTCCCGTACATGTTATAAATGTAATAATATTCCCATCAACCTGGAGAGTTGGGACCCATGGAATGGGTGACATGCATTATTGCTTTAAAGGGTCTGCATTTTCTCACCCAATCTCACCAATCCTCTCAGTCCCAAGTGTCCAGCCTTATGCCACATCCAGGTGTCGTTGTAGAAAAGGTCATTCCAGGTTTCATCAGAGACCCTGAAGGAATTGCAAAGAATTTCCCAGTTTTTTTGTTTTGTTTTTGAAATTCCTTTTTAGAGTGGGTTTGAGCTGATTCTCGCTGCCATGTTTATGCCAGTCTAGACACACTTGATTCCCTTACGGAGACATATCAATACATAGGTTTTAAGATTCTTACTACTCAGATATATTCCTCTGCGGGAAATATGGGGTTTTGAGTCCCTTTCACTGAGGAAGGTGTAGGTCTTGTCTATTCCATAGTTGGTTTTTGCAACGGTACCTGTGCTTATATCAAACTCTGGTTTTATGCATCACCCCACCTCTCCTTCCCCCTTAAGCAGGCATAAGGGTGTTTTCTAAATGTGAGACACTGCTCTCTTTCCTAACACAGTTCAAGTGTAGCGATGTTTACAGGATCTTCATAAGTGATATCTTATGATAAGTTTCTCTTTCTGTGTGACTTATTTCACTTAGAATCATCGTACCTGAATCCACCCATTTTGCTGCTACTGGTCTTATGACATTGATTTCATGGTTGAGGGATATTCCATCGTACGTAAGTACCACAATTTTTTGAACCATTTTTATATTTCCTGGGATATTTAAGGTGTACCCAAGTTGAGGTCCTTGTAAGCAGTGCAGCCCTAGGTTTTTGGGTGGCTCTGTCTTATTGATTTTCAGTTTTCCCAAGGTATATTCCCTAGACTGGAAGTGCCCTTGGCTCTATAGCTCTGTTGTTTACTTGTTTTAGGGAACACAATGTACTCCTCCAGAGAGGCAGTTGGCAATTTACATCCCGCCCATCAGCATAACAAGGCTCCCTGTTCTCCAGTGCCAGTCTTGCCTTTCTGGTTTTTATACATTTTGTGGATGTCCCTTTTGACCGGTGAGAAGTGATACTTCTTTGTAGTGCAGATTTGCATTTCCCGCTTGCTTGCTTGTCCAAAAAGGGCGTATGCGTTTTCTCCTGAATATATTCAGGAGAAAACGCATACGCCCTTTTTGGCCAAGTGCATCATTGTCGAAGTTGTGCCCCTCTTCCTGTGCTTTAAAGGCGATTCCAACGTACCTCTTGAAATCTGTTTCCTACTATTCTGCCTCGCATTCAAGTCCGCCTCGTTGCCTTCCCTCAACAGATTTTTGGACGATAGTTGTCCTTTATTACTCGGCCAGTTTGTGATTTGCTGTGCCCCTGAGCTCCATTTTTCAACTCGTTTTTGGTGAGCTGACCGCAAGTCCAACATTTTGGTTCAGGACCTATACTGGTTCCCGGTGCGTGGCTGAGACTTTGTTTAATTCTTCTTCATGCCGGGAAATTACAGTGATATGTGCCCGTCCAAATGCCTAACAGCTACTCTCTCATTGGTTCTCCCTCTTCCCTTTCATCCTCTGCCAAATTGGCAACCTGTGCGAACCAGGAGTTTCCAGGGGCTGTCTCTCCATGTTGGGAGGTTGATAGTAAAGCAGATGGAAAGTAAAACTGGAGCACCAGGAGAGGGACTATTCGTTGAGTTTTAGAAACCTTTCGTATTCACAGTGTGTCCGTTCTCTAGGTTTCCCGTACATGTTATAACTGTAATAATATTCCCATCAACCTGGACAGTTGGGACCCATGGAATGGGTGACATGCATTATTGCTTTAAAGGGTCTGCATTTGCTCACCAAATCTCACCAATCCTCTCAGTCCCAAGTGTCCAGCCATATGCCACATCCAGGTGTCGTTGTAGAAAGGGTCATTCCAGGTTTCATCAGAGACCCTGAAGGAATTGCAAAGAATTTCCCAGTTTTTTTGTTTTGTTTTTGCAATTCCTTTTTATAGTGGGTTTGAGCTGATTATCGCTGCCATGTTTATGCCAGTCTAGACACACTTAATTCCCTTATGGAGATATATCAATACATAGGTTTTAAGATTCTTACTAGTCTGATATATTCCTCTGCGGGAAATATGGGGTTTTGAGTCCCTTTCACTGAGGAAGGTGTAGGTCTTGTCTATTCCATAGTTGGTTTTTGGAACGGTACCTGTGCTTATATCAAACTCTGGTTTTATGCATCACCCCACCTCTCCATCCCCCTTAAGCAGGCATAAGGGTGTTTTCTAAATGTGAGACACTGCTCTCTTTCCTAACTCAGTTCAAGTGTAGCCATGTTTACAGGATCTTCATAAGTGATATCTTATGATAAGTTTCTCTTTCTGTGTGACTTATTTCACTTAGAATAATCGTACCTGAATCCACCCATTTTGCTGCTACTGGTCTTATGACATTGATTTCATGGCTGAGGGATATTCCATCATATGTAAGTACCACAATTTTTTGAACCATTTTTATATTTCCTGGGATATTTAAGGTGTACCCAAGTTGAGGTCCTTGTAAGCAGTGCAGCCCTAGGTTTTGGGGTGGCTCTGTCTTATTGATTTTCAGTTTTCCCAAGGTATATTCCCTAGACTGGAAGTGCCCTTGGCTCTGTAGCTCTGTTGTTTACTTGTTATAGGGAACACAATGTACTCCTCCAGAGAGGCAGTTGGCAATTTACATCCCGCCCATCAGCATAACAAGGCTCCCTGTTCTCCAGGGCCATTCTTGCCTTTCTGGTTTTTACACATTTTGTGGATGTCCCTTTTGACCAGTGGGAAGTGATACTTCTTTGTAGTGCAGATTTGCATTGCCCGCTTGCTTGCTTGGCCAAAAAGGGTGTATGCGTTTTCTCCTGAATATATTAGGGAGAAAACGCATACGCCCTTTTTGGCCAAGTGCATCATTGTCGAAGTTGTGCCCCTCTTCCTTTGCTTTAAAGGCGATTCCAACGTACCTCTTGAAATATGTTTCCTGCTATTCTGCCTCGCATTCAAGTCCGCCTCGTTGCCTTCAATCAACAGATTTTTGGATGATAGTTGTCCTTTATTACTCGGCAAGTTTGTGAATTGCTGTGCGCCTGAGCTCCATTTTTCAACTCGTTTTTGGTGAGCTGACCGCAAGTCCAACATTTTGGTTCAGGAACTATACTGGTTCCCGGTGGGTGGCTGAGACTTTGGTTAATTCTTCTTCATGCCGGGAAATTACAGTGATATGTGCCCGTCCAAATGCCTAACAGCTACTCTCTCATTGGTTCTCCCTCTTCCCTTTCATCCTCTGCCAAATTGGCAACCTGTGCGAACCAGGAGTTTACAGGGGCTGTCTCTCCATGTTGGGAGGTTGATAGTAAAGCAGATGGAAAGTCAAACCGGAGCACCAGGAGAGGGACTATTCGTTGAGTTTTAGAAACCTTTCGTATTCACAGTGTGTCCGTTCTCTAGGTTTCCAGTACATGTTATAACTGTAATAATATTCCCATCAACATGGAGAGTTGGGACCCATGGAATGGGTGACATGCATTATTGCTTTAAAGGGTCTGCATTTGCTCACCCAATCTCAACAATCCTCTCAGTCCCAAGTGTCCAGCCTTATGCCACATCCAGGTGTCGTTGTAGAAAGGGTCATTCCAGGTTTCATCAGAGACCCTGAAGGAATTGCAAAGAATTTCCCAGTTTTTTTGTTTTGTTTTTGCAATTCCTTTTTATAGTGGGTTTGAGCTGATTCTCGCTGCCATGTTTATGCCAGTCTAGACACACTTGATTCCCTTACGGAGACATATCAATACATAGGTTTTAAGATTCTTACTAGTCAGATATATTCCTCTGCGGGAAATATGGGGTTTTGAGTCCCTTTCACTGAGGAAGGTGTAGGTCTTGTCTATTCCATAGTTGGTTTTTGGAACGGTACCTGTGCTTATATCAAACTCTGGTTTTATGCATCACCCCACCTCTCCTTCCCCCTTAAGCAGGCATAAGGGTGTTTTCTAAATGTGAGACACTGCTCTCTTTCCTAACTCAGTTCAAGTGTAGCCATGTTTACAGGATCTTCATAAGTGATATCTTATGATAAGTTTCTCTTTCTGTGTGACTTATTTCACTTAGAATCATCGTACCTGAATCCACCCATTTTGCTGCTACTGGTCTTATGACATTGATTTCATGGCTGAGGGATATTCCATCGTACGTAAGTACCACAATTTTTTGAACCATTTTTATATTTCCTGGGATATTTAAGGTGTACCCAAGTTGAGGTCCTTGTAAGCAGTTCAGCCCTAAATTTTGGGGTGGCTCTGTCTTATTGATTTTCAGTTTTCCCAAGGTATATTCCCTAGACTGGAAGTGCCCTTGGCTCTGTAGCTCTGTTCTTTACTTGTTTTAGGGAACACAATGTACTCCTCTAGAGAGGCAGTTGTCAATTTACATGCCGCCCATCAGCATAACAAGGCTCCCTGTTCTCCAGGGCCTGTCTTGCCTTTCTGGTTTTTACACATTTTGTGGATGTCCCTTTTGACCTGTGGGAAGTGATACTTCTTTATAGTGCAGATTTGCATTGCCCGCTTGCTTGCTTGGCCAAAAAGGGCTTATGCGTTTTCTCCTGAATATATTCAGGAGAAAACGCATACGCCCTTTTTGGCCAAGTGCATCATTGTCGAACTTGTGCGCCTCTTCCTGTTCTTTAAAGGTGATTCCAACGTACCTCTTGAAATCTGTTTCCTGCTATTCTGCCTCGCTTTCAAGTCTGCCTCGTTGCCTTCCCTCAACAGATTTTCGGACGATAGTTGTCCTTTATTACTGGGCCAGTTTGTGAATTGCTGTGCCCCTGAGCTCCATTTTTCAACTCGTTTTTGGTGAGCTGACCGCAAGTCCAACATTTTGGTTCAGGACCTATACTGGTTCCCTGTGGGTGGCTGAGACTTTGTTTAATTCTTCTTCATGCCGGGAAATTACAGTGATATGTGCCCCTCCAAATGCCTAACAGCTACTTTCTCATTGGTTCTCCCTCTTCCCTTTCATCCTCTGCCAAATTCGCAACCTGTGTGAACCAGGAGTTTACAGGGGCTGTCTCTCCATGTTGGGAGGTTGATAGTAAAGCAGATGGAAAGTAAAACCGGAGCACCAGGAGAGGGACTATTCGTTGAGTTTTAAAAACCTTTCGTATTCACAGTGTGTCCGTTCTCTAGGTTTCCCGTACATGTTATAACTGTAATAATATTCCCATTAACCTGGAGATTTGGGACCCATGGAAGGGGTGACATGCATTATTGCTTTAAAGGGTCTGCATTTGCTCACCCAATCTCACCAATCCTCCCAGTCCCAAGTGTCCAGCCTTATGCCACATCCAGGTGTCGTTGTAGAAAGGGTCATTCCAGGTTTCATCAGAGACCCTGAAGGAATTGCAAAGAATTTCCCAGTTTTTTTGTTTTGTTTTTGCAATTCCTTTTTATAGTGGGTTTGAGGTGATTCTCGCTGCCATGTTTATGCCAGTCTAGACACACTTGATTCCCTTACGGAGACATATCAATACATAGGTTTTAAGATTCTTACTAGTCAGATATATTCCTCTGCAGGAAATATGGGGTTTTGAGTCCCTTTCACTGAGGAAGGTGTAGGTTTTGTCTATTCCATAGTTGGTTTTTGGAACGGTACCTGTGCTTATATCAAACTCTGGTTTTATGCATCACCCCACCTCTCCTTCCCCCTTAAGCAGGCATAAGAGTGTTTTCTAAATGTGAGACACTGTTCTCTTTCCTAACTCAGTTCAAGTGTAGCCATGTTTACAGGATCTTCATAAGTGATATTTTATGATAAGTTTCTTTTTCTCTGTGACTTATTTCACTTAGAATCATCGTACCTGAATCCACCCATATTGCTGCTACTGGTCTTATGACATTGATTTCATGGCTGAGGGATATTCCATCGTACGGAGGTACCACAATTTTTTGAACCATTTTTATCTTTCCTGGGATATTTAAGGTGTACCCAAGTTGAGGTCCTTGTAAGCAGTGCAGCTCTAAATTTTGGGGTGGCTCTGTCTTATTGATTTTCAGTTTTCCCAAGGTATATTCCCTAGACTGGAAGTGCCCTTGGCTCTCTAGCTCTGTTGTTTACTTGTTTTAGGGAATACAATGCACTCCTCCGGAGAGGCAGTTGGCAATTTACATCCCGCCCATCAGCATAACAAGGCTCCCGGTTCTCCAGGGCCTGTCTTGCCTTTCTGGTTTTTACACATTTTGTGGATGTCCCTTTTGACCGGTGGGAAGTGATACTTCTTTGTAGTGCAGATTTGCATTGCCCGCTTGCTTTCTTGGCCAAAAAGGGCGTATGCGTTTTCTCCTGAATATATTCAGGAGAAAACGCATAGGCCCTTTTTGTCCAAGTGCATCATTGTCGAAGTTGTACCCCTCTTCCTGTTCTTTAAAGGTGATTCCAACGTACCTCTTGTAATCTGTTTCCTGCTATTCTGCCTCGCTTTCAAGTCTGCCTCGTTGCCTTCCCTCAACAGATTTTCGGACGATAGTTGTCCTTTATTACTGGGCCAGTTTGTGAATTGCTGTGCCCCTGAGCTCCATTTTTCAACTCGTTTTTGGTGAGCTGACCCCAAGTCCAACATTTTGGTTCAGGACCTATACTGGTTCCCGGTGGGTGGCTGAGACTTTGTTTAATTCTTCTTCATGCCGGGAAATTACAGTGATATGTGCCCGTCCAAATGCCTAACAGCTACTCTCTCATTGGTTCTCCCTCTTCCCTTTCATCCTCTGCCAAATTGGCAACCTGTGCGAACCAGGAGTTTACAGGGGCTGTCTCTCCATGTTGGGAGGTTGATAGTAAAGCAGATGGAAAGTAAAACCGGAGCACCAGGAGAGGGACTATTCGTTGAGTTTTAAAAACCTTTCGTATTCACAGTGTGTCCGTTCTCTAGGTTTCCCGTACATGTTATAACTGTAATAATATTCCCATTAACCTGGAGAGTTGGGACCCATGGAATGGGTGACATGCATTATTGCTTTAAAGGGTCTGCATTTGCTCACCCAATCTCACCAATCCTCTCAGTCCCAAGTGTCCAGCCTTATGCCACATCCAGGTGTCGTTGTAGAAAGCGTCATTCCAGGTTTCATCAGAGACCCTGAAGGAATTGCAAAGAATTTCCCAGTTTTTTTGTTTTGTTTTTGCAATTCCTTTTTATAGTGGGTTTGAGCTGATTCTCGCTGCCATGTTTATGCCACTCTAGACACACTTGATTCCCTTATGGAGACATAACAATACATAGGTTTTAAGATTCTTACTAGTCAGATATATTCCTCTGCGGGAAATATGGGGTTTTGAGTCCCTTTCACTGAGGAAGGTGTAGGTCTTGTCTATTCCATAGTAGGTTTTTGGAGCGGTACCTGTGCTTATATCAAACTCTGGTTTTATGCATCACCCCACCTCTCCTTCCCCCTTAAGCAGGCATAAGGGTGTTTTCTTAATGTGAGACACTGCTCTCTTTCCTAACTCAGTTCAAGTGTAGCCATGTTTACAGGATCTTCATAAGTGATATCTTATGATAAGTTTCTCTTTCTGTGTGACTTATTTCACTTAGAATCATCGTACCTGAATCCACCCATTTTGCTGCTACTGGTCTTATGACATTGATTTCATGGCTGAGGGATATTCCATCGTACGTAAGTACCACAATTTTTTGAACCATTTTTATATTTCTTGGGATATTTAAGGTGTACCCAAGTTGAGGTCCTTGTAAGCAGTGCAGCCCTAGGTTTTGGGGTGGCTCTGTGTTATTGATTTTCAGTTTTCCCAAGGTATATTCCCTAGACTGGAAGTGCCCTTGGCTCTGTAGCTCTGTTGTTTACTTGTTTTAGGGAACACAATGTACTCCTCCAGAGAGGCAGTTGGCAATTTACATCCCACCCATCAGCATAACAAGGCTCCCTGTTCTCCAGGGCCAGTCTTGCCTTTCTGGTTTTTACACATTTTGTGGATGTCCCTTTTGACCGGTGGGAAGTGATACTTCTTTGTAGTGCAGATTTGCATTACCCGCTTGCTTGCTTGGCCAAAAAGGGCGTATGCGTTTTCTCCTGAATATATTCAGGAGAAAACGCATACGCCCTTTTTGGCCAAGTGCATCATTGTCGAAGTTGTGCCCCTCTTCCTGTGCTTTAAAGGCGATTCCAACGTACCTCTTGAAATCTGTTTCCTGCTATTCTGCCTCGCTTTCAAGTCCGCCTCGTTGCCTTCCCTCAACAGATTTTTGGACGATAGCTGTCCTTTATTACTCGGACAGTTTGTGAATTGCTGTGCCCCTGAGATCCATTTTTCAACTCGTTTTTGGTGAGCTGACCGCAAGTTCAACATTTTGGTTCAGGACCTATGCTGGTTCCCAGTGGTGGGCTGAGACTTTGGTTAATTCTTCTTCCTGCCGGGAAGTTAGAGTGATATATGCCCGTCCAAATGCCTAACAGCTATTCTCTCATTGGTTCTCCCTCTTCCCTTTCATCCTCTGCCAAATTGGAAACCTGTGCGAACCAGGAGGTTAAAAGGGCTGTCTCTCCAAGTTGGGAGGTTGATAGTAAAGCAGATGGAAAGTCAAACCAGAGCACCAGGAGAGGGACTATTCGTTGAGTTTTAGAAACCTTTCGTATTCACAGTGGGTCCGTTCTCTAGGTTTCCAGTATATGTTATAGCTGTAGTAATATTCCCTTCAACCTGGAGAGTTGGGACCCATGGAATGGGTGACAGGCATTTGTGCTTTAAAGGGTCTGCATTTGCTCTCACAATCTCACCAATCGTCTCAGTCCCAAGTGTCTCTCCTTATGCCACATCCAGCTGTCATTGTAGATAGGGTCATTCCAGGTCTCATCAGAGACCCTGTAGGAATTGTAAAGAATTTCCCAGTTTTTTTGTTTTGTTTTTGAAATTCCTTTTTATAGTGGGTTTGAGCTGATTCTCGCTGCCATGTTTATGCCAGTCTAGACACACTAGATTCCCTTACGGAGACATATCAATACATAGGTTTTAAGATTCTTACTAGTCAGATATATTCCTCTGTGGGAAATATGGGGTTTTGAGTCCCTTTCACTGAGGAAGGTGTAGGTCTTGTCTATTCCATAGTTGGTTTTTGGAACGGTACCTGTGCTTATATCAAACTCTGGTTTTATGCATCACCCCACCTCTCCTTCCCCCTTAAGCAGGCATAAGAGTGTTTTCTAAATGTGAGACACTGTTCTCTTTCCTAACTCAGTTCAAGTGTAGCCATGTTTACAGGATCTTCATAAGTGATATCTTATGATAAGTTTCTTTTTCTGTGTGACTTATTTCACATAGGAGCATCATACCTCAATCCACTCATTTTGCTGCTACTGGTCTTATGCCATTGATTGCATGGCTGAGGGATATTCCATCGTACGGAAGTACCACAATTTTTTGAACCATTTTTATATTTCCTGGGATATTTAAGGTGTACCCAAGTTGAGGTTCTTGTAAGCAGTGCAGCCCTAAATTTTGGGGTGGCTCTGTCTTATTGATTTTCAGGTTACCCAAGGTATATTCCCTAGACTGGAAGTGCCCTTGGCTCTGTAGCTCTGTTGTTTACTTCTTTTAGGGAACACAATGCACTCCTCCAGAGATGCAGTTGGCAGTTTACATCCCGCCCATCAGCAAAACAAGCCTCCCTGTTCTCCAGGGCCGGGCTTGCCTTTCTGGATTTTACACATTTTGTGGATGTCCCTTTTGAACAGTGGGAAGTGATACTTCTTTGTAGTGCAGATTTGCATTTCCCGCTTGCTTGCTTGGCCAAAAAGGGCTTATGCGTTTTCTCCTGAATATATTCAGGTGAAAACGCATATGCCCTTTTTGCTCAAGTGCATCATTGTGGAAGTTGGGCCCCTCATCCTGTGCTTTAAAGTCAATTCCAACGTACCACTTGAAATCTGTTCCTTGCTATTCTGCCTAGCTTTCAAGTCCACCTCGTTGCCTTCCCTCAACAGATTTTTGGACAATGGTTGTCTTTATCGCTCTGCCAGTTTGTGAATTGCTGTGCCCCTGAGCTCCATTTTTCAACTCGTTTTTTGTGAGCTGACCGAAAGTCCAAAATTGTGGTTCAGGACCTATGCTGGTTCCCGGTGGGGGGCTGAGACTTTGATTTATTCTTCTTCCTGCTGGGAAATTAGAGTGACATGTGCCCGTCCAAATGCCTTAGAGCTACTCTCTCACTGGTTCTCCCTCTTCCCTTTCATCCTCTGCCAAATTGGCAACCTGTGCGAACCAGGAGGTTAAAGGGACTGTTTCTCCAAGTTGGGAGATTGACAGAAAAGCAGTTGGAAAATTAAACCGGAGCACCAGGAGAGGGACTATTCGTTGAGTTTTAGAAACCTTTCATATTCACAGTGTGTCCATTCTCTATTTTTCCCTTACATGTTATATCTGTAGTAATAGTCCCTTCAAGCTGGAGAGTTGGGAACCATGGAATGCGTGCCATTCATTATTGCTTTAAAGGGTCTACATTTGCTCACCGAATCTCACCAATCCTCTCAGTCCCAAGTGTCCAGCCTTATGCACATCCAGCTGTCGTTGTAGATTGGGTCAGTCCAGGTTTCATCAGAGACCCTGAAGGAATTGTGAAGAATTTCCATTTTTGTTTTGTTTTGTTTTTGAAATTCCTTTTTATAGTGGGTTTGAGCTGGTTCTCGCTGCCATGTTTATGCCAGTCTAGACACACTTGATTCCCTTACGCAGACATATCAATAAATAGGTTTTAAGATTCTTACTAGTCAGATATATTCCTCTGCGTGAAGTATGGGGTTTTGAGTCCCTTTCACTGAGGAAGGTGTAGGTCTTGTCTATTCCATAGATAGTTTTTGGAGCAGTACCTGTGCTTATATGAAACTCCGGTTTTATGCATCACCCCACCTCTCCTTCCCCCTTAAGCAGGCATAAGAGTGCTTTCTAAATGGGAGACTCTGTTCTCTTTCCTAACTCAGTTCAAGTGTAGCCATGTTACAGGATATTCATAAGTGATATCTTATGATAAGTTTCTTTTTCTGTGTGACTTATTTCACTTAGAATCATCGTAGGTTTATCTACTCATTTTGCTGCTACTGGTCTTATGACATTGACTTCAGGGCTGAGGGATATTCCATCGTACGTAAGTACCACAATTTTTTGAACCATTTTCATATTTCCTGGAATAATTAAGGTGTACCCAAGTTGAGGTTCTTGTAATAAGTGCAGCCCTAAATTTTGGGGTGGCTCTGTCTTATTGATTTTCAGTTTTCCCAAGGAATATTCCCTAGACTGGATGTGCCCTTGGCTCTGTAGTTCTGTTGTTTACTTGTTTTTGGGAACACAATGCACTCCTCCAGAGAGGCAGTTGGCAATTTACATCCCGCCCATCAGCATAACAAGGCTCCCTGTTCTCCAGGGCCTGTCTTGCCTTTCTGGATTTTACACATTTTGTGGATGTCCATTTTGACCAGTGGGAAGTGATACTTCTTTGTAGTGCAGATTTGCATTGCCCGCTTGCTTGCTTGGCCAAAAAGGGCGTATGCGTTTTCTCCTGAATATATTCAGGAGAAAACGCATACGCTCTATTTGGCCAAGTGCATCATTTTTGAAATTTTGCCCCTCTTTCTGTGCTTAAAACACGATTCCAACGTACCTCTTGAAATCTGTTTCCTGCTATTCTGCCTCTTTTTCATGTCCGCCTCGTTGCCTTCCCTCACCAGATTTTTGGACGATAGTTGTCCTTTATTACTCTGCCAGTTTGTGAATTGCTGTGCCCCTGAGCTCCATTTTTCAACTCGTTTTTTGTGAGCTGACCGCAAGTCCAAAATATTGGTTCAGGACCTATACTGGTTTCCGATGGGGGGCTGAGACTTTGGTTAATTCTTCTTCCTGCTGGGAAATTAGATAGATATGTGCCCGTCCAAATGCCTAACAGCTACTCTCTCATTCGTTCTCCATCTTCACTTTCATCCTCAGCCAAACTGGAATCCTGTGCGAACCAGTAGGTTAAAGGGGCTGTCTCTCCGTTTTGGGAGGTTGATAGTAAAGCAGTGGGAAAGTCAAACCGGAGCACCAGGAGAGGGACTATTCGTTGAGTTTTAGAAACCTTTCGTATTCACAGTGTGTCCATTCTCTAGGTTTCCCGTACATGTTATAGCTGTAGTAATATTCCCTTCAACCTGGAGATTTGGGACCCATGGAATGGGTGCCATGCATTATTGCCTTAAAGGGTCTGCATTTGCTCACCCAATCTCACCAATCCTCTCATTTCCAAGTGTCCAGCCTTATGCCACATACAGCTGTCATTGTAGATAGGGCCATTCCAGGTTTCATCAGAGACCGTGAAGGAATTGTAAAGAATTTCCCAGTTTTTTTTTTTGTTTGTTTTTGAAATTCATTTTTATAGTGGGTTTGAGCTGATTCTCGCTGCCATGTTTATGCCAGTCTAGACACTCTTGATTCCCTTACGGAGACATATCAATACATAGGTTTTAAGATTCTTACTAGTCAGATATATTCCTCTGCGGGAAATATGGGGTTTTGAGTCCCTTTAATTGAGGAAGGTGTAGGTCTTGTCTATTTCATAGTTGGTTTTTGGAACGGTACCTGTGCTTATATCAAACTCCGGTTTTATGCATCACCCCACCTCTCCTTCCCCCTTTAGCAGGCATAAGAGTGTTTTCTAAATATGAGACACTGTTCTCTTTCCTAACTCAGTTCAAGTGTAGCCATATTTACAGGATCTTCATAAGTGATATCTTATGATAAGTTTCTTTTTCTCTGTGACTTATGTCACTTAGAATCATCGTACCTGAATCCACCCATTTTGCTGCTACTGGTCTTATGACATTGATTTCATGTCTGAGGGATATTCCATCGTACAAAAGTACCACAATTTTTTGAACCATTTTTATATTTTCTGGGATATATAAGGTGTACCCAAGTTGAGGTCCTTGCAAGCACTTCAGCCCTAAATTTTGGGGTGGCTCTCTCTTATTGATTTTCAGTTTTCCCAAGGTATATTCCCTAGACTGGAAGTGCCCTTGGCTCTGTACCTCTGTTGTTTACTTGTTTTAGGGAACACAATGCACTCCTCCAGAGAGGCAGTTGGCAATTTACATCCCGCCCATCATCATAAGAAGGCTCCCTGTTCTCCAGGTCCTGTCTTGCCTTTCTGGTTTTTTTTTTTTTTTTTTTTTTTTTTTTGCGGTACGTGGTCCTCTCACTGTTGTGGCCTCTCCCGTTGCGGAGCACAGGCTCCGGACGCGCAGGCTCAGCGGCCATGGCTCACGGGCCCAGCCGCTCCGTGGCATGTGGGATCTTCCCGGACCAGGGCACGAACTCGTGTCCCCTGCATCGGCAGGCGGACTCTCAACCACTGCGCCACCAGGGAAGCCCGCCTTTCTGGTTTTTAAACATTTTGTGGATGTCCCTTCTGACCAGTGGGAAGTGATACTTCTTTGTAGTGCAGATTTGCATTGCCCGCTTGCTTGCTTGGCCAAATAGGGCGTATGCGTTTTATCTTGAATATATTCAGGAGAAAACGCTTACGCCCTTTGTGGCCAAGTGCATCATTGTCGAAGTTGTGCCCCTCTTCCTGTGCTTTAAAGGCGATTCCAACGTACCCCTTGAAATCTGTTTACTGCTATTCGGCCTCGCTTTCAAGTCCGCCTCGTTGCCTTCCCTTAACAGATTTTTGGACGACAGTTGTCCTTTAATACTCTGCCAGTTTGTGAATTGCTGTGGCCCTGAGCTCCATTTTTCAACTCGTTTTTCGTGAGCTGACCACAAGTCCAAAATTTTGGTTCAGGACATATGCTGGTTTCCGGTGGGGGGCTGGATTTTGGTTAATTCTTCTTCCTGCCGGGAAAATATAGTTATATTTGCCGGTCCAAATGCCTAACAGCTACTCTCTCATTGGTTCTCCCTCTTCCCTTTCATCCTCTGCCAAATTGGCAACCTGTGCAAACCAGGAGGTTAAAGGGGCTGTGTCTCCATGTTGGGAGATTGATAGTAAAGCAGATGGAAAGTTAAACCGGTGCACCAGGAGAGGGACTATTCGTTGAGTTTTAGAAACCTTTCGTATTCACAGTGTGTCCGTTCTCTAGGTTTCCCGTACATGTTATAGCTGTAGTAAAATTCCCTTCAACCTGGAGAGTTGGGACCCATGGAATGGGTGCCATGCATTATTGCTTTAAAGGGTCTGCATTTGCTCACCCAATCTCACCAATCCTCTCAGTCCCAAGTGTCCAGCCTTATGCCTCATCCAGGTGTCGTTGTACATAAGGTCATTGCAGGTTTCATCAGAGACCCTGAAGGAATTGTAAAGAATTTCCCAGTTTTTTTGTTTTGTTTTTGAAATTCCTTTTTATAGTGGGTTTGAGCTGATTCTCGCTGCCATGTTTATGCCAGTCTAGACACACTTGATTCCCTTAAGGAGACATATCAATACATAGGTTTTAAGATTCTTACTAGTCAGATATATTCTTCTGCGTGAAATATGGGGTTTTGAGTCCCTTTCACTGAGGAAGGTGTAGGTCTTGTCTATTCCATAGTTGGTTTTTGGAACGGTACCTGTGCTTATATCAAACTCTGGTTTTATGCATCACCCCACCTCTCCTTCCCCCTGAAGCAGGCATAAGAGTGTTTTCTAAATGTGTGACACTGTTCTCTTTCCTAACTCAGTTCAAGTGTAGCCATGTTTACAGGATCTTCATAAGTGATATCTTATGATAAGTTTCTTTTTCTGTGTGACTTATTTCACTTAGAATCATCGTACCTGAAGCCACTCATTTTGCTGCTACTGGTCTTATGACATTGATTTCATAGCTGAGGGATATTCCATCGTACGTAAGTACCACAATTTTTTGAACCATTTTTATATTTCCTGGGATATTTAAGGTGTACCCAAGTTGAGGTCCTTGTAAGCAGTGCAGCCCTAAATTTTGGGGTGGCTCTCTCTTATTGATTTTCAGTTTTCCCAAGGTATATTCCCTAGACTGGAAGTGCCCATGGCTCTCTAGCTCTGTTGTTTACTTGTTTTAGGGAACACAATGCACTCCTCCAGAGAGGCAGTTGGCAATTTACATCCTGCCCATCAGCATAACAAGGCTCCCTGTTCTCCAGGGCCTGTCTTGCCTTTCTGGTTTTTACACATTTTGTGGATGTCCCTTTTGACCGGTGGGAAGTGATACTTCTTTGTAGTGCAGATTTGCATTGCCCGCTTGCTTGCTTGGCCAAAACGGGCGTATGCGTTTTCTCCTGAATATATTCAGGAGAAAACGCATACGCCCGTTTTGGCCAAGTGCATCATTGTCGAAGTTGTGCCCCTCTTCCTGTGCTTTAAAGGCGATTCCAACGTACCTCTTGAAATGTGTTTCCTGCTATTCTGCCTCGCTTTCAAGTCCGCCTCGTTGCCTTCCCTCAACAGATTTTTGGACGATAGTTGTCCTTTATTACTCGGCCAGTTTGTGAATTGCTGTGACACTGAGCTCCATTTTTCAACTCGGTTTTGGTGAGTTGACCGCAAGTCCAACATTTTGGTTCAGGACATATGCTTGTTCCCGGTGGGTTGCTGAGACTTTGGTTAATTCTTCTTCCTGCCGGGAAGTTAGAGTGATATGTGCCCGTCCAAATGCCTAACAGCTACTCTCTCATTGGTTCTCCCTCTTCCCTTTAATCCTCTGCCAAATTGGCAACCTGTGCGAACCAGGAGGTTAAAGGGGCTGTCTCTGCAAGTTGGGAGGTTGATAGTAAAGCAGATGGAAAGCCAATCCGGAGCACCAGGATAGGGACTATTCTTTGAGTTTTAGAAACCTTTCGAATTCACAGTGTGTCCGTTCTCTAGGTTTATTGTACATGTTACATCTGGAGTAATATTCCCTTCAACCTGGAGAGTTGGGACTCATGGAATGGGTGCCAGGCATTTGTGCTTTAAAAGGTCAGCATTTGCTCACCCAATCTCACCAATACTCTCAGTCCCTAGTGTCCAGCCTTATTCCACATCCAGCTGTCATTGTAGATTGGTTCATTCCAGGTTTCATCAGAGACCCTGAAGGAATTGTAAAGAATTTCCCAGTTTTTTTGTTTTGTTTTTGAAATTCCTTTTTATAGTCGGTTTGAGCTGATTCTCGCTGCCATGTTTATGCCAGTCTAGACACAGTAGATTCCCTTACGGAGACATATCAATACATAGGTTTTAAGATTCTTACTAGTCAGATATATTCCTCTGCAGGAAATATGGGGTTTTGAGTCCCTTTCACTGAGGAAGGTGTAGGTCTTGTCTATTCCATAGTTGGTTTTTTGAACGGTACCTGTGCTTATATCAAACTCTGGTTTTATGCATCACCCCACCTCTCCTTCCCCCTTAAGCAGGCATAAGAGTGTTTTCTAAATGTGAGACACTGTTCTCTTTCCTAACTCAGTTCAAGTGTAGCCATGTTTACAGGATCTTCATAAGTGATATCTTATGATAAGTTTCTTTTTCTGTGTGACTTATTTCACATAGGAGCATCATACCTCAATGCACTCATTTTGCTGCTACTGGTCTTATGCCATTGATTGCATGGCTGAGGGATATACCATCGTACGGAAGTACCACAATTTTTTGGACCATTTTTATATTTCCTGGGATATTTAAGGTGTACCCAAGTTGAGGTTCTTGTAAGCAGTGCAGCCCTAAATTTTGGGGTGGCTCTGTCTTATTGATTTTCAGGTTTCCCAAGGTATATTCCCTAGACTGGAAGTGCCCTTGGCTCTGTAGCTCTGTTGTTTACTTCTTTTAGCGAACACAATGCACTCCTCCAGAGATGCAGTTGGCAGTTTACATCCCGCCCATCAGCAAAACAAGCCTCCCTGTTCTCCAGGGCCGGGCTTGCCTTTCTGGATTTTACACATTTTGTGGATGTCCCTTTTGACCGGTGGGAAGTGATACTTCTTTGTAGTGCAGATTTGCATTTCCCGCTTGCTTGCTTGGCCAAAAAGGGCTTATGCGTTTTCTCCTGAATATATTCAGGAGAAAACGCATATGCCCTTTTTGCTCAAGTGCATCATTGTGGAAGTTGTGCCCCTCATCCTGTGCTTTAATGTCAATTCCAATGTACCACTTGAAATCTGTTCCTTGCTATTCTGCCTAGCTTTCAAGTCCACCTCGTTGCCTTCCCTCAACAGATTTTTGCACAATGGTTGTCTTTATCACTCTGCCAGTTTGTGAATTGCTGTGCCCCTGAGCTCCATTTTTCAACTCGTTTTTTGTGAGCTGACCGAAAGTCCAAAATTGTGTTTCAGGACCTATGCTGGTTCCCGGTGGGGGCCTGAGACTTTGATTTATTCTTCTTCCTGCTGGGAAATTAGAGTGACATGTGCCCGTCCAAATGCCTTAGAGCTACTCTCTCACTGGTTCTCCCTCTTTCCTTTCATCCTCTGCCAAATTGGCAACCTGTGCGAACCAGAAGGTTAAAGGGACTGTTTCTCCATGTTGCGAGATTGACAGAAAAGCAGTTGGAAAATCAAACCGGAGCACCAGGAGAGGGATTATTCGTTGAGTTTTAGAAACCTTTCATATTCACAGTGTGTCCATTCTCTATTTTTCCCTTACATATTATATCTGTAGTAATAGTCCCTTTAAGCTGGAGAGTTGGGAACCATGGAATGTGTGCCATTCATTATTGCTTTAAAGGGTCTACATTTGCTCACCGAATCTCACCAATCCTCTCAGTCCCAAGTGTCCAGCCTTATGCCACATCCAGCTGTCGTTGTAGATTGGGTCAGTCCAGGTTTCATCAGAGACCCTGAAGGAATTGTGAAGAATTTCCATTTTTGTTTTGTTTTGTTTTTGAAATTCCTTTTTATAGTGGGTTTGAGCTGGTTCTCGCTGCCATGTTTATGCCAGTCTAGACACACTTGATTCCCTTACGCAGACATATCAATAAATAGGTTTTAAGATTCTTACTAGTCAGATATATTCCTCTGCGTGAAGTATGGGGTTTTGAGTCCCTTTCACTGAGGAAGGTGTAGGTCTTGTCTATTCCTTAGATAGTTTTTGGAACAGTACCTGTGCTTATATGAAACTCCGGTTTTATGCATCACCCCACCTCTCCTTCCCCCTTAAGCAGGCATAAGAGTGCTTTCTAAATGGGAGACTCTGTTCTCTTTCCTAACTCAGTTCAAGTGTAGCCATGTTACAGGATATTCATAAGTGATATCTTATGATAAGTTTCTTTTTCTCTGTGACTTATTTCACTTAGAATCATCGTAGTTTTATCTACTCATTTTGCTGCTACTGGTCTTATGACATTGACTTCATGGCTGAGGGATATTCCATCGTACGTAAGTACCACAATTTTTTGAACCATTTTCATATTTCCTGGAATAATTAAGGTGTACCCAAGTTGAGGTTCTTGTAATCAGTGCAGCCCTAAATTTTGGGGTGACTCTGTCTTATTGATTTTCAGTTTTCCCAAGGAATATTCCCTAGATTGGATGTGCCCTTGGCTCTGTAGTTCTGTTGTTTACTTGTTTTTAGGAACACAGTGCACTCCTCCAGAGAGGCAGTTGGCAATTTACATCCCGCCCATCAGCATAACAAGGCTCCCTGTTCTCCAGGGCCTGTCTTGCCTTTCTGGATTTTACACATTTTGTGGATGTCCCTTTTGACCGGTGGGAAGTGATACTTCTTTGTAGTGCAGATTTGCATTGCCCGCTTGCTTGCTTGGCCAAAAAGGGCGTATGCGTTTTCTCCTGAATATATTCAGGAGAAAACGCATACGCTCTATTTGGCCAAGTGCATCATTTTTGAAATTTTGCCCCTCTTTCTGTGCTTAAAACACGATTCCAACGTACCTCTGGAAATCTGTTTCCTGCTATTCTGCCTCTTTTTCATGTCCGCCTCGTTGCCTTCCCTCACCAGATTTTTGGACGATAGTTGTCCTTTATTACTCTGCCAGTTTGTGAATTGCTGTGCCCCTGAGCTCCATTTTTCAACTCGTTTTTCGTGAGCTGACCACAAGTCCAAAATTTTGGTTCAGGACATATGCTGGTTTCCGGTGGGGGGCTGAGATTTTGGTTAATTCTTCTTCCTGCCGGGAAAATATAGTTATATTTGCCCGTCCAAATGCCTAACAGCTACTCTCTCATTGGTTCTCCCTCTTCCCTTTCATCCTCTGCCAAATTGGCAACCTGTGCAAACCAGGAGGTTAAAGGGGCTGTGTCTCCATGTTGGGAGATTGATAGTAAAGCAGATGGAAAGTCAAACCGGTGCACCAGGAGAGGGACTATTCGTTGAGTTTTAGAAACCTTTCGTATTCACAGTGTGTCCGTTCTCTAGGTTTCCCGTACATGTTATAGCTGTAGTAAAATTCCCTTCAACCTGGAGAGATGGGACCCATGGAATGTTTGCCAGGCATTTGTGCTTTAAATGTTCTGCAATTGCTCACCCAATCTCACCAATCCTCTCAGTCCCAAGTGTCCAGCCTTATGCCACATCCAGCTGTCGTTGTAGATAGGGTCATTCCAGGTTTCATCAGAGACCCTGAAGGAATTGTAAATAATTTCCCAGTTTTTTTGTTTTGTTTTTGAAATTCCTTTTTACAGTGGGTTTGAGCTGATTCTCGCTGCCATGTTTATGCCAGTCTAGACACACTTGATTCCCTTACGGAGACATATCAATACATAGGTTTTAAGATTCTTACTAGTCAGATATATTCCTCTGCGGGAAATATGGGGTTTTGAGTCCCTTTCACTGAGGAAGGTGTAGGTCTTCTCTATTCCATAGTTGGTTTTTGGAACGGTACCTGTGCTTATATCAAACTCTGGTTTTATGCATCACCCCACCTCTCCTTCCCCCTTAAGCAGGCATTAGAGTGTTTTTTAAATGTGAGACACTGTTCTCTTTCTTAACTCAGTTCAAGTGTAGCCATGTTTACAGGATCTTCATAAGTGATATCTTATGATAAGTTTCTTTTTCTCTGTGTGACTTATTTCACTTAGAATCATCGTACCTGAATCCACCCATTTTGCTGCTACTGGTCTTATGACATTGATTTCATGGCTGAGGGATATTCCATCGTACGTAAGTACCACAATTTTTTGAACCATTTTTATATTTCCTGGGATATTTAAGGTGTACCCAAGTTGAGGTTCTTGTAATCAGTGCAGCCCTAAATTTTGGGGTGGCTCTGTCTTATTGATTTTCAGTTTTCCCAAGGTATATTCCCTAGACTGGAAGTGCCCATGGCTCTCTAGCTCTGTTGTTTACTTGTTTTAGGGAACACAATGCACTCCTCCAGAGAGGCAGTTGGCAATTTACATCCCGCCCATCAGCATAACAAGGCTCCCTGTTCTCCAGGGCCTGTCTTGCCTTTCTGGTTTTTTTTTTTTTTTTTTTTTTTTTGCGGTACGTGGGCCTCTCACTGTTGTGGCCTCTCCCGTTGCGGAGCACAGGCTCCGGACGCGCAGGCTCAGCGGCCATGGCTCACGGGCCCAGCCGCTCCGTGGCATGTGGGATCTTCCCGGACCAGGGCACGAACTCGTGTCCCCTGCATCGGCAGGCGGACTCTCAACCACTGCGCCACCAGGGAAGCCCGCCTTTCTGGTTTTTAAACATTTTGTGGATGTCCCTTCTGACCAGTGGGAAGTGATACTTCTTTGTAGTGCAGATTTGCATTGCCCGCTTGCTGGCTTGGCCAAATAGGGCGTATGCGTTTTATCTTGAATATATTCAGGAGAAAACGCTTACGCCCTTTGTGGCCAAGTGCATCATTGTCGAAGTTGTGCCCCTCTTCCTGTGCTTTAAAGGCGATTCCAACGTACCCCTTGAAATCTGTTTACTGCTATTCGGCCTCGCTTTCAAGTCCGCCTCGTTGCCTTCCCTTAACAGATTTTTGGACGACAGTTGTCCTTTATTACTCTGCCAGTTTGTGAATTGCTGTGCCCCTGAGCTCCATTTTTCAACTCGTTTTTCGTGAGCTGACCGCAAGTCCAAAATTTTGGTTCAGGACATATGCTGGTTTCCGGTGGGGGGCTGAGATTTTGGTTAATTCTTCTTCCTGCCGGGAAAATATAGTTATATTTGCCCATCCAAATGCCTAACAGCTACTCTCTCATTGGTTCTCCATCTTCCCTTTCATCCTCTGCGAAATTGGCAACCTGTGCAAACCAGGAGGTTAAAGGGGCTGTGTCTCCATGTTGGGAGATTGATAGTAAAGCAGATGGAAAGTCAAACCGGAGCACCAGGAGAGGGACTATTCGTTGAGTTTTATAAACCTTTCGTATTCACAGTGTGTCCGTTCTCTAGGTTTCCCGTACATGTTATAGCTGTAGTAAAATTCCCTTCAACCTGGAGAGTTGGGACCCATGGAATGTGTGCCAGGCATTTGTGCTTTAAATGTTCTGCAATTGCTCACCCAATCTCACCAATCCTCTCAGTCCCAAGTGTCCAGCCTTATGCCACATCCAGCTGTCGTTGTAGATAGGGTCATTCCAGGTTTCATCAGAGACCCTGAAGGAATTGTAAATAATTTCCCAGTTTTTTTGTTTTGTTTTTGAAATTCCTTTTTATAGTGGGTTTGAGCTGATTCTCGCTGCCATGTTTATGCCAGTCTAGACACACTTGATTCCCTTATGGAGACATAGCAATACATAGGTTTTAAGATTCTTACTAGTCAGATATATTCCTCTGTGGGAAATATGGGGTTTTGAGTCCCTTTCACTGAGGAAGGTGTAGGTCTTGTCTATTCCATAGTTGGTTTTTGGAACGGTACCTGTGCTTATATCAAACTCTGGTTTTATGCATCACCCCACCTCTCCTTCCCCCTTAAGCAGGCATTAGAGTGTTTTCTAAATGTGAGACACTGTTCTCTTTCTTAACTCAGTTCAAGTGTAGCCATGTTTACAGGATCTTCATAAGTGATATCTTATGATAAGTTTCTTTTTCTCTGTGTGACTTATTTCACTTAGAATCATAGTACCTGAATCCACCCATTTTGCTGCTACTGGTCTTATGACATTGATTTCATGGCTGAGGGATATTCCATCGTACGTAAGTACCACAATTTTTTGAACCATTTTTATATTTCCTGGGATATTTAAGGTGTACCCAAGTTGAGGTCCTTGTAAGCAGTGCAGCCCTAAATATTGCGGTGGCTCTGTCTTATTGATTTTCAGTTTTCCCAAGGTATATTCCCTAAACTGGAAGTGCCCTTGGCTCTGTAGCTCTGTTGTTTACTTGTTTTAGGGAACACAATGCACTCCTCCAGAGAGGCAGTTGGCAATTTACATCCCGCCCATCAGCATAACAAGGCTCCCTGTTCTCCAGGACCTGCTTGCCTTTCTGGTTTTTACACATTTTGTGTATATCCCTTTTGACCGGTGGGAAGTGATACTTCATTGTAGTGCAGATTTGCATTGCCCGCTTGCTTGCTTGGCCAAACAGGGCGTATGCGTTTTCTCCTGAATATATTCAGGAGAAAACGCATACGCCCTTTTTGGGCAAGTGCATCATTGTCGAAGTTGTGCCCCTCTTCCTGTGCTTTAAAGGTGATTCCAACGTACCTCTTGAAATCTTTTTCCTGCAATTCTGCCTCGCTTTCAGATCCGCCTCGTTGCCTTCCCTCAACAGATTTTTGGACGATAGGTGTCCTTTATTACTCGGCCAGTTTGTGAATTGCTGTGCCCCTGAGCTCCATTTTTCAACTCGTTTTCTGTGAGCTGACCGCAAGTACAAAATTTTGGTTCAGGACCTATACTGGTTCCCGGGGGGTGGCTGAGACTTTGGTTAATTCTTCTTCCTGCCGGGAAATTAGAGTGATATGTGCCCGTACAAATGCCTAACAGCTACTCTCTCATTGGTTCTCCCTCTTCCCTTTCATCCTCTGCCAAATTGGCAACCTATGCGAACCAGGAGGTTAAAGGGGCTGTCTCTCCAAGTTGGGAGGTTGATAGTAAAGCGGATGGAAAGTCAAACCGGAGCACCAGGAGAGGGACTATTCGTTGACTTTTAGAAACCTTTCGTATTCACAGTGTGTCTGTTCTCTAGGTTTCCTGTACATATTATAGCTGTAGTAATATTCCCTTCAACCTGGAGAGTTGGGACACATGGAATGTGTGCCAGGCATTTGTGATTTAAAGGGTCTGCATTTTCTCACCCAATCTCACCAATCCTCTAAGACCCAAGTGTCCAGCCTTATGCCACATCCAGCTGTCGTTGCAGATAGGGTCATTCCAGGTTTCATCAGAGACCCTGAAGGAATTGTAAAGAATTTCCCAGTTTTTTTGTTTTGTTTTGAAATTCCTTTTTATAGTGGGTTTGAGATGATTTTCGCTGCCATGTTTATGCCAGTCTAGACACACTTGATTCCCTTATGGAGACATATCAATACATAGGTTTTAAGATTGTTACTAGTCAGATATATTCCTCTGTGGGAAATATGGGGTTTTGAGTCCCTTTCACTGAGGAAGGTGTAGGTCTTGTCTATTCCATAGTTGGTTTTTGGAACGGTACCTGTGCTTATATCAAACTCTGGTTTTATGCATCACCCCACTTCTCCTTCCCCCTTAAGCAGGCATAAGTGCGTTTTCTAAATGTGGGACACTGTTCTCTTTCCTAACTCAGTTCTAGTGTAGCCATGTTTACAGGATCTTCATAAGTGATATCTTATGATAAGTTTCTTTTTCTGTTGACTTATTTCACTTAGAATCATCGTACCTGAATACACCCATTTTGCTGCTACTGGTCTTATGACATTGATTTCATGGCTGAGGGATATTCCATCGTACGTAAATACCACAATTTTTTGAACCATTTTTATATTTCCTGGGATATTTAAGGTGTACCCAAGTTGAGGTCCTTGTAAGCAGTGCAGCCCTAAATTTTGCGGTGGCTCTGTCTTATTGATTTTCAGTTTTCCCAAGGTATATTACCTAAACTGGAAGTGCCCTTGGCTCTGTAGCTCTGTTGTTTACTTGTTTTAGGGAACACAATGCACTCCTCCAGAGAGGCAGTTGGCAATTTACATCCCGCCCATCAGCATAACAAGGCTCCCTGTTCTCCAGGGCCTGTCTTGCCTTTCTGGTTTTTACACATTTTGTGGATGTCCCTTTTGACCCGTTGGAAGTGATACTTCTTTGTAGTGCAGACTTGCATTGCCCGCTTGCTTGCTTGGCCAAAAATGATGTATGCGTTTTCTCCTGAATATATTCAGGAGAAAACGCATACGCCCTTTTTGGCCAAGTGCATCATTGTCGTAGTTGTGCCCCTCTTCCTGTGCTTTAAAGGCGATTCCAACGTACCTCTTGAAATCTGTTTCCTGCTATTCTGCCTCGCTTTCAAGTCCGCCTCGTTGCCTTCCCTCAACAGATTTTTGGACGATAGTTGTCCTTTATTACTCGGCCAGTTTGTGAATTGCTGTGCCCCTGAGCTCCATTTTTCAACTCGTTTTTTGTGAGCTGACCGCAAGTCCAAAATTTTGGTTCAGGAACTATACTGGTTCCCGGTGGGTGGCTGAGACTTTGGTTAATTCTTCTTCCTGCTGGGAAATTACAGTGATATGTGCCCATCCAAATGCCTAACAGATACTCTCTCATTGGTTCTCCCTCTTCCCTTTCATCCTCTGCCGAATTGGCAACCTGTGTGAACCAGGAGGTTAAAGGGGCTGTCTCTCCAAATTGGGAGGTTGATAGTAAAGCAACTGGAGAGTCAAACCAGAGGACCAGGAGAGGGACTATTCGTTGAGTTTTAGAAACCTTTCGTATTCACAGTGTGTCCGTTCTCTAGGTTTCCCGTACATGTTATAGCTTTAGTAATATTCCCTTCATACTGGAGAGTTGGGCACCATGGAATGGGTGCCAGGCATTTGTGCTATAAAGGGTCTGCATTTGCTCACCCAATCCCACCAATCGTCTCAGTCCCAAGTGTCCCCCCTTATGCCACATCCAGCTGTCGTTGTAGATAGGGTCATTCCAGGTTTCATCAGAGACCCTGAAGGAATTGTAAAGAATTTACCAGTTGTTTTGCTTTGTTTTTGAAATTCCTTTTTATAGTGGGTTTGAGCTGATTCTCGCTGCCATGTTTATGCCAGTCTATACACACTTGATTCCCTTACGGCGACATATCAATTCATATGTTTTAAGATTCTTACTAGTCAGATATATTCCTCTGCGGGAAATATGGGGTTTTGAGACCCTTTCACTGAGGAAGGTGTAGGTCTTTTCTATTCCATAGTTGGTTTTTGGAACGGTACCTGTGCTTATATCAAACTCTGGTTTTATGCATCACCCCACCTCTCCTTCGCCCTTAAGCAGGCATAAGAGTGTTTTCTAAATATGAGACACTGTTCTCTTTCCTAACTCAGTTCAAGTGTAGCCATGTTTACAGGATCTTCATAAGTGATATCTTATGATAAGTTTCTTTTTCTCTGTGACTTATTTCACTTAGAATCATCGTACCTGAATCCACCCATTTTGCTGCTACTGGTCTTATGACATTGATTTCATGGCTGAGGGATATTCCATCGTACGTAAGTACCACAATTTTTTGAACCATTTTTATATTTCCTGGGATATTTAAGGTGTACCCAAGATGAGGTCCTTGTAAGCAGTGCAGCCCTAAATTTTGGGGTGGCTCTGTCTTATTGATTTTCAGTTTTCCCAAGGTATATTCCCTAGACTGGAAATGCCCTTGGCTCTGTAGCTCTGTTCTTTACTTGTTTTAGGGAAAACAATGCACTCCTCCAGAGAGGCTGTTGGCAATTTACATCCCGCCCATCAGCATAACAAGGCTCCCTGTTCTCCAGGGCCTGTCTTGCCTTTCTGGTTTTTACACATTTTGTGGATGTCCCTTTTGACCGGTGGGAAGTGATACTTCTTTGTAGTGCAGATTTGCATTGCCCGCTTGCTTGCTTGGCCAAAAAGGGCGTATGCGTTTTCTCCTGAATATATTCAGGAGAAAACACATACGCCCTTTTTGGCCAAGTGCTTCATTGTCAAAGTTGTGCCCCTCTTCCTGTGCTTTAAAGGCAATTCCAACGTACCTCTTGAAATCTGTTTCCTGCTATTCTGCCTCGCTTTCAAGTCCGCCTCGTTTCCTTCCCTCAACAGATTTTTGGACGATAGTTGTCCTTTATTACTCGGCCAGTTTGTGAATTGCTGTGCCCCTGAGCTCCATTTTTCAACTCGTTTTGTGTGAGCTGACCGCAAGTCCAAAATTTTGGTTCAGGACCTATACTGTTTCCCGGTGGGTGGCTGAGACTTTGGTTAATTCTTCTTCCTGCCGGGAAATTACAGTGATATGTGCCCGTCCAAATGCCTAACAGCTACTCTCTCATTAGTTCTCCCTCTTCCCTTTCATCCTCTGCCAAATTGGGAACCTGTGCGAACCAGGAGGTTAAAAGGGCTGTCTCTCCATGTTGGGAGGTTGATAGTAAAGCAGATGGAAAGTCAAACCGGAGCACCAGGAGAGGGACTATTCGTTGAGTTTTAGAAACCTTTCGTATTCACAGTGTGTCAGTTCTCTAGGTTTCCCGTAGATGTTATAGCTTTAGTAATATTCCCTTCAACCTGGAGAGTTGGGACCCATGGAATGGGTGCCAGGCATTTGTGCTTTAAAGGGTCTGCATTTGCTCACCCAATCTCACCAATCCTCTCAGTCCCAAGTGTCCAGCCTTATGCCATATCCAGCTGTCATTGTAGATACGGTCATTCCAGGATTCATCAGAGACCCTGAAGGAATTGTAAAGAATTTCCCAGTTTTTTTGTTTTGTTTTTGAAATTCCTTTTTATACTGGGTTTGAGATGATTCTCGCTGCCATGTTTATGCCAGTCTAGACACACTTGATTCCCTTACGGAGACATATCAATACATAGGTTTTAAGATTCTTACTAGTCAGATATATTCCTCTGCGGGAAATATGGGGTTTTGAGTCCCTTTCACTGAGGAAAGTGTAGTTCTTGTCTATTCCATAGTTGGTTTTTGGAACGGTACCTGTGCTTATATCAAACTCTGGTTTTATGCATCACCCCACCTCTCCTTCGCCCTAAAGAAGGCATAAGAGTGTTTTCTAAATGTGAGACACTTTTCTATTTCCTAATTCAGTTCAAGTGTAGCCATGTTTACAGGATCTTCATAAGTGATATCTTATGATAAGTTTCTTTTTCTGTGTGACTTATTTCACTTAGAATCATCGTACTTGAATCCACCCATTTTGCTGCTACTGGTCTTATGACATTGATTTCATGGCTGAGGGATATTCCATCGTACGTAATTACCACAATTTTTTGAACCATTTTTATATTTCCTGGGATATTAATGTGTACCCAAGTTGAGGTCCTTGTAAGCAGTGCAGCCCTAAATTTTGGGCCGGGCTCTGTCTTATTGATTTTCTGTTTTCCCAAGGTATTCCCTAGACTGGAAGTGCCCTTGACTCTGTAGCTCTGTTGTTTAATTTTTTGAGGGAACACAATGCACTCCTCCAGAGAGGCAGTTGGCAATTTACATCACGCCCATCAGCATAACAAGGCTCCCTGTTCTCCAGGGCCTGTCTTGCCTTTCTGGTTTTTACACATTTTGTGGATGTCCCTTTTGACCGGTGGGAAGTGATACTTCTTTGTAGTGCAGATTTGCATTGCCCGCTTCCTTGCTTGGCCAAAAAGGGCGTATGCGTTTTCTCCTGAATATATTCAGGAGAAAACGCATACGCCCTTTTTGGCCAAGTGCATCATTGTCGAAGTAGTGCCCCTCTTCCTGTGCTTTAAAGGTGATTCCAAAGTACCTCTTGAAATCTGTTTCCTGCTATTCTGCCTCGCTTTCAAGTCCGCCTCCTTGCCTTCCCTCCACAGATTTTTGTACGATAGTTGTCCTTTATTACTCGGCCAGTTTGTGAATTGCTGTGCCCCTGAGCTCCATTTTTCAACTCGTTTTTTGTGAGCTGACCGCAAGTCCAAAATTTTGGTTCAGGACCTATACTGGTTCCCGGTGGGTGGCTGAGACTTTGGTTAATTCTTCTTCCTGCCGGGAAGTTAGAGTGATATGTGCCCGTCCAAATGCCTAACAGCTACTCTCTCATTGGTTCTCCCTCTTCCCTTTCATCCTCTGCCAAATTGGCAACCTGTGTGAACCAGGAGGTTAAAGGGGCTGTCTCTCCAAGTTGGGAGGTTGATAGTAAAGCAGATGGAAAGTCAAACCGGAGCACCAGGAGAGGGACTATTCGTTGAGTTTTAGAAACCTTTCGTATTCACATTGTGTCCGTTCTCTAGGTTTCCCGTACATGTTATAGCTGTAGTAATATTCCCTTCAACTTGGAGAGTCGGGAAGCATGGAATGGGTGCCAGGCATTTGTGCTTTAAAGGGTCTGCATTTGCTCACCCAATCTCACCAATCGTTTCAGTCCCAAGTGTCCCTCCTTATGCCACATCCAGCTGTGGTTGTAGATAGGGTAATTCCAGGATTCATCAGAGACACTGAAGGAATTGTAAAGAATTTCCCAGTTTTTTTTGGTTTGTTTTTGAAATTCCTTTTTATAGTGGGCTTGAGCTGATTCTCGCTGCCATGTTTATGCCAGTCTAGACACACTTGATTCCCTTACGGAGATATATCAATACATAAGTTTTAAGATTCTTACTAGTCAGATATATTCCTCTGCCGGAAGTATGGGTTTTTGAGTCCCTTTCACTGAGGAAGGTGTAGGTCTTGTCTATTCCATAGTTGGTTTTTGGAACGGTACCTGTGCTTATATCAAACTCTGGTTTTATGCATCACCCCACCTCTCCTTCCCCCTTAAGCAGGCATAAGTGTGTTTTCTAAATGTGAGACACTGTTCTCTTTCCTAACTCAGTTCAAGTGTAGCCATGTTTACAAGATCTTCATAAGTGATATCTTATGATAAGTTTCTTTTTCTCTGTGACTTATTTCACTTAAAATCATCCTACCTGAATCCACGCATTTTGCTGCTACTGGTCTTATGACATTGATTTCATGGCTGAGGGATATTCCATCGTACGTAAGTACCACAATTTTTTGAACCATTTTTATATTTCCTGGGATATTTAAGGTGTACCCAAGTTGAGGTCCTTGTAAGCAGTTCAGCCCTAAATTTTGGGGTGGCTGTGTCTTATTGATTTTCAGATTTCCCAAGGTATATTCCCTAGACTGGAAGTGCCCTTGGCTCTGTAGCTCTGTTCTTTACTTGTTTTAGGGAACACAGTGTACTCCTCCAGAGAGGCAGTTGGCAATTTACATCCCGCCCATCAGCATAACAAGGCTCCCTGTTCTCCAGGGCCTGTCTTGCCTTTCTGGTTTTTACACATTTTGTGGATGTCCCTTTTGACCGGTGGGAAGTGATACTTCTTTGTAGTGCAGATTTGCATTGCCCGCTTGCTTGCTTGGCCAAAAAGGGCGTATGCGTTTTCCCCTGAATATATTCAGGAGAAAACACATACACCCTTTTTGGCCAAGTGCATCATTGTCAAAGTTGTGCCCCTCTTCCTGTGCTTTAAAGGGTATTCCAACGTACCTCTTGAAATCTGTTTCCTGCTCTTCTGCCTCGCTTTCAAGTCCGCCTCGTTGCCTTCCCTCAACAGATTTTTGGACGATAGGTGTCCTTAATTACGCGGCCAATTTGTGAATTGCTGTGCCCCTGAGCTCCATTTTTCAACTCGTTTTTGTGAGCTGACCGCAAGTCCAAAATTTTGGTTCAGGACCTATACTGGTTCCCGGTGGGTGGCTGAGACTTTGGTTAATTCTTCTTCTTGCCGGGAAATTACAGTGATATGTGCCCGTCAAATGCCTAACAGCTACTCTCTCATTGGTTCTCCCTATTCCCTTTCATCCTCTGCCAAATTGGCAACCTGTGTGAACCAGGAGGTTAAAGGGGCTGTCTCTCCAATTTGAGAGGTTGATAGTAAAGCAGATGGAAAGTCAATCCGGAGGACCAGGAGAGGGACTATTCGTTGAGTTTTAGAAACCTTTCGTATTCACAGTGTGTCCGTTCTCTAGGTTTCCCGTACATGTTATAGCTGTAGTAATATTCCCTTCAACGTGGGGAGTCGGGACCCATGGAATGGGTGACAGGCATTTGTGCTTTAAAGGGTCTGCATTTGCTCACCCAATCTCACCAATTGTCTCAGTCCCAAGTGTCCCTCCTTATGCCACATCCAGCTGTCGTTGTAGAGAGGGTCATTCCAGGTTTCATCAGAGACCCTGAAGTAATTGTAAAGAATTTCCCAGTTTTTTTGCTTTGTTTTTGAAATTCCTTTTTATAGTGGGTTTGAGCTGATTCTCGCTGCCATGTTTATGCCAGTCTATACACACTTGATTCCCTTACGGCGACATATCAATTCATATGTTTTAAGATTCTTACTAGTCAGATATATTCCTCTGCGGGAAATATGGGGTTTTGAGACCCTTTCACTGAGGAAGGTGTAGGTCTTGTCTATTCCATAGTTGGTTTTTGGAACGGTACCTGTGCTTATATCAAACTCTGGTTTTATGCATCACCCCACCTGTCCTTCGCCCTTAAGCAGGCATAAGAGTGTTTTCTAAATATGAGACACTGTTCTCTTTCCTAACTCAGTTCAAGTGTAGCCATGTTTACAGGATCTTCATAAGTGATATCTTATGATAAGATTCTTTTTCTCTGTGACTTATTTCACTTAGAATCATCGTGCCTGAATCCACCCATTTTGCTGCTACTGGTCTTATGACATTGATTTCATGGCTGAGGGATATTCCATCGTACGTAAGTACCACCATTTTTTGAACCATTTTTATATTTCCTGGTATATTTAAGGTGTACCCAAGATGAGGTCCTTGTAAGCAGTGCAGCCCTAAATTTTGGGGTGGCTCTGTCTTATTGATTTTCAGTTTTCCCAAGGTATATTCCCTAGACTGGAAATGCCCTTGGCTCTGTAGCTCTGTTCTTTACTTGTTTTAGGGAAAACAATGCACTCCTCCAGAGAGGCAGTTGGCAATTTACATCCCGCCCATCAGCATAACAAGGCTCCCTGTTCTCCAGGGCCTGTCTTGCCTTTCTGGTTTTTACACATTTTGTGGATGTCCCTTTTGACCGTTGGGGAGTGATACTTCTTTGTAGTGCAGATTTGCATTGCCCGCTTGCTTGCTTGGCCAAAAAGGGCGTATGCGTTTTCTCCTGAATATATTCAGGAGAAAACGCATACGCCCTTTTTGGCCAAGTGCTTCATTGTCAAAGTTGTGCCCCTCTTCCTGTGCTTTAAAGGCGATTCCAACGTACCTCTTGAAATCTGTTTCCTGCTATTCTGCCTCGCTTTCAAGTCCGCCTCGTTTCCTTCCCTCAACAGATTTTTGGACGATAGTTGTCCTTTATTACTCGGCCAGTTTGTGAATTGCTGTGCCCCTGAGCTCCATTTTTCAACTCGTTTTGTGTGAGCTGACGGCAAGTCCAAAATTTTGGTTCAGGACCTATACTGGTTCCCGGTGGGTGGCTGAGACTTTGGTTAATTCTTCTTCCTGCCGGAAGTTAGAGTGATATGTGCCCGTCCAAATGCCTAACAGCTACTCTCTCATTGGTTCTCCCTCTTCCCTTTCATCCTCTGCCAAATTGGCAACCTGTGTGAACCAGGAGGTTAAAGGGGCTGTCTCTCCAAGTTGGGAGGTTGATAGTAAAGCAGATGGAAAGTCAAACCCGAGCACCAGGAGAGGGACTATTCGTTGAGTTTTAGAAACCTTTCGTATTCACAGTGTGTCCGTTCTCTTGGTTTCCCGTACATGTTATAGCTGTAGTAATATTCCCTTCAACTTGGAGAGTCGGGAACCATGGAATGGGTGCCAGGCATTTGTGCTTTAAAGGGTCTGCATTTGCTCACCCAATCTCACCAATCGTTTCAGTCCCAAGTGTCCCTCCTTATGCCACATCCAGCTGTCGTTGTAGATAGGGTAATTCCAGGTTTCATCAGAGACACTGAAGGAATTGTAAAGAATTTCCCAGTTTTTTTTGGTTTGTTTTTGAAATTCCTTTTTATAGTGGGTTTGAGCTGATTCTCGCTGCCATGTTTATGCCAGTCTAGACACACTTGCTTCCCTTACGGAGATATATCAATACATAAGTTTTAAGATTCTTACTAGTCAGATATATTCCTCTGCCGGAAGTATGGGGTTTTGAGTCCCTTTCACTGAGGAAGGTGTAGGTCTTGTCTATTCCATAGTTGATTTTTGGAACGGTACCTGTGCTTATATCAAACGGGTTTTATGCATCACCCCACCTCTCCTTCCCCCTTAAGCAGGCATAAGTGTGTTTTCTAAATGTGAGACACTGTTCTCTTTCTTAACTCAGTTCAAGTGTAGCCATGTTTACAGGATCTTCATAAGTGATATCTTATGATAAGTTTCTCTTTCTGTGTGACTTATTTCACTTAAAATCATCCTACCTGAATCCACGCATTTTGCTGCTACTGGTCTTATGACATTGATTTCATGGCTGAGGGATATTCCATCGTACGTAAGTACCACAATTTTTTGAACCATTTTTATATTTCCTGGGATATTTAAGGTGTACCCAAGTTGAGGTCCTTGTAAGCAGTGCAGCCCTAAATTTTGGGGTAGCTCTGTCTTATTGATTTTCAGTTTTCCCAAGGTATATTCCCTAGACTGGAAGTGCCCTTGGCTCTGTAGCTCTGTTCTTTACTTGTTTTAGGGAACACAGTGTACTCCTACAGAGAGGCAGTTGTCAATTTACATCAAGCCCATCAGCATAACAAGGCTCCCTGTTCTCCAGGGCCTGTCTTGCCTTTCTGGTTTTTACACATTTTGTGGATGTCCCTTTTGACCGGTGGGAAGTGATACTTCTTTGTAGTGCAGATTTGCATTGCCCGCTTCCTTGCTTGGCCAAAAAGGGCGTATGCGTTTTCTCCTGAATATATTCAGGAGAAAACGCATACGCCCTTTTTGGCCAAGTGCATCATTGTCGAAGTAGTGCCCCTCTTCCTGTGCTTTAAAGGTGATTCCAAAGTACCTCTTGAAATCTGTTTCCTGCTATTCTGCCTCGCTTTCAAGTCCGCCTCCTTGCCTTCCCTCCACAGATTTTTGTACGATAGTTGTCCTTTATTACTCGGCCAGTTTGTGAATTGCTGTGCCCCTGAGCTCCATTTTTCAACTCGTTTTTTGTGAGCTGACCGCAAGTCCAAAATTTTGGTTCAGGACCTATACTGGTTCCCGGTGGGTGGCTGAGACTTTGGTTAATTCTTCTTCCTGCCGGGAAGTTAGAGTGATATGTGCCCGTCCAAATGCCTAACAGCTACTCTCTCATTGGTTCTCCCTCTTCCCTTTCATCCTCTGCCAAATTGGCAACCTGTGTGAACCAGGAGGTTAAAGGGGCTGTCTCTCCAAGTTGGGAGGTTGATAGTAAAGCAGATGGAAAGTCAAACCGGAGCACCAGGAGAGGGACTATTCGTTGAGTTTTAGAAACCTTTCGTATTCACATTGTGTCCGTTCTCTAGGTTTCCCGTACATGTTATAGCTGTAGTAATATTCCCTTCAACTTGGAGAGTCGGGAAGCATGGAATGGGTGCCAGGCATTTGTGCTTTAAAGGGTCTGCATTTGCTCACCCAATCTCACCAATCGTTTCAGTCCCAAGTGTCCCTCCTTATGCCACATCCAGCTGTGGTTGTAGATAGGGTAATTCCAGGATTCATCAGAGACACTGAAGGAATTGTAAATAATTTCCCAGTTTTTTTTGGTTTGTTTTTGAAATTCCTTTTTATAGTGGGCTTGAGCTGATTCTCGCTGCCATGTTTATGCCAGTCTAGACACACTTGATTCCCTTACGGAGATATATCAATACATAAGTTTTAAGATTCTTACTAGTCAGATATATTCCTCTGCCGGAAGTATGGGTTTTTGAGTCCCTTTCACTGAGGAAGGTGTAGGTCTTGTCTATTCCATAGTTGGTTTTTGGAACGGTACCTGTGCTTATATCAAACTCTGGTTTTATGCATCACCCCACCTCTCCTTCCCCCTTAAGCAGGCATAAGTGTGTTTTCTAAATGTGAGACACTGTTCTCTTTTCTAACTCAGTTCAAGTGTAGCCATGTTTACAAGATCTTCATAAGTGATATCTTATGATAAGTTTCTTTTTCTCTGTGACTTATTTCACTTAAAATCATCCTACCTGAATCCACGCATTTTGCTGCTACTGGTCTTATGACATTGATTTCATGGCTGAGGGATATTCCATCGTACGTAAGTACCACAATTTTTTGAACCATTTTTATATTTCCTGGGATATTTAAGGTGTACCCAAGTTGAGGTCCTTGTAAGCAGTTCAGCCCTAAATTTTGGGGTGGCTGTGTCTTATTGATTTTCAGATTTCCCAAGGTATATTCCCTAGACTGGAAGTGCCCTTGGCTCTGTAGCTCTGTTCTTTACTTGTTTTAGGGAACACAGTGTACTCCTCCAGAGAGGCAGTTGGCAATTTACATCCCGCCCATCAGCATAACAAGGCTCCCTGTTCTCCAGGGCCTGTCTTGCCTTTCTGGTTTTTACACATTTTGTGGATGTCCCTTTTGACCGGTGGGAAGTGATACTTCTTTGTAGTGCAGATTTGCATTGCCCGCTTGCTTGCTTGGCCAAAAAGGGCGTATGCGTTTTCCCCTGAATATATTCAGGAGAAAACACATACACCCTTTTTGGCCAAGTGCATCATTGTCAAAGTTGTGCCCCTCTTCCTGTGCTTTAAAGGGTATTCCAACGTACCTCTTGAAATCTGTTTCCTGCTCTTCTGCCTCGCTTTCAAGTCCGCCTCGTTGCCTTCCCTCAACAGATTTTTGGACGATAGGTGTCCTTAATTACGCGGCCAATTTGTGAATTGCTGTGCCCCTGAGCTCCATTTTTCAACTCGTTTTTGTGAGCTGACCGCAAGTCCAAAATTTTGGTTCAGGACCTATACTGGTTCCCGGTGGGTGGCTGAGACTTTGGTTAATTCTTCTTCTTGCCGGGAAATTACAGTGATATGTGCCCGTCAAATGCCTAACAGCTACTCTCTCATTGGTTCTCCCTATTCCCTTTCATCCTCTGCCAAATTGGCAACCTGTGTGAACCAGGAGGTTAAAGGGGCTGTCTCTCCAATTTGAGAGGTTGATAGTAAAGCAGATGGAAAGTCAATCCGGAGGACCAGGAGAGGGACTATTCGTTGAGTTTTAGAAACCTTTCGTATTCACAGTGTGTCCGTTCTCTAGGTTTCCCGTACATGTTATAGCTGTAGTAATATTCCCTTCAACGTGGAGAGTCGGGACCCATGGAATGGGTGACAGGCATTTGTGCTTTAAAGGGTCTGCATTTGCTCACCCAATCTCACCAATTGTCTCAGTCCCAAGTGTCCCTCCTTATGCCACATCCAGCTGTCGTTGTAGAGAGGGTCATTCCAGGTTTCATCAGAGACCCTGAAGTAATTGTAAAGAATTTCCCAGTTTTTTTGCTTTGTTTTTGAAATTCCTTTTTATAGTGGGTTTGAGCTGATTCTCGCTGCCATGTTTATGCCAGTCTATACACACTTGATTCCCTTACGGCGACATATCAATTCATATGTTTTAAGATTCTTACTAGTCAGATATATTCCTCTGCGGGAAATATGGGGTTTTGAGACCCTTTCACTGAGGAAGGTGTAGGTCTTGTCTACTCCATAGTTGGTTTTTGGAACGGTACCTGTGCTTATATCAAACTCTGGTTTTATGCATCACCCCACCTCTCCTTCGCCCTTAAGCAGGCATAAGAGTGTTTTCTAAATATGAGACACTGTTCTCTTTCCTAACTCAGTTCAAGTGTAGCCATGTTTACAGGATCTTCATAAGTGATATCTTATGATAAGATTCTTTTTCTCTGTGACTTATTTCACTTAGAATCATCGTGCCTGAATCCACCCATTTTGCTGCTACTGGTCTTATGACATTGATTTCATGGCTGAGGGATATTCCATCGTACGTAAGTACCACCATTTTTTGAACCATTTTTATATTTCCTGGTATATTTAAGGTGTACCCAAGATGAGGTCCTTGTAAGCAGTGCAGCCCTAAATTTTGGGGTGGCTCTGTCTTATTGATTTTCAGTTTTCCCAAGGTATATTCCCTAGACTGGAAATGCCCTTGGCTCTGTAGCTCTGTTCTTTACTTGTTTTAGGGAAAACAATGCACTCCTCCAGAGAGGCAGTTGGCAATTTACATCCCGCCCATCAGCATAACAAGGCTCCCTGTTCTCCAGGGCCTGTCTTGCCTTTCTGGTTTTTACACATTTTGTGGATGTCCCTTTTGACCGTTGGGGAGTGATACTTCTTTGTAGTGCAGATTTGCATTGCCCGCTTGCTTGCTTGGCCAAAAAGGGCGTATGCGTTTTCTCCTGAATATATTCAGGAGAAAACGCATACGCCCTTTTTGGCCAAGTGCTTCATTGTCAAAGTTGTGCCCCTCTTCCTGTGCTTTAAAGGCGATTCCAACGTACCTCTTGAAATCTGTTTCCTGCTATTCTGCCTCGCTTTCAAGTCCGCCTCGTTTCCTTCCCTCAACAGATTTTTGGACGATAGTTGTCCTTTATTACTCGGCCAGTTTGTGAATTGCTGTGCCCCTGAGCTCCATTTTTCAACTCGTTTTGTGTGAGCTGACGGCAAGTCCAAAATTTTGGTTCAGGACCTATACTGGTTCCCGGTGGGTGGCTGAGACTTTGGTTAATTCTTCTTCCTGCCGGAAGTTAGAGTGATATGTGCCCGTCCAAATGCCTAACAGCTACTCTCTCATTGGTTCTCCCTCTTCCCTTTCATCCTCTGCCAAATTGGCAACCTGTGTGAACCAGGAGGTTAAAGGGGCTGTCTCTCCAAGTTGGGAGGTTGATAGTAAAGCAGATGGAAAGTCAAACCCGAGCACCAGGAGAGGGACTATTCGTTGAGTTTTAGAAACCTTTCGTATTCACAGTGTGTCCGTTCTCTTGGTTTCCCGTACATGTTATAGCTGTAGTAATATTCCCTTCAACTTGGAGAGTCGGGAACCATGGAATGGGTGCCAGGCATTTGTGCTTTAAAGGGTCTGCATTTGCTCACCCAATCTCACCAATCGTTTCAGTCCCAAGTGTCCCTCCTTATGCCACATCCAGCTGTCGTTGTAGATAGGGTAATTCCAGGTTTCATCAGAGACACTGAAGGAATTGTAAAGAATTTCCCAGTTTTTTTTGGTTTGTTTTTGAAATTCCTTTTTATAGTGGGTTTGAGCTGATTCTCGCTGCCATGTTTATGCCAGTCTAGACACACTTGCTTCCCTTACGGAGATATATCAATACATAAGTTTTAAGATTCTTACTAGTCAGATATATTCCTCTGCCGGAAGTATGGGGTTTTGAGTCCCTTTCACTGAGGAAGGTGTAGGTCTTGTCTATTCCATAGTTGGTTTTTGGAACGGTACATGTGCTTATATCAAACGGGTTTTATGCATCACCCCACCTCTCCTTCCCCCTTAAGCAGGCATAAGTGTGTTTTCTAAATGTGAGACACTGTTCTCTTTCTTAACTCAGTTCAAGTGTAGCCATGTTTACAGGATCTTCATAAGTGATATCTTATGATAAGTTTCTCTTTCTGTGTGACTTATTTCACTTAAAATCATCCTACCTGAATCCACGCATTTTGCTGCTACTGGTCTTATGACATTGATTTCATGGCTGAGGGATATTCCATCGTACGTAAGTACCACAATTTTTTGAACCATTTTTATATTTCCTGGGATATTTAAGGTGTACCCAAGTTGAGGTCCTTGTAAGCAGTGCAGCCCTAAATTTTGGGGTAGCTCTGTCTTATTGATTTTCAGTTTTCCCAAGGTATATTCCCTAGACTGGAAGTGCCCTTGGCTCTGTAGCTCTGTTCTTTACTTGTTTTAGGGAACACAGTGTACTCCTCCAGAGAGGCAGTTGTCAATTTACATCCCGCCCATCAGCATAACAAGGCTCCCTGTTCTCCAGGGCCAGTCTTGCCTTTCTGGTTTTTACACATTTTGTGGATGTCCCTTTTGACCGGTGGGAAGTGATACTTCTTTGTAGTGCAGATTTGCATTGCCCGCTTGCTTGCTTCGCCAAAAAGGGCGTATGCGTTTTCTCCTGAATATATTCAGGAGAAAACGCATACGCCCTTTTTGGCCAAGTGCATCATTGTCAAATTGTGCCCCTCTTCCTGTGCTTTAAAGGCGATTCCAACGTACCTCTTGAAATCTGTTTCCTGCTATTCTGCCTCGCTTTCAAGTCCGCCTCGTTGGCTTCCCTCAACAGATTTTTGGACGATAGGTGTCCTTTATTACTCGGCCAATTTGTGAATTGCTGTGCCCCTGAGCTCCATTTTTCAACTTGTTTTTTGTGAGCTGACCGCAAGTCCAAAATTTTGGTTCAGGACCTATACTGGTTCCCGGTGGGTGGCTGAGACTTTTGTTAATTCTTCTTCTTGCCGGGAAATTACAGTGATATGTGCCCGTCCAAATGCCTAACAGCTACTCTCTCATTGGTTCTCCCTATTCCCTTTCATCCTCTGCCAAATTGGAAACCTGTGCGAACCAGGAGGTTAAAGGGGCTGTCTCTCCAAGTTGGGAGGTTGATAGTAAAGCAGATGGAAAGTCAAACCGGAGCACCAGGAGAGGGACTATTCTTTGAGTTTTAGAAACCTTTCGTATTCACAGTGTGTCCATTCTCTAGGTTTCCCGTACATGTTATAGCTGTAGTAATATTCCCTTCAACATGGGGAGTCGGGACCCATGGAATGGGTGACAGGCATTTGTGCTTTAAAGGGTCTGCATTTGCTCACACAATCTCACCAATCGTCTCAGTCCCAAGTGTCCCTCCTTATACCACATCCAGCTGTCGTTGTAGATAGGGTCATTCCAGGTTTCATCAGAGACCCTGAAGGAATTGTAAAGAATTTCCCAGTTTTTTTGCTTTGTTTTTGAAATTCCTTTTTATATTGGGTTTGAGCTGATTCTCGCTGCCATGTTTATGCCAGTCTATACACACTAGATTCCCTTACGGCGACATATCAATTCATATGTTTTAAGATTCTTACTAGTCAGATATATTCCTCTGCGGGAAATATGGGGTTTTGAGAACCTTGCACTGAGGAAGGTGTAGGTCTTGTCTATTCCATAGTTGGTTTTTGGAACGGTACCTGTGCTTATATCAAACTCTGGTTTTATGCATCACCCCACCTCTCCTTCGCCCTTAAGCAGGCATAAGAGTGTTTTCTAAATATGAGACACTGTTCTCTTTCCTAACTCAGTTCAAGTGTAGCCATGTTTACAGGATCTTCATAAGTGATATCTTATGATAAGTTTCTTTTTCTCTGTGACTTATTTCACTTAGAATCATCGTACCTGAATCCACCCATTTTGCTGCTACTTGTCTTATGACATTGATTTCATGGCTGAGGGATATTCCATCGTACGTAAGTAGCACAATTTTTTGAACCATTTTTATATTTCCTGGGATATTTAAGGTGTACCCAAGTTGAGGTCCTTGTAAGCAGTGCAGCCCTAAATTTTGGGGTGGCTCTGACTTATTGATTTTCAGTTTTCCCAAGGTATATTCCCTAGACTGGAAATGCCCTTGGCTCTGTAGCTCTGTTCTTTATTTGTTTTAGGGAAAACAATGCACTCCTCCAGAGAGGCAGTTGGCAATTTACATCCCGCCCATCAGCATAACAAAGCTCCCTGTTCTCCAGGGCCTGTCTTGCCTTTCTGGTTTTTACACATTTTGTGGATGTCCCTTTTGACCGGTGGGAAGTGATGCTTCTTTGTAGTGCAGATTTGCATTGCCCGCTTGCTTGCTTGGCCAAAAAGGGCGTATGCGTTTTCTCCTGAATATATTCAGGAGAAAACGCATACGCCCTTTTTGGCCAAGTGCATCATTGTCAAAGTTGTGCCCTCTTCCTGTGCTTTAAAGGCGATTCCAACGTACCTCTTGAAATCTGTTTCCTGCTATTCTGCCTCGCTTTCAAGTCCGCCTCGTTTCCTTCCCTCAACAGATTTTTGGACGATAGTTGTCCTTTATTACTCGGCCAGTTTGTGAATTGCTGTGCCCCTGAGCTCCATTTTTCAACTCGTTTTGTGTGAGCTGACCGCAAGTCCAAAATTTTGGTTCAGGACCTCTACTGTTTCCCGGTGGGTGGCTGAGACTTTGGTTAATTCTTCTGCCTGCCGGGAAATTACAGTGATATGTTCCCGTCCAAATGCTTAACAGCTCCTCTCTCATTGGTTCTCCCTCTTCCCTTTCATCCTCTGCCAAATTGGAAACCTGTGCGAACCAGGAGTTTAAATGGGCTGTCTCTCCAAGTTGGGATGTTGATAGTAAAGCAGATGGAAAGTCAAACCGGAGCACCAGGAGAGGGACTATTCGTTGAGTTTTAGAAAGCTTTCGTATTCACAGTGTGTCCGTTCTCTAGGTTTCCCGTACATGTTATAGCTTTAGTAATATTCCCTTCAACCTGGAGAGTTGGGACCCATGGAATGGGTGCCAGGCATTTGTGCTTTAAAGGGTCTGCATTTGCTCACCCAATCTCACCAATCGTCTCAGTCCCAAGTGTCCAGCCTTATGCCACATCCAGCTGTCGTTGTAGATAGGGTCATTCCAGGTTTCATCAGAGACCCTGAAAGAATTGTAAAGAATTTCCCACTTGTTTCGTTTTGTATTTGAAATTCCTTTTTATAGTGGGTTTGAGCTGATTCTCGCTGCCATGTTTATGCCAGTCTAGACACTCTTGATTCCCTTACGGTGATATATCAATACATAGGTTTTAAAATTCTTACTAGTCAGATATATTCCTCTGCGGGAAATATTGGGTTTTGAGTCCCTTTCACTGAGGAAAGTGTAGTTCTTGTGTATTCCATAGTTGGTTTTTGGAACGGTACCTGTGCTTATATCAAACTCTGGTTTTATGCATCACCCCACCTCTCCTTCGCCCTTAAGCAGGCATAAGTGTGTTTTCTAAATGTGAGACACTGTTCTCTTTCCTAACTCAGTTCAAGTGTAGCCATGTTTACAGGATCTTCATAAGTGATATCTTATGATAAATTTCTTTTTCTGTGTGACATATTTCACTTAGAATCATCATACCTGAATCCACCCATTTTGCTGCTACTGGTCTTATGACATTGATTTCATGGCTGAGGGATATTCCATCGTACGTAATTACCACAATTTTTTGAACCATTTTTATATTTCCTGGGATATTTAAGGTGTACCCAAGTTGAAGTCCTTGTAAGCAGTGCAGCCCTAAATTTTGGGGGGGGTACTGTCTTATTGATTTCCTGTTTTCCCAAGGTATTCCCTACACTGGAAGTGCCCTTGACTCTGTAGCTCTGTTGTTTACTTGTTTGAGGGAACACAATGCACTCCTCCAGAGAGGGAGTTGGCAATTTACATCCCGCCCATCAGCATAACAAGGCTCCCTGTTCTCCAGGACCTGTCTTGCCTTTCTGGTTTTTACACATTTTGTGGATGTCCCTTGTGACAGGTGGGAAGTGATACTTCTTTGTAGTGCAGATTTGCATTGCCCGCTTCCTTGCTTGGCCAAAAAGGGCATATGCGTTTTCTCCTGAATATATTCAGGAGAAAACGCATACGCCCTTTTTGGCCAAGTGCATCATTGTCGAAGTAGTGCCCCTCTTCCTGTGCTTTAAGGGTGATTCCAACATACCTCTTGAAATCTGTTTCCTGCTATTCTGCCTCGCTTTCAAGTCCACCTCCTTGCCTTCCGTCCACAGATTTTAGGATGATAGTGTCCTTTATTACTCGGCCAGTTTGTGATTTGCTGTGCCCCTGAGCTCCATTTTTCAACTCGTTTTTTGTGAGCTGACCGGAAGTCCAAAATTTTGGTTCAGGACCTATGCTGGTTCCCTGTGGGGGGCTGAGACTTTGGTTAATACTTCTTCCTGCCTAGAAGTTAGAGTGATATGTGCCCTTCCAAATGCCTAACAGCTACTCTCTCATTGGTTCTCCCTCTTCCCTTTCATCCTCTGCCAAATTGGAGACCTGTGTGAACCAGGAGGTTAAAGGGCTGTCTCTCCAAGTTGGGAGATTGATAGTAAAGCAGATGGAAAGTCAAACCGGAGCACCAGGAAAGGGACTATTCGTTGAGTTTTAGAAACCTTTCGTATTCACAGTGTGTCCTTTCTCTAGGTTTCCCGTACATGTTATAACTGTAGTAATATTCCCTTCAACCTGGAGAGTTGGGACCCATGGAATGGGTGCCATGCATTATTGCTTTAAAGGGTCTGCATTTGCTCACCCAATCTCACCAATCCTCTCAGTCCCAAGTGTCCAGCCTTATGCCATATCCAGCTGTCATTGTAGATAGTGTCATTCCAGGTTTCATCAGAGACCCTGAAGGAATTGTAAAGAATTTCCCAGTTTTGTTGTTTTGTTTTTGAAATTCCTTTTTATAGTGGGTTTGAGATGATTCTCGCTGCCATGTTTATGCCAGTCTAGAGACACTTGATTCCCTTATGGAGACATATCAATACATAGGTTTTAAGATTCTTACTAGTCAGATATATTCCTCTGCGGGAAATATGGGGTTTTGAGTCCCTTTCACTGAGGAAAGTGTAGTTCTTGTCTATTCCATAGTTGGTTTTTGGAACGGTACCTGTGCTTATATCAAACTCTGGTTTTATGCATCACCCCACCTCTCGTTCCCCCTTAAGCAGGCATAAGAGTGTTTTCTAAATGTGAGACACTGTTCTCTTTCCTAACTCAGTTCAAGTGTAGCCATGTTTACAGGATCTTCATAAGTGATATCTTATGATAAGTTTGTTTTTCTGTGTGACATATTTCACTTAGAATCATCGTACCTGAATCCACCCATTTTGCTGCTACTGGTCTTATGACATTGATTTCATGGCTGAGGGATATTCCATCGTACGTAATTACCACAATTTTTTGAACCATTTTTATATTTCCTGGGATATTTAAGGTGTACCCAAGTTGAGGTCCTTGTAAGCAGTGCAGCCCTAAATTTTGGGGGGGGCACTGTCTTATTGATTTTCTGTTTTTCCAGGGTATTCCCTAAACTGGAAGTGCCGTTGACTCTGTAGCTCTGTTGTTTACTTGTTTTAGGGAACACAATGCACTCCTCCAGAGAGGCAGTTGGCAATTTACATCCCGCCCATCAGCATAACAAGGCTCCCTGTTCTCCAGGGCCTGTCTTGCCTTTCTGGTTTTTACACATTTTGTGGATGTCCCTTTTGACCGGTGGGAAGTGATACTTCTTTGTAGTGCAGATTTGCATTGCCCGCTTGCTTGCTTGGCCAAAAAGGGCATATGCGTTTTCTCCTGAATATATTAAGGAGAAAACGCATACGCCCTTTTTGGCCAAGTGCATCATTGTCGAAGTAGTGCCCCTCTTCCTGTGCTTTAAAGGTGATTCCAACGTACCTCCTGAAATCTGTTTCCTGCTATTCTGCCTCGCTTTCAAGTCCGCCTCCTTGCCTTCCCTCCACAGATCTTTGGACGATAGTTGTCCTTTATTAATCGGCCAGTTTGTGAATTGCTGTGCCCCTGAGCTCCATTTTTCAACTCGTTTTTTGTGAGCTGACCGCAAGTCCAAAATTTTGGTTCAGGACCTATACTGGTTCCCGGTGGGTGGCTGAGACTTTGGTTAATTCTTCTTCCTGCCGGGAAGTTAGAGTTTTATGTGCCCTTGCAAATGCCTAACAGCTACTCTCTCATTGGTTCTCCCTCTTCCCTTTAATCCTCTGTCAAATTGGAAACCTGTGTGAACCAGGAGGTTAAAGGGGCTGTCTCTCCAAGTTGGGAGATTGATAGTAAAGCAGATGGAAAGTCAAACCGGAGCACCAGGAAAGGGACTATTCGTTGAGTTTTAGAAACCTTTCGTATTCACAGTGTGTCCGTTCTCTAGGTTTTCCGTACATGTTATAACTGTAGTAATATTCCCTTCAACCTGGAGAGTTGGGACCCATGGAATGGGTGCCATGCATTATTGCTTTAAAGGGTCTGCATTTGCTCACCCAATCTCACCAATCCTCTCAGTCCCAAGTGTCCAGCCTTATGCCATATCCAGCTGTCGTTGTAGATAGGGTCATTCCAGGTTTCATCAGAGACCCTGAAGGAATTGTAAAGAATTTCCCAGTTTTTTCGTTTTGTTTTTGAAATTCCTTTTTAGAGTGGGTTTGAGCTGATTCTCGCTGCCATGTTTATGCCAGTCTAGACACACTTGATTCCCTTACGCAGACATATCAATACATAGGTTTTAAGATTCTTACTAGTCAGATATATTCCTCTGCGGGAAATATGGGGTTTTGAGTCCCTTTCACTGAGGAAAGTGTAGTTCTTGTCTATTCCATAGTTGGTTTTTGGAACGGTACCTGTGCTTATATCAAACTCTGGTTTTATGCATCACCCCACCTCTCCTTCGCCCTTAAGCAGGCATTAGAGTGTTTTCTAAATGTGAGACACTATTCTCTTTCCTAACTCAGTTCAAGTGTAGCCATGTTTATAGGATCTTCATAAGTGATATCTTATGATAAGTTTCTTTTTCTGTGTGACTTATTTCACTTAGAATCATCGTACCTGAATCCACCCATTTTGCTGCTACTGGTCTTATGACATTGATTTCATGGCTGAGGGATATTCCATCGTACGTAATTACCACAATTTTTTGAACCATTTTTATATTTCCTGGGATATTTAAGGTGTACCCAAGTTGAGGTCCTAGTAAGCAGTGCAGCCCTAAATTTTGGGGGGGCTCTGTCTTATTGACTTTCAGTTTTCCCAAGGTATATTCCCTAGACTGGAAGTGCCCTTGACTCTGTAGCTCTGTTGTTTACTTGTTTGAGGGAACACAATGCACTCCTCCAGAGAGGCAGTTGGCAATTTACATCCCGCCCATCAGCATAACAAGGCTCCCTGTTCTCCAGGGACTGTCTTGCCTTTCTGGTTTTTACACATTTTGTGGATGTCCCTTTTGACCCGTTGGAAGTGATACTTCTTTGTAGTGCAGATTTGCATTGCCCGCTTGCTTGCTTGGCCAAAAAGGGCGTATGCGTTTTCTCCTGAATATATTCAGGAGAAAACGCATACGCCCTTTTTGGCCAAGTGCATCATTGTCGAAGTAGTGCCCCTCTTCCTGTGCTTTAAAGGCGATTCCAACGTACCTCTTGAAATCTGTTTCCTGCTATTCTGCCTCGCTTTCAAGTCCGCCTCGTTGCCTTCCCTGAACAGATTTTTGGACGATAGTTGTCCTTTATTACTCGGCCAGTTTGTGAATTGCTGTGACACTGAGCTCCATTTTTCAACTCGTTTTTGGTGAGCTGACCGCAAGTCCAACATTTTGGTTCAGGACCTATACTGGTTCCCGGTGGGTGGCTGAGACTTTGGATAATTCTTCTTCCTGCCGGGAAATTACAGTAATATGTGCCCGTCCAAATGCCTAACAGCTACTCTCTCATTGGTTCTCCCTCTTCCCTTTCATCCTCTGCCAAATTGGCAACCTGTGCGAACAAGGAGGTTAAAGGGGCTGTCTCTCCATGTTGGGAGGTTGATAGTAAAGCAGATGCAAAGTCAAACCGGAGCACCAGGAGATGGACTATTCGTTGAGTTTTAGAAACCTTTCGTATTCACAGTGTGTCCGTTCTCTAGGTTTCCCGTACATGTTATAGCTGTAGTAATATTCCCTTCAACCTGGAGAGTTCGGACCCATGGAATGGGTGCCATGCATTATTGCTTTAAAGGGTCTGCATTTGCTCATCCAATCTCACCAATCGTCTCAGTCCCAAGTGTCCAGCCTTATGCCACATCCAGCTGTCGTTGTACATAGGGTCATTCCAGGTTTCATCATAGACCCTGAAGGAATTGTAAAGAATTTCCCAGTTTTTTCTGTTTTGTTTTTGAAATTCCTTTTTATAGTGGGTTTGAGCTGATTCCCGCTGCCATGTTTATGCCAGTCTAGACATAATTGATTCCCTTACGGAGATATATCAATACATAGGTTTTAAGATTATTACTAGTCAGTTATATTCCTCTGCGGGAAATATGGGGTTTAGAGTCCCTTTCACTGAAGAAGGTGTAGGTCTTGTCTATTCCATAGTTGGTTTTTGGAACGGTACCTGTGCTTATATCAAACTCTGGTTTTATGCATCACCCCACCTCTCCTTCCCCCTTAAGCAGGCATAAGAGTGTTTTCTAAATGTGAGACACTGTTCTCTTTCCTAACTCAGTTCAAGTGTAGCCATGTTTACAGGATGTTCATAAGTGATATCTTATGATAAGTTTCTTTTTCTGTGTGACTTATTTCACTTAGAATCATCGTACCTGAATCCACCCATTTTGCTGCTACTGGTCTTATGACTTTGATTTCATGGCTGAGGGATATTCCATCGTACGTAAGTACCACAATTTTTTGAATCATTTTTATATTTCCTGGGATATTTAAGGTGTACCCAAGTTGAGGTCCTTGTAAGCAGTGCAGCCCTACATTTTGTGGTGGCTCTGTCTTATTGATTTTCAGTTTTCCCAAGGTATATTCCCTAGACTGGAAGTGCGCTTGGCTCTGTAGCTCTGTTCTTTACTTGTTTTAGGGAACACAATGCACTCCTCCAGAGAGGCAGTTGGCAATTTACATCCCGCCCATCAGCATAACAAGGCTCCCTGTTCTCCAGGGCCTGTCTTGCCTTTCTGGTTTTTACACATTTTGTGGATGTCCCTTTTGACCAGTGGGAAGTGATACATCTTTGTAGTGCAGATTTGCATTGCCCGCTTGCTTGCTTGGCCAAAAAGGGCGTATGCGTTTTCTCCTGAATATATTCAGGAGAAAACGCATACGCCCTTTTTGGCCAAGTGCATCATTGTCGAAGTTGTGCCCCTCTTCCTGTGCTTTAAAGGCGATTCCAACGTACCTCTTGAAATCTGTTTCCTGCTATTCTGCCTCGCTTTCAAGTCCGCCTCGTTGCCTTCCCTCAACAGATTTTTGGACGATAGTTTTCCTTTATTACTCGGCCAGTTTGTGAATTGCTGTGCCTCTGAGCTCCATTTTTCAAGTCATTTTTTGTGAGCTGACCACATGTCCAAAATTTTGGTTCAGGACCTATGCTGGTTCCCGGTGGTGGGCTGAGACTTTGGTTAATACTTCTTCCTGCCGGGAAGTTAGAGTGATATGTGCCCTTCCAAATGCCTAACAGCTACTCTCTCATTGGTTCTCCCTATTCCCTTTCATCCTCTGCCAAATTGGCAACCTGTGTGAACCAGGAGGTTAAAGGGTCTGTCTCTCCAAGTTGGGAGGTTGATAGTAAAGCAGAAGGAAAGTCAAACCGGAGCACCAGGAGAGGGAATATTCGTTGAGTTTTAGAAACCTTTCGTATTCACAGTGTGTCCGTTCTCTAGGTTTCCGGTACATGTTATAACTGTAGTAATATTCCCTTCAACCTGGAGAGTTGGGACCCATGGAATGGGTGCCATGCATTATTGCTTTAAAGGGTCTGCATTTGCTCACCCAATCTCACAAATCATCTCAGTCCCAAGTGTCCAGCCTAAAGCCACATCCAGCTGTCATTGTAGATAGGGTCATTCCAGGTTTCATCAGAGACCCTGAAGGAATTGTAAAGAATTTCCCAGTTTTTTTGTTTTGTTTTTGAAATTCCTTTTTAGAGTGGGTTTGAGCTGATTCTCGCTGCCATGTTTATGTCAGTCTAGACACACTTGATTCCCTTACGTAGACATATCAATACATATGTTTTAAGATTCTTACTAGTCAGATATGTTCCTCTGCAGGAAATACGGGGTTTTGAGTCCCTTTCACTGAGGAAGGTGTAGGTCTTGTCTATTCCATAGTTGGTTTTTGGAACGGTACCTGTGCTTATCTCAAACTCTGGTTTTATGCATTACCCCACCTATCCTTCCCCCTTAAGCAGGCATAAAAGTGTTTTCTAAATGTGAGACACTGTTCTCTTTCCTAACTCAGTTCAACTGTAGCCATGTTTACAGGATCTTCATAAGTGATATCTTATGATAAGTTTCTTTTTCTCTGTGACTTATTTCACTTAGAATCATCGTACCTGAATCCACCCATTTTGCTGCTACTGGTCTTATGACATTGATTTCATGGCTGAGGGATATTCCATCGTACGTAAGTACCACAATTTTTTGAACCATTTTTATATTTCCTGGGATATTTAAGGTGTACCCAAGTTGAGGTCCTTGTAAGCAGTGCAGCCCTAAATTTTGGGGTGGCTGTGTCTTATTGATTTTCAGTTTTCCCAAGGTATATTCCCTAGACTGGAAGTGCCCTTGGCTCTGTAACTCTGTTGTTTACTTGTTTGAGGGAACACAATGCACTCCTCCAGAGAGGCAGTTGGCAATTTACATCCCGCCCATCAGCATAACAAGGCTCCCTGTTCTCCAGGGCCTGTCTTGCCTTTCTGGTTTTTACACATTTTGTGGATGTCCCTTTTTACCGGTGGGAAGTGATACTTCTTTGTAGTGCAGATTTGCATTGCCCGCTTCCTTGCTTGGCCAAAAAGGGCGTATGCGTTTTCTCCTGGAGAAAACGCATACGCCCTTTTTGGCCAAGTGCATCATTTTCGTAGTTGTGCCCCTCTTCCTGTGCTTTAAAGGCGATTCCAACGTACCTCTTGAAATCTGTTTCCTGCTATTCTGCCTCGCATTCAAGTCCGCATCGTTGACTTCCCTCAACAGATTTTTGGACGATAGTTGTCCTTTATTACTCAGCAGTTTCTGAATTGCTGTGCCCCTGAGCTCCAGTTTTCAACTCGTTTTTTGTGAGCTGACCGCAAGTCCAAAATTTTGGTTCAGCACCTATGCTGGTTCCCGATGGGGGGCTGAGACTTTGGTTAATTCTTCTTCCTGCTGGGAAGTTAGAGTGATATGTGCCCGTCCAAATGCCTAACAGCTACTCTCTCATTGGTTCTCCCTCTTCCCTTTCATCCTCTGCCAAATTGGAAACCTGTGCGAACCAGGAGGTTAAAGGGGCTGTCTCTCCAAGTTGGGAGATTGATAGTAAAGCAGATGGAAATTCAAACCAGAGCACCAGGAGAGGGACTATTCGCTGAGTTTTAGAAACCTTTCGTATTCACAGTGTGTCCGTTCTCTAGGTTTCCCGTACATGTTATAACTGTAGTAATATTCCCTTCAACCTGGAGAATTGGGACCCTTGGAATGTGTGCCATGCATTATTGCTTTAAAGGGTCTGCGTTTGCTCACCCAATCTCACCAATCGTCTCAGTCCCAAGTGTCCAGCCTTATGCCACATCCAGCTGTCGTTGTAGATAGGGTCATTCCAGGTTTCATTAGAGACCCTGAAGGAATTGTAAAGAATTTCCCAGTTTTTTTGTTTTGTATTTGTAATTCCTTTTTATAGTGGGTTTGAGCTGATTATCGCTGCCATGTTTATGCCAGTCTAGACACACTTGATTCCCTTATGGAGACATCTCAATACATAGGTTTTAAGATTCTTAGTAGTCAGATATATTCCTCTGCGGGAAATATGGGGTTTTGAGTCCCTTTCACTGAGGAAGGTGTAGGTCTTGTCTATTCCATAGTTGGTTTTTGGAACGGTACCTGTGCTTATATCAAACTCTGGTTTTATGCATCACCCCACCTCTCCTCCCCCCTTAAGCAGGCATAAGAGTGTTTTCTAAATGTGAGACACTGTTCTCTTTCCTAACTCAGTTCAAGTGTAGCCATGTTTACAGGATCTTCATAAGTGATATCTTATGAAAAGTTTCTTTTTCTGTGTGACTTATTTCACTTAGAATCATCGTACCTGAATCCACCCATTTTGCTGCTACTGGTCTTATGACATTGATTTCATGGCTGAGAGATATTCCATCGTACGTAAGTACCACAATTTTTTGAACCATTTTTATATTTCCTGGGATATTTAAGGTGTACCCAAGTTGAGGTCCTTGTAAGCAGTGCAGCCCTAGGTTTTGGGGTGGCTCTGTCTTATTGATTTTCAGTTTTCCCAAGGTATATTCCCTAGACTGGAAGTTCCCTTGGCTCTTTAGCTCTGTTGTTTACTTGTTTTAGGGAACACAATGCACTCCTCCAGAGAGGCAGTTGGCAATTTACATCCCGCCCATCAGCATAACAAGGTCCCTGTTCTCCAGGGCCTGTCTTGCCTTTCTGGTTTTTACACATTTTGTGGATGTCCCTTTTGACCGGTGGGAAGTGATACTTCTTTGTAGTGCAGATTTGCATTGCCCGCTTGCTTGCTTGGTCAAAAAGGGCGTATGCGTTTTCTCCTGAATATATTCAGGAGAAAACGCATACGCCCTTTTTGGCCAAGTGCATCATTGTCCAAGTTGTGCCCCTCTTCCTGTGCTTTAAAGGCGATTCCAACGTACCTCTTGAAATCTGTTTCCTGCTATTCTGCCTTGCTTTCAAGTCCGCCTCGTTGCCTTCCCTCAACAGATTTTTGGACGATAGTTGTCCTTTATTACTCGGCCAGTTTGTGAATTGCTGTGGCCCTGAGCTCCATTTTTCAACTCGTTTTTGGTGAGCTCACCGCAAGTCCAAAATTTTGGTTCAGGACCTATACTGGTTCGCAGTGGGTGGCTGAGACTTTGGTTAATTCTTCTGCCTGCCTGGACATTAGAGTAATATGTGCCCGTTCATATGCCTAACAGCTACTCTCTCATTGGTTCTCCCTTTTCCCTTTCATTCTCTCCCAATTTGGCCACCTGTGCGAACCAGGAGGTTAAAGGGGCTGTCTCTCCAAGTTGGGAGGTTGATAGTAAAGCAGATGGAAAGTCAAATCGGAGCACCAGGGGAGGGACTATTCGTTGAGTTTTAGAAACCTTTCGTATTCACAATGTGTCCGTTCTCTAGGTTTCCCGTACATGTTATAGCTGTAGTAATATTCCCTTCAACCTGGAGAGTTGTGACCCATGGTATGGGTGCCAGGCATTTGTGCTTTAAAGGGTCTGCATTTTCTCACCCAATCTCACCAATCCTCTCAGGCCCAAGTGTCCCTCCTTATGCCACATTCATCTGTCATTGTAGATAGGGTCATTAAAGGGTTCATCAGAGACCCTGAAGGAATTGTAAAGAATTTCCCAGTTTTTTTGTTTTGTTTTTGAAATGCCTTTTTATAGTGGGTTTGAGCTGATTCTCGCTGCCATGTTTATGTCAGTCTAGACACACTTGATTCCCTTACGTAGACATATCAATACATATGTTTTAAGATTCTTACTAGTCAGATATGTTCCTCTGCGGGAAATACGGGGTTTTGAGTCCCTTTCACTGAGGAAGGTGTAGGTCTTGTCTATTCCATAGTTGGTTTTTGGAACGGTACCTGTGCTTATCTCAAACTCTGGTTTTATGCATTACCCCACCTATCCTTCCCCCTTAAGCAGGCATAAAAGTGTTTTCTAAATGTGAGACACTGTTCTCTTTCCTAACTCAGTTCAAGTGTAGCCATGTTTACAGGATCTTCATAAGTGATATCTTATGATAAGTTTCTTTTTCTCTGTGACTTATTTCACTTAGAATCATCGTACCTGAATCCACCCATTTTGCTGCTACTGGTCTTATGACATTGATTTCATGGCTGAGGGATATTCCATCGTACGTAAGTACCACAATTTTTTGAACCATTTTTATATTTCCTGGGATATTTAAGGTGTACCCAAGTTGAGGTCCTTGTAAGCAGTGCAGCCCTAAATTTTGGGGTGGCTGTGTCTTATTGATTTTCAGTTTTCCCAAGGTATATTCCCTAGACTGGAAGTGCCCTTGGCTCTGTAACACTGTTGTTTACTTGTTTGAGGGAACACAATGCACTCCTCCAGAGAGGCAGTTGGCAATTTACATCCCGCCCATCAGCATAACAAGGCTCCCTGTTCTCCAGGGCCTGTCTTGCCTTTCTGGTTTTTACACATTTTGTGGATGTCCCTTTTTACCGGTTGGAAGTGATACTTCTTTGTAGTGCAGATTTGCATTGCCCGCTTCCTTGCTTGGCCAAAAAGGGCGTATGCGTTTTCTCCTGGAGAAAACGCATACGCCCTTTTTGGCCAAGTGCATCATTTTCGTAGTTGTGCCCCTCTTCCTGTGCTTTAAAGGCGATTCCAACGTACCTCTTGAAATCTGTTTCCTGCTATTCTGCCTCGCTTTCAAGTCCGCATCGTTGCCTTCCCTCAACAGATTTTTGGACGATAGTTGTCCTTTATTACTCAGCAGTTTCTGAATTGCTGTGCCCCTGAGCTAAAGTTTTCAACTCGTTTTTTGTGAGCTGACCGCAAGTCCAAAATTTTGGTTCAGCACCTATGCTGGTTCCCGATGGGGGGCTGAGACTTTGGTTAATTCTTCTTCCTGCTGGGAAGTTAGAGTGATATGTGCCCGTCCAAATGCCTAACAGCTACTCTCTCATTGGTTCTCCCACTTCCCTTTCATCCTCTGCCAAATTGGAAACCTGTGCGAACCAGGAGGTTAAAGGGGCTGTCTCTCCAAGTTGGGAGATTGATAGTAAAGCAGATGGAAAGTCAAACCGGAGCACCAGGAGAGGGACTATTCGTTGATTTTTAGAAACCTTTCGTATTCACAGTGTGTCCGTTCTCTAGGTTTCCCATACATGTTATAACTGTAGTAATATTCCCTTCAACCTGGAGAGTTGGGACCCATGGAATAGGTGCCATGCATTATTGCTTTAAAGGGTCTGCATTTGTTCACCCAATCTCACCAATCGTCTCAGTCCCAAGTGTCCAGCCTTATGCCACATCCAGCTGTCGTTGTAGATAGGGTCATTCCAGGTTTCATCACAGACCCTGAAGGAATTGTAAAGAATTTCCCAGTTTTTTTGTTTTGTTTTAGAAATTCCTTTTTATAGTGGGTTTGAGCTGATTCTCGCTGCCATGTTTATGCCAGTCTAGACACACTTGATTCCCTTATGGAGACATATCAATACATAGGTTTTAAGATTCTTACTAGTCAGATATATTCCTCTGCAGGAAATATGGGGTTTTGAGTCCCTTTCACTGAGGAAGGTGTAGGTCTTCTCTATTCCATAGTTGGTTTTTGGAACGGTACCTGTGCTTATATCAAACTCTGCTTTTATGCATCACCCCACCTCTCCTTCCCCCTTAAGCAGGCATAAGAGTGTTTTCTAAATGTGAGACACTGTTCTCTTTCCTAACTCAGTTCAAGTGTAGCCATGTTTATAGGATCTTCATAAGTGATATCTTATGATAAGTTTCTTTTTCTGTGTGACTTATTTCACTTAGAATCATCGTACCTGAATCCACCCATTTTGCTGCTTCTGGTCTTATGACATTGATTTCATGGCTGAGGGATATTCCATCGTACGTAAGTAGCACAATTTTTTGAACCATTTTTATATTTCCTGGGACACTTAAGGTGTATCCAAGTTGAGGTCCTTGTAAGCAGTGCAGCCCTAAATTTTGGGGTGGCTCTGTCTTATTGATTTTCAGTTTTCCCAAGGTATATTCCCTAGACTGGAAGTGCCCTTGGCTCTGTAGCTCTGTTCTTTACTTGTTTTAGGGAACACAGTGTACACCTCCAGAGAGGCAGTTGGCAATTTACATCCCGCCCATCAGCATAACAAGGCTCCCTGTTCTCCAGGGCCTGTCTTGCCTTTCTGGTTTTTACACATTTTGTGGGTGTCCCTTTTGACAGGTAGGAAGTGATACTTTTTTGTAGTGCAGATTTGCATTGCCCGCTTGCTTGCTTGGTCAAAAAGGGCGTATGCGTTTTCTGCTGAATATATTCAGGAGAAAACGCATACGCCCTTTTTGGCCAAGTGCATCATTGTCAAAGTTGTGCCCCTCTTCCTGTGCTTTAAAGGCGATTCCAACGTACCTCTTGAAATCTGTTTCCTGCTATTCTGCCTCGCTTTCAAGTCCGCCTCGTTGCCTTCCCTCAATAGATTTTTGGACGATAGGTGTCCTTTATTACTCGGCCAGTTTGTGAATTGCTGTGCCCCTAAGCTCCATTTTTCCACTCGTTTTTGTGAGCTGACCGCAAGTCCAAAATTTTGGTTCAGGACCTATACTGGTTCCCGGTGGGTGGCTGAGACTTTTGTTAATTATTCTTCTTGCCGGGAAATTACAGTGATATGTGCCCGTCCAAATGCCTAACAGCTACTCTCTCATTGGTTTTCCCTATTCCCTTTCATCCTCTGCCAAATTGGCAACCTGTGTGAACCAGGAGGTTAAAGGGGCTGTCTCTCCAAGTTGGGAGGTTGATAGTAAAGCAGATGGAATGTCAAACCGGAGGACCAGGAGAGGGACTATTCGTTGAGTTTTAGAATCTTTTCATATTCACAGTGTGTCCGTTCTTTAGGTTTCCCGTACATGTTATAGCTGTAGTAATATTCCCTTCAACGTGGAGAGTTTGGACCCATGGAATGGGTGACAGGCATTTGTGCTTTAAAGGGTCTGCATTTGCTCACCCAATCTCTCTAATCGTCTCAGTCCCAAGTGTCCCTCCTTATGCCACATCCAGCTGTCGTTGTAGATAGGGTCATTCCAGGTTTCATCAGATACCCTGAAAGAATTGTAAAGAATTTCCCAGTTGCATTGTTTTGTATTTGAAATTCCTTTTTATATTGGTTTGAGCTGATTCTCGCTGCCATGTTTATGCCAGTCTAGACACTCTTGATTCCCTTACGAAGATATAACAATACATAGGTTTTAAGATTCTTACTTGTCAGATATATTCCTCTGCGGGAAATATGGGGTTTTGAGTCCCTTTCACTGAGGAAGGTGTAGGTCTTGTCTATTCCATAGTTGGTTTTTGGAACGGTACCTGTGCTTATATCAAACTCTGGTTTTATGCATCACCCCACCTCTCCTTCCCCCTTAAGCAGGCATAAGAGTGTTTTCTAAATGTGAGACACTGTTCTCTTTCCTAACTCAGTTCAAGTGTAGCCATGTTTACAGGATCTTCATAAGTGATATCTTATGATAAGTTTCTTTTTCTGTGTGACTTATTTCACTTAGAATCATCGTACCTGAATCCACCCATTTTGCTGCTACTGGTCTTATCACATTGATTTCATGGCTGAGGGATATTCCATCGTACGTAAGTACCACAATTTTTTGAACCATTTTTATATTTCCTGGGATATTTAAGGTGTACCCAAGTTGAGGTCCTTGTAAGCAGTGCAGCCCTAAAATTTGGGGTGGCTCTGTCTTATTGATTTTCAGTTTTCCCAAGGTATATTCCCTAGACTGGAAGTGCCCTTGGCTCTGTAGCTCTGTTCTTTACTTGTTTTAGGGAACACAATGTACTCCTCCAGAGAGGCAGTTGGCAATTTACATCCAGCCCATCAGCATAACAAGGCTCCCTGTTCTCCAGGGCCTGTCTTGCCTTTCTGGTTTTTACACATTTTGTGGATATCTCTTTTGACCGGTGGGAAGTGATACTTCTTTGTAGTGCAGATTTGCATTGCCCGCTTGCTTGCTTGGCCAAAAAGGGTGTATGCATTTTCTCCTGAATATATTCAGGAGAAAACGCATACACCCTTTTTGGCCAAGTGCATCATTGTCGAAGTTGTGCCCCTCTTCCTGTGCTTTAAAGGTGATTCCAACGTACCTCTTGAAATCTGTTTCCTGCTATTCTGCCTCGCTTTCAAGTCCGCCTCGTTGCCTTCCCTCAACAGATTTTTGGACGATAGTTGTCCTTTATTTCTCGGCCAGTTTGTGAATTGCTGTGCCCCTGAGCTCCATTTTTCAACTCGTTTTTAGTGAGCTGACAGCAAGTCCAAAATTTTGGTTCAGCACCTATGCTGGTTCCCTGTGGGGGGCTGAGACTTTGGTTAATACTTCATCCTGCCGGGAAGTTAGAATGATATGTGCCCTTCCAAATGCCTAACAGCTACTCTCTCATTGGTTCTCCCTCTTCCCTTTCATCCTCTGCCAAATTGGAAACCTGTGCGAACCAGGAGGTTAAAGGGGCTGTCTCTCCAAGTTGGGAGATTGATAGTAAAGCAGATGGAAAGTCAAACCGGAGCACCAGGAGAGGGACTATTCGTTGAGTTTTAGAAACCTTTCGTATTCACAGTGTGTCCGTTCTCTAGGTTTCCCGTACATGTTATAACTGTAGTAATATTCCCTTCAACCTGGAGAGATGGGACCCATGGAATAGGTGCCATGCATTATTGCTTTAAAGGGTCTGCATTTGTTCACCCAATCTCACCAATCGTCTCAGTCCCAAGTGTCCAGCCTTATGCCACATCCAGCTGTCGTTGTAGATAGGGTCATTCCAGGTTTCATCAGAGACCCTGAAGGAATTGTAAAGAATTTCCCAGTTTTTTTGTTTTGTTTTTGAAATTCCTTTTTAGAGTGGGTGTGAGCTGATTCTCGCTGCCATGTTTATGCCAGTCTAGACACACTTGATTCCCTTATGGAGATATATCAATACATAGGTTTTAAGATTCTTACTAGTCTGATATATTCCTCTGCGGGAAATATGGGGTTTTGAGTCCCTTTCACTGAGGAAGGTGTAGGTCTTGTCTATTCCATAGTTGGTTTTTGGAACGGTACCTGTGCTTATATCAAACTCTGGTTTTATGCATCACCCCACCTCTCCTTCCCCCTTAAGCAGGCATAAGAGTGTTTTCTAAATGTGAGACACTGTTCTCTTTCCTAACTCAGTTCAAGTGTAGCCATGTTTACAGGATCTTCATAAGTGATATCTTATGATAAGTTTCTTTTTCTGTGTGACTTATTTCACTTAGAATCATCGTACCTGAATCCACCCATTTTGCTGCTACTGGTCTTATCACATTGATTTCATGGCTGAGGGATATTCGATAGTACGTAAGTACCACAAGTTTTTGAACCATTTTTATATTTCCTGGGATATTTAAGGTGTACCCAAGTTGAGGTCCTTGTAAGCAGTGCAGCCCTAAAATTTGGGGTGGCTCGGTCTTATTGATTTTCAGTTTTCCCAAGGTATATTCCCTAGACTGGAAGTGCCCTTGGCTCTGTAGCTCTGTTCTTTACTTGTTTTAGGGAACACAATGTACTCCTCCAGAGAGGCAGTTGGCAATTTACATCCCACCCATCAGCATAACAAGGCTCCCTGTTCTCCAGGGTCTGTCTTGCCTTTCTGGTTTTTACACATTTTGTGGGTGTCCCTTTTGACAGGTAGGAAGTGATACTTTTTTGTAGTGCAGATTTGCATTGCCCGCTTGCTTGCTTGGTCAAAAAGGGCGTATGCGTTTTCTGCTGAATATATTCAGGAGAAAACGCATACGCCCTTTTTGGCCAAGTGCATCATTGTCAAAGTTGTGCCCCTCTTCCTGTGCTTTAAAGGCGATTCCAACGTACCTCTTGAAATCTGTTTCCTGCTATTCTGCCTCGCTTTCAAGTCCGCCTCGTTGCCTTCCCTCAATAGATTTTTGGACGATAGGTGTCCTTTATTACTCGGCCAGTTTGTGAATTGCTGTGCCCCTAAGCTCCATTTTTCCACTCGTTTTTGTGAGCTGACCGCAAGTCCAAAATTTTGGTTCAGGACCTATACTGGTTCCCGGTGGGTGGCTGAGACTTTTGTTAATTATTCTTCTTGCCGGGAAATTACAGTGATATGTGCCCGTCCAAATGCCTAACAGCTACTCTCTCATTGGTTTTCCCTATTCCCTTTCATCCTCTGCCAAATTGGCAACCTGTGTGAACCAGGAGGTTAAAGGGGCTGTCTCTCCAAGTTGGGAGGTTGATAGTAAAGCAGATGGAATGTCAAACCGGAGGACCAGGAGAGGGACTATTCGTTGAGTTTTAGAATCTTTTCATATTCACAGTGTGTCCGTTCTTTAGGTTTCCCGTACATGTTATAGCTGTAGTAATATTCCCTTCAACGTGGAGAGTTTGGACCCATGGAATGGGTGACAGGCATTTGTGCTTTAAAGGGTCTGCATTTGCTCACCCAATCTCACTAATCGTCTCAGTCCCAAGTGTCCCTCCTTATGCCACATCCAGCTGTCGTTGTAGATAGGGTCATTCCAGGTTTCATCAGATACCCTGAAAGAATTGTAAAGAATTTCCCAGTTGCATTGTTTTGTATTTGAAATTCCTTTTTATATTGGTTTGAGCTGATTCTCGCTGCCATGTTTATGCCAGTCTAGACACTCTTGATTCCCTTACGAAGATATAACAATACATAGGTTTTAAGATTCTTACTTGTCAGATATATTCCTCTGCGGGAAATATGGGGTTTTGAGTCCCTTTCACTGAGGAAGGTGTAGGTCTTGTCTATTCCATAGTTGGTTTTTGGAACGGTACCTGTGCTTATATCAAACTCTGGTTTTATGCATCACCCCACCTCTCCTTCCCCCTTAAGCAGGCATAAGAGTGTTTTCTAAATGTGAGACACTGTTCTCTTTCCTAACTCAGTTCAAGTGTAGCCATGTTTACAGGATCTTCATAAGTGATATCTTATGATAAGTTTCTTTTTCTGTGTGACTTATTTCACTTAGAATCATCGTACCTGAATCCACCCATTTTGCTGCTACTGGTCTTATCACATTGATTTCATGGCTGAGGGATATTCCATCGTACGTAAGTACCACAATTTTTTGAACCATTTTTATATTTCCTGGGATATTTAAGGTGTACCCAAGTTGAGGTCCTTGTAAGCAGTGCAGCCCTAAAATTTGGGGTGGCTCTGTCTTATTGATTTTCAGTTTTCCCAAGGTATATTCCCTAGACTGGAAGTGCCCTTGGCTCTGTAGCTCTGTTCTTTACTTGTTTTAGGGAACACAATGTACTCCTCCAGAGAGGCAGTTGGCAATTTACATCCAGCCCATCAGCATAACAAGGCTCCCTGTTCTCCAGGGCCTGTCTTGCCTTTCTGGTTTTTACACATTTTGTGGATATCTCTTTTGACCGGTGGGAAGTGATACTTCTTTGTAGTGCAGATTTGCATTGCCCGCTTGCTTGCTTGGCCAAAAAGGGTGTATGCATTTTCTCCTGAATATATTCAGGAGAAAACGCATACACCCTTTTTGGCCAAGTGCATCATTGTCGAAGTTGTGCCCCTCTTCCTGTGCTTTAAAGGTGATTCCAACGTACCTCTTGAAATCTGTTTCCTGCTATTCTGCCTCGCTTTCAAGTCCGCCTCGTTGCCTTCCCTCAACAGATTTTTGGATGATAGTTGTCCTTTATTTCTCGGCCAGTTTGTGAATTGCTGTGCCCCTGAGCTCCATTTTTCAACTCGTTTTTAGTGAGCTGACAGCAAGTCCAAAATTTTGGTTCAGCACCTATGCTGGTTCCCTGTGGGGGGCTGAGACTTTGGTTAATACTTCATCCTGCCGGGAAGTTAGAATGATATGTGCCCTTCCAAATGCCTAACAGCTACTCTCTCATTGGTTCTCCCTCTTCCCTTTCATCCTCTGCCAAATTGGAAACCTGTGCGAACCAGGAGGTTAAAGGGGCTGTCTCTCCAAGTTGGGAGATTGATAGTAAAGCAGATGGAAAGTCAAACCGGAGCACCAGGAGAGGGACTATTCGTTGAGTTTTAGAAACCTTTCGTATTCACAGTGTGTCCGTTCTCTAGGTTTCCCGTACATGTTATAACTGTAGTAATATTCCCTTCAACCTGGAGAGTTGGGACCCATGGAATAGGTGCCATGCATTATTGCTTTAAAGGGTCTGCATTTGTTCACCCAATCTCACCAATCGTCTCAGTCCCAAGTGTCCAGCCTTATGCCACATCCAGCTGTCGTTGTAGATAGGGTCATTCCAGGTTTCATCAGAGACCCTGAAGGAATTGTAAAGAATTTCCCAGTTTTTTTGTTTTGTTTTTGAAATTCCTTTTTAGAGTGGGTGTGAGCTGATTCTCGCTGCCATGTTTATGCCAGTCTAGACACACTTGATTCCCTTATGGAGATATATCAATACATAGGTTTTAAGATTCTTACTAGTCTGATATATTCCTCTGCGGGAAATATGGGGTTTTGAGTCCCTTTCACTGAGGAAGGTGTAGGTCTTGTCTATTCCATAGTTGGTTTTTGGAACGGTACCTGTGCTTATATCAAACTCTGGTTTTATGCATCACCCCACCTCTCCTTCCCCCTTAAGCAGGCATAAGAGTGTTTTCTAAATGTGAGACACTGTTCTCTTTCCTAACTCAGTTCAAGTGTAGCCATGTTTACAGGATCTTCATAAGTGATATCTTATGATAAGTTTCTTTTTCTGTGTGACTTATTTCACTTAGAATCATCGTACCTGAATCCACCCATTTTGCTGCTACTGGTCTTATCACATTGATTTCATGGCTGAGGGATATTCGATAGTACGTAAGTACCACAAGTTTTTGAACCATTTTTATATTTCCTGGGATATTTAAGGTGTACCCAAGTTGAGGTCCTTGTAAGCAGTGCAGCCCTAAAATTTGGGGTGGCTCGGTCTTATTGATTTTCAGTTTTCCCAAGGTATATTCCCTAGACTGGAAGTGCCCTTGGCTCTGTAGCTCTGTTCTTTACTTGTTTTAGGGAACACAATGTACTCCTCCAGAGAGGCAGTTGGCAATTTACATCCCACCCATCAGCATAACAAGGCTCCCTGTTCTCCAGGGTCTGTCTTGCCTTTCTGGTTTTTACACATTTTGTGGATGTCCCTTTTGACCGGTGGGAAGTGATACTTCTTTGTAGTGCAGATTTGCATTGCCCGCTTGCTTGCTTGGCCTAAAAGGGTGTATGCGTTTTCTCCTGAATATATTCAGGAGAAAACGCATACACCCTTTTTGGCCAAGTGCATCATTGTCGAAGTAGTGCCCCTCTTCCTGTGCTTTAAAGGTGATTCCAACGTACCTCTTGAAATCTGTTTCCTGCTATTCTGCCTCGCTTTCAAGTCCGCCTCTTTGCCTTCCCTCAACAGATTTTTGGACGATAGTTGTCCTTTATTACTCGCCCAGTTTGTGAATTGCTGTGCCCCTGAGTTCCATTTTTCAACTCGTTTTTTGTGAGCTGACCGCAAGTCCAAAATTTTGGTTCAGGACCTATACTGGTTCCCGGTGGGTGGCTGAGACTTTGGTTAATTCTTCTTCCTGCCGGGAAGTTAGAGAGATATGTGCCCGTCCAAATGCCTAACAGCTACTCTCTCATTGGTTCTCCGTCTTCCCTTTCATCCTCTGCCAAATTGGCAACCTGTGTGAACCAGGAGGTTAAAAGGGCTGTCTCTCCAAGTTGGGAGGTTGATAGTAAAGCAGATGGAAAGTCGAACCGGAGTACCAGGAGAGGGACTATTCGTTGAGTTTTAGAAACCTTTCGTATTCACAGTGTGTCCGTTCTCTAGGTTTCCCGTACATGTTATAGCTGTAGTAATATTCCCTTCAACTTGGAGAGTCGGGACCCATGGAATGGGTGCCAGGCATTTGTGCTTTAAAGGGTCTGCATTTGCTCACCCAATCTCACCAATCCTCTCAGGCCCAAGTGTCCAGCCTTATGCCATATCCAGCTGTCATTGTAGATAGGGTCATTCCAGGTTTCATCAGAGACCCTGAAGGAATTGTAAAGAATTTCCCAGTTTTTTTGTTTTGTTTTTGAAATTCCTTTTTATAGTGGGTTTGAGATGATTCTCGCTGCCATGTTTATGCCAGTCTAGACACACTTGATTCCCTTACGGAGACATATCAATACATAGGTTTTAAGATTCTTACTAGTCAGATATATTCCTCTGCGGGAAATATGGGGTTTTGAGTCCCTTTCACTGAGGAAAGTGTAGTTCTTGTCTATTCCATAGTTGGTTTTTGGAACGGTACCTGTGCTTATATCAAACTCTGGTTTTATGCATCACCCCACCTCTCCTTCGCCCTTAAGCATGCATAAGAGTGTTTTCTAAATGTGAGACACTGTTCTCTTTCCTAACTCAGTTCAAGTGTAGCCATGTTTACAGGATCTTCATAAGTGATATCTTATGATAAGTTTCTTTTTCTGTGTGACTTATTTCACTTAGAATCATCGTACCTGAATCCACCCATTTTGCTGCTACTGGTCTTATGACATTGATTTCATGGCTGAGGGATATTCCATCGTACGTAATTACCACAATTTTTTGAACCATTTTTATATTTCCTGGGATATTTAAGGTGTACCCAAGTTGAGGTCCTTGTAAGCAGTGCAGCCCTAAATTTTGGGGTGGCTCTGTCTTATTGATTTTCAGTTTTCCCAAGGTATATTCTCTAGACTGGAAGTGTCCTTGACTCTGTAGCTCTGTTGTGTACTTGTTTGAGGGAACACAATGCACCCCTCTAGAGAGGCAGTTGGCAATTTACATCGGGCCCATCAGCATAACAAGGCTCCCTGTTCTCCAGGGCCTGTCTTGCCTTTCTGGTTTTTACACATTTTGTGGATGTCCCTTTTGACAGGTGGGAAGTGATACTTCTTTGTAGAGCAGATTTGCATTGCCCGCTTGCTTGCTTGGCCAAAAAGGGCGTATGTGTTTTCTCCTGAATATATTCAGGAGAAAACGCATACGCCCTTTTTGGCCAAGTGCATCATTGTCGAAGTAGTGCCCCTCTTCCTGTGCTTTAAAGGCGATTCCAACGTACCTCTTGAAATCTGTTTCCTGCTATTCTGCCTCGCTTTCAAGTCCGCCTCGCTGCCTTCCCTCAACAGATTTTTGGACGATAGTTGTCCTTTATTACTCGGCCAGTTTGTGAATTGCTGTGACACTGAGCTCCATTTTTCAACTCGTTTTTTGTGAGCTGACCGCAAGTCCAGAATTTTGGTTCAGGACCTATGCTGGTTCCCGGTGGTGGGCTGAGACTTTGGTTAATTCTTCTTCCTGCCGGGAAGTTAGAGTGATATGTGCCCGTTCAAATGCCTAACAGCTACTCTCTCATTGGTTCTCCCTCTTCCCTTTCATCCTCTGCCAAATTGGAAACCTGTGTGAACCAGGAGGTTAAAGGGGCTGTCTCTCCAAGTTGGGAGATTGATAGTAAAGCAGATGGAAAGTCAAACCGGAGCACCAGGAGAGGGACTATTCGTTGAGTTTTAGAAACCTTTCGTATTCACAGTGTGTCCGTTCTCTAGGTTTCCCGTACATGTTATAACTGTAGTAATATTCCCTTCAACCTGGAGAGTTGGGACCCATGGAATAGGTGCCATGCATTATTGCTTTAAAGGGTCTGCATTTGGTCACCCAATCTCACCAATCGTCTCAGTCCCAAGTGTCCAGCCTTATGCCACATCCAGCTGTCGTTGTAGATAGGGTCATTCCAGGTTTCATCAGAGACCCTGAAGGAATTGTAAAGAATTTCCCAGTTTTTTTGTTTTGTTTTTGAAATTCCTTTTTATAGTGGGTTTGAGCTGATTCTCGCTGCCATGTTTATGCCAGTCTAGACACACTTAATTCCCTTATGGAGATATATCAATACATAGGTTTTAAGATTCTTACTAGTCTGATATATTCCTCTGCGGGAAATATGGGGTTTTGAGTCCCTTTCACTGAGGAAGGTGTAGGTCTTCTCTATTCCATAGTTGGTTTTTGGAACGGTACCTGTGCTTATATCAAACTCTGGTTTTATGCATCACCCCACCTCTCCTTCCCCCTTAAGCAGGCATAAGAGTGTTTTCTAAATGTGAGACACTGTTCTCTTTCCTAACTCAGTTCAAGTGTAGCCATGTTTATAGGATCTTCATAAGTGATATCTTATGATAAGTTTCTTTTTCTGTGTGACTTATTTCACTTAGAATCATCGTACCTGAATCCACCCATTTTGCTGCTACTGGTCTTATGACATTGATTTCATGGCTGAGGGATATTCCATCGTACGTAAGTACCACAATTTTTTGAACCATTTTTATATTTCCTGGGATACTTAAGGTGTATCCAAGTTGAGGTCCTTGTAAGCAGTGCAGCCCTAAATTTTGGGGTGGCTCTGTCTTATTGATTTTCAGTTTTCCTAAGGTATATTCCCTAGACTGGAAGTGCCCTTGGCTCTGTAGCTCTGTTGTTTACTTGTTTTAGGGAACACAATGCACTCCTCCAGAGAGGCAGTTGGCAATTTACATCCCGCCCATCAGCATAACAAGGCTCCCTGTTCTCCAGGGCCTGTCTTGCCTTTCTGGTTTTTACACATTTTGTGGATGTCCCTTTTGACCGGTGGGAAGTGATACTTCTTTGTAGTGCAGATTTGCATTGCCCGCTTGCTTGCTTGGCCAAAAAGGGCGTATGCGTTTTCTCCTGAATATATTCAGGAGAAAACGCATACGCCCTTTTTGGCCAAGTGCATCATTGTCGAAGTTGTGCCCCTCTTCCAGTGCTTTAAAGGCGATTCCAACGTACCTCTTGAAACCTGTTTCCTGCTATTCTGCCTCGCTTTCAAGTCCGCCTCGCTGCCTTCCCTCAACAGATTTTTGGACGATAGTTGTCCTTTATTACTCGGCCAGTTTGTGAATTGCTGTGACACTGAGCTCCATTTTTCAACTCGTTTTTTGTGAGCTGACCGCAAGTCCAGAATTTTGGCTCAGGACCTATGCTGGTTCCCGGTGGTGGGCTGAGACTTTGGTTAATTCTTCTTCCTGCCGGGAAGTTAGAGTGATATGTGCCCGTTCAAATGCCTAACAGCTACTCTCTCATTGGTTCTCCCTCTTCCCTTTCATCCTCTGCCAAATTGGAAACCTGTGCGAACCAGGAGGTTAAAGGGGCTGTCTCTCCAAGTTGGGAGATTGATAGTAAAGCAGATGGAAAGTCAAACCGGAGCACCAGGAGAGGGACTATTCGTTGAGTTTTAGAAACCTTTCGTATTCACAGTGTGTCCGTTCTCTAGGTTTCCCGTACATGTTATAACTGTAGTAATATTCCCTTCAACCTGGAGAGTTGGGACCCATGGAATAGGTGCCATGCATTATTGCTTTAAAGGGTCTGCATTTGTTCACCCAATCTCACCAATCGTCTCAGTCCCAAGTGTCCAGCCTTATGCCACATCCAGCTGTCGTTGTAGATAGGGTCATTCCAGGTTTCATCAGAGACCCTGAAGGAATTGTAAAGAATTTCCCAGTTTTTTTGTTTTGTTTTTGAAATTCCTTTTTATAGTGGGTTTGAGCTGATTCTCGCTGCCATGTTTATGCCAGTCTAGACACACTTAATTCCCTTATGGAGATATATCAATACATAGGTTTTAAGATTCTTACTAGTCTGATATATTCCTCTGTGGGAAATATGGGGTTTTGAGTCCCTTTCACTGAGGAAGGTGTAGGTCTTCTCTATTCCATAGTTGGTTTTTGGAACGGTACCTGTGCTTATCTCAAACTCTGGTTTTATGCATCACCCCACCTCTCCTTCCCATTTAAGCAGGCATAAGAGTGTTTTCTAAATGTGAGACACTGTTCTCTTTCCTAACTCAGTTCAAGTGTAGCCATGTTTATAGGATCTTCATAAGTGATATCTTATGATAAGTTTCTTTTTCTGTGTGACTTATTTCACTTAGAATCATCGTACCTGAATCCACCCATTTTGCTGCTACTGGTCTTATGACATTGATTTCATGGCTGAGGGATATTCCATCGTACGTAAGTACCACAATTTTTTGAACCATTTTTATATTTCCTGGGATACTTAAGGTGTATCCAAATTGAGGTCCTTGTAAGCAGTGCAGCCCTAAATTTTGGGGTGGCTCTGTCTTATTGATTTTCAGTTTTCCCAAGGTATATTCCCTAGACTGGAAGTGCCCTTGGCTCTGTAGCTCTGTTGTTTACTTGTTTTAGGGAACACAATGCACTCCTCCAGAGAGGCAGTTGGCAATTTACATCCCGCCCATCAGCATAACAAGGCTCCCTGTTCTCCAGGGCCTGTCTTGCCTTTCTGGTTTTTACACATTTTGTGGATGTCCCTTTTGACCGGTGGGAAGTGATACTTCTTTGTAGTGCAGATTTGCATTGCCCGCTTGCTTGCTTGGCCAAAAAGGGCGTATGCGTTTTCTCCTGAATATATTCAGGAGAAAACGCATACGCCCTTTTTGGCCAAGTGCATCATTGTCGAAGTTGTGCCCCTCTTCCAGTGCTTTAAAGGCGATTCCAACGTACCTCTTGAAATCTGTTTCCTGCTATTCTGCCTCGCTTTCAAGTCCGCCTCGCTGCCTTCCCTCAACAGATTTTTGGACGATAGTTGTCCTTTATTACTCGGCCAGTTTGTGAATTGCTGTGACACTGAGCTCCATTTTTCAACTCGTTTTTTGTGAGCTGACCGCAAGTCCAGAATTTTGGTTCAGGACCTATGCTGGTTCCCGGTGGTGGGCTGAGACTTTGGTTAATTCTTCTTCCTGCCGGGAAGTTAGGGTGATATGTGCCCGTTCAAATGCCTAACAGCTACTCTCTCATTGGTTCTCCCTCTTCCCTTTCATCCTCTGCCAAATTGGAAACCTGTGCGAACCAGGAGCTTAAAGGGGCTGTCTCTCCAAGTTGGGAGATTGATAGTAAAGCAGATGGAAAGTCAAACCGGAGCACCAGGAGAGGGACTATTCGTTGAGTTTTAGAAACCTTTCGTATTCACAGTGTGTCCGTTCTCTAGGTTTCCCGTACATGTTATAACTGTAGTAATATTCCCTTCAACCTGGAGAGTTGGGACCCATGGAATAGGTGCCATGCATTATTTCTTTAAAGGGTCTGCATTTGTTCACCCAATCTCACCAATCGTCTCAGTCCCAAGTGTCCAGCCTTATGCCACATCCAGCTGTCGTTGTAGATAGGGTCATTCCAGGTTTCATCAGAGACCCTGAAGGAATTGTAAAGAATTTCCCAGTTTTTTTGTTTTGTTTTTGAAATTCCTTTTTATAGTGGGTTTGAGCTGATTCTCGCTGCCATGTTTATGCCAGTCTAGACACACTTAATTCCCTTATGGAGATATATCAATACATAGGTTTTAAGATTCTTACTAGTCTGATATATTCCTCTGCGGGAAATATGGGGTTTTGAGTCCCTTTCACTGAGGAAGGTGTAGGTCTTCTCTATTCCATAGTTGGTTTTTGGAACGGTACCTGTGCTTATATCAAACTCTGGTTTTATGCATCACCCCACCTCTCCTTCCCCCTTAAGCAGGCATAAGAGTGTTTTCTAAATGTGAGACACTGTTCTCTTTCCTAACTCAGTTCAAGTGTAGCCATGTTTATAGGATCTTCATAAGTGATATCTTATGATAAGTTTCTTTTTCTGTGTGACTTATTTCACTTAGAATCATCGTACCTGAATCCACCCATTTTGCTGCTACTGGTCTTATGACATTGATTTCATGGCTGAGGGATATTCCATCGTACGTAAGTACCACAATTTTTTGAACCATTTTTATATTTCCTGGGATACTTAAGGTGTATCCAAGTTGAGGTCCTTGTAAGCAGTGCAGCCCTAAATTTTGGGGTGGCTCTGTCTTATTGATTTTCAGTTTTCCTAAGGTATATTCCCTAGACTGGAAGTGCCCTTGGCTCTGTAGCTCTGTTGTTTACTTGTTTTAGGGAACACAATGCACTCCTCCAGAGAGGCAGTTGGCAATTTACATCCCGCCCATCAGCATAACAAGGCTCCCTGTTCTCCAGGGCCTGTCTTGCCTTTCTGGTTTTTACACATTTTGTGGATGTCCCTTTTGACCGGTGGGAAGTGATACTTCTTTGTAGTGCAGATTTGCATTGCCCGCTTGCTTGCTTGGCCAAAAAGGGCGTATGCGTTTTCTCCTGAATATATTCAGGAGAAAACGCATACGCCCTTTTTGGCCAAGTGCATCATTGTCGAAGTTGTGCCCCTCTTCCAGTGCTTTAAAGGCGATTCCAACGTACCTCTTGAAACCTGTTTCCTGCTATTCTGCCTCGCTTTCAAGTCCGCCTCGCTGCCTTCCCTCAACAGATTTTTGGACGATAGTTGTCCTTTATTACTCGGCCAGTTTGTGAATTGCTGTGACACTGAGCTCCATTTTTCAACTCGTTTTTTGTGAGCTGACCGCAAGTCCAGAATTTTGGCTCAGGACCTATGCTGGTTCCCGGTGGTGGGCTGAGACTTTGGTTAATTCTTCTTCCTGCCGGGAAGTTAGAGTGATATGTGCCCGTTCAAATGCCTAACAGCTACTCTCTCATTGGTTCTCCCTCTTCCCTTTCATCCTCTGCCAAATTGGAAACCTGTGCGAACCAGGAGGTTAAAGGGGCTGTCTCTCCAAGTTGGGAGATTGATAGTAAAGCAGATGGAAAGTCAAACCGGAGCACCAGGAGAGGGACTATTCGTTGAGTTTTAGAAACCTTTCGTATTCACAGTGTGTCCGTTCTCTAGGTTTCCCGTACATGTTATAACTGTAGTAATATTCCCTCCAACCTGGAGAGTTGGGACCCATGGAATAGGTGCCATGCATTATTGCTTTAAAGGGTCTGCATTTGTTCACCCAATCTCACCAATCGTCTCAGTCCCAAGTGTCCAGCCTTATGCCACATCCAGCTGTCGTTGTAGATAGGGTCATTCCAGGTTTCATCAGAGACCCTGAAGGAATTGGAAAGAATTTCCCAGTTTTTTTGTTTTGTTTTTGAAATTCCTTTTTATAGTGGGTTTGAGCTGATTCTCGCTGCCATGTTTATGCCAGTCTAGACACACTTAATTCCCTTATGGAGATATATCAATACATAGGTTTTAAGATTCTTACTAGTCTGATATATTCCTCTGCGGGAAATATGGGGTTTTGAGTCCCTTTCACTGAGGAAGGTGTAGGTCTTCTCTATTCCATAGTTGGTTTTTGGAACGGTACCTGTGCTTATCTCAAACTCTGGTTTTATGCATCACCCCACCTCTCCTTCCCCCTTAAGCAGGCATAAGAGTGTTTTCTAAATGTGAGACACTGTTCTCTTTCCTAACTCAGTTCAAGTGTAGCCATGTTTATAGGATCTTCATAAGTGATATCTTATGATAAGTTTCTTTTTCTGTGTGACTTATTTCACTTAGAATCATCGTACCTGAATCCACCCATTTTGCTGCTACTGGTCTTATGACATTGATTTCATGGCTGAGGGATATTCCATCGCACGTAAGTACCACAATTTTTTGAACCATTTTTATATTTCCTGGGATACTTAAGTTGTATCCAAGTTGAGGTCCTTGTAAGCAGTGCAGCCCTAAATTTTGGGGTGGCTCTGTCTTATTGATTTTCAGTTTTCCCAAGGTATATTCCCTAGACTGGAAGTGCCCTTGGCTCTGTAGCTCTGTTGTTTACTTGTTTTAGGGAACACAATGCACTCCTCCAGAGAGGCAGTTGGCAATTTACATCCCGCCCATCAGCATAACAAGGCTCCCTGTTCTCCAGGGCTTGTCTTGCCTTTCTGGTTTTTACACATTTTGTGGATGTCCCTTTTGACCGGTGGGAAGTGATACTTCTTTGTAGTGCAGATTTGCATTGCCCGCTTGCTTGCTTGGGCAAAAAGGGCGTATGCGTTTTCTCCTGAATATATTCAGGAGAAAACGCATACGCCCTTTTTGGCCAAGTGCATCATTGTCGAAGTTGTGCCCCTCTTCCTGTGCTTTAAAGGCGATTCCAACGTACCTCTTGAAATCTGTTTCCTGCTATTCTGCCTCGCTTTCAAGTCCGCCTCGCTGCCTTCCCTCAACAGATTTTTGGACGATAGTTGTCCTTTATTACTCGGCCAGTTTGTGAATTGCTGTGACACTGAGCTCCATTTTTCAACTCGTTTTTTGTGAGCTGACCGCAAGTCCAGAATTTTGGTTCAGGACCTATGCTGGTTCCCGGTGGTGGGCTGAGACTTTGGTTAATTCTTCTTCCTGCCGGGAAGTTAGAGTGATATGTGCCCGTTCAAATGCCTAACAGCTACTCTCTCATTGGTTCTCCCTCTTCCCTTTCATCCTCTGCCAAATTGGAAACCTGTGCGAACCAGGAGGTTAAAGGGGCTGTCTCTCCAAGTTGGGAGATTGATAGTAAAGCAGATGGAAAGTCAAACCGGAGCACCAGGAGAGGGACTATTCGTTGAGTTTTAGAAACCTTTCGTATTCACAGTGTGTCCGTTCTCTAGGTTTCCCGTACATGTTATAACTGTAGTAATATTCCCTTCAACCTGGAGAGTTGGGACCCATGGAATAGGTGCCATGCATTATTGCTTTAAAGGGTCTGCATTTGTTCACCCAATCTCACCAATCGTCTCAGTCCCAAGTGTCCAGCCTTATGCCACATCCAGCTGTCGTTGTAGATAGGGTCATTCCAGGTTTCATCAGAGACCCTGAAGGAATTGTAAAGAATTTCCCAGTTTTTTTGTTTTGTTTTTGAAATTCCTTTTTATAGTGGGTTTGAGCTGATTCTCGCTGCCATGTTTATGCCAGTCTAGACACACTTAATTCCCTTATGGAGATATATCAATACATAGGTTTTAAGATTCTTACTAGTCTGATATATTCCTCTGTGGGAAATATGGGGTTTTGAGTCCCTTTCACTGAGGAAGGTGTAGGTCTTCTCTATTCCATAGTTGGTTTTTGGAACGGTACCTGTGCTTATCTCAAACTCTGGTTTTATGCATCACCCCACCTCTCCTTCCCATTTAAGCAGGCATAAGAGTGTTTTCTAAATGTGAGACACTGTTCTCTTTCCTAACTCAGTTCAAGTGTAGCCATGTTTATAGGATCTTCATAAGTGATATCTTATGATAAGTTTCTTTTTCTGTGTGACTTATTTCACTTAGAATCATCGTACCTGAATCCACCCATTTTGCTGCTACTGGTCTTATGACATTGATTTCATGGCTGAGGGATATTCCATCGTACGTAAGTACCACAATTTTTTGAACCATTTTTATATTTCCTGGGATACTTAAGGTGTATCCAAATTGAGGTCCTTGTAAGCAGTGCAGCCCTAAATTTTGGGGTGGCTCTGTCTTATTGATTTTCAGTTTTCCCAAGGTATATTCCCTAGACTGGAAGTGCCCTTGGCTCTGTAGCTCTGTTGTTTACTTGTTTTAGGGAACACAATGCACTCCTCCAGAGAGGCAGTTGGCAATTTACATCCCGCCCATCAGCATAACAAGGCTCCCTGTTCTCCAGGGCCTGTCTTGCCTTTCTGGTTTTTACACATTTTGTGGATGTCCCTTTTGACCGGTGGGAAGTGATACTTCTTTGTAGTGCAGATTTGCATTGCCCGCTTGCTTGCTTGGCCAAAAAGGGCGTATGCGTTTTCTCCTGAATATATTCAGGAGAAAACGCATACGCCCTTTTTGGCCAAGTGCATCATTGTCGAAGTTGTGCCCCTCTTCCAGTGCTTTAAAGGCGATTCCAACGTACCTCTTGAAATCTGTTTCCTGCTATTCTGCCTCGCTTTCAAGTCCGCCTCGCTGCCTTCCCTCAACAGATTTTTGGACGATAGTTGTCCTTTATTACTCGGCCAGTTTGTGAATTGCTGTGACACTGAGCTCCATTTTTCAACTCGTTTTTTGTGAGCTGACCGCAAGTCCAGAATTTTGGTTCAGGACCTATGCTGGTTCCCGGTGGTGGGCTGAGACTTTGGTTAATTCTTCTTCCTGCCGGGAAGTTAGGGTGATATGTGCCCGTTCAAATGCCTAACAGCTACTCTCTCATTGGTTCTCCCTCTTCCCTTTCATCCTCTGCCAAATTGGAAACCTGTGCGAACCAGGAGCTTAAAGGGGCTGTCTCTCCAAGTTGGGAGATTGATAGTAAAGCAGATGGAAAGTCAAACCGGAGCACCAGGAGAGGGACTATTCGTTGAGTTTTAGAAACCTTTCGTATTCACAGTGTGTCCGTTCTCTAGGTTTCCCGTACATGTTATAACTGTAGTAATATTCCCTTCAACCTGGAGAGTTGGGACCCATGGAATAGGTGCCATGCATTATTTCTTTAAAGGGTCTGCATTTGTTCACCCAATCTCACCAATCGTCTCAGTCCCAAGTGTCCAGCCTTATGCCACATCCAGCTGTCGTTGTAGATAGGGTCATTCCAGGTTTCATCAGAGACCCTGAAGGAATTGGAAAGAATTTCCCAGTTTTTTTTGTTTTGTTTTTGAAATTCCTTTTTATAGTGGGTTTGAGCTGATTCTCGCTGCCATGTTTATGCCAGTCTAGACACACTTAATTCCCTTATGGAGATATATCAATACATAGGTTTTAAGATTCTTACTAGTCTGATATATTCCTCTGCGGGAAATATGGGGTTTTGAGTCCCTTTCACTGAGGAAGGTGTAGGTCTTCTCTATTCCATAGTTGGTTTTTGGAACGGTACCTGTGCTTATCTCAAACTCTGGTTTTATGCATCACCCCACCTCTCCTTCCCCCTTAAGCAGGCATAAGAGTGTTTTCTAAATGTGAGACACTGTTCTCTTTCCTAACTCAGTTCAAGTGTAGCCATGTTTATAGGATCTTCATAAGTGATATCTTATGATAAGTTTCTTTTTCTGTGTGACTTATTTCACTTAGAATCATCGTACCTGAATCCACCCATTTTGCTGCTACTGGTCTTATGACATTGATTTCATGGCTGAGGGATATTCCATCGTACGTAAGTACCACAATTTTTTGAACCATTTTTATATTTCCTGGGATACTTAAGGTGTATCCAAGTTGAGGTCCTTGTAAGCAGTGCAGCCCTAAATTTTGGGGTGGCTCTGTCTTATTGATTTTCAGTTTTCCCAAGGTATATTCCCTAGACTGGAAGTGCCCTTGGGTCTGTAGCTCTGTTGTTTACTTGTTTTAGGGAACACAATGCACTCCTCCAGAGAGGCAGTTGGCAATTTACATCCCGCCCATCAGCATAACAAGGCTCCCTGTTCTCCAGGGCCTGTCTTGCCTTTCTGGTTTTTACACATTTTGTGGATGTCCCTTTTGACCGGTGGGAAGTGATACTTCTTTGTAGTGCAGATTTGCATTGCCCGCTTGCTTGCTTGGGCAAAAAGGGCGTATGCGTTTTCTCCTGAATATATTCAGGAGAAAACGCATACGCCCTTTTTGGCCAAGTGCATCATTGTCGAAGTTGTGCCCCTCTTCCTGTGCTTTAAAGGCGATTCCAACGTACCTCTTGAAATCTGTTTCCTGCTATTCTGCCTCGCTTTCAAGTCCGCCTCGCTGCCTTCCCTCAACAGATTTTTGGACGATAGTTGTCCTTTATTACTCGGCCAGTTTGTGAATTGCTGTGACACTGAGCTCCATTTTTCAACTCGTTTTTTGTGAGCTGACCGCAAGTCCAGAATTTTGGTTCAGGACCTATGCTGGTTCCCGGTGGTGGGCTGAGACTTTGGTTAATTCTTCTTCCTGCCGGGAAGTTAGAGTCATATGTGCCCGTTCAAATGCCTAACAGCTACTCTCTCATTAGTTCTCCCTCTTCCCTTTCATCCTCTGCCAAATTGGAAACCTGTGCGAACCAGGAGGTTAAAGGGGCTGTCTCTGCAAGTTGGGAGATTGATAGTAAAGCAGATGGAAAGTCAAACCGGAGCACCAGGAGAGGGACTATTCGTTGAGTTTTAGAAACCTTTCGTATTCACAGTGTGTCCGTTCTCTAGGTTTCCCGTACATGTTACAACTGTAGTAATATTCCCTTCAACCTGGAGAGTTGGGACTCATGGAATAGGTGCCATGCATTATTGCTTTCAAGGGTCTGCATTTGTTCACCCAATCTCACCAATCGTCTCAGTCCCAAGTGTCCAGCCTTATGCCACATCCAGCTGTCGTTGTAGATAGGGTCATTCCAGGTTTCATCAGAGACCCTGAAGGAATTGTAAAGAATTTCCCAGTTTTTTTGTTTTGTTTTTGAAATTCCTTTTTAGAGTGGATTTGAGCTGATTCTCGCTGCCATGTTTATGCCAGTCTAGACACACTTAATTCCCTTATGGAGATATATCAATACATAGGTTTTAAGATTCTTACTAGTCTGATATATTCCTCTGCGGGAAATATGAGGTTTTGAGTCCCTTTCACTGAGGAAGGTGTAGGTCTTCCCTATTCCATAGTTGGTTTTTGGAACGGTACCTGTGCTTATCTCAAACTCTGGTTTTATGCATCACCCCACCTCTCCTTCCCCCTTAAGCAGGCATAAGAGTGTTTTCTAAATGTGAGACACTGTTCTCTTTCCTAACTCAGTTCAAGTGTAGCCATGTTTATAGGATCTTCATAAGTGATATCTTATGATAAGTTTCTTTTTCTGTGTGACTTATTTCACTTAGAATCATCGTACCTGAATCCACCCATTTTGCTGCTACTGGTCTTATGACATTGATTTCATGGCTGAGGGATATTCCATCGTACGTAAGTACCACAATTTTTTGAACCATTTTTATATTTCCTGGGATACTTAAGGTGTATCCAAGTTGAGGTTCTTGTAAGCAGTGCAGCCCTAAATTTTGGGGTGGCTCTGTCTTATTGATTTTCAGTTTTCCCAAGGTATATTCCCTAGACTGGAAGTGCCCTTGGCTCTGTAGCTCTGTTGTTTACTTGTTTTAGGGAACACAATGCACTCCTCCAGAGAGGCAGTTGGAAATTTACATCCCGCCCATCAGCATAACAAGGCTCCCTGTTCTCCAGGGCCTGTCTTGCCTTTCTGGTTTTTACACATTTTGTGGATGTCCCTTTTGACCGGTGGGAAGTGATACTTCTTTGTAGTGCAGATTTGCATTGCCCGCTTGCTTGCTTGGCCAAAAAGGGCGTATGCGTTTTCTCCTGAATATATTCAGGAGAAAACGCATACGCCCTTTTTGGCCAAGTGCATCATTGTCGAAGTTGTGCCCCTCTTCCTGTGCTTTAAAGGCGATTCCAACGTACCTCTTGAAATCTGTTTCCTGCTATTCTGCCTCGCTTTCAAGTCCGCCTCGCTGCCTTCCCTCAACAGATTTTTGGACGATAGTTGTCCTTTATTACTCGGCCAGTTTGTGAATTGCTGTGACACTGAGCTCCATTTTTCAACTCGTTTTTTGTGAGCTGACCACAAGTCCAGAATTTTGGTTCAGGACCTATGCTGGTTCCCGGTGGTGGGCTGAGACTTTGGTTAATTCTTCTTCCTGCCGGGAAGTTAGAGTGATATGTGCCCGTTCAAATGCCTAACAGCTACTCTCTCATTGGTTCTCCCTCTTCCCTTTCATCCTCTGCCAAATTGGAAACCTGTGCGAACCAGGAGGCTAAAGGGGCTGTCTCTGCAAGTTGGGAGATTGATAGTAAAGCAGATGGAAAGTCAAACCGGAGCACCAGGAGAGGGACTATTCGTTGAGTTTTAGAAACCTTTCGTATTCACAGTGTGTCCGTTCTCTAGGTTTCCCGTACATGTTATCACTGTAGTAATATTCCCTTCAACCTGGAGAGTTGGGACCCATGGAATAGGTGCCATGCATTATTGCTTTAAAGGGTCTGCATTTGTTCACCCAATCTCACCAATCGTCTCAGTCCCAAGTGTCCAGCCTTATGCCACATCCAGCTGTCGTTGTAGATAGGGTCATTCCAGGTTTCATCAGAGACCCTGAAGGAATTGTAAAGAATTTCCCAGTTTTTTTGTTTTGTTTTTGAAATTCCTTTTTATAGTGGGTTTGAGCTGATTCTCGCTGCCATGTTTATGCCAGTCTAGACACACTTAATTCCCTTATGGAGATATATCAATACATAGGTTTTAAGATTCTTACTAGTCTGATATATTCCTCTGCGGGAAATATGGGGTTTTGAGTCCCTTTCACTGAGGAAGGTGTAGGTCTTCTCTATTCCATAGTTGGTTTTTGGAACGGTACCTGTGCTTATCTCAAACTCTGGTTTTATGCATCACCCCACCTCTCCTTCCCCCTTAAGCAGGCATAAGAGTGTTTTCTAAATGTGAGACACTGTTCTCTTTCCTAACTCAGTTCAAGTGTAGCCATGTTTATAGGATCTTCATAAGTGATATCTTATGATAAGTTTCTTTTTCTGTGTGACTTATTTCACTTAGAATCATCGTACCTGAATCCACCCATTTTGCTGCTACTGGTCTTATGACATTGATTTCATGGCTGAGGGATATTCCATCGTACGTAAGTACCACAATTTTTTGAACCATTTTTATATTTCCTGGGATACTTAAGGTGTATCCATGTTGAGGTCCTTGTAAGCAGTGCAGCCCTAAATTTTGGTGTGGCTCTGTCTTATTGATTTTCAGTTTTCCCAAGGTATATTCCCTAGACTGGAAGTGACCTTGGCTCTGTAGCTCTGTTGTTTACTTGTTTTAGGGAACACAATGCACTCCTCCAGAGAGGCAGTTGGCAATTTACATCCCGCCCATCAGCATAACAAGGCTCCCTGTTCTCCAGTGCCAGTCTTGCCTTTCTGGTTTTTACACATTTTGTGGATGTCCCTTTTGACCGGTGGGAAGTGATACTTCTTTGTAGTGCAGATTTGCATTGCCCGCTTGCTTGCTTGGCCAAAAAGGGCGTATGCGTTTTCTCCTGAATATATTCAGGAGAAAACGCATACGCCCTTTTTGGCCAAGTGCATCATTGTCGAAGTAGTGCCCCTCTTCCTGTGCTTTAAAGGCGATTCCAACGTACCTCTTGAAATCTGTTTCCTGCTATTCTGCCTCGCTTTCAAGTCCGCCTCGTTGCCTTCCCTTAACAGATTTTTGGACGATAGTTGTCCTTTATTACTCGGCCAGTTTGTGAATTGCTGTGACACTGAGCTCCATTTTTCAACTCGTTTTTTGGTGAGCTGACCGCAAGTCCATAATTTTGGTTCAGGACCTATACTGGTTCCCGGTGGGTGGCTGAGACTTTGGATAATTCTTCTTCCTGCCGGGAAATTACAGTAATATGTGCCCGTCTAAATGCCTAACAGCTACTCTCTCATTGGTTCTCCCTCTTCCCTTTCATCCTCTGCCAAATTGGAAACCTGTGCGAACCAGGAGGTTAAAGGGGCTGTCTCTCCAAGTTGGGAGATTGATAGTAAAGCAGATGGAAAGTCAAACCGGAGCACCAGGAGAGGGACTATTCGTTGAGTTTTAGAAACCTTTCGTATTCACAGTGTGTCCGTTCTCTAGGTTTCCCGTACATGTTATAACTGTAGTAATATTCCCTCCAACCTGGAGAGTTGGGACCCATGGAATAGGTGCCATGCATTATTGCTTTAAAGGGTCTGCATTTGTTCACCCAATCTCACCAATCGTCTCAGTCCCAAGTGTCCAGCCTTATGCCACATCCAGCTGTCGTTGTAGATAGGGTCATTCTAGGTTTCATCAGAGACACTGAAGGAATTGGAAAGAATTTCCTAGTTTTTTTGTTTTGTTTTTGAAATTCCTTTTTATAGTGGGTTTGAGCTGATTCTCGCTGCCATGTTTATGCCAGTCTAGACACACTTAATTCCCTTATGGAGATATATCAATACATAGGTTTTAAGATTCTTACTAGTCTGATATATTCCTCTGCGGGAAATATGGGGTTTTGAGTCCCTTTCACTGAGGAAGGTGTAGGTCTTCTCTATTCCATAGTTGGTTTTTGGAACGGTACCTGTGCTTATCTCAAACTCTGGTTTTATGCATCACCCCACCTCTCCTTCCCCCTTAAGCAGGCATAAGAGTGTTTTCTAAATGTGAGACACTGTTCTCTTTCCTAACTCAGTTCAAGTGTAGCCATGTTTATAGGATCTTCATAAGTGATATCTTATGATAAGTTTCTTTTTCTGTGTGACTTATTTCACTTAGAATCATCGTACCTGAATCCACCCATTTTGCTGCTACTGGTCTTATGACATTGATTTCATGGCTGAGGGATATTCCATCGTACGTAAGTACCACAATTTTTTGAACCATTTTTATATTTCCTGGGATACTTAAGGTGTATCCAAGTTGAGGTCCTTGTAAGCAGTGCAGCCCTAAATTTTGGGGTGGCTCTGTCTTATTGATTTTCAGTTTTCCCAAGGTATATTCCCTAGACTGGAAGTGCCCTTGGCTCTGTAGCTCTGTTGTTTACTTGTTTTAGGGAACACAATGCACTCCTCCAGAGAGGCAGTTGGCAATTTACATCCCGCCCATCAGCATAACAAGGCTCCCTGTTCTCCAGGGCCTGTCTTGCCTTTCTGGTTTTTACACATTTTGTGGATGTCCCTTTTGACCGGTGGGAAGTGATACTTCTTTGTAGTGCAGATTTGCATTGCCCGCTTGCTTGCTTGGCCAAAAAGGGCGTATGCGTTTTCTCCTGAATATATTCAGGAGAAAACGCATACGCCCTTTTTGGCCAAGTGCATCATTGTCGAAGTTGTGCCCCTCTTCCTGTGCTTTAAAGGCGATTCCAACGTACCTCTTGAAATCTGTTTCCTGCTATTCTGCCTCGCTTTCAAGTCCGCCTCGCTGCCTTCCCTCAACAGATTTTTGGACGATAGTTGTCCTTTATTACTCGGCCAGTTTGTGAATTGCTGTGACACTGAGCTCCATTTTTCAACTCGTTTTTTGTGAGCTGACCGCAAGTCCAGAATTTTGGTTCAGGACCTATGCTGGTTCCCGGTGGTGGGCTGAGACTTTGGTTAATTCTTCTTCCTGCCGGGAAGTTAGAGTGATATGTGCCCGTTCAAATGCCTAACAGCTACTCTCTCATTGGTTCTCCCTCTTCCCTTTCATCCTCTGCCAAATTGGAAACCTGTGCGAACCAGGAGGTTAAAGGGGCTGTCTCTGCAAGTTGGGAGATTGATAGTAAAGCAGATGGAAAGTCAAACCGGAGCACCAGGAGAGGGACTATTCGTTGAGTTTTAGAAACCTTTCGTATTCACAGTGTGTCCGTTCTCTAGGTTTCCCGTACATGTTATCACTGTAGTAATATTCCCTTCAACCTGGAGAGTTGGGACCCATGGAATAGGTGCCATGCATTATTGCTTTAAAGGGTCTGCATTTGTTCACCCAATCTCACCAATCGTCTCAGTCCCAAGTGTCCAGCCTTATGCCACATCCAGCTGTCGTTGTAGATAGGGTCATTCCAGGTTTCATCAGAGACCCTGAAGGAATTGTAAAGAATTTCCCAGTTTTTTTGTTTTGTTTTTGAAATTCCTTTTTAGAGTGGGTTTGAGCTGATTCTCGCTGCCATGTTTATGCCAGTCAAGACACACTTAATTCCCTTATGGAGATATATCAATACATAGGTTTTAAGATTCTTACTAGTCTGATATATTCCTCTGCGGGAAATATGGGGTTTTGAGCCCCTTTCACTGAGGAAGGTGTAGGTCTTCTCTATCCCATAGTTGGTTTTTGGAACGGTACCTGTGCTTATATCAAACTCTGGTTTTATGCATCACCCCACCTCTCCTTCCCCCTTAAGCAGGCATAAGAGTGTTTTCTACATGTGAGACACTGTTCTCTTTCCTAACTCAGTTCAAGTGTAGCCATATTTATAGGATCTTCATAAGTGATATCTTATGATAAGTTTCTTTTTCTGTGTGACTTATTTCACTTAGAATCATCGTACCTGAATCCACCCATTTTGCTGCTACTGGTCTTATGACATTGATTTCATGGCTGAGGGATATTCCATCGTACGTAAGTACCACAATTTTTTGAACCATTTTTATATTTCCTGGGATACTTAAGGTGTATCCAAGTTGACGTCCTTGTAAGCAGTGCAGCCCTAAATTTTGGGGTGGCTCTGTCTTATTGATTTTCAGTTTTCCCAAGGTATATTCCCTAGACTGGAAGTGCCCTTGGCTCTGTAGCTCTGTTGTTTACTTGTTTTAGGGAACACAATGCACTCCTCCAGAGAGGCAGTTGGCAATTTACATCCCGCCCATCAGCATAACAAGGCTCCCTGTTCTCCAGGGCCTGTCTTGCCTTTCTGGTTTTTACACATTTTGTGGATGTCCCTTTTGACCGGTGGGAAGTGATACTTCTTTGTAGTGCAGATTTGCATTGCCCGCTTGCTTGCTTGGCCAAAAAGGGCGTATGCGTTTTCTCCTGAATATATTCAGGAGAAAACGCATACGCCCTTTTTGGCCAAGTGCATCATTGTCGAAGTTGTGCCCCTCTTCCTGTGCTTTAAAGGCGATTCCAACGTACCTCTTGAAATCTGTTTCCTGCTATTCTGCCTCGCTTTCAAGTCCGCCTCGCTGCCTTCCCTCAACAGATTTTTGGACGATAGTTGTCCTTTATTACTCGGCCAGTTTGTGAATTGCTGTGACACTGAGCTCCATTTTTCAACTCGTTTTTTGTGAGCTGACCGCAAGTCCAGAATTTTGGTTCAGGACCTATGCTGGTTCCCGGTGGTGGGCTGAGACTTTGGTTAATTCTTCTTCCTGCCGGGAAGTTAGAGTGATATGTGCCCGTTCAAATGCCTAACAGCTACTCTCTCATTGGTTCTCCCTCTTCCCTTTCATCCTCTGCCAAATTGGAAACCTGTGCGAACCAGGAGGTTAAAGGGGCTGTCTCTCCAAGTTGGGAGATTGATAGTAAAGCAGATGGAAAGTCAAACCGGAGCACCAGGAGAGGGACTATTTGTTGAGTTTTAGAAACCTTTCGTATTCACAGTGTGTCCGTTCTCTAGGTTTCCCGTACATGTTATAACTGTAGTAATATTCCCTCCAACCTGGAGAGTTGGGACCCATGGAATAGGTGCCATGCATTATTGCTTTAAAGGGTCTGCATTTGTTCACCCAATCTCACCAATCGTCTCAGTCCCAAGTGTCCAGCCTTATGCCACATCCAGCTGTCGTTGTAGATAGGGTCATTCCAGGTTTCATCAGAGACCCTGAAGGAATTGTAAAGAATTTCCCAGTTTTTTTGTTTTGTTTTTGAAATTCCTTTTTAGAGTGGGTTTGAGCTGATTCTCGCTGCCATGTTTATGCCAGTCTAGACACACTTAATTCCCTTATGGAGATATATCAATACATAGGTTTTAAGATTCTTACTAGTCTGATATATTCCTCTGCGGGAAATATGGGGTTTTGAGTCCCTTTCACTGAGGAAGGTGTAGGTCTTCACTATTCCATAGTTGGTTTTTGGAACGGTACCTGTGCTTATATCAAACTCTGGTTTTATGCATCACCCCACCTCTCCTTCCCCCTTAAGCAGGCATAAGAGTGTTTTCTAAATGTGAGACTCTGTTCTCTTTCCTAACTCAGTTCAAGTGTAGCCATGTTTACAGGATCTTCATAAGTGATATCTTATGATAAGTTTCTTTTTCTGTGTGACTTATTTCACTTAGAATCATCGTACCTGAATCCACCCATTTTGCTGCTACTGGTCTTATGACATTGATTTCATGGCTGAGGGATATTCCATCGTACGTAAGTACCACAATTTTTTGAACCATTTTTATATTTCCTGGGATACTTAAGGTGTATCCAAGTTGAGGTCCTTGTAAGCAGTGCAGCCCTAAATTTTGGGGTGGCTCTGTCTTATTGATTTTCAGTTTTCCCAAGGTATATTCCCTAGACTGGAAGTGCCCTTGGCTCTGTAGCTCTGTTGTTTACTTGTTTTAGGGAACACAATGCACTCCTCCAGAGAGGCAGTTGGCAATTTACATCCCGCCCATCAGCGTAACAAGGCTCCCTGTTCTCCAGGGCCTGTCTTGCCTTTCTGGTTTTTACACATTTTGTGGATGTCCCTTTTGACCGGTGGGATGTGATACTTCTTTGTAGTGCAGATTTGCATTGCCCGCTTGCTTGCTTGGCCAAACAGGGCGTATGCGTTTTCTCCTGAATATATTCAGGAGAAAACACATACGCCCTTTTTGGCCAAGTGCATCATTGTCGAAGTTGTGCCCCTCTTCCTGTGCTTTAAAGGCGATTCCAACGTACCTCTTGAAATCTGTTTCCTGCTATTCTGCCTCGCTTTCAAGTCCGCCTCGCTGCCTTCCCTCAACAGATTTTTGGACGAGAGTTGTCCTTTATTACTCGGCCAGTTTGTGAATTGCTGTGACACTGAGCTCCATTTTTCAACTCGCTTTTTGTGAGCTGACCGCAAGTCCAGAATTTTGGTTCAGGACCTATGCTGGTTCCCGGTGGTGGGCTGAGACTTTGGATAATTCTTCTTCCTGCCGGGAAGTTAGAGTGATATGTGCCCGTTCAAATGCCTAACAGCTACTCTCTCATTGGTTCTCCCTCTTCCCTTTCATCCTCTGCCAAATTGGAAACCTGTGCGAACCAGGAGGTTAAAGGGGCTGTCTCTCCAAGTTGGGAGATTGATAGTAAAGCAGATGGAAAGTCAAACCGGAGCACCAGGAGAGGGACTATTCGTTGAGTTTTAGAAACCTTTCGTATTCACAGTGTGTCCGTTCTCTAGGTTTCCCGTACATGTTATAACTGTAGTAATATTCCCTTCAACCTGGAGAGTTGGGACCCATGGAATAGGTGCCATGCATTATTGCTTTAAGGGGTCTGCATTTGTTCACCCAATCTCACCAATCGTCTCAGTCCCAAGTGTCCAGCCTTATGCCACATCCAGCTGTCGTTGTAGATAGGGTCATTCCAGGTTTCATCAGAGACCCTGAAGGAATTGTAAAGAATTTCCCAGTTTTTTTGTTTTGTTTTTGAAATTCCTTTTTATAGTGGGTTTGATCTGATTCTCGCTGCCATGTTTATGCCAGTCTAGACACACTTAATTCCCTTATGGAGATATATCAATACATAGGTTTTAAGATTCTTACTAGTCTGATATATTCCTCTGCGGGAAATATGGGGTTTTGAGTCCCTTTCACTGAGGAAGGTGTAGGTCTTCTCTATTCCATAGTTGGTTTTTGGAACGGTACCTGTGCTTATCTCAAACTCTGGTTTTATGCATCACCCCACCTCTCCTTCCCCCTTAAGCAGGCATAAGAGTGTTTTCTACATGTGAGACACTGTTCTCTTTCCTAACTCAGTTCAAGTGTAGCCATGTTTATAGGATCTTCATAAGTGATATCTTATGATAAGTTTCTTTTTCTGTGTGACTTATTTCACTTACAATCATCGTACCTGAATCCACCCATTTTGCTGCTACTGGTCTTATGACATTGATTTCATGGCTGAGGGATATTCCATCGTACGTAAGTACCACAATTTTTTGAACCATTTTTATATTTCCTGGGATACTTAAGGTGTATCCAAGTTGAGGTCCTTGTAAGCAGTGCAGCCCTAAATTTTGGGGTGGCTCTGTCTTATTGATTTTCAGTTTTCCCAAGGTATATTCCCTAGACTGGAAGTGCCCTTGGCTCTGTAGCTCTGTTGTTTACTTGTTTTAGGGAACACAATGCACTCCTCCAGAGAGGCAGTTGGCAATTTACATCCCGCCCATCAGCATAACAAGGCTCCCTGTTCTCCAGGGCCTGTCTTGCCTTTCTGGTTTTTACACATTTTGTGGATGTCCCTTTTGACCGGTGGGAAGTGATACTTCTTTGTAGTGCAGATTTGCATTGCCCGCTTGCTTTCTTGGCCAAAAAGGGCGTATGCGTTTTCTCCTGAATATATTCAGGAGAAAACGCATACGCCCTTTTTGGCCAAGTGCATCATTGTCGAAGTTGTGCCCCTCTTCCTGTGCTTTAAAGGCGATTCCAACGTACCTCTTGAAATCTGTTTCCTGCTATTCTGCCTCGCTTTCAAGTCCGTCTCGCTGCCTTCCCTCAACAGATTTTTGGACGATAGTTGTCCTTTATTACTCGGCCAGTTTGTGAATTGCTGTGACACTGAGCTCCATTTTTCAACTCGTTTTTTGTGAGCTGACCGCAAGTCCAGAATTTTGGTTCAGGACCTATGCTGGTTCCCGGTGGTGGGCTGAGACTTTGGTTAATTCTTCTTCCTGCCGGGAAGTTAGAGTGATATGTGCCCGTTCAAATGCCTAACAGCTACTCTCTCATTGGTTCTCCCTCTTCCCTTTCATCCTCTGCCAAATTGGAAACCTGTGCGAACCAGGAGGTTAAAGGGGCTGTCTCTCCAAGTTGGGAGATTGATAGTAAAGCAGATGGAAAGTCAAACCGGAGCACCAGGAGAGGGACTATTCGTTGAGTTTTAGAAACCTTTCGTATTCACAGTGTGTCCGTTCTCTAGGTTTCCCGTACATGTTATAACTGTAGTAATATTCCCTTCAACCTGGAGAGTTGGGACCCATGGAATAGGTGCCATGCATTATTGCTTTAAAGGGTCTGCATTTGTTCACCCAATCTCACCAATCGTCTCAGTCCCAAGTGTCCAGCCTTATGCCACATCCAGCTGTCGTTGTAGATAGGGTCATTCCAGGTTTCATCAGAGACCCTGAAGGAATTGTAAAGAATTTCCCAGTTTTTTTGTTTCGTTTTTGAAATTCCTTTTTAGAGTGGGTTTGAGCTGATTCTCGCTGCCATGTTTATGCCAGTCTAGACACACTTAATTCCCTTATGGAGATATATCAATACATAGGTTTTAAGATTCTTACTAGTCTGATATATTCCTCTGCGGGAAATATGGGGTTTTGAGTCCCTTTCACTGAGGAAGGTGTAGGTCTTCTCTATTCCATAGTTGGTTTTTGGAACGGTACCTGTGCTTATATCAAACTCTGGTTTTATGCATCACCCCACCTCTCCTTCCCCCTTAAGCAGGCATAAGAGTGTTTTCTAAATGTGAGACTCTGTTCTCTTTCCTAACTCAGTTCAAGTGTAGCCATGTTTACAGGATCTTCATAAGTGATATCTTATGATAAGTTTCTTTTTCTGTGTGGCTTATTTCACTTAGAATCATCGTACCTGAATCCACCCATTTTGCTGCTACTGGTCTTATGACATTGATTTCATGGCTGAGGGATATTTCATCGTACGTAAGTACCACAATTTTTTGAACCATTTTTATATTTCCTGGGATACTTAAGGTGTATCCAAGTTGAGGTCCTTGTAAGCAGTGCAGCCCTAAATTTTGGGGTGGCTCTGTCTTATTGATTTTCAGTTTTCCCAAGGTATATTCCCTAGACTGGAAGTGCCCTTGGCTCTGTAGCTCTGTTGTTTACTTGTTTTAGGGAACACAATGCACTCCTCCAGAGAGGCAGTTGGCAATTTACATCCCGCCCATCAGCGTAACAAGGCTCCCTGTTCTCCAGGGCCTGTCTTGCCTTTCTGGTTTTTACACATTTTGTGGATGTCCCTTTTGACCGGTGGGAAGTGATACTTCTTTGTAGTGCAGATTTGCATTGCCCGCTTGCTTGCTTGGCCACAAAGGGCGTATGCGTTTTCTCCTGAATATATTCAGGAGAAAACGCATACGCCCTTTTTGGCCAAGTGCATCATTGTCGAAGTTGTGCCCCACTTCCTGTGCTTTAAAGGCGATTCCAACGTACCTCTTGAAATCTGTTTCCTGCTATTCTGCCTCGCTTTCAAGTCCGCCTCGCTGCCTTCCCTCAACAGATTTTTGGACGATAGTTGTCCTTTATTACTCGGCCAGTTTGTGAATTGCTGTGACACTGAGCTCCATTTTTCAACTCGCTTTTTGTGAGCTGACCGCAAGTCCAGAATTTTGGTTCAGGACCTATGCTGGTTCCCGGTGGTGGGCTGAGACTTTGGATAATTCTTCTTCCTGCCGGGAAGTTAGAGTGATATGTGCCCGTTCAAATGCCTCACAGCTACTCTCTCATTGGTTCTCCCTCTTCCCTTTCATCCTCTGCCAAATTGGAAACCTGTGCGAACCAGGAGGTTAAAGGGGCTGTCTCTCCAAGTTGGGAGATTGATAGTAAAGCAGATGGAAAGTCAAACCGGAGCACCAGGAGAGGGACTATTCGTTGAGTTTTAGAAACCTTTCGTATTCACAGTGTGTCCGTTCTCTAGGTTTCCCGTACATGTTATAACTGTAGTAATATTCCCTTCAACCTGGAGAGTTGGGACCCATGGAATAGGTGCCATGCATTATTGCTTTAAAGGGTCTGCATTTGTTCACCCAATCTCACCAATCGTCTCAGTCCCAAGTGTCCAGCCTTATGCCACATCCAGCTGTCGTTGTAGATAGGGTCATTCCAGGTTTCATCAGAGACCCTGAAGAATTGTAAAGAATTTCCCAGTTTTTTTGTTTTGTTTTTGAAATTCCTTTTTATAGTGGGTTTGAGCTGATTCTCGCTGCCATGTTTATGCCAGTCTAGACACACTTAATTCCCTTATGGAGATATATCAATACATAGGTTTTAAGATTCTTACTAGTCTGATATATTCCTCTGCGGGAAATATGGGGTTTTGAGTCCCTTTCACTGAGGAAGGTGTAGGTCTTCTCTATTCCATAGTTGGTTTTTGGAACGGTACCTGTGCTTATATCAAACTCTGGTTTTATGCATCACCCCACCTCTCCTTCCCCCTTAAGCAGGCATAAGAGTGTTTTCTACATGTGAGACACTGTTCTCTTTCCTAACTCAGTTCAAGTGTAGCCATGTTTATAGGATCTTCATAAGTGATATCTTATGATAAGTTTCTTTTTCTGTGTGACTTATTTCACTTAGAATCATCGTACCTGAATCCACCCATTTTGCTGCTACTGGTCTTATGACATTGATTTCATGGCTGAGGGATATTCCATCGTACGTAAGTACCACAATTTTTTGAACCATTTTTATATTTCCTGGGATACTTAAGGTGTATCCAAGTTGAGGTCCTTGTAAGCAGTGCAGCCCTAAATTTTGGGGTGGCTCTGTCTTATTGATTTTCAGTTTTCCCAAGGTATATTCCCTAGACTGGAAGTGCCCTTGGCTCTGTAGCTCTGTTGTTTACTTGTTTTAGGGAACACAATGCACTCCTCCAGAGAGGCAGTTGGCAATTTACATCCCGCCCATCAGCATAACAAGGCTCCCTGTTCTCCAGGGCCTGTCTTGCCTTTCTGGTTTTTACACATTTTGTGGATGTCCCTTTTGACCGGTGGGAAGTGATACTTCTTTGTAGTGCACATTTGCATTGCCCGCTTGCTTGCTTGGCCAAAAAGGGCGTATGCGTTTTCTCCTGAATATATTCAGGAGAAAACGCATACGCCCTTTTTGGCCAAGTGCATCATTGTCGAAGTTGTGCCCCTCTTCCTGTGCTTTAAAGGCGATTCCAACGTACCTCTTGAAATCTGTTTCCTGCTATTCTGCCTCGCTTTCAAGTCCGCCTCGCTGCCTTCCCTCAACAGATTTTTGGACGATAGTTGTCCTTTATTACTCGGCCAGTTTGTGAATTGCTGTGACACTGAGCTCCATTTTTCAACTCGTTTTTTGTGAGCTGACCGCAAGTCCAGAATTTTGGTTCAGGACCTATGCTGGTTCCCGGTGGTGGGCTGAGACTTTGGTTAATTCTTCTTCCTGCCGGGAAGTTAGAGTGATATGTGCCCGTTCAAATGCCTCACAGCTACTCTCTCATTGGTTCTCCCTCTTCCCTTTCATCCTCTGCCAAATTGGAAACCTGTGCGAACCAGGAGGTTAAAGGGGCTGTCTCTCCAAGTTGGGAGATTGATAGTAAAGCAGATGGAAAGTCAAACCGGAGCACCAGGAGAGGGACTATTCGTTGAGTTTTAGAAACCTTTCGTATTCACAGTGTGTCCGTTCTCTAGGTTTCCCGTACATGTTATAACTGTAGTAATATTCCCTTCAACCTGGAGAGTTGGGACCCATGGAATAGGTGCCATGCATTATTGCTTTAAAGGGTCTGCATTTGTTCACCCAATCTCACCAATCGTCTCAGTCCCAAGTGTCCAGCCTTATGCCACATCCAGCTGTCGTTGTAGATAGGGTCATTCCAGGTTTCATCAGAGACCCTGAAGGAATTGTAAAGAATTTCCCAGTTTTTTTGTTTTGTTTTTGAAATTCCTTTTTAGAGTGGGTTTGAGCTGATTCTCGCTGCCATGTTTATGCCAGTCTAGACACACTTAATTCCCTTATGGAGATATATCAATACATAGGTTTTAAGATTCTTACTAGTCTGATATATTCCTCTGCGGGAAATATGGGGTTTTGAGTCCCTTTCACTGAGGAAGGTGTAGGTCTTCTCTATTCCATAGTTGGTTTTTGGAACGGTACCTGTGCTTATATCAAACTCTGGTTTTATGCATCACCCCACCTCTCCTTCCCCCTTAAGCAGGCATAAGAGTGTTTTCTAAATGTGAGACTCTGTTCTCTTTCCTAACTCAGTTCAAGTGTAGCCATGTTTACAGGATCTTCATAAGTGATATCTTATGATAAGTTTCTTTTTCTGTGTGGCTTATTTCACTTAGAATCATCGTACCTGAATCCACCCATTTTGCTGCTACTGGTCTTATGACATTGATTTCATGGCTGAGGGATATTCCATCGTACGTAAGTACCACAATTTTTTGAACCATTTTTATATTTCCTGGGATACTTAAGGTGTATCCAAGTTGAGGTCCTTGTAAGCAGTGCAGCCCTAAATTTTGGGGTGGCTCTGTCTTATTGATTTTCAGTTTTCCCAAGGTATATTCCCTAGACTGGAAGTGCCCTTGGCTCTGTAGCTCTGTTGTTTACTTGTTTTAGGGAACACAATGCACTCCTCCAGAGAGGCAGTTGGCAATTTACATCCCGCCCATCAGCGTAACAAGGCTCCCTGTTCTCCAGGGCCTGTCTTGCCTTTCTGGTTTTTACACATTTTGTGGATGTCCCTTTTGACCGGTGGGAAGTGATACTTCTTTGTAGTGCAGATTTGCATTGCCCGCTTGCTTGCTTGGCCACAAAGGGCGTATGCGTTTTCTCCTGAATATATTCAGGAGAAAACGCATACGCCCTTTTTGGCCAAGTGCATCATTGTCGAAGTTGTGCCCCACTTCCTGTGCTTTAAAGGCGATTCCAACGTACCTCTTGAAATCTGTTTCCTGCTATTCTGCCTCGCTTTCAAGTCTGCCTCGCTGCCTTCCCTCAACAGATTTTTGGACGATAGTTGTCCTTTATTACTCGGCCAGTTTGTGAATTGCTGTGACACTGAGCTCCATTTTTCAACTCGCTTTTTGTGAGCTGACCGCAAGTCCAGAATTTTGGTTCAGGACCTATGCTGGTTCCCGGTGGTGGGCTGAGACTTTGGATAATTCTTCTTCCTGCCGGGAAGTTAGAGTGATATGTGCCCGTTCAGATGCCTCACAGCTACTCTCTCATTGGTTCTCCCTCTTCCCTTTCATCCTCTGCCAAATTGGAAACCTGTGCGAACCAGGAGGTTAAAGGGGCTGTCTCTCCAAGTTGGGAGATTGATAGTAAAGCAGATGGAAAGTCAAACCGGAGCACCAGGAGAGGGACTATTCGTTGAGTTTTAGAAACCTTTCGTATTCACAGTGTGTCCGTTCTCTAGGTTTCCCGTACATGTTATAACTGTAGTAATATTCCCTTCAACCTGGAGAGTTGGGACCCATGGAATAGGTGCCATGCATTATTGCTTTAAAGGGTCTGCATTTGTTCACCCAATCTCACCAATTGTCTCAGTCCCAAGTGTCCAGCCTTATGCCACATCCAGCTGTCGTTGTAGATAGGGTCATTCCAGGTTTCATCAGAGACCCTGAAGGAATTGTAAAGAATTTCCCAGTTTTTTTGTTTTGTTTTTGAAATTCCTTTTTATAGTGGGTTTGAGCTGATTCTCGCTGCCATGTTTATGCCAGTCTAGACACACTTAATTCCCTTATGGAGATATATCAATACATAGGTTTTAAGATTCTTACTAGTCTGATATATTCCTCTGCGGGAAATATGGGGTTTTGAGTCCCTTTCACTGAGGAAGGTGTAGGTCTTCTCTATTCCATAGTTGGTTTTTGGAACGGTACCTGTGCTTATATCAAACTCTGGTTTTATGCATCACCCCACCTCTCCTTCCCCCTTAAGCAGGCATAAGAGTGTTTTCTAAATGTGAGACACTGTTCTCTTTCCTAACTCAGTTCAAGTGTAGCCATGTTTATAGGATCTTCATAAGTGATATCTTATGATAAGTTTCTTTTTCTGTGTGACTTATTTCACTTAGAATCATCGTACCTGAATCCACCCATTTTGCTGCTACTGGTCTTATGACATTGATTTCATGGCTGAGGGATATTCCATCGTACGTAAGTACCACAATTTTTTGAACCATTTTTATATTTCCTGGGATACTTAAGGTGTATCCAAGTTGAGGTCCTTGTAAGCAGTGCAGCCCTAAATTTTGGGGTGGCTCTGTCTTATTGATTTTCAGTTTTCCCAAGGTATATTCCCTAGACTGGAAGTGCCCTTGGCTCTGTAGCTCTGTTGTTTACTTGTTTTAGGGAACACAATGCACTCCTCCAGAGAGGCAGTTGGCAATTTACATCCCGCCCATCAGCATAACAAGGCTCCCTGTTCTCCAGGGCCTGTCTTGCCTTTCTGGTTTTTACACATTTTGTGGATGTCCCTTTTGACCGGTGGGAAGTGATACTTCTTTGTAGTGCACATTTGCATTGCCCGCTTGCTTGCTTGGCCAAAAAGGGCGTATGCGTTTTCTCCTGAATATATTCAGGAGAAAACGCATACGCCCTTTTTGGCCAAGTGCATCATTGTCGAAGTTGTGCCCCTCTTCCTGTGCTTTAAAGGCGATTCCAACGTACCTCTTGAAATCTGTTTCCTGCTATTCTGCCTCGCTTTCAAGTCTGCCTCGCTGCCTTCCCTCAACAGATTTTTGGACGATAGTTGTCCTTTATTACTCGGCCAGTTTGTGAATTGCTGTGACACTGAGCTCCATTTTTCAACTCGTTTTTTGTGAGCTGACCGCAAGTCCAGAATTTTGGTTCAGGACCTATGCTGGTTCCCGGTGGTGGGCTGAGACTTTGGTTAATTCTTCTTCCTGCTGGGAAGTTAGAGTGATATGTGCCCTTTCAAATGCCTAACAGCTACTCTCTCATTGGTTCTCCCTCTTCCCTTTCATCCTCTGCCAAATTGGAAACCTGTGCGAACCAGGAGGTTAAAGGGGCTGTCTCTCCAAGTTGGGAGATTGATAGTAAAGCAGATGGAAAGTCAAACCGGAGCACCAGGAGAGGGACTATTCGGTGAGTTTTAGAAACCTTTCGTATTCACAGTGTGTCCGTTCTCTAGGTTTCCCGTACATGTTATAACTGTAGTAATATTCCCTTCAACCTGGAGAGTTGGGACCCATGGAATAGGTGCCATGCATTATTGCTTTAAAGGGTCTGCATTTGTTCACCCAATCTCACCAATCGTCTCAGTCCCAAGTCTCCAGCCTTATGCCACATCCAGCTGTCGTTGTAGATAGGGTCATTCCAGGTTTCATCAGAGACCCTGAAGGAATTGTAAAGAATTTCCCAGTTTTTTTGTTTTGTTTTTGAAATTCCTTTATATAGTGGGCTTGTGCTGATTCTCGCTGCCATGTTTATGCCAGTCTAGACACACTTAATTCCCTTATGGAGATATATCAATACATAGGTTTTAAGATTCTTACTAGTCTGATATATTCCTCTGCGGGAAATATGGGGTTTTGAGTCCCTTTCACTGAGGAAGGTGTAGGTCTTCTCTATTCCATAGTTGGTTTTTGGAACGGTACCTGTGCTTATCTCAAACTCTGGTTTTATGCATCACCCCACCTCTCCTTCCCCCTTAAGCAGGCATAAGAGTGTTTTCTAAATGTGAGACACTGTTCTCTTTCCTAACTCAGTTCAAGTGTAGCCATGTTTATAGGATCTTCATAAGTGATATCTTATGATAAGTTTCTTTTTCTGTGTGACTTATTTCACTTAGAATCATTGTACCTGAATCCACCCATTTTGCTGCTACTGGTCTTATGACATTGATTTCATGGCTGAGGGATATTCCATCGTACGTAAGTACCACAATTTTTTGAACCATTTTTATATTTCCTGGGATACTTAAGGTGTATCCAAGTTGAGGTCCTTGTAAGCAGTGCAGCCCTAAATTTTGGGGTGGCTCTGTCTTATTGATTTTCAGTTTTCCCAAGGTATATTCCCTAGACTGGAAGTGCCCTTGGCTCTGTAGCTCTGTTGTTTACTTGTTTTAGGGAACACAATGCACTCCTCCAGAGAGGCAGTTGGCAATTTACATCCCGCCCATCAGCGTAACAAGGCTCCCTGTTCTCCAGGGCCTGTCTTGCCTTTCTGGTTTTTACACATTTTGTGGATGTCCCTTTTGACTGGTGGGAAGTGATACTTCTTTGTAGTGCAGATTTGCATTGCCCGCTTGCTTGCTTGGCCACAAAGGGCGTATGCGTTTTCTCCTGAATATATTCAGGAGAAAACGCATACGCCCTTTTTGGCCAAGTGCATCATTGTCGAAGTTGTGCCCCTCTTCCTGTGCTTTAAAGGCGATTCCAACGTACCTCTTGAAATCTGTTTCCTGCTATTCTGCCTCGCTTTCAAGTCCGCCTCGCTGCGTTCCCTCAACAGATTTTTGGACGATAGTTGTCCTTTATTACTCGGCCAGTTTGTGAATTGCTGTGACACTGAGCTCCATTTTTCAACTCGATTTTTGTGAGCTGACCGCAAGTCCAGAATTTTGGTTCAGGACCTATGCTGGTTCCCGGTGGTGGGCTGAGACTTTGGATAATTCTTCTTCCTGCCGGGAAGTTAGAGTGATATGTGCCCGTTCAAATGCCTCACAGCTACTCTCTCATTGGTTCTCCCTCTTCCCTTTCATCCTCTGCCAAATTGGAAACCTGTGCGAACCAGGAGGTTAAAGGGGCTGTCTCTCCAAGTTGGGAGATTGATAGTAAAGCAGATGGAAAGTCAAACCGGAGCACCAGGAGAGGGACTATTCGTTGAGTTTTAGAAACCTTTCGTATTCACAGTGTGTCCGTTCTCTAGGTTTCCCGTACATGTTATAACTGTAGTAATATTCCCTTCAACCTGGAGAGTTGGGACCCATGGAATAGGTGCCATGCATTATTGCTTTAAAGGGTCTGCATTTGTTCACCCAATCTCACCAATCGTCTCAGTCCCAAGTGTCCAGCCTTATGCCACATCCAGCTGTCGTTGTAGATAGGGTCATTCCAGGTTTCATCAGAGACCCTGAAGGAATTGCAAAGAATTTCCCAGTTTTTTTGTTTTGTTTTTGAAATTCCTTTTTATAGTGGGTTTGAGCTGATTCTCGCTGCCATGTTTTTGCCAGTCTAGACACACTTAATTCCCTTATGGAGATATATCAATACATAGGTTTTAAGATTCTTACTAGTCTGATATATTCCTCTGCGGGAAATATGGGGTTTTGAGTCCCTTTCACTGAGGAAGGTGTAGGTCTTCTCTATTCCATAGTTGGTTTTTGGAACGGTACCTGTGCTTATATCAAACTCTGGTTTTATGCATCACCCCACCTCTCCTTCCCCCTTAAGCAGGCATAAGAGTGTTTTCTACATGTGAGACACTGTTCTCTTTCCTAACTCAGTTCAAGTGTAGCCATGTTTATAGGATCTTCATAAGTGATATCTTATGATAAGTTTCTTTTTCTGTGTGACTTATTTCACTTAGAATCATCGTACCTGAATCCACCCATTTTGCTGCTACTGGTCTTATGACATTGATTTCATGGCTGAGGGATATTCCATCGTACGTAAGTACCACAATTTTTTGAACCATTTTTATATTTCCTGGGATACTTAAGGTGTATCCAAGTTGAGGTCCTTGTAAGCAGTGCAGCCCTAAATTTTGGGGTGGCTCTGTCTTATTGATTTTCAGTTTTCCCAAGGTATATTCCCTAGACTGGAAGTGCCCTTGGCTCTGTAGCTCTGTTGTTTACTTGTTTTAGGGAACACAATGCACTCCTCCAGAGAGGCAGTTGGCAATTTACATCCCACCCATCAGCATAACAAGGCTCCCTGTTCTCCAGGGCCTGTCTTGCCTTTCTGGTTTTTACACATTTTGTGGATGTCCCTTTTGACCGGTGGGAAGTGATACTTCTTTGTAGTGCAGATTTGCATTGCCCGCTTGCTTTCTTGGCCAAAAAGGGCGTATGCGTTTTCTCCTGAATATATTCAGGAGAAAACGCATACTCCCTTTTTGGCCAAGTGCATCATTGTCGAAGTTGTGCCCCTCTTCCTGTGCTTTAAAGGCGATTCCAACGTACCTCTTGAAATCTGTTTCCTGCTATTCTGCCTCGCTTTCAAGTCCGCCTCGCTGCCTTCCCTCAACAGATTTTTGGACGATAGTTGTCCTTTATTACTCGGCCAGTTTGTGAATTGCTGTGACACTGAGCTCCATTTTTCAACTCGTTTTTTGTGAGCTGACCGCAAGTCCAGAATTTTGGTTCAGGACCTATGCTGGTTCCCGGTGGTGGGCTGAGACTTTGGTTAATTCTTCTTCCTGCCGGGAAGTTAGAGTGATATGTGCCCGTTCAAATGCCTAACAGCTAATCTCTCATTGGTTCTCCCTCTTCCCTTTCATCCTCTGCCAAATTGGAAACCTGTGCGAACCAGGAGGTTAAAGGGGCTGTCTCTCCAAGTTGGGAGATTGATAGTAAAGCAGATGGAAAGTCAAACCGGAGCACCAGGAGAGGGACTATTCGTTGAGTTTTAGAAACCTTTCGTATTCACAGTTTGTCCGTTCTCTAGGTTTCCCGTACATGTTATAACTGTAGTAATATTCCCTTCAACCTGGAGAGTTGGGACCCATGGAATAGGTGCCATGCATTATTGCTCTAAAGGGTCTGCATTTGTTCACCCAATCTCACCAATCGTCTCAGTCCCAAGTGTCCAGCCTTATGCCACATCCAGCTGTCTTTGTAGATAGGGTCATTCCAGGTTTCATCAGAGACCCTGAAGGAATTGTAAAGAATTTCCCAGTTTTTTTGTTTTGTTTTTGAAATTCCTTTTTAGAGTGGGTTTGAGCTGATTCTCGCTGCCATGTTTATGCCAGTCTAGACACACTTAATTCCCTTATGGAGATATATTAATACATAGGTTTTAAGATTCTTACTAGTCTGATATATTCCTCTGCGGGAAATATGGGGTTTTGAGTCCCTTTCACTGAGGAAGGTGTAGGTCTTCTCTATTCCATAGTTGGTTTTTGGAACGGTACCTGTGCTTATATCAAACTCTGGTTTTATGCATCACCCCACCTCTCCTTCCCCCTTAAGCAGGCATAAGAGTGTTTTCTACATGTGAGACACTGTTCTCTTTCCTAACTCAGTTCAAGTGTAGCCATGTTTATAGGATCTTCATAAGTGATATCTTATGATAAGTTTCTTTTTCTGTGTGACTTATTTCACTTAGAATCATCGTACCTGAATCCACCCATTTTGCTGCTACTGGTCTTATGACATTGATTTCATGGCTGAGGGATATTCCATCGTACGTAAGTACCACAATTTTTTGAACCATTTTTATATTTCCTGGGATACTTAAGGTGTATCCAAGTTGAGGTCCTTGTAAGCAGTGCAGCCCTAAATTTTGGGGTGGCTCTGTCTTATTGATTTTCAGTTTTCCCAAGGTATATTCCCTAGACTGGAAGTGCCCTTGGCTCTGTAGCTCTGTTGTTTACTTGTTTTAGGGAACACAATGCACTCCTCCAGAGAGGCAGTTGGCAATTTACATCCCGCCCATCAGCATAACAAGGCTCCCTGTTCTCCACGGCCTGTCTTGCCTTTCTGGTTTTTACACATTTTGTGGATGTCCCTTTTGACCGGTGGGAAGTGATACTTCTTTGTAGTGCAGATTTGCATTGCCCGCTTGCTTGCTTGGCCAAAAAGGGCGTATGCGTTTTCTCCTGAATATATTCAGGAGAAAACGCATACGCCCTTTTTGGCCAAGTGCATCATTGTCGAAGTTGTGCCCCTCTTCCTGTGCTTTAAAGGCGATTCCAACGTACCTCTTGAAATCTGTTTCCTGCTATTCTGCCTCGCTTTCAAGTCTGCCTCGCTGCCTTCCCTCAACAGATTTTTGGACGATAGTTGTCCTTTATTACTCGGCCAGTTTGTGAATTGCTGTGACACTGAGCTCCATTTTTCAACTCGTTTTTTGTGAGCTGACCGCAAGTCCAGAATTTTGGTTCAGGACCTATGCTGGTTCCCGGTGGTGGGCTGAGACTTTGGTTAATTCTTCTTCCTGCTGGGAAGTTAGAGTGATATGTGCCCTTTCAAATGCCTAACAGCTACTCTCTCATTGGTTCTCCCTCTTCCCTTTCATCCTCTGCCAAATTGGAAACCTGTGCGAACCAGGAGGTTAAAGGGGCTGTCTCTCCAAGTTGGGAGATTGATAGTAAAGCAGATGGAAAGTCAAACCGGAGCACCAGGAGAGGGACTATTCGTTGAGTTTTAGAAACCTTTCGTATTCACAGTTTGTCCGTTCTCTTGGTTTCCCGTACATGTTATAACTGTAGTAATATTCCCTTCAACCTGGAGAGTTGGGACCCATGGAATAGGTGCCATGCATTATTGCTCTAAAGGGTCTGCATTTGTTCACCCAATCTCACCAATCGTCTCAGTCCCAAGTGTCCAGCCTTATGCCACATCCAGCTGTCGTTGTAGATAGGGTCATTCCAGGTTTCATCAGAGACCCTGAAGGAATTGTAAAGAATTTCCCAGTTTTTTTGTTTTGTTTTTGAAATTCCTTTTTATAGTGGGTTTGAGCTGATTCTCGCTGCCATGTTTATGCCAGTCTAGACACACTTAATTCCCTTATGGAGATATATCAATACATAGGTTTTAAGATTCTTACTAGTCTGATATATTCCTCTGCGGGAAATATGGGGTTTTGAGTCCCTTTCACTGAGGAAGGTGTAGGTCTTCTCTATTCCATAGTTGGTTTTTGGAACGGTACCTGTGCTTATATCAAACTCTGGTTTTATGCATCACCCCACCTCTCCTTCCCCCTTAAGCAGGCATAAGAGTGTTTTCTACATGTGAGACACTGTTCTCTTTCCTAACTCAGTTCAAGTGTAGCCATGTTTATAGGATCTTCATAAGTGATATCTTATGATAAGTTTCTTTTTCTGTGTGACTTATTTCACTTAGAATCATCGTACCTGAATCCACCCATTTTGCTGCTACTGGTCTTATGACATTGATTTCATGGCTGAGGGATATTCCATCGTACGTAAGTACCACAATTTTTTGAACCATTTTTATATTTCCTGGGATACTTAAGGTGTATCCAAGTTGAGGTCCTTGTAAGCAGTGCAGCCCTAAATTTTGGGGTGGCTCTGTCTTATTGATTTTCAGTTTTCCCAAGGTATATTCCCTAGACTGGAAGTGCCCTTGGCTCTGTAGCTCTGTTGTTTACTTGTTTTAGGGAACACAATGCACTCCTCCAGAGAGGCAGTTGGCAATTTACATCCCGCCCATCAGCATAACAAGGCTCCCTGTTCTCCAGGGCCTGTCTTGCCTTTCTGGTTTTTACACATTTTGTGGATGTCCCTTTTGACCGGTGGGAAGTGATACTTCTTTGTAGTGCAGATTTGCATTGCCCGCTTGCTTGCTTGGCCAAAAAGGGCGTATGCGTTTTCTCCTGAATATATTCAGGAGAAAACGCATACGCCCTTTTTGGCCAAGTGCATCATTGTCGAAGTTGTGCCCCTCTTCCTGTGCTTTAAAGGCGATTCCAACGTACCTCTTGAAATCTGTTTCCTGCTATTCTGCCTCGCTTTCAAGTCTGCCTCGCTGCCTTCCCTCAACAGATTTTTGGACGATAGTTGTCCTTTATTACTCGGCCAGTTTGTGAATTGCTGTGACACTGAGCTCCATTTTTCAACTCGTTTTTTGTGAGCTGACCGCAAGTCCAGAATTTTGGTTCAGGACCTATGCTGGTTCCCGGTGGTGGGCTGAGACTTTGGTTAATTCTTCTTCCTGCCGGGAAGTTAGAGTGATATGTGCCCGTTCAAATGCCTAACAGCTACTCTCTCATTGGTTCTCCCTCTTCCCTTTCATCCTCTGCCAAATTGGAAACCTGTGCGAACCAGGAGGTTAAAGGGGCTGTCTCTCCAAGTTGGGAGATTGATAGTAAAGCAGATGGAAAGTCAAACCGGAGCACCAGGAGAGGGACTATTCGTTGAGTTTTAGAAACCTTTCGTATTCACAGTGTGTCCGTTCTCTAGGTTTCCCGTACATGTTATAACTGTAGTAATATTCCCTTCAACCTGGAGAGTTGGGACCCATGGAATAGGTGCCATGCATTATTGCTTTAAAGGGTCTGCATTTGTTCACCCAATCTCACCAATCGTCTCAGTCCCAAGTGTCCAGCCTTATGCCACATCCAGCTGTCGTTGTAGATAGGGTCATTCCAGGTTTCATCAGAGACCCGAAGGAATTGTAAAGAATTTCCCAGTTTTTTTGTTTTGTTTTTGAAATTCCTTTTTATAGTGGGTTTGAGCTGATTCTCGCTGCCATGTTTATGCCAGTCTAGACACACTTAATTCCCTTATGGAGATATATCAATACATAGGTTTTAAGATTCTTACTAGTCTGATATATTCCTCTGCGGGAAATATGGGGTTTTGAGTCCCTTTCACTGAGGAAGGTGTAGGTCTTCTCTATTCCATAGTTGGTTTTTGGAACGGTACCTGTGCTTATATCAAACTCTGGTTTTATGCATCACCCCACCTCTCCTTCCCCCTTAAGCAGGCATAAGAGTGTTTTCTACATGTGAGACACTGTTCTCTTTCCTAACTCAGTTCAAGTGTAGCCATGTTTATAGGATCTTCATAAGTGATATCTTATGATAAGTTTCTTTTTCTGTGTGACTTATTTCACTTAGAATCATCGTACCTGAATCCACCCATTTTGCTGCTACTGGTCTTATGACATTGATTTCATGGCTGAGGGATATTCCATCGTACGTAAGTACCACAATTTTTTGAACCATTTTTATATTTCCTGGGATACTTAAGGTGTATCCAAGTTGAGGTCCTTGTAAGCAGTGCAGCCCTAAATTTTGGGGTGGCTCTGTCTTATTGATTTTCAGTTTTCCCAAGGTATATTCCCTAGACTGGAAGTGCCCTTGGCTCTGTAGCTCTGTTGTTTACTTGTTTTAGGGAACACAATGCACTCCTCCAGAGAGGCAGTTGGCAATTTACATCCCACCCATCAGCATAACAAGGCTCCCTGTTCTCCAGGGCCTGTCTTGCCTTTCTGGTTTTTACACATTTTGTGGATGTCCCTTTTGACCGGTGGGAAGTGATACTTCTTTGTAGTGCAGATTTGCATTGCCCGCTTGCTTGCTTGGCCAAAAAGGGCGTATGTGTTTTCTCCTGAATATATTCAGGAGAAAACGCATACGCCCTTTTTGGCCAAGTGCATCATTGTCGAAGTTGTGCCCCTCTTCCTGTGCTTTAAAGGCGATTCCAACGTACCTCTTGAAATCTGTTTCCTGCTATTCTGCCTCGCTTTCAAGTCCGCCTCGCTGCCTTCCCTCAACAGATTTTTGGACGATAGTTGTCCTTTATTACTCGGCCAGTTTGTGAATTGCTGTGACACTGAGCTCCATTTTTCAACTCGTTTTTTGTGAGCTGACCGCAAGTCCAGAATTTTGGTTCAGGACCTATGCTGGTTCCCGGTGGTGGGCTGAGACTTTGGTTAATTCTTCTTCCTGCCGGGAAGTTAGAGTGATATGTGCCCGTTCAAATGCCTAACAGCTACTCTCTCATTGGTTCTCCCTCTTCCCTTTCATCCTCTGCCAAATTGGAAACCTGTGCGAACCAGGAGGTTAAAGGGGCTGTCTCTCCAAGTTGGGAGATTGATAGTAAAGCAGATGGAAAGTCAAACCGGAGCACCAGGAGAGGGACTATTCGTTGAGTTTTAGAAACCTTTCGTATTCACAGTGTGTCCGTTCTCTAGGTTTCCCGTACATGTTATAACTGTAGTAATATTCCCTTCAACCTGGAGAGTTGGGACCCATGGAATAGGTGCCATGCATTATTGCTTTAAAGGGTCTGCATTTGTTCACCCAATCTCACCAATCGTCTCAGTCCCAAGTGTCCAGCCTTATGCCACATCCAGCTGTCGTTGTAGATAGGGTCATTCCAGGTTTCATCAGAGACCCGAAGGAATTGTAAAGAATTTCCCAGTTTTTTTGTTTTGTTTTTGAAATTCCTTTTTATAGTGGGTTTGAGCTGATTCTCGCTGCCATGTTTATGCCAGTCTAGACACACTTAATTCCCTTATGGAGATATATCAATACATAGGTTTTAAGATTCTTACTAGTCTGATATATTCCTCTGCGGGAAATATGGGGTTTTGAGTCCCTTTCACTGAGGAAGGTGTAGGTCTTCTCTATTCCATAGTTGGTTTTTGGAACGGTACCTGTGCTTATATCAAACTCTGGTTTTATGCATCACCCCACCTCTCCTTCCCCCTTAAGCAGGCATAAGAGTGTTTTCTACATGTGAGACACTGTTCTCTTTCCTAACTCAGTTCAAGTGTAGCCATGTTTATAGGATCTTCATAAGTGATATCTTATGATAAGTTTCTTTTTCTGTGTGACTTATTTCACTTAGAATCATCGTACCTGAATCCACCCATTTTGCTGCTACTGGTCTTATGACATTGATTTCATGGCTGAGGGATATTCCATCGTACGTAAGTACCACAATTTTTTGAACCATTTTTATATTTCCTGGGATACTTAAGGTGTATCCAAGTTGAGGTCCTTGTAAGCAGTGCAGCCCTAAATTTTGGGGTGGCTCTCTCTTATTGATTTTCAGTTTTCCCAAGGTATATTCCCTAGACTGGAAGTGCCCTTGGCTCTGTAGCTCTGTTGTTTACTTGTTTTAGGGAACACAATGCACTCCTCCAGAGAGGCAGTTGGCAATTTACATCCCACCCATCAGCATAACAAGGCTCCCTGTTCTCCAGGGCCTGTCTTGCCTTTCTGGTTTTTACACATTTTGTGGATGTCCCTTTTGACCGGTGGGAAGTGATACTTCTTTGTAGTGCAGATTTGCATTGCCCGCTTGCTTGCTTGGCCAAAAAGGGCGTATGTGTTTTCTCCTGAATATATTCAGGAGAAAACGCATACGCCCTTTTTGGCCAAGTGCATCATTGTCGAAGTTGTGCCCCTCTTCCTGTGCTTTAAAGGCGATTCCAACGTACCTCTTGAAATCTGTTTCCTGCTATTCTGCCTCGCTTTCAAGTCCGCCTCGCTGCCTTCCCTCAACAGATTTTTGGACGATAGTTGTCCTTTATTACTCGGCCAGTTTGTGAATTGCTGTGACACTGAGCTCCATTTTTCAACTCGTTTTTTGTGAGCTGACCGCAAGTCCAGAATTTTGGTTCAGGACCTATGCTGGTTCCCGGTGGTGGGCTGAGACTTTGGTTAATTCTTCTTCCTGCCGGGAAGTTAGAGTGATATGTGCCCGTTCAAATGCCTAACAGCTACTCTCTCATTGGTTCTCCCTCTTCCCTTTCATCCTCTGCCAAATTGGAAACCTGTGCGAACCAGGAGGTTAAAGGGGCTGTCTCTCCAAGTTGGGAGATTGATAGTAAAGCAGATGGAAAGTCAAACCGGAGCACCAGGAGAGGGACTATTCGTTGAGTTTTAGAAACCTTTCGTATTCACAGTGTGTCCGTTCTCTAGGTTTCCCGTACATGTTATAACTGTAGTAATATTCCCTTCAACCTGGAGAGTTGGGACCCATGGAATAGGTGCCATGCATTATTGCTTTAAAGGGTCTGCATTTGTTCACCCAATCTCACCAATCGTCTCAGTCCCAAGTGTCCAGCCTTATGCCACATCCAGCTGTCGTTGTAGATAGGGTCATTCCAGGTTTCATCAGAGACCCTGAAGGAATGGTAAAGAATTTCCCAGTTTTTTTTTGTTTTGTTTTTGAAATTCTTTTTATAGTGGGTTTGAGCTGATTCTCGCTGCCATGTTTATGCCAGTCTAGACACACTTAATTCCCTTATGGAGATATATCAATACATAGGTTTTAAGGTTCTTACTAGTCTGATATATTCCTCTGCGGGAAATATGGGGTTTTGAGTCCCTTTCACTGAGGAAGGTGTAGGTCTTCTCTATTCCATAGTTGGTTTTTGGAACGGTACCTGTGCTTATATCAAACTCTGGTTTTATGCATCACCCCACCTCTCCTTCCCCCTTAAGCAGGCATAAGAGTGTTTTCTACATGTGAGACACTGTTCTCTTTCCTAACTCAGTTCAAGTGTAGCCATGTTTATAGGATCTTCATAAGTGATATCTTATGATAAGTTTCTTTTTCTGTGTGACTTATTTCACTTAGAATCATCGTACCTGAATCCACCCATTTTGCTGCTACTGGTCTTATGACATTGATTTCATGGCTGAGGGATATTCCATCGTACGTAAGTACCACAATTTTTTGAACCATTTTTATATTTCCTGGGATACTTAAGGTGTATCCAAGTTGAGGTCCTTGTAAGCAGTGCAGCCCTAAATTTTGGGGTGGCTCTGTCTTATTGATTTTCAGTTTTCCCAAGGTATATTCCCTAGACTGGAAGTGCCCTTGGCTCTGTAGCTCTGTTGTTTACTTGTTTAAGGGAACACAATGCACTCCTCCAGAGAGGCAGTTGGCAATTTACATCCCACCCATCAGCATAACAAGGCTCCCTGTTCTCCAGGGCCTGTCTTGCCTTTCTGGTTTTTACACATTTTGTGGATGTCCCTTTTGACCGGTGGGAAGTGATACTTCTTTGTAGTGCAGATTTGCATTGCCCGCTTGCTTGCTTGGCCAAAAAGGGCGTATGTGTTTTCTCCTGAATATATTCAGGAGAAAACGCATACGCCCTTTTTGGCCAAGTGCATCATTGTCGAAGTTGTGCCCCTCTTCCTGTGCTTTAAAGGCGATTCCAACGTACCTCTTGAAATCTGTTTCCTGCTATTCTGCCTCGCTTTCAAGTCCGCCTCGCTGCCTTCCCTCAACAGATTTTTGGACGATAGTTGTCCTTTATTACTCGGCCAGTTTGTGAATTGCTGTGACACTGAGCTCCATTTTTCAACTCGTTTTTTGTGAGCTGACCGCAAGTCCAGAATTTTGGTTCAGGACCTATGCTGGTTCCCGGTGGTGGGCTGAGACTTTGGTTAATTCTTCTTCCTGCCGGGAAGTTAGAGTGATATGTGCCCGTTCAAATGCCTAACAGCTACTCTCTCATTGGTTCTCCCTCTTCCCTTTCATCCTCTGCCAAATTGGAAACCTGTGCGAACCAGGAGGTTAAAGGGGCTGTCTCTCCAAGTTGGGAGATTGATAGTAAAGCAGATGGAAAGTCAAACCGGAGCACCAGGAGAGGGACTATTCGTTGAGTTTTAGAAACCTTTCGTATTCACAGTGTGTCCGTTCTCTAGGTTTCCCGTACATGTTATAACTGTAGTAATATTCCCTTCAACCTGGAGGGTTGGGACCCATGGAATAGGTGCCATGCATTATTGCTTTAAAGGGTCTGCATTTGTTCACCCAATCTCACCAATCGTCTCAGTCCCAAGTGTCCAGCCTTATGCCACATCCAGCTGTCGTTGTAGATAGGGTCATTCCAGGTTTCATCAGAGACCCGAAGGAATTGTAAAGAATTTCCCAGTTTTTTTGTTTTGTTTTTGAAATTCCTTTTTATAGTGGGTTTGAGCTGATTCTCGCTGCCATGTTTATGCCAGTCTAGACACACTTAATTCCCTTATGGAGATATATCAATACATAGGTTTTAAGATTCTTACTAGTCTGATATATTCCTCTGCGGGAAATATGGGGTTTTGAGTCCCTTTCACTGAGGAAGGTGTAGGTCTTCTCTATTCCATAGTTGGTTTTTGGAACGGTACCTGTGCTTATATCAAACTCTGGTTTTATGCATCACCCCACCTCTCCTTCCCCCTTAAGCAGGCATAAGAGTGTTTTCTACATGTGAGACACTGTTCTCTTTCCTAACTCAGTTCAAGTGTAGCCATGTTTATAGGATCTTCATAAGTGATATCTTATGATAAGTTTCTTTTTCTGTGTGACTTATTTCACTTAGAATCATCGTACCTGAATCCACCCATTTTGCTGCTACTGGTCTTATGACATTGATTTCATGGCTGAGGGATATTCCATCGTACGTAAGTACCACAATTTTTTGAACCATTTTTATATTTCCTGGGATACTTAAGGTGTATCCAAGTTGAGGTCCTTGTAAGCAGTGCAGCCCTAAATTTTGGGGTGGCTCTCTCTTATTGATTTTCAGTTTTCCCAAGGTATATTCCCTAGACTGGAAGTGCCCTTGGCTCTGTAGCTCTGTTGTTTACTTGTTTTAGGGAACACAATGCACTCCTCCAGAGAGGCAGTTGGCAATTTACATCCCACCCATCAGCATAACAAGGCTCCCTGTTCTCCAGGGCCTGTCTTGCCTTTCTGGTTTTTACACATTTTGTGGATGTCCCTTTTGACCGGTGGGAAGTGATACTTCTTTGTAGTGCAGATTTGCATTGCCCGCTTGCTTGCTTGGCCAAAAAGGGCGTATGTGTTTTCTCCTGAATATATTCAGGAGAAAACGCATACGCCCTTTTTAGCCAAGTGCATCATTGTCGAAGTTGTGCCCCTCTTCCTGTGCTTTAAAGGCGATTCCAACGTACCTCTTGAAATCTGTTTCCTGCTATTCTGCCTCGCTTTCAAGTCCGCCTCGCTGCCTTCCCTCAACAGATTTTTGGACGATAGTTGTCCTTTATTACTCGGCCAGTTTGTGAATTGCTGTGACACTGAGCTCCATTTTTCAACTCGTTTTTTGTGAGCTGACCGCAAGTCCAGAATTTTGGTTCAGGACCTATGCTGGTTCCCGGTGGTGGGCTGAGACTTTGGTTAATTCTTCTTCCTGCCGGGAAGTTAGAGTGATATGTGCCCGTTCAAATGCCTAACAGCTACTCTCTCATTGGTTCTCCCTCTTCCCTTTCATCCTCTGCCAAATTGGAAACCTGTGCGAACCAGGAGGTTAAAGGGGCTGTCTCTCCAAGTTGGGAGATTGATAGTAAAGCAGATGGAAAGTCAAACCGGAGCACCAGGAGAGGGACTATTCGTTGAGTTTTAGAAACCTTTCGTATTCACAGTGTGTCCGTTCTCTAGGTTTCCCGTACATGTTATAACTGTAGTAATATTCCCTTCAACCTGGAGAGTTGGGACCCATGGAATAGGTGCCATGCATTATTGCTTTAAAGGGTCTGCATTTGTTCACCCAATCTCACCAATCGTCTCAGTCCCAAGTGTCCAGCCTTATGCCACATCCAGCTGTCGTTGTAGATAGGGTCATTCCAGGTTTCATCAGAGACCCTGAAGGAATGGTAAAGAATTTCCCAGTTTTTTTTTGTTTTGTTTTTGAAATTCTTTTTATAGTGGGTTTGAGCTGATTCTCGCTGCCATGTTTATGCCAGTCTAGACACACTTAATTCCCTTATGGAGATATATCAATACATAGGTTTTAAGGTTCTTACTAGTCTGATATATTCCTCTGCGGGAAATATGGGGTTTTGAGTCCCTTTCACTGAGGAAGGTGTAGGTCTTCTCTATTCCATAGTTGGTTTTTGGAACGGTACCTGTGCTTATATCAAACTCTGGTTTTATGCATCACCCCACCTCTCCTTCCCCCTTAAGCAGGCATAAGAGTGTTTTCTACATGTGAGACACTGTTCTCTTTCCTAACTCAGTTCAAGTGTAGCCATGTTTATAGGATCTTCATAAGTGATATCTTATGATAAGTTTCTTTTTCTGTGTGACTTATTTCACTTAGAATCATCGTACCTGAATCCACCCATTTTGCTGCTACTGGTCTTATGACATTGATTTCATGGCTGAGGGATATTCCATCGTACGTAAGTACCACAATTTTTTGAACCATTTTTATATTTCCTGGGATACTTAAGGTGTATCCAAGTTGAGGTCCTTGTAAGCAGTGCAGCCCTAAATTTTGGGGTGGCTCTGTCTTATTGATTTTCAGTTTTCCCAAGGTATATTCCCTAGACTGGAAGTGCCCTTGGCTCTGTAGCTCTGTTGTTTACTTGTTTTAGGGAACACAATGCACTCCTCCAGAGAGGCAGTTGGCAATTTACATCCCACCCATCAGCATAACAAGGCTCCCTGTTCTCCAGGGCCTGTCTTGCCTTTCTGGTTTTTACACATTTTGTGGATGTCCCTTTTGACCGGTGGGAAGTGATACTTCTTTGTAGTGCAGATTTGCATTGCCCGCTTGCTTGCTTGGCCAAAAAGGGCGTATGTGTTTTCTCCTGAATATATTCAGGAGAAAACGCATACGCCCTTTTTGGCCAAGTGCATCATTGTCGAAGTTGTGCCCCTCTTCCTGTGCTTTAAAGGCGATTCCAACGTACCTCTTGAAATCTGTTTCCTGCTATTCTGCCTCGCTTTCAAGTCCGCCTCGCTGCCTTCCCTCAACAGATTTTTGGACGATAGTTGTCCTTTATTACTCGGCCAGTTTGTGAATTGCTGTGACACTGAGCTCCATTTTTCAACTCGTTTTTTGTGAGCTGACCGCAAGTCCAGAATTTTGGTTCAGGACCTATGCTGGTTCCCGGTGGTGGGCTGAGACTTTGGTTAATTCTTCTTCCTGCCGGGAAGTTAGAGTGATATGTGCCCGTTCAAATGCCTAACAGCTACTCTCTCATTGGTTCTCCCTCTTCCCTTTCATCCTCTGCCAAATTGGAAACCTGTGCGAACCAGGAGGTTAAAGGGGCTGTCTCTCCAAGTTGGGAGATTGATAGTAAAGCAGATGGAAAGTCAAACCGGAGCACCAGGAGAGGGACTATTCGTTGAGTTTTAGAAACCTTTCGTATTCACAGTGTGTCCGTTCTCTAGGTTTCCCGTACATGTTATAACTGTAGTAATATTCCCTTCAACCTGGAGAGTTGGGACCCATGGAATAGGTGCCATGCATTATTGCTTTAAAGGGTCTGCATTTGTTCACCCAATCTCACCAATCGTCTCAGTCCCAAGTGTCCAGCCTTATGCCACATCCAGCTGTCGTTGTAGATAGGGTCATTCCAGGTTTCATCAGAGACCCGAAGGAATTGTAAAGAATTTCCCAGTTTTTTTGTTTTGTTTTTGAAATTCCTTTTTATAGTGGGTTTGAGCTGATTCTCGCTGCCATGTTTATGCCAGTCTAGACACACTTAATTCCCTTATGGAGATATATCAATACATAGGTTTTAAGATTCTTACTAGTCTGATATATTCCTCTGCGGGAAATATGGGGTTTTGAGTCCCTTTCACTGAGGAAGGTGTAGGTCTTCTCTATTCCATAGTTGGTTTTTGGAACGGTACCTGTGCTTATATCAAACTCTGGTTTTATGCATCACCCCACCTCTCCTTCCCCCTTAAGCAGGCATAAGAGTGTTTTCTACATGTGAGACACTGTTCTCTTTCCTAACTCAGTTCAAGTGTAGCCATGTTTATAGGATCTTCATAAGTGATATCTTATGATAAGTTTCTTTTTCTGTGTGACTTATTTCACTTAGAATCATCGTACCTGAATCCACCCATTTTGCTGCTACTGGTCTTATGACATTGATTTCATGGCTGAGGGATATTCCATCGTACGTAAGTACCACAATTTTTTGAACCATTTTTATATTTCCTGGGATACTTAAGGTGTTTCCAAGTTGAGGTCCTTGTAAGCAGTGCAGCCCTAAATTTTGGGGTGGCTCTGTCTTATTGATTTTCAGTTTTCCCAAGGTATATTCCCTAGACTGGAAGTGCCCTTGGCTCTGTAGCTCTGTTGTTTACTTGTTTTAGGGAACACAATGCACTCCTCCAGAGAGGCAGTTGGCAATTTACATCCCACCCATCAGCATAACAAGGCTCCCTGTTCTCCAGGGCCTGTCTTGCCTTTCTGGTTTTTACACATTTTGTGGATGTCCCTTTTGACCGGTGGGAAGTGATACTTCTTTGTAGTGCAGATTTGCATTGCCCGCTTGCTTGCTTGGCCAAAAAGGGCGTATGTGTTTTCTCCTGAATATATTCAGGAGAAAACGCATACGCCCTTTTTGGCCAAGTGCATCATTGTCGAAGTTGTGCCCCTCTTCCTGTGCTTTAAAGGCGATTCCAATGTACCTCTTGAAATCTGTTTCCTGCTATTCTGCCTCGCTTTCAAGTCCGCCTCGCTGCCTTCCCTCAACAGATTTTTGGACGATAGTTGTCCTTTATTACTCGGCCAGTTTGTGAATTGCTGTGACACTGAGCTCCATTTTTCAACTCGTTTTTTGTGAGCTGACCGCAAGTCCAGAATTTTGGTTCAGGACCTATGCTGGTTCCCGGTGGTGGGCTGAGACTTTGGTTAATTCTTCTTCCTGCCGGGAAGTTAGAGTGATATGTGCCCGTTCAAATGCCTAACAGCTACTCTCTCATTGGTTCTCCCTCTTCCCTTTCATCCTCTGCCAAATTGGAAACCTGTGCGAACCAGGAGGTTAAAGGGGCTGTCTCTCCAAGTTGGGAGATTGATAGTAAAGCAGATGGAAAGTCAAACCGGAGCACCAGGAGAGGGACTATTCGTTGAGTTTTAGAAACCTTTCGTATTCACAGTGTGTCCGTTCTCTAGGTTTCCCGTACATGTTATAACTGTAGTAATATTCCCTTCAACCTGGAGAGTTGGGACCCATGGAATAGGTGCCATGCATTATTGCTTTAAAGGGTCTGCATTTGTTCACCCAATCTCACCAATCGTCTCAGTCCCAAGTGTCCAGCCTTATGCCACATCCAGCTGTCGTTGTAGATAGGGTCATTCCAGGTTTCATCAGAGACCCTGAAGGAATGGTAAAGAATTTCCCAGTTTTTTTTTGTTTTGTTTTTGAAATTCTTTTTATAGTGGGTTTGAGCTGATTCTCGCTGCCATGTTTATGCCAGTCTAGACACACTTAATTCCCTTATGGAGATATATCAATACATAGGTTTTAAGGTTCTTACTAGTCTGATATATTCCTCTGCGGGAAATATGGGGTTTTGAGTCCCTTTCACTGAGGAAGGTGTAGGTCTTCTCTATTCCATAGTTGGTTTTTGGAACGGTACCTGTGCTTATATCAAACTCTGGTTTTATGCATCACCCCACCTCTCCTTCCCCCTTAAGCAGGCATAAGAGTGTTTTCTACATGTGAGACACTGTTCTCTTTCCTAACTCAGTTCAAGTGTAGCCATGTTTATAGGATCTTCATAAGTGATATCTTATGATAAGTTTCTTTTTCTGTGTGACTTATTTCACTTAGAATCATCGTACCTGAATCCACCCATTTTGCTGCTACTGGTCTTATGACATTGATTTCATGGCTGAGGGATATTCCATCGTACGTAAGTACCACAATTTTTTGAACCATTTTTATATTTCCTGGGATACTTAAGGTGTATCCAAGTTGAGGTCCTTGTAAGCAGTGCAGCCCTAAATTTTGGGGTGGCTCTGTCTTATTGATTTTCAGTTTTCCCAAGGTATATTCCCTAGACTGGAAGTGCCCTTGGCTCTGTAGCTCTGTTGTTTACTTGTTTTAGGGAACACAATGCACTCCTCCAGAGAGGCAGTTGGCAATTTACATCCCGCCCATCAGCATAACAAGGCTCCCTGTTCTCCAGGGCCTGTCTTGCCTTTCTGGTTTTTACACATTTTGTGGATGTCCCTTTTGACCGGTGGGAAGTGATACTTCTTTGTAGTGCACATTTGCATTGCCCGCTTGCTTGCTTGGCCAAAAAGGGCGTATGCGTTTTCTCCTGAATATATTCAGGAGAAAACGCATACGCCCTTTTTGGCCAAGTGCATCATTGTCGAAGTTGTGCCCCTCTTCCTGTGCTTTAAAGGCGATTCCAACGTACCTCTTGAAATCTGTTTCCTGCTATTCTGCCTCGCTTTCAAGTCTGCCTCGCTGCCTTCCCTCAACAGATTTTTGGACGATAGTTGTCCTTTATTACTCGGCCAGTTTGTGAATTGCTGTGACACTGAGCTCCATTTTTCAACTCGTTTTTTGTGAGCTGACCGCAAGTCCAGAATTTTGGTTCAGGACCTATGCTGGTTCCCGGTGGTGGGCTGAGACTTTGGTTAATTCTTCTTCCTGCTGGGAAGTTAGAGTGATATGTGCCCTTTCAAATGCCTAACAGCTACTCTCTCATTGGTTCTCCCTCTTCCCTTTCATCCTCTGCCAAATTGGAAACCTGTGCGAACCAGGAGGTTAAAGGGGCTGTCTCTCCAAGTTGGGAGATTGATAGTAAAGCAGATGGAAAGTCAAACCGGAGCACCAGGAGAGGGACTATTCGTTGAGTTTTAGAAACCTTTCGTATTCACAGTGTGTCCGTTCTCTAGGTTTCCCGTACATGTTATAACTGTAGTAATATTCCCTTCAACCTGGAGAGTTGGGACCCATGGAAGAGGTGCCATGCATTATTGCTTTAAAGGGTCTGCATTTGTTCACCCAATCTCACCAATCGTCTCAGTCCCAAGTGTCCAGCCTTATGCCACATCCAGCTGTCGTTGTAGATAGGGTCATTCCAGGTTTCATCAGAGACCCTGAAGGAATTGCAAAGAATTTCCCAGTTTTTTTGTTTTGTTTTTGAAATTCCTTTTTATAGTGGGTTTGAGCTGATTCTCGCTGCCATGTTTATGCCAGTCTAGACACACTTAATTCCCTTATGGAGATATATCAATACATAGGTTTTAAGATTCTTACTAGTCTGATATATTCCTCTGCGGGAAATATGGGGTTTTGAGTCCCTTTCACTGAGGAAGGTGTAGGTCTTCTCTATTCCATAGTTGGTTTTTGGAACGGTACCTGTGCTTATATCAAACTCTGGTTTTATGCATCACCCCACCTCTCCTTCCCCCTTAAGCAGGCATAAGAGTGTTTTCTACATGTGAGACACTGTTCTCTTTCCTAACTCAGTTCAAGTGTAGCCATGTTTATAGGATCTTCATAAGTGATATCTTATGATAAGTTTCTTTTTCTGTGTGACTTATTTCACTTAGAATCATCGTACCTGAATCCACCCATTTTGCTGCTACTGGTCTTATGACATTGATTTCATGGCTGAAGGATATTCCATCGTACGTAAGTACCACAATTTTTTGAACCATTTTTATATTTCCTGGGATACTTAAGGTGTATCCAAGTTGAGGTCCTTGTAAGCAGTGCAGCCCTAAATTTTGGGGTGGCTCTGTCTTATTGATTTTCAGTTTTCCCAAGGTATATTCCCTAGACTGGAAGTGCCCTTGGCTCTGTAGCTCTGTTGTTTACTTGTTTTAGGGAACACAATGCACTCCTCCAGAGAGGCAGTTGGCAATTTACATCCCGCCCATCAGCATAACAAGGCTCCCTGTTCTCCAGGGCCTGTCTTGCCTTTCTGGTTTTTACACATTTTGTGGATGTCCCTTTTGACCGGTGGGAAGTGATACTTCTTTGCAGTGCAGATTTGCATTGCCCGCTTGCTTTCTTGGCCAAAAAGGGCGTATGCGTTTTCTCCTGAATATATTCAGGAGAAAACGCATACTCCCTTTTTGGCCAAGTGCATCATTGTCGAAGTTGTGCCCCTCTTCCTGTGCTTTAAAGGCGATTCCAACGTACCTCTTGAAATCTGTTTCCTGCTATTCTGCCTCGCTTTCAAGTCCGCCTCGCTGCCTTCCCTCAACAGATTTTTGGACGATAGTTGTCCTTTATTACTCGGCCAGTTTGTGAATTGCTGTGACACTGAGCTCCATTTTTCAACTCGTTTTTTGTGAGCTGACCGCAAGTCCAGAATTTTGGTTCAGGACCTATGCTGGTTCCCGGTGGTGGGCTGAGACTTTGGTTAATTCTTCTTCCTGCCGGGAAGTTAGAGTGATATGTGCCCGTTCAAATGCCTAACAGCTAATCTCTCATTGGTTCTCCCTCTTCCCTTTCATCCTCTGCCAAATTGGAAACCTGTGCGAACCAGGAGGTTAAAGGGGCTGTCTCTCCAAGTTGGGAGATTGATAGTAAAGCAGATGGAAAGTCAAACCGGAGCACCAGGAGAGGGACTATTCGTTGAGTTTTAGAAACCTTTCGTATTCACAGTTTGTCCGTTCTCTAGGTTTCCCGTACATGTTATAACTGTAGTAATATTCCCTTCAACCTGGAGAGTTGGGACCCATGGAATAGGTGCCATGCATTATTGCTCTAAAGGGTCTGCATTTGTTCACCCAATCTCACCAATCGTCTCAGTCCCAAGTGTCCAGCCTTATGCCACATCCAGCTGTCTTTGTAGATAGGGTCATTCCAGGTTTCATCAGAGACCCTGAAGGAATTGTAAAGAATTTCCCAGTTTTTTTGTTTTGTTTTTGAAATTCCTTTTTAGAGTGGGTTTGAGCTGATTCTCGCTGCCATGTTTATGCCAGTCTAGACACACTTAATTCCCTTATGGAGATATATCAATACATAGGTTTTAAGATTCTTACTAGTCTGATATATTCCTCTGCGGGAAATATGGGGTTTTGAGTCCCTTTCACTGAGGAAGGTGTAGGTCTTCTCTATTCCATAGTTGGTTTTTGGAACGGTACCTGTGCTTATATCAAACTCTGGTTTTATGCATCACCCCACCTCTCCTTCCCCCTTAAGCAGGCATAAGAGTGTTTTCTACATGTGAGACACTGTTCTCTTTCCTAACTCAGTTCAAGTGTAGCCATGTTTATAGGATCTTCATAAGTGATATCTTATGATAAGTTTCTTTTTCTGTGTGACTTATTTCACTTAGAATCATCGTACCTGAATCCACCCATTTTGCTGCTACTGGTCTTATGACATTGATTTCATGGCTGAGGGATATTCCATCGTACGTAAGTACCACAATTTTTTGAACCATTTTTATATTTCCTGGGATACTTAAGGTGTATCCAAGTTGAGGTCCTTGTAAGCAGTGCAGCCCTAAATTTTGGGGTGGCTCTGTCTTATTGATTTTCAGTTTTCCCAAGGTATATTCCCTAGACTGGAAGTGCCCTTGGCTCTGTAGCTCTGTTGTTTACTTGTTTTAGGGAACACAATGCACTCCTCCAGAGAGGCAGTTGGCAATTTACATCCCGCCCATCAGCATAACAAGGCTCCCTGTTCTCCATGGCCTGTCTTGCCTTTCTGGTTTTTACACATTTTGTGGATGTCCCTTTTGACCGGTGGGAAGTGATACTTCTTTGTAGTGCAGATTTGCATTGCCCGCTTGCTTGCTTGGCCAAAAAGGGCGTATGCGTTTTCTCCTGAATATATTCAGGAGAAAACACATACGCCCTTTTTGGCCAAGTGCATCATTGTCGAAGTTGTGCCCCTCTTCCTGTGCTTTAAAGGCGATTCCAACGTACCTCTTGAAATCTGTTTCCTGCTATTCTGCCTCGCTTTCAAGTCTGCCTCGCTGCCTTCCCTCAACAGATTTTTGGACGATAGTTGTCCTTTATTACTCGGCCAGTTTGTGAATTGCTGTGACACTGAGCTCCATTTTTCAACTCGTTTTTTGTGAGCTGACCGCAAGTCCAGAATTTTGGTTCAGGACCTATGCTGGTTCCCGGTGGTGGGCTGAGACTTTGGTTAATTCTTCTTCCTGCTGGGAAGTTAGAGTGATATGTGCCCTTTCAAATGCCTAACAGCTACTCTCTCATTGGTTCTCCCTCTTCCCTTTCATCCTCTGCCAAATTGGAAACCTGTGCGAACCAGGAGGTTAAAGGGGCTGTCTCTCCAAGTTGGGAGATTGATAGTAAAGCAGATGGAAAGTCAAACCGGAGCACCAGGAGAGGGACTATTCGTTGAGTTTTAGAAACCTTTCGTATTCACAGTGTGTCCGTTCTCTAGGTTTCCCGTACATGTTATAACTGTAGTAATATTCCCTTCAACCTGGAGAGTTGGGACCCATGGAATAGGTGCCATGCATTATTGCTTTAAAGGGTCTGCATTTGTTCACCCAATCTCACCAATCGTCTCAGTCCCAAGTGTCCAGCCTTATGCCACATCCAGCTGTCATTGTAGATAGGGTCATTCCAGGTTTCATCAGAGACCCTGAAGGAATTGTAAAGAATTTCTCAGTTTTTTTGTTTTGTTTTTGAAATTCCTTTATATAGTGGGCTTGAGCTGATTCTCGCTGCCATGTTTATGCCAGTCTAGACACACTTAATTCCCTTATGGAGATATATCAATACATAGGTTTTAAGATTCTTACTAGTCTGATATATTCCTCTGCGGGAAATATGGGGTTTTGAGTCCCTTTCACTGAGGAAGGTGTAGGTCTTCTCTATTCCATAGTTGGTTTTTGGAACGGTACCTGTGCTTATCTCAAACTCTGGTTTTATGCATCACCCCACCTCTCCTTCCCCCTTAAGCAGGCATAAGAGTGTTTTCTAAATGTGAGACACTGTTCTCTTTCCTAACTCAGTTCAAGTGTAGCCATGTTTATAGGATCTTCATAAGTGATATCTTATGATAAGTTTCTTTTTCTGTGTGACTTATTTCACTTAGAATCATCGTACCTGAATCCACCCATTTTGCTGCTACTGGTCTTATGACATTGATTTCATGGCTGAGGGATATTCCATGGTACGTAAGTACCACAATTTTTTGAGCCATTTTTATATTTCCTGGGATACTTAAGGTGTATCCAAGTTGAGGTCCTTGTAAGCAGTGCAGCCCTAAATTTTGGGGTGGCTCTGTCTTATTGATTTTCAGTTTTCCCAAGGTATATTCCCTAGACTGGAAGTGCCCTTGGCTCTGTAGCTCTGTTGTTTACTTGTTTTAGGGAACACAATGCACTCCTCCAGAGAGGCAGTTGGCAATTTACATCCCGCCCATCAGCATAACAAGGCTCCCTGTTCTCCAGGGCCTGTCTTGCCTTTCTGGTTTTTACACATTTTGTGGATGTCCCTTTTGACCGGTGGGAAGTGATACTTCTTTGTAGTGCAGATTTGCATTGCCCGCTTGCTTGCTTGGCCAAAAAGGGCGTATGCGTTTTCTCCTGAATATATTCAGGAGAAAACGCATACGCCCTTTTTGGCCAAGTGCATCATTGTCGAAGTTGTGCCCCTCTTCCTGTGCTTTAAAGGCGATTCCAACGTACCTCTTGAAATCTGTTTCCTGCTATTCTGCCTCGCTTTCAAGTCCGCCTCGCTGCCTTCCCTCAACAGATTTTTGGACGATAGTTGTCCTTTATTACTCGGCCAGTTTGTGAATTGCTGTGACACTGAGCTCCATTTTTCAACTCGCTTTTTGTGAGCTGACCGCAAGTCCAGAATTTTGGTTCAGGACCTATGCTGGTTCCCGGTGGTGGGCTGAGACTTTGGATAATTCTTCTTCCTGCCGGGAAGTTAGAGTGATATGTGCCCGTTCAAATGCCTAACAGCTACTCTCTCATTGGTTCTCCCTCTTCCCTTTCATCCTCTGCCAAATTGGAAACCTGTGCGAACCAGGAGGTTAAAGGGGCTGTCTCTCCAAGTTGGGAGATTGATAGTAAAGCAGATGGAAAGTCAAACCGGAGCACCAGGAGAGGGACTATTCGTTGAGTTTTAGAAACCTTTCGTATTCACAGTGTGTCCGTTCTCTAGGTTTCCCGTACATGTTATAACTGTAGTAATATTCCCTTCAACCTGGAGAGTTGGGACCCATGGAATAGGTGCCATGCATTATTGCTTTAAAGGGTCTGCATTTGTTCACCCAATCTCACCAATCGTCTCAGTCCCAAGTGTCCAGCCTTATGCCACATCCAGCTGTCGTTGTAGATAGGGTCATTCCAGGTTTCATCAGAGACCCTGAAGGAATTGTAAAGAATTTCCCAGTTTTTTTGTTTTGTTTTTGAAATTCCTTTTTATAGTGGGTTTGAGCTGATTCTCGCTGCCATGTTTATGCCAGTCTAGACACACTTAATTCCCTTATGGAGATATATCAATACATAGGTTTTAAGATTCTTACTAGTCTGATATATTCCTCTGCGGGAAATATGGGGTTTTGAGTCCCTTTCACTGAGGAAGGTGTAGGTCTTCTCTATTCCATAGTTGGTTTTTGGAACGGTACCTGTGCTTATATCAAACTCTGGTTTTATGCATCACCCCACCTCTCCTTCCCCCTTAAGCAGGCATAAGAGTGTTTTCTAAATGTGAGACACTGTTCTCTTTCCTAACTCAGTTCAAGTGTAGCCATGTTTATAGGATCTTCATAAGTGATATCTTATGATAAGTTTCTTTTTCTGTGTGACTTATTTCACTTAGAATCATCGTACCTGAATCCACCCATTTTGCTGCTACTGGTCTTATGACATTGATTTCATGGCTGAGGGATATTCCATCGTACGTAAGTACCACAATTTTTTGAACCATTTTTATATTTCCTGGGATACTTAAGGTGTATCCAAGTTGAGGTCCTTGTAAGCAGTGCAGCCCTAAATTTTGGGGTGGCTCTGTCTTATTGATTTTCAGTTTTCCCAAGGTATATTCCCTAGACTGGAAGTGCCCTTGGCTCTGTAGCTCTGTTGTTTACTTGTTTTAGGGAACACAATGCACTCCTCCAGAGAGGCAGTTGGCAATTTACATCCCGCCCATCAGCATAACAAGGCTCCCTGTTCTCCAGGGCCTGTCTTGCCTTTCTGGTTTTTACACATTTTGTGGATGTCCCTTTTGACCGGTGGGAAGTGATACTTCTTTGTAGTGCAGATTTGCATTGCCCGCTTGCTTGCTTGGCCAAAAAGGGCGTATGCGTTTTCTCCTGAATATATTCAGGAGAAAACGCATACGCCCTTTTTGGCCAAGTGCATCATTGTCGAAGTTGTGCCCCTCTTCCTGTGCTTTAAAGGCGATTCCAACGTACCTCTTGAAATCTGTTTCCTGCTATTCTGCCTCGCTTTCAAGTCTGCCTCGCTGCCTTCCCTCAACAGATTTTTGGACGATAGTTGTCCTTTATTACTCGGCCAGTTTGTGAATTGCTGTGACACTGAGCTCCATTTTTCAACTCGTTTTTTGTGAGCTGACCGCAAGTCCAGAATTTTGGTTCAGGACCTATGCTGGTTCCCGGTGGTGGGCTGAGACTTTGGTTAATTCTTCTTCCTGCCGGGAAGTTAGAGTGATATGTGCCCGTTCAAATGCCTAACAGCTAATCTCTCATTGGTTCTCCCTCTTCCCTTTCATCCTCTGCCAAATTGGAAACCTGTGCGAACCAGGAGGTTAAAGGGGCTGTCTCTCCAAGTTGGGAGATTGATAGTAAAGCAGATGGAAAGTCAAACCGGAGCACCAGGAGAGGGACTATTCGTTGAGTTTTAGAAACCTTTCGTATTCACAGTTTGTCCGTTCTCTTGGTTTCCCGTACATGTTATAACTGTAGTAATATTCCCTTCAACCTGGAGAGTTGGGACCCATGGAATAGGTGCCATGCATTATTGCTCTAAAGGGTCTGCATTTGTTCACCCAATCTCACCAATCGTCTCAGTCCCAAGTGTCCAGCCTTATGCCACATCCAGCTGTCGTTGTAGATAGGGTCATTCCAGGTTTCATCAGAGACCCTGAAGGAATTGTAAAGAATTTCCCAGTTTTTTTGTTTTGTTTTTGAAATTCCTTTTTATAGTGGGTTTGAGCTGATTCTCGCTGCCATGTTTATGCCAGTCTAGACACACTTAATTCCCTTATGGAGATATATCAATACATAGGTTTTAAGATTCTTACTAGTCTGATATATTCCTCTGCGGGAAATATGGGGTTTTGAGTCCCTTTCACTGAGGAAGGTGTAGGTCTTCTCTATTCCATAGTTGGTTTTTGGAACGGTACCTGTGCTTATATCAAACTCTGGTTTTATGCATCACCCCACCTCTCCTTCCCCCTTAAGCAGGCATAAGAGTGTTTTCTACATGTGAGACACTGTTCTCTTTCCTAACTCAGTTCAAGTGTAGCCATGTTTATAGGATCTTCATAAGTGATATCTTATGATAAGTTTCTTTTTCTGTGTGACTTATTTCACTTAGAATCATCGTACCTGAATCCACCCATTTTGCTGCTACTGGTCTTATGACATTGATTTCATGGCTGAGGGATATTCCATCGTACGTAAGTACCACAATTTTTTGAACCATTTTTATATTTCCTGGGATACTTAAGGTGTATCCAAGTTGAGGTCCTTGTAAGCAGTGCAGCCCTAAATTTTGGGGTGGCTCTGTCTTATTGATTTTCAGTTTTCCCAAGGTATATTCCCTAGACTGGAAGTGCCCTTGGCTCTGTAGCTCTGTTGTTTACTTGTTTTAGGGAACACAATGCACTCCTCCAGAGAGGCAGTTGGCAATTTACATCCCGCCCATCAGCATAACAAGGCTCCCTGTTCTCCAGGGCCTGTCTTGCCTTTCTGGTTTTTACACATTTTGTGGATGTCCCTTTTGACCGGTGGGAAGTGATACTTCTTTGTAGTGCAGATTTGCATTGCCCGCTTGCTTGCTTGGCCAAAAAGGGCGTATGCGTTTTCTCCTGAATATATTCAGGAGAAAACGCATACGCCCTTTTTGGCCAAGTGCATCATTGTCGAAGTTGTGCCCCTCTTCCTGTGCTTTAAAGGCGATTCCAACGTACCTCTTGAAATCTGTTTCCTGCTATTCTGCCTCGCTTTCAAGTCTGCCTCGCTGCCTTCCCTCAACAGATTTTTGGACGATAGTTGTCCTTTATTACTCGGCCAGTTTGTGAATTGCTGTGACACTGAGCTCCATTTTTCAACTCGTTTTTTGTGAGCTGACCGCAAGTCCAGAATTTTGGTTCAGGACCTATGCTGGTTCCCGGTGGTGGGCTGAGACTTTGGTTAATTCTTCTTCCTGCTGGGAAGTTAGAGTGATATGTGCCCTTTCAAATGCGTAACAGCTACTCTCTCATTGGTTCTCCCTCTTCCCTTTCATCCTCTGCCAAATTGGAAACCTGTGCGAACCAGGAGGTTAAAGGGGCTGTCTCTCCAAGTTGGGAGATCGATAGTAAAGCAGATGGAAAGTCAAACCGGAGCACCAGGAGAGGGACTATTCGTTGAGTTTTAGAAACCTTTCGTATTCACAGTGTGTCCGTTCTCTAGGTTTCCCGTACATGTTATAACTGTAGTAATATTCCCTTCAACCTGGAGAGTTGGGACCCATGGAATAGGTGCCATGCATTATTGCTTTAAAGGGTCTGCATTTGTTCACCCAATCTCACCAATCGTCTCAGTCCCAAGTGTCCAGCCTTATGCCACATCCAGCTGTCGTTGTAGATAGGGTCATTCCAGGTTTCATCAGAGACCCGAAGGAATTGTAAAGAATTTCCCAGTTTTTTTGTTTGTTTTTGAAATTCCTTTTTATAGTGGGTTTGAGCTGATTCTCGCTGCCATGTTTATGCCAGTCTAGACACACTTAATTCCCTTATGGAGATATATCAATACATAGGTTTTAAGATTCTTACTAGTCTGATATATTCCTCTGCGGGAAATATGGGGTTTTGAGTCCCTTTCACTGAGGAAGGTGTAGGTCTTCTCTATTCCATAGTTGGTTTTTGGAACGGTACCTGTGCTTATATCAAACTCTGGTTTTATGCATCACACCACCTCTCCTTCCCCCTTAAGCAGGCATAAGAGTGTTTTCTACATGTGAGACACTGTTCTCTTTCCTAACTCAGTTCAAGTGTAGCCATGTTTATAGGATCTTCATAAGTGATATCTTATGATAAGTTTCTTTTTCTGTGTGACTTATTTCACTTAGAATCATCGTACCTGAATCCACCCATTTTGCTGCTACTGGTCTTATGACATTGATTTCATGGCTGAGGGATATTCCATCGTACGTAAGTACCACAATTTTTTGAACCATTTTTATATTTCCTGGGATACTTAAGGTGTATCCAAGTTGAGGTCCTTGTAAGCAGTGCAGCCCTAAATTTTGGGGTGGCTCTGTCTTATTGATTTTCAGTTTTCCCAAGGTATATTCCCTAGACTGCAAGTGCCCTTGGCTCTGTAACTCTGTTGTTTACTTGTTTTAGGGAACACAATGCACTCCTCCAGAGAGGCAGTTGGCAATTTACATCCCGCCCATCAGCGTAACAAGGCTCCCTGTTCTCCAGGGCCTGTCTTGCCTTTCTGGTTTTTACACATTTTGTGGATGTCCCTTTTGACCGGTGGGAAGTGATACTTCTTTGTAGTGCACATTTGCATTGCCCGCTTGCTTGCTTGGCCAAAAAGGGCGTATGCGTTTTCTCCTGAATATATTCAGGAGAAAACGCATACGCCCATTTTGGCCAAGTGCATCATTGTCGAAGTTGTGCCCCTCTTCCTGTGCTTTAAAGTGATTCCAATGTACCTCTTGAAATCTGTTTCCTGCTATTCTGCCTCGCTTTCAAGTCCGCCTCGCTGCCTTCCCTCAACAGATTTTTGGACGATAGTTGTCCTTTATTACTCGGCCAGTTTGTGAATTGCTGTGACACTGAGCTCCATTTTTCAACTCGTTTTTTGTGAGCTGACCGCAAGTCCAGAATTTTGGTTCAGGACCTATGCTGGTTCCCGGTGGTGGGCTGAGACTTTGGTTAATTCTTCTTCCTGCCGGGAATTTAGAGTGATATGTGCCTGTTCAAATGCCTAACAGCTACTCTCTCATTGGTTCTCCCTCTTCCCTTTCATCCTCTGCCAATTGGAAACCTGTGCGAACCAGGAGGTTAAAGGGGCTGTCTCTCCAAGTTGGGAGATTGATAGTAAAGCAGATGGAAAGTCAAACCGGAGCACCAGGAGAGGGACTATTCGTTGAGTTTTAGAAACCTTTCGTATTCACAGTGTGTCCGTTCTCTAGGTTTCCCGTACATGTTATAACTGTAGTAATATTCCCTTCAACCTGGAGAGTTGGGACCCATGGAATAGGTGCCATGCATTATTGCTTTAAAGGGTCTGCATTTGTTCACCCAATCTCACCAATCGTCTCAGTCCCAAGTGTCCAGCCTTATGCCACATCCAGCTGTCGTTGTAGATAGGGTCATTCCAGGTTTCATCAGAGACCCTGAAGGAATTGTAAAGAATTTCCCAGTTTTTTTGTTTTGTTTTTGAAATTCCTTTTTAGAGTGGGTTTGAGCTGATTCTCGCTGCCATGTTTATGCCAGTCTAGACACACTTAATTCCCTTATGGAGATATATCAATACATAGGTTTTAAGATTCTTACTAGTCTGATATATTCCTCTGCGGGAAATATGGGGTTTTGAGTCCCTTTCACTGAGGAAGGTGTAGGTCTTCTCTATTCCATAGTTGGTTTTTGGAACGGTACCTGTGCTTATATCAAACTCTGGTTTTATGCATCACCCCACCTCTCCTTCCCCCTTAAGCAGGCATAAGAGTGTTTTCTAAATGTGAGACACTGTTCTCTTTCCTAACTCAGTTCAAGTGTAGCCATGTTTATAGGATCTTCATAAGTGATATCTTATGATAAGTTTCTTTTTCTGTGTGACTTATTTCACTTAGAATCATCGTACCTGAATCCACCCATTTTGCTGCTACTGGTCTTATGACATTGATTTCATGGCTGAGGGATATTCCATCGTACGTAAGTACCACAATTTTTTGAACCATTTTTATATTTCCTGGGATACTTAAGGTGTATCCAAGTTGAGGTCCTTGTAAGCAGTGCAGCCCTAAATTTTGGGGTGGCTCTGTCTTATTGATTTTCAGTTTTCCCAAGGTATATTCCCTAGACTGGAAGTGCCCTTGGCTCTGTAGCTCTGTTGTTTACTTGTTTTAGGGAACACAATGCACTCCTCCAGAGAGGCAGTTGGCAATTTACATCCCGCCCATCAGCGTAACAAGGCTCCCTGTTCTCCAGGGCCTGTCTTGCCTTTCTGGTTTTTACACATTTTGTGGATGTCCCTTTTGACCGGTGGGAAGTGATACTTCTTTGTAGTGCAGATTTGCATTGCCCGCTTGCTTGCTTGGCCACAAAGGGCGTATGCGTTTTCTCCTGAATATATTCAGGAGAAAACGCATACGCCCTTTTTGGCCAAGTGCATCATTGTCGAAGTTGTGCCCCTCTTCCTGTGCTTTAAAGGCGATTCCAACGTACCTCTTGAAATCTGTTTCCTGCTATTCTGCCTCGCTTTCAAGTCCGCCTCGCTGCCTTCCCTCAACAGATTTTTGGACGATAGTTGTCCTTTATTACTCGGCCAGTTTGTGAATTGCTGTGACACTGAGCTCCATTTTTCAACTCGTTTTTTGTGAGCTGACCGCAAGTCCAGAATTTTGGTTCAGGACCTATGCTGGTTCCCGGTGGTGGGCTGAGACTTTGGTTAATTCTTCTTCCTGCCGGGAAGTTAGAGTGATATGTGCCCGTTCAAATGCCTAACAGCTACTCTCTCATTGGTTCTCCCTCTTCCCTTTCATCCTCTGCCAAATTGGAAACCTGTGCGAACCAGGAGGTTAAAGGGGCTGTCTCTCCAAGTTGGGAGATTGATAGTAAAGCAGATGGAAAGTCAAACCGGAGCACCAGGAGAGGGACTATTCGTTGAGTTTTAGAAACCTTTCGTATTCACAGTGTGTCCGTTCTCTAGGTTTCCTGTACATGTTATAACTGTAGTAATATTCCCTTCAACCTGGAGAGTTGGGACCCATGGAATAGGTGCCATGCATTATTGCTTTAAAGGGTCTGCATTTGTTCACCCAATCTCACCAATCGTCTCAGTCCCAAGTGTCCAGCCTTATGCCACATCCAGCTGTCGTTGTAGATAGGGTCATTCCAGGTTTCATCAGAGACCCGAAGGAATTGTAAAGAATTTCCCAGTTTTTTTGTTTTGTTTTTGAAATTCCTTTTTATAGTGGGTTTGAGCTGATTCTCGCTGCCATGTTTATGCCAGTCTAGACACACTTAATTCCCTTATGGAGATATATCAATACATAGGTTTTAAGATTCTTACTAGTCTGATATATTCCTCTGCGGGAAATATGGGGTTTTGAGTCCCTTTCACTGAGGAAGGTGTAGGTCTTCTCTATTCCATAGTTGGTTTTTGGAACGGTACCTGTGCTTATATCAAACTCTGGTTTTATGCATCACCCCACCTCTCCTTCCCCCTTAAGCAGGCATAAGAGTGTTTTCTACATGTGAGACACTGTTCTCTTTCCTAACTCAGTTCAAGTGTAGCCATGTTTATAGGATCTTCATAAGTGATATCTTATGATAAGTTTCTTTTTCTGTGTGACTTATTTCACTTAGAATCATCGTACCTGAATCCACCCATTTTGCTGCTACTGGTCTTATGACATTGATTTCATGGCTGAGGGATATTCCATCGTACGTAAGTACCACAATTTTTTGAACCATTTTTATATTTCCTGGGATACTTAAGGTGTATCCAAGTTGAGGTCCTTGTAAGCAGTGCAGCCCTAAATTTTGGGGTGGCTCTGTCTTATTGATTTTCAGTTTTCCCAAGGTATATTCCCTAGACTGCATGTGCCCTTGGCTCTGTAGCTCTGTTGTTTACTTGTTTTAGGGAACACAATGCACTCCTCCAGAGAGGCAGTTGGCAATTTACATCCCGCCCATCAGCGTAACAAGGCTCCCTGTTCTCCAGGGCCTGTCTTGCCTTTCTGGTTTTTACACATTTTGTGGATGTCCCTTTTGACCGGTGGGAAGTGATACTTCTTTGTAGTGCAGATTTGCATTGCCCACTTGCTTGCTTGGCCAAAAAGGGCGTATGCGTTTTCTCCTGAATATATTCAGGAGAAAACGCATACGCCCTTTTTGGCCAAGTGCATCATTGTCGAAGTTGTGCCCCTCTTCCTGTGCTTTAAAGGCGATTCCAACGTACCTCTTGAAATCTGTTTCCTGCTATTCTGCCTCGCTTTCAAGTCCGCCTCGCTGCCTTCCCTCAACAGATTTTTGGACGATAGTTGTCCTTTATTACTCGGCCAGTTTGTGAATTGCTGTGACACTGAGCTCCATTTTTCAACTCGTTTTTTGTGAGCTGACCGCAAGTCCAGAATTTTGGTTCAGGACCTATGCTGGTTCCCGGTGGTGGGCTGAGACTTTGGTTAATTCTTCTTCCTGCCGGGAAGTTAGAGTGATATGTGCCCGTTCAAATGCCTAACAGCTACTCTCTCATTGGTTCTCCCTCTTCCCTTTCATCCTCTGCCAAATTGGAAACGTGTGCGAACCAGGAGGTTAAAGGGGCTGTCTCTCCAAGTTGGGAGATTGATAGTAAAGCAGATGGAAAGTCAAACCGGAGCACCAGGAGAGGGACTATTCGTTGAGTTTTAGAAACCTTTCGTATTCACAGTGTGTCCGTTCTCTAGGTTTCCCGTACATGTTATAACTGTAGTAATATTCCCTTCAACCTGGAGAGTTGGGACCCATGGAATAGGTGCCATGCATTATTGCTTTAAAGGGTCTGCATTTGTTCACCCAATCTCACCAATCGTCTCAGTCCCAAGTGTCCAGCCTTATGCCACATCCAGCTGTCGTTGTAGATAGGGTCATTCCAGGTTTCATCAGAGACCCTGAAGGAATTGTAAAGAATTTCCCAGTTTTTTTGTTTTGTTTTTGAAATTCCTTTTTATAGTGGGTTTGAGCTGATTCTCGCTGCCATGTTTATGCCAGTCTAGACACACTTAATTCCCTTATGGAGATATATCAATACATAGGTTTTAAGATTCTTACTAGTCTGATATATTCCTCTGCGGGAAATATGGGGTTTTGAGTCCCTTTCACTGAGGAAGGTGTAGTTCTTGTCTATTCCATAGTTGGTTTTTGGAACGGTACCTGTGCTTATATCAAACTCTGGTTTTATGCATCACCCCACCTCTCCTTCCCCCTTAAGCAGGCATAAGAGTGTTTTCTAAATGTGAGACACTGTTCTCTTTCCTAACTCAGTTCAAGTGTAGCCATGTTTATAGGATCTTCATAAGTGATATCTTATGATAAGTTTCTTTTTCTGTGTGACTTATTTCACTTAGAATCATCATAACTGAATCCACCCATTTTGCTGCTACTGGTCTTATGACATTGATTTCATGGCTGAGGGATATTCCATCGTACGTAAGTACCACAATTTTTTGAACCATTTTTATATTTCCTGGGATACTTAAGGTGTATCCAAGTTGAGGTCCTTGTAACCAGTGCAGCCCTAAATTTTGGGGTGGCTCTGTCTTATTGATTTTCAGTTTTCCCAAGGTATATTCCGTAGAATGGAAGTGCCCTTGGCTCTGTAGCTCTGTTGTTTACTTGTTTTAGGGAACACAATGCACTCCTCCAGAGAGGCAGTTGGCAGTTTACATCCCGCCCATCAGCATAACAAGGCTCCCTGTTCTCCAGGGCCTGTCTTGCCTTTCTGGTTTTTACACATTTTGTGGATGTCCCTTTTAACCGGTGGGAAGTGATACTTCTTTGTAGTGCAGATTTGCATTGCCCGCTTGCTTGCTTGGCCAATAATGGCGTATGCATTTTCTCCTGAATATATTCAGGAGAAAACGCATACGCCCTTTTTGGCCAAGTGCATCATTGTCGAAATTGTGCCCCTCTTCCTGTGCTTTAAAGGCGATTCCAACGTACCTCTTGAAATCTGTTTCCTGCTATTCTGCCTCGCTTTCAAGTCCGCCTCGCTGCCTTCCCTCAACAGATTTTTGGACGATAGTTGTCCTTTATTACTCGGCCAGTTTGTGAATTGCTGTGACACTGAGCTCCATTTTTCAACTCGTTTTTTGTGAGCTGACCGCAAGTCCAGAATTTTGGTTCAGGACCTATGCTGGTTCCCGGTGGTGGGCTGAGACTTTGGTTAATTCTTCTTCCTGCCGGGAAGTTAGAGTGATATGTGCCCGTTCAAATGCCTAACAGCTACTCTCTCATTGGTTCTCCCTCTTCCCTTTCATCCTCTGCCAAATTGGAAACGTGTGCGAACCAGGAGGTTAAAGGGGCTGTCTCTCCAAGTTGGGAGATTGATAGTAAAGCAGATGGAAAGTCAAACCGGAGCACCAGGAGAGGGACTATTCGTTGAGTTTTAGAAACCTTTCGTATTCACAGTGTGTCCGTTCTCTAGGTTTCCCGTACATGTTATAACTGTAGTAATATTCCCTTCAACCTGGAGAGTTGGGACCCATGGAATAGGTGCCATGCATTATTGCTTTAAAGGGTCTGCATTTGTTCACCCAATCTCACCAATCGTCTCAGTCCCAAGTGTCCAGCCTTATGCCACATCCAGCTGTCGTTGTAGATAGGGTCATTCCAGGTTTCATCAGAGACCCTGAAGGAATTGTAAAGAATTTCCCAGTTTTTTTGTTTTGTTTTTGAAATTCCTTTTTATAGTGGGTTTGAGCTGATTCTCGCTGCCATGTTTATGCCAGTCTAGACACACTTAATTCCCTTATGGAGATATATCAATACATAGGTTTTAAGATTCTTACTAGTCTGATATATTCCTCTGCGGGAAATATGGGGTTTTGAGTCCCTTTCACTGAGGAAGGTGTAGTTCTTGTCTATTCCATAGTTGGTTTTTGGAACGGTACCTGTGCTTATATCAAACTCTGGTTTTATGCATCACCCCACCTCTCCTTCCCCCTTAAGCAGGCATAAGAGTGTTTTCTAAATGTGAGACACTGTTCTCTTTCCTAACTCAGTTCAAGTGTAGCCATGTTTATAGGATCTTCATAAGTGATATCTTATGATAAGTTTCTTTTTCTGTGTGACTTATTTCACTTAGAATCATCATAACTGAATCCACCCATTTTGCTGCTACTGGTCTTATGACATTGATTTCATGGCTGAGGGATATTCCATCGTACGTAAGTACCACAATTTTTTGAACCATTTTTATATTTCCTGGGATACTTAAGGTGTATCCAAGTTGAGGTCCTTGTAACCAGTGCAGCCCTAAATTTTGGGGTGGCTCTGTCTTATTGATTTTCAGTTTTCCCAAGGTATATTCCCTAGAATGGAAGTGCCCTTGGCTCTGTAGCTCTGTTGTTTACTTGTTTTAGGGAACACAATGCACTCCTCCAGAGAGGCAGTTGGCAGTTTACATCCCGCCCATCAGCATAACAAGGCTCCCTGTTCTCCAGGGCCTGTCTTGCCTTTCTGGTTTTTACACATTTTGTGGATGTCCCTTTTAACCGGTGGGAAGTGATACTTCTTTGTAGTGCAGATTTGCATTGCCCGCTTGCTTGCTTGGCCAATAATGGCGTATGCATTTTCTCCTGAATATATTCAGGAGAAAACGCATACGCCCTTTTTGGCCAAGTGCATCATTGTCGAAATTGTGCCCCTCTTCCTGTGCTTTAAAGGCGATTCCAACGTACCTCTTGAAATCTGTTTCCTGCTATTCTGCCTCGCTTTCAAGTCCGCCTCGCTGCCTTCCCTCAACAGATTTTTGGACGATAGTTGTCCTTTATTACTCGGCCAGTTTGTGAATTGCTGTGACACTGAGCTCCATTTTTCAACTCGTTTTTTGTGAGCTGACCGCAAGTCCAGAATTTTGGTTCAGGACCTATGCTGGTTCCCGGTGGTGGGCTGAGACTTTGGTTAATTCTTCTTCCTGCCGGGAAGTTAGAGTGATATGTGCCCGTTCAAATGCCTAACAGCTACTCTCTCATTGGTTCTCCCTCTTCCCTTTCATCCTCTGCCAAATTGGAAACCTGTGCGAACCAGGAGGTTAAAGGGGCTGTCTCTCCAAGTTGGGAGATTGATAGTAAAGCAGATGGAAAGTCAAACCGGAGCACCAGGAGAGGGACTATTCGTTGAGTTTTAGAAACCTTTCGTATTCACAGTGTGTCCGTTCTCTAGGTTTCCCGTACATGTTATAACTGTAGTAATATTCCCTTCAACCTGGAGAGTTGGGACCCATGGAATAGGTGTCATGCATTATTGCTTTAAAGGGTCTGCATTTGTTCACCCAATCTCACCAATCGTCTCAGTCCCAAGTGTCCAGCCTTATGCCACATCCAGCTGTCGTTGTAGATAGGGTCATTCCAGGTTTCATCAGAGACCCGAAGGAATTGTAAAGAATTTCCCAGTTTTTTTGTTTTGTTTTTGAAATTCCTTTTTATAGTGGGTTTGAGCTGATTCTCGCTGCCATGTTTATGCCAGTCTAGACACACTTAATTCCCTTATGGAGATATATCAATACATAGGTTTTAAGATTCTTACTAGTCTGATATATTCCTCTGCGGGAAATATGGGGTTTTGAGTCCCTTTCACTGAGGAAGGTGTAGGTCTTGTCTATTCCATAGTTGGTTTTTGGAACGGTACCTGTGCTTATATCAAACTCTGGTTTTATGCATCACCCCACCTCTCCTTCCCCCTTAAGCAGGCATAAGAGTGTTTTCTAAATGTGAGACACTGTTCTCTTTCCTAACTCAGTTCAAGTGTAGCCATGTTTACAGGATCTTCATAAGTGATATCTTATGATAAGTTTCTTTTTCTGTGTGACTTATTTCACTTAGAATCATCGTACCTGAATCCACCCATTTTGCTGCTACTGGTCTTATGACATTGATTTCATGGCTGAGGGATATTCCATCGTACGTAAGTACCACAATTTTTTGAACCATTTTTATATTTCCTGGGATACTTAAGTTGTACCCAAGTTGAGGTCCTTGTAATCAGTGCAGCCCTAAATTTTGGGGTGGCTCTGTCTTATTGATTTTCAGTTTTCCCAAGGTATATTCCCTAGACTGGAAGTGCCCTTGGCTCTGTAGCTCTGTTGTTTACTTGTTTTAGGGAACACAATGCACTCCTCCAGAGAGGCAGTTGGCAATTTACATCCCGCCCATCAGCGTAACAAGGCTCCCTGTTCTCCAGGGCCTGTCTTGCCTTTCTGGTTTTTACACATTTTGTGGATGTCCCTTTTGACCGGTGGGAAGTGATACTTCTTTGTAGTGCAGATTTGCATTGCCCACTTGCTTGCTTGGCCAAAAAGGGCGTATGCGTTTTCTCCTGAATATATTCAGGAGAAAACGCATACGCCCTTTTTGGCCAAGTGCATCATTGTCGAAGTTGTGCCCCTCTTCCTGTGCTTTAAAGGCGATTCCAACGTACCTCTTGAAATCTGTTTCCTGCTATTCTGCCTCGCTTTCAAGTCCGCCTCGGTGCCTTCCCTCAACAGATTTTTGGACGATAGTTGTCCTTTATTACTCGGCCAGTTTGTGAATTGCTGTGACACTGAGCTCCATTTTTCAACTCGTTTTTTGTGAGCTGACCGCAAGTCCAGAATTTTGGTTCAGGACCTATGCTGGTTCCCGGTGGTGGGCTGAGACTTTGGTTAATTCTTCTTCCTGCCGGGAAGTTAGAGTGATATGTGCCCGTTCAAATGCCTAACAGCTACTCTCTCATTGGTTCTCCCTCTTCCCTTTCATCCTCTGCCAAATTGGAAACCTGTGCGAACCAGGAGGTTAAAGGGGCTGTCTCTCCAAGTTGGGAGATTGATAGTAAAGCAGATGGAAAGTCAAACCGGAGCACCAGGAGAGGGACTATTCGTTGAGTTTTAGAAACCTTTCGTATTCACAGTGTGTCCGTTCTCTAGGTTTCCCGTACATGTTATAACTGTAGTAATATTCCCTTCAACCTGGAGAGTTGGGACCCATGGATTAGGTGCCATGCATTATTGCTTTAAAGGGTCTGCATTTGTTCACCCAATCTCACCAATCGTCTCAGTCCCAAGTGTCCAGCCTTTTGCCACATCCAGCTGTCGTTGTAGATAGGGTCATTCCAGGTTTCATCAGAGACCCTGAAGGAATTGTAAAGAATTTCCCAGTTTTTTTGTTTTGTTTTTGAAATTCCTTTTTAGAGTGGGTTTGAGCTGATTCTCGCTGCCATGTTTATGCCAGTCTAGACACACTTAATTCCCTTATGGAGATATATCAATACATAGGTTTTAAGATTCTTACTAGTCTGATATATACCTCTGCGGGAAATATTGGGTTTTGGGTCCCTTTCACTGAGGAAGGTGTAGGTCTTCTCTATTCCATAGTTGGTTTTTGGAACGGTACCTGTGCTTATATCAAACTCTGGTTTTATGCATCACCCCACCTCTCCTTCCCCCTTAAGCAGGCATAAGAGTGTTTTCTAAATGTGAGACACTGTTCTCTTTCCTAACTCAGTTCAAGTGTAGCCATGTTTATAGGATCTTCATAAGTGATATCTTATGATAAGTTTCTTTTTCTGTGTGACTTATTTCACTTAGAATCATCGTACCTGAATCCACCCATTTTGCTGCTACTGGTCTTATGACATTGATTTCATGGCTGAGGGATATTCCATCGTACGTAAGTACCACAATTTTTTGAACCATTTTTATATTTCCTGGGATACTTAAGGTGTATCCAAGTTGAGGTCCTTGTAAGCAGTGCAGCCCTAAATTTTGGGGTGGCTCTGTCTTATTGATTTTCAGTTTTCCCAAGGTATATTCCCTAGACTGGAAGTGCCCTTGGCTCTGTAGCTCTGTTGTTTACTTGTTTTAGGGAACACAATGCACTCCTCCAGAGAGGCAGTTGGCAGTATACATCCCGCCCATCAGCATAACAAGGCTCCCTGTTCTCCAGGGCCTGTCTTGCCTTTCTGGTTTTTACACATTTTGTGGATGTCCCTTTTAACCGGTGGGAAGTGATACTTCTTTGTAGTGCAGATTTGCATTGCCCGCTTGCTTGCTTGGCCAATAAGGGCGTATGCATTTTCTCCTGAATACATTCAGGAGAAAACGCATACACCCTTTTAGGCCAAGTGCATCATTGTCGAAGTTGTGCCCCTCTTCCTGTGCTTTAAAGGCGATTCCAACGTACCTCTTGAAATCTGTTTCCTGCTATTCTGCCTCGCTTTCAAGTCCGCCTCGCTGCCTTCCCTCAACAGATTTTTGGACGATAGTTGTCCTTTATTACTCGGCCAGTTTGTGAATTGCTGTGACACTGAGCTCCATTTTTCAACTCGTTTTTTGTGAGCTGACCGCAAGTCCAGAATTTTGGTTCAGGACCTATGCTGGTTCCCGGTGGTGGGCTGAGACTTTGGTTAATTCTTCTTCCTGCCGGGAAGTTAGAGTGATATGTGCCCGTTCAAATGCCTAACAGCTACTCTCTCATTGGTTCTCCCTCTTCCCTTTCATCCTCTGCCAAATTGGAAACCTGTGCGAACCAGGAGGTTAAAGGGGCTGTCTCTCCAAGTTGGGAGATTGATAGTAAAGCAGATGGAAAGTCAAACCGGAGCACCAGGAGAGGGACTATTCGTTGAGTTTTAGAAACCTTTCGTATTCACAGTGTGTCCGTTCTCTAGGTTTCCCGTACATGTTATAACTGTAGTAATATTCCCTTCAACCTGGAGAGTTGGGACCCATGGAATAGGTGCCATGCATTATTGCTTTAAAGGGTCTGCATTTGTTCACCCAATCTCACCAATCGTCTCAGTCCCAAGTGTCCAGCCTTATGCCACATCCAGCTGTCGTTGTAGATAGGGTCATTCCAGGTTTCATCAGAGACCCTGAAGGAATTGTAAAGAATTTCCCAGTTTTTTTGTTTTGTTTTTGAAATTCCTTTTTATAGTGGGTTTGAGCTGATTCTCGCTGCCATGTTTATGCCAGTCTAGACACACTTAATTCCCTTATGGAGATATATCAATACATAGGTTTTAAGATTCTTACTAGTCTGATATATTCCTCTGCGGGAAATATGGGGTTTTGAGTCCCTTTCACTGAGGAAGGTGTAGGTCTTCTCTATTCCATAGTTGGTTTTTGGAACGGTACCTGTGCTTATATCAAACTCTGGTTTTATGCATCACCCCACCTCTCCTTCCCCCTTAAGCAGGCATAAGAGTGTTTTCTAAATGTGAGACACTGTTCTCTTTCCTAACTCAGTTCAAGTGTAGCCATGTTTATAGGATCTTCATAAGTGATATCTTATGATAAGTTTCTTTTTCTGTGTGACTTATTTCACTTAGAATCATCATAACTGAATCCACCCATTTTGCTGCTACTGGTCTTATGACATTGATTTCATGGCTGAGGGATATTCCATCGTACGTAAGTACCACAATTTTTTGAACCATTTTTATATTTCCTGGGATACTTAAGGTGTATCCAAGTTGAGGTCCTTGTAAGCAGTGCAGCCCTAAATTTTGGGGTGGCTCTGTCTTATTGATTTTCAGTTTTCCCAAGGTATATTCCCTAGACTGGAAGTGCCCTTGGCTCTGTAGCTCTGTTGTTTACTTGTTTTAGGGAACACAATGCACTCCTCCAGAGAGGCAGTTGGCAGTTTACATCCCGCCCATCAGCATAACAAGGCTCCCTGTTCTCCAGGGCCTGTCTTGCCTTTCTGGTTTTTACACATTTTGTGGATGTCCCTTTTAACCGGTGGGAAGTGATACTTCTTTGTAGTGCAGATTTGCATTGCCCGCTTGCTTGCTTGGCCAATAAGGGCGTATGCATTTTCTCCTGAATATATTCAGGAGAAAACGCATACGCCCTTTTTGGCCAAGTGCATCATTGTCGAAATTGTGCCCCTCTTCCTGTGCTTTAAAGGCGATTCCAACGTACCTCTTGAAATCTGTTTCCTGCTATTCTGCCTCGCTTTCAAGTCCGCCTCGCTGCCTTCCCTCAACAGATTTTTGGACGATAGTTGTCCTTTATTACTCGGCCAGTTTGTGAATTGCTGTGACACTGAGCTCCATTTTTCAACTCGTTTTTTGTGAGCTGACCGCAAGTCCAGAATTTTGGTTCAGGACCTATGCTGGTTCCCGGTGGTGGGCTGAGACTTTGGTTAATTCTTCTTCCTGCCGGGAAGTTAGAGTGATATGTGCCCGTTCAAATGCCTAACAGCTACTCTCTCATTGGTTCTCCCTCTTCCCTTTCATCCTCTGCCAAATTGGAAACCTGTGCGAACCAGGAGGTTAAAGGGGCTGTCTCTCCAAGTTGGGAGATTGATAGTAAAGCAGATGGAAAGTCAAACCGGAGCACCAGGAGAGGGACTATTCGTTGAGTTTTAGAAACCTTTCGTATTCACAGTGTGTCCGTTCTCTAGGTTTCCCGTACATGTTATAACTGTAGTAATATTCCCTTCAACCTGGAGAGTTGGGACCCATGGAATAGGTGTCATGCATTATTGCTTTAAAGGGTCTGCATTTGTTCACCCAATCTCACCAATCGTCTCAGTCCCAAGTGTCCAGCCTTATGCCACATCCAGCTGTCGTTGTAGATAGGGTCATTCCAGGTTTCATCAGAGACCCGAAGGAATTGTAAAGAATTTCCCAGTTTTTTTGTTTTGTTTTTGAAATTCCTTTTTATAGTGGGTTTGAGCTGATTCTCGCTGCCATGTTTATGCCAGTCTAGACACACTTAATTCCCTTATGGAGATATATCAATACATAGGTTTTAAGATTCTTACTAGTCTGATATATTCCTCTGCGGGAAATATGGGGTTTTGAGTCCCTTTCACTGAGGAAGGTGTAGGTCTTCTCTATTCCATAGTTGGTTTTTGGAACGGTACCTGTGCTTATATCAAACTCTGGTTTTATGCATCACCCCACCTCTCCTTCCCCCTTAAGCAGGCAAAAGAGTGTTTTCTAAATGTGAGACACTGCTCTCTTTAATAACTCAGTTCAAGTGTAGCCATGTTTATAGGATCTTCATAAGTGATATCTTATGATAAGTTTCTTTTTCTGTGTGACTTATTTCACTTAGAATCATCGTACCTGAATCCACCCATTTTGCTGCTACTGGTCTTATGACATTGGTTTCATGGCTGAGGGATATTCCATTGTACGTAAGTACCACAATTTTTTGAACCATTTTTATATTTCCTGGGATACTTAAGGTGTATCCAAGTTGAGGTCCTTGTAAGCAGTGCAGCCCTAAATTTTGGGGTGGCTCTGTCTTATTGATTTTCAGTTTTCCCAAGGTATATTCCCTAGACTGGAAGTGCCCTTGGCTCTGTAGCTCTGTTGTTTACTTGTTTTAGGGAACACAATGCACTCCTCCAGAGAGGCAGTTGGCAATTTACATCCCGCCCATCAGCATAACAAGGCTCCCTGTTCTCCAGGGCCTGTCTTGCCTTTCTGGTTTTTACACATTTTGTGGATGTCCCTTTTGACCGGTGGGAAGTGATACTTCTTTGTAGTGCAGATTTGCATTGCCCGCTTGCTTGCTTGGCCAAAAAGGGCGTATGCGTTTTCTCCTGAATATATTCAGGAGAAAACGCATACGCCCTTTTTGGCCAAGTGCATCATTGTCAAAGTTGTGCCCCTCTTCCTGTGCTTTAAAGGCGATTCCAACGTACCTCTTGAAATCTGTTTCCTGCTATTCTGCCTCGCTTTCAAGTCCACCTCGCTGCCTTCCCTCAACAGATTTTTGGACGATAGTTGTCCTTTATTACTCGGCCAGTTTGTGAATTGCTGTGACACTGAGCTCCATTTTTCAACTCGTTTTTTGTGAGCTGACCGCAAGTCCAGAATTTTGGTTCAGGACCTATGCTGGTTCCCGGTGGTGGGCTGAGACTTTGGTTAATTCTTCTTCCTGCCGGGAAGTTAGAGTGATATGTGCCCGTTCAAATGCCTAACAGCTACTCTCTCATTGGTTCTCCCTCTTCCCTTTCATCCTCTGCCAAATTGGAAACCTGTGCGAACCAGGAGGTTAAAGGGGCTGTCTCTCCAAGTTGGGAGATTGATAGTAAAGCAGATGGAAAGTCAAACCGGAGCACCAGGAGAGGGACTATTCGTTGAGTTTTAGAAACCTTTCGTATTCACAGTGTGTCCGTTCTCTAGGTTTCCCGTACATGTTATAACTGTAGTAATATTCCCTTCAACCTGGAGAGTTGGGACCCATGGAATAGGTGCCATGCATTATTGCTTTAAAGGGTCTGCATTTGTTCACCCAATCTCACCAATCGTCTCAGTCCCAAGTGTCCAGCCTTATGCCACATCCAGCTGTCGTTGTAGATAGGGTCATTCCAGGTTTCATCAGAGACCCTGAAGGAATTGTAAAGAATTTCCCAGTTTTTTTGTTTTGTTTTTGAAATTCCTTTTTAGAGTGGGTTTGAGCTGATTCTCGCTGCCATGTTTATGCCAGTCTAGACACACTTAATTCCCTTATGGAGATATATCAATACATAGGTTTTAAGATTCTTACTAGTCTGATATATTCCTCTGCGGGAAATATGGGGTTTTGAGTCCCTTTCACTGAGGAAGGTGTAGGTCTTCTCTATTCCATAGTTGGTTTTTGGAACGGTACCTGTGCTTATATCAAACTCTGGTTTTATGCATCACCCCACCTCTCCTTCCCCCTTAAGCAGGCATAAGAGTGTTTTCTAAATGTGAGACTCTGTTCTCTTTCCTAACTCAGTTCAAGTGTAGCCATGTTTACAGGATCTTCATAAGTGATATCTTATGATAAGTTTCTTTTTCTGTGTGACTTATTTCACTTGGAATCATCGTACCTGAATCCACCCATTTTGCTGCTACTGGTCTTATGACATTGATTTCATGGCTGAGGGATATTCCATCGTACATAAGTACCACAATTTTTTGAACCATTTTTATATTTCCTGAGATACTTAAGTTGTACCCAAGTTGAGGTCCTTGTAAGCAGTGCAGCCCTAAATTTTGGGGTGGCTCTGTCTTATTGATTTTCAGTTTTCCCAAGGTATATTCCCTAGACTGGAAGTGCCCTTGGCTCTGTAGCTCTGTTGTTTACTTGTTTTAGGGAACACAATGCACTCCTCCAGAGAGGCAGTTGGCAATTTACATCCCGCCCATCAGCGTAACAAGGCTCCCTGTTCTCCAGGGCCTGTCTTGCCTTTCTGGTTTTTACACATTTTGTGGATGTCCCTTTTGACCGGTGGGAAGTGATACTTCTTTGTAGTGCAGATTTGCATTGCCCACTTGCTTGCTTGGCCAAAAAGGGCGTATGCGTTTTCTCCTGAATATATTCAGGAGAAAACGCATACGCCCTTTTTGGCCAAGTGCATCATTGTCGAAGTTGTGCCCCTCTTCCTGTGCTTTAAAGGCGATTCCAACGTACCTCTTGAAATCTGTTTCCTGCTATTCTGCCTCGCTTTCAAGTCCGCCTCGCTGCCTTCCCTCAACAGATTTTTGGACGATAGTTGTCCTTTATTACTCGGCCAGTTTGTGAATTGCTGTGACACTGAGCTCCATTTTTCAACTCGTTTTTTGTGAGCTGACCGCAAGTCCAGAATTTTGGTTCAGGACCTATGCTGGTTCCCGGTGGTGGGCTGAGACTTTGGTTAATTCTTCTTCCTGCCGGGAAGTTAGAGTGATATGTGCCCGTTCAAATGCCTAACAGCTACTCTCTCATTGGTTCTCCCTCTTCCCTTTCATCCTCTGCCAAATTGGAAACCTGTGTGAACCAGGAGGTTAAAGGGGCTGTCTCTCCAAGTTGGGAGATTGATAGTAAAGCAGATGGAAAGTCAAACCGGAGCACCAGGAGAGGGACTATTCGTTGAGTTTTAGAAACCTTTCGTATTCACAGTGTGTCCGTTCTCTAGGTTTCCCGTACATGTTATAACTGTAGTAATATTCCCTTCAACCTGGAGAGTTGGGACCCATGGAATAGGTGTCATGCATTATTGCTTTAAAGGGTCTGCATTTGTTCACCCAATTTCACCGATCGTCTCAGTCCCAAGTGTCCAGCCTTATGCCACATCCAGCTGTCGTTGTAGATAGGGTCATTCCAGGTTTCATCAGAGACCCGAAGGAATTGTAAAGAATTTCCCAGTTTTTTTGTTTTGTTTTTGAAATTCCTTTTTAGAGTGGGTTTGAGCTGATTCTCGCTGCCATGTTTATGCCAGTCTAGACACACTTAATTCCCTTATGGAGATATATCAATACATAGGTTTTAAGATTCTTACTAGTCTGATATATTCCTCTGCGGGAAATATGGGGTTTGGAGTCCCTTTCACTGAGGAAGGTGTAGGTCTTCTCTATTCCATAGTTGGTTTTTGGAACGGTACCTGTGCTTATATCAAACTCTGGTTTTATGCATCACCCCACCTCTCCTTCCCCCTTAAGCAGGCATAAGAGTGTTTTCTAAATGTGAGACACTGCTCTCTTTCCTAACTCAGTTCAAGTGTAGCCATGTTTATAGGATCTTCATAAGTGATATCTTATGATAAGTTTCTTTTTCTGTGTGACTTATTTCACTTAGAATCATCGTACCTGAATCCACCCATTTTGCTGCTACTGGTCTTATGACATTGGTTTCATGGCTGAGGGATATTCCATCGTACGTAAGTACCACAATTTTTTGAACCATTTTTATATTTCCTGGGATACTTAAGGTGTATCCAAGTTGAGGTCCTTGTAAGCAGTGCAGCCCTAAATTTTGGGGTGGCTCTGTCTTATTGATTTTCAGTTTTCCCAAGGTATATTCCCTAGACTGGAAGTGCCCTTGGCTCTGTAGCTCTGTTGTTTACTTGTTTTAGGGAACACAATGCACTCCTCCAGAGAGGCAGTTGGCAATTTACATCCCGCCCATCAGCATAACAAGGCTCCCTGTTCTCCAGGGCCTGTCTTGCCTTTCTGGTTTTTACACATTTTGTGGATGTCCCTTTTGACCGGTGGGAAGTGATACTTCTTTGTAGTGCAGATTTGCATTGCCCGCTTGCTTGCTTGGCCAAAAAGGGCGTATGCGTTTTCTCCTGAATATATTCAGGAGAAAACGCATACGCCCTTTTTGGCCAAGTGCATCATTGTCAAAGTTGTGCCCCTCTTCCTGTGCTTTAAAGGCGATTCCAACGTACCTCTTGAAATCTGTTTCCTGCTATTCTGCCTCGCTTTCAAGTCCGCCTCGCTGCCTTCCCTCAACAGATTTTTGGACGATAGTTGTCCTTTATTACTCGGCCAGTTTGTGAATTGCTGTGACACTGAGCTCCATTTTTCAACTCGATTTTTGTGAGCTGACCGCAAGTCCAGAATTTTGGTTCAGGACCTATGCTGGTTCCCGGTGGTGGGCTGAGACTTTGGTTAATTCTTCTTCCTGCCGGGAAGTTAGAGTGATATGTGCCCGTTCAAATGCCTAACAGCTACTCTCTCATTGGTTCTCCCTCTTCCCTTTCATCCTCTGCCAAATTGGAAACCTGTGCGAACCAGGAGGTTAAAGGGGCTGTCTCTCCAAGTTGGGAGATTGATAGTAAAGCAGATGGAAAGTCAAACCGGAGCACCAGGAGAGGGACTATTCGTTGAGTTTTAGAAACCTTTCGTATTCACAGTGTGTCCGTTCTCTAGGTTTCCCGTACATGTTATAACTGTAGTAATATTCCCTTCAACCTGGAGAGTTGGGACCCATGGAATAGGTGCCATGCATTATTGCTTTAAAGGGTCTGCATTTGTTCACCCAATCTCACCAATCGTCTCAGTCCCAAGTGTCCAGCCTTATGCCACATCCAGCTGTCGTTGTAGATAGGGTCATTCCAGGTTTCATCAGAGACCCGAAGGAATTGTAAAGAATTTCCCAGTTTTTTTGTTTTGTTTTTGAAATTCCTTTTTATAGTGGGTTTGAGCTGATTCTCGCTGCCATGTTTATGCCAGTCTAGACACACTTAATTCCCTTATGGAGATATATCAATACATAGGTTTTAAGATTCTTACTAGTCTGATATATTCCTCTGCGGGAAATATGGGGTTTGGAGTCCCTTTCACTGAGGAAGGTGTAGGTCTTCTCTATTCCATAGTTGGTTTTTGGAACGGTACCTGTGCTTATATCAAACTCTGGTTTTATGCATCACCCCACCTCTCCTTCCCCCTTAAGCAGGCATAAGAGTGTTTTCTAAATGTGAGACTCTGCTCTCTTTCCTAACTCAGTTCAAGTGTAGCCATGTTTATAGGATCTTCATAAGTGATATCTTATGATAAGTTTCTTTTTCTGTGTGACTTATTTCACTTAGAATCATCGTACCTGAATCCACCCATTTTGCTGCTACTGGTCTTATGACATTGATTTCATGGCTGAGGGATATTCCATCGTACGTAAGTACCACAATTTTTTGAACCATTTTTATATTTCCTGGGATACTTAAGGTGTATCCAAGTTGAGGTCCTTGTAAGCAGTGCAGCCCTAAATTTTGGGGTGGCTCTGTCTTATTGATTTTCAGTTTTCCCAAGGTATATTCCCTAGACTGGAAGTGCCCTTGGCTCTGTAGCTCTGTTGTTTACTTGTTTTAGGGAACACAATGCACTCCTCCAGAGAGGCAGTTGGCAATTTACATCCCGCCCATCAGCATAACAAGGCTCCCTGTTCTCCAGGGCCTGTCTTGCCTTTCTGGTTTTTACACATTTTGTGGATGTCCCTTTTGACCGGTGGGAAGTGATACTTCTTTGTAGTGCAGATTTGCATTGCCCGCTTGCTTGCTTGGCCAAAAAGGGCGTATGCGTTTTCTCCTGAATATATTCAGGAGAAAACGCATACGCCCTTTTTGGCAAAGTGCATCATTGTCGAAGTTGTGCCCCTCTTCCTGTGCTTTAAAGGCGATTCCAACGTACCTCTTGAAATCTGTTTCCTGCTATTCTGCCTCGCTTTCAAGTCTGCCTCGCTGCGTTCCCTCAAGAGATTTTTGGACGATAGTTGTCCTTTATTACTCGGCCAGTTTGTGAATTGCTGTGACACTGAGCTCCATTTTTCAACTCGTTTTTTGTGAGCTGACCGCAAGTCCAGAATTTTGGTTCAGGACCTATGCTGGTTCCTGGTGGTGGGCTGAGATTTGGTTAATTCTTCTTCCTGCCGGGAAGTTAGAGTGATATGTGCCCGTTCAAATGCCTAACAGCTACTCTCTCATTGGTTCTCCCTCTTCCCTTTCATCCTCTGCCAAATTGGAAACCTGTGCGAACCAGGAGGTTAAAGGGGCTGTCTCTCCAAGTTGGGAGATTGATAGTAAAGCAGATGGAAAGTCAAACCGGAGCACCAGGAGAGGGACTATTCGTTGAGTTTTAGAAACCTTTCGTATTCACAGTGTGTCCGTTCTCTAGGTTTCCCGTACATGTTATAACTGTAGTAATATTCCCTTCAACCTGGAGAGTTGGGACCCATGGAATAGGTGCCATGCATTATTGCTTTAAAGGGTCTGCATTTGTTCACCCAATCTCACCAATCGTCTCAGTCCCAAGTGTCCAGCCTTATGCCACATCCAGCTGTCGTTGTAGATAGGGTCATTCCAGGTTTCATCAGAGACCCTGAAGGAATTGTAAAGAATTTCCCAGTTTTTTTGTTTTGTTTTTGAAATTCCTTTTTAGAGTGGGTTTGAGCTGATTCTCGCTGCCATGTTTATGCCAGTCTAGACACACTTAATTCCCTTATGGAGATATATCAATACATAGGTTTTAAGATTCTTACTAGTCTGATATATTCCTCTGCGGGAAATATGGGGTTTTGAGTCCCTTTCACTGAGGAAGGTGTAGGTCTTCTCTATTCCATAGTTGGTTTTTGGAACGGTACCTGTGCTTATATCAAACTCTGGTTTTATGCATCACCCCACCTCTCCTTCCCCCTTAAGCAGGCATAAGAGTGTTTTCTAAATGTGAGACACTGCTCTCTTTCCTAACTCAGTTCAAGTGTAGCCATATTTATAGGATCTTCATAAGTGATATCTTATGATAAGTTTCTTTTTCTGTGTGACTTATTTCACTTAGAATCATCGTACCTGAATCCACCCATTTTGCTGCTACTAGTCTTATGACATTGATTTCATGGCTGAGGGATATTCCATCGTACGTAAGTACCACAATTTTTTGAACCATTTTTATATTTCCTGGGATACTTAAGGTGTATCCAAGTTGAGGTCCTTGTAAGCAGTGCAGCCCTAAATTTTGGGGTGGCTCTGTCTTATTGATTTTCAGTTTTCCCAAGGTATATTCCCTAGACTGGAAGTGCCCTTGGCTCTGTAGCTCTGTTGTTTACTTGTTTTAGGGAACACAATGCACTCCTCCAGAGAGGCAGTTGGCAGTTTACATCCCGCCCATCAGCATAACAAGGCTCCCTGTTCTCCAGGGCCTGTCTTGCCTTTCTGGTTTTTACACATTTTGTGGGTGTCCCTTTTAACCGGTGGGAAGTGATACTTCTTTGTAGTGCAGATTTGCATTGCCCGCTTGCTTGCTTGGCCAAAAAGGGCGTATGCGTTTTCTCCTGAATATATTCAGGAGAAAACGCATACGCCCTTTTTGGCCAAGTGCATCATTGTCGAAGTTGTGCCCCTCTTCCTGTGCTTTAAAGGCGATTCCAACGTACCTCTTGAAATCTGTTTCCTGCTATTCTGCCTCGCTTTCAAGTCCGCCTCGCTGCCTTCCCTCAACAGATTTTTGGACGATAGTTGTCCTTTATTACTCGGCCAGTTTGTGAATTGCTGTGACACTGAGCTCCATTTTTCAACTCGTTTTTTGTGAGCTGACCGCAAGTCCAGAATTTTGGTTCAGGACCTATGCTGGTTCCTGGTGGTGGGCTGAGATTTGGTTAATTCTTCTTCCTGCCGGGAAGTTAGAGTGATATGTGCCCGTTCAAATGCCTAACAGCTACTCTCTCATTGGTTCTCCCTCTTCCCTTTCATCCTCTGCCAAATTGGAAACCTGTGCGAACCAGGAGGTTAAAGGGGCTGTCTCTCCAAGTTGGGAGATTGATAGTAAAGCAGATGGAAAGTCAAACCGGAGCACCAGGAGAGGGACTATTCGTTGAGTTTTAGAAACCTTTCGTATTCACAGTGTGTCCGTTCTCTAGGTTTCCCGTACATGTTATAACTGTAGTAATATTCCCTTCAACCTGGAGAGTTGGGACCCATGGAATAGGTGCCATGCATTATTGCTTTAAAGGGTCTGCATTTGTTCACCCAATCTCACCAATCGTCTCAGTCCCAAGTGTCCAGCCTTATGCCACATCCAGCTGTCGTTGTAGATAGGGTCATTCCAGGTTTCATCAGAGACCCTGAAGGAATTGTAAAGAATTTCCCAGTTTTTTTGTTTTGTTTTTGAAATTCCTTTTTAGAGTGGGTTTGAGCTGATTCTCGCTGCCATGTTTATGCCAGTCTAGACACACTTAATTCCCTTATGGAGATATATCAATACATAGGTTTTAAGATTCTTACTAGTCTGATATATTCCTCTGCGGGAAATATGGGGTTTTGAGTCCCTTTCACTGAGGAAGGTGTAGGTCTTCTCTATTCCATAGTTGGTTTTTGGAACGGTACCTGTGCTTATATCAAACTCTGGTTTTATGCATCACCCCACCTCTCCTTCCCCCTTAAGCAGGCATAAGAGTGTTTTCTAAATGTGAGACACTGCTCTCTTTCCTAACTCAGTTCAAGTGTAGCCATGTTTATAGGATCTTCATAAGTGATATCTTATGATAAGTTTCTTTTTCTGTGTGACTTATTTCACTTAGAATCATCGTACCTGAATCCACCCATTTTGCTGCTACTGGTCTTATGACATTGATTTCATGGCTGAGGGATATTCCATCGTACGTAAGTACCACAATTTTTTGAACCATTTTTATATTTCCTGGGATACTTAAGGTGTATCCAAGTTGAGGTCCTTGTAAGCAGTGCAGCCCTAAATTTTGGGGTGGCTCTGTCTTATTGATTTTCAGTTTTCCCAAGGTATATTCCCTAGACTGGAAGTGCCCTTGGCTCTGTAGCTCTGTTGTTTACTTGTTTTAGGGAACACAATGCACTCCTCCAGAGAGGCAGTTGGCAGTTTACATCCCGCCCATCAGCATAACAAGGCTCCCTGTTCTCCAGGGCCTGTCTTGCCTTTCTGGTTTTTACACATTTTGTGGATGTCCCTTTTAACTGGTGGGAAGTGATACTTCTTTGTAGTGCAGATTTGCATTGCCCGCTTGCTTGCTTGGCCAAAAAGGGCGTATGCGTTTTCTCCTGAATATATTCAGGAGAAAACGCATACGCCCTTTTTGGCCAAGTGCATCATTGTCGAAGTTGTGCCCCTCTTCCTGTGCTTTAAAGGCGATTCCAACGTACCTCTTGAAATCTGTTTCCTGCTATTCTGCCTCGCTTTCAAGTCTGCCTCGCTGCCTTCCCTCAACAGATTTTTGGACGATAGTTGTCCTTTATTACTCGGCCAGTTTGTGAATTGCTGTGACACTGAGCTCCATTTTTCAACTCGTTTTTTGTGAGCTGACCGCAAGTCCAGAATTTTGGTTCAGGACCTATGCTGGTTCCCGGTGGTGGGCTGAGACTTTGGTTAATTCTTCTTCCTGCCGGGAAGTTAGAGTGATATGTGCCCGTTCAAATGCCTAACAGCTACTCTCTCATTGGTTCTCCCTCTTCCCTTTCATCCTCTGCCAAATTGGAAACCTGTGCGAACCAGGAGGTTAAAGGGGCTGTCTCTCCAAGTTGGGAGATTGATAGTAAAGCAGATGGAAAGTCAAACCGGAGCACCAGGAGAGGGACTATTCGTTGAGTTTTAGAAACCTTTCGTATTCACAGTGTGTCCGTTCTCTAGGTTTCCCGTACATGTTATAACTGTAGTAATATTCCCTTCAACCTGGAGAGTTGGGACCCATGGAATAGGTGCCATGCATTATTGCTTTAAAGGGTCTGCATTTGTTCACCCAATCTCACCAATCGTCTCAGTCCCAAGTGTCCAGCCTTATGCCACATCCAGCTGTCGTTGTAGATAGGGTCATTCCAGGTTTCATCAGAGACCCTGAAGGAATTGTAAAGAATTTCCCAGTTTTTTTGTTTTGTTTTTGAAATTCCTTTTTATAGTGGGTTTGAGCTGATTCTCGCTGCCATGTTTATGCCAGTCTAGACACACTTAATTCCCTTATGGAGATATATCAATACATAGGTTTTAAGATTCTTACTAGTCTGATATATTCCTCTGCGGGAAATATGGGGTTTTGAGTCCCTTTCACTGAGGAAGGTGTAGGTCTTCTCTATTCCATAGTTGGTTTTTGGAACGGTACCTGTGCTTATATCAAACTCTGGTTTTATGCATCACCCCACCTCTCCTTCCCCCTTAAGCAGGCATAAGAGTGTTTTCTAAATGTGAGACACTGCTCTCTTTCCTAACTCAGTTCAAGTGTAGCCATGTTTATAGGATCTTCATAAGTGATATCTTATGATAAGTTTCTTTTTCTGTGTGACTTATTTCACTTAGAATCATCGTACCTGAATCCACCCATTTTGCTGCTACTAGTCTTATGACATTGATTTCATGGCTGAGGGATATTCCATCGTACGTAAGTACCACAATTTTTTGAACCATTTTTATATTTCCTGGGATACTTAAGGTGTATCCAAGTTGAGGTCCTTGTAAGCAGTGCAGCCCTAAATTTTGGGGTGGCTCTGTCTTATTGATTTTCAGTTTTCCCAAGGTATATTCCCTAGACTGGAAGTGCCCTTGGCTCTGTAGATCTGTTGTTTACTTGTTTTAGGGAACACAATGCACTCCTCCAGACAGGCAGTTGGCAGTTTACATCCCGCCCATCAGCATAACAAGGCTCCCTGTTCTCCAGGGCCTGTCTTGCCTTTCTGGTTTTTACACATTTTGTGGATGTCCCTTTTAACCGGTGGGAAGTGATACTTCTTTGTAGTGCAGATTTGCATTGCCCGCTTGCTTGCTTGGCCAAAAAGGGCGTATGCGTTTTCTCCTGAATATATTCAGGAGAAAACGCATACGCCCTTTTTGGCCAAGTGCATCATTGTCGAAGTTGTGCCCCTCTTCCTGTGCTTTAAAGGCGATTCCAACGTACCTCTTGAAATCTGTTTCCTGCTATTCTGCCTCGCTTTCAAGTCCACCTCGCTGCCTTCCCTCAACAGATTTTTGGACGATAGTTGTCCTTTATTACTCGGCCAGTTTGTGAATTGCTGTGACACTGAGCTCCATTTTTCAACTCGTTTTTTGTGAGCTGACCGCAAGTCCAGAATTTTGGTTCAGGACCTATGCTGGTTCCTGGTGGTGGGCTGAGATTTGGTTAATTCTTCTTCCTGCCGGGAAGTTAGAGTGATATGTGCCCGTTCAAATGCCTAACAGCTACTCTCTCATTGGTTCTCCCTCTTCCCTTTCATCCTCTGCCAAATTGGAAACCTGTGCGAACCAGGAGGTTAAAGGGGCTGTCTCTCCAAGTTGGGAGATTGATAGTAAAGCAGATGGAAAGTCAAACCGGAGCACCAGGAGAGGGACTATTCGTTGAGTTTTAGAAACCTTTCGTATTCACAGTGTGTCCGTTCTCTAGGTTTCCCGTACATGTTATAACTGTAGTAATATTCCCTTCAACCTGGAGAGTTGGGACCCATGGAATAGGTGCCATGCATTATTGCTTTAAAGGGTCTGCATTTGTTCACCCAATCTCACCAATCGTCTCAGTCCCAAGTGTCCAGCCTTATGCCACATCCAGCTGTCGTTGTAGATAGGGTCATTCCAGGTTTCATCAGAGACCCTGAAGGAATTGTAAAGAATTTCCCAGTTTTTTTGTTTTGTTTTTGAAATTCCTTTTTAGAGTGGGTTTGAGCTGATTCTCGCTGCCATGTTTATGCCAGTCTAGACACACTTAATTCCCTTATGGAGATATATCAATACATAGGTTTTAAGATTCTTACTAGTCTGATATATTCCTCTGCGGGAAATATGGGGTTTTGAGTCCCTTTCACTGAGGAAGGTGTAGGTCTTCTCTATTCCATAGTTGGTTTTTGGAACGGTACCTGTGCTTATATCAAACTCTGGTTTTATGCATCACCCCACCTCTCCTTCCCCCTTAAGCAGGCATAAGAGTGTTTTCTACATGTGAGACACTGTTCTCTTTCCTAACTCAGTTCAAGTGTAGCCATGTTTATAGGATCTTCATAAGTGATATCTTATGATAAGTTTCTTTTTCTGTGTGACTTATTTCACTTAGAATCATCGTACCTGAATCCACCCATTTTGCTGCTACTGGTCTTATGACATTGATTTCATGGCTGAGGGATATTCCATCGTACGTAAGTACCACAATTTTTTGAACCATTTTTATATTTCCTGGGATACTTAAGGTGTATCCAAGTTGAGGTCCTTGTAAGCAGTGCAGCCCTAAATTTTGGGGTGGCTCTGTCTTATTGATTTTCAGTTTTCCCAAGGTATATTCCCTAGACTGGAAGTGCCCTTGGCTCTGTAGCTCTGTTGTTTACTTGTTTTAGGGAACACAATGCACTCCTCCAGAGAGGCAGTTGGCAGTTTACATCCCGCCCATCAGCATAACAAGGCTCCCTGTTCTCCAGGGCCTGTCTTGCCTTTCTGGTTTTTACACATTTTGTGGATGTCCCTTTTAACTGGTGGGAAGTGATACTTCTTTGTAGTGCAGATTTGCATTGCCCGCTTGCTTGCTTGCCCAAAAAGGGCGTATGCGTTTTCTCCTGAATATATTCAGGAGAAAACGCATACGCCCTTTTTGGCCAAGTGCATCATTGTCGAAGTTGTGCCCCTCTTCCTGTGCTTTAAAGGCGATTCCAACGTACCTCTTGAAATCTGTTTCCTGCTATTCTGCCTCGCTTTCAAGTCTGCCTCGCTGCCTTCCCTCAACAGATTTTTGGACGATAGTTGTCCTTTATTACTCGGCCAGTTTGTGAATTGCTGTGACACTGAGCTCCATTTTTCAACTCGTTTTTTGTGAGCTGACCGCAAGTCCAGAATTTTGGTTCAGGACCTATGCTGGTTCCCGGTGGTGGGCTGAGACTTTGGTTAATTCTTCTTCCTGCCGGGAAGTTAGAGTGATATGTGCCCGTTCAAATGCCTAACAGCTACTCTCTCATTGGTTCTCCCTCTTCCCTTTCATCCTCTGCCAAATTGGAAACCTGTGCGAACCAGGAGGTTAAAGGGGCTGTCTCTCCAAGTTGGGAGATTGATAGTAAAGCAGATGGAAAGTCAAACCGGAGCACCAGGAGAGGGACTATTCGTTGAGTTTTAGAAACCTTTCGTATTCACAGTGTGTCCGTTCTCTAGGTTTCCCGTACATGTTATAACTGTAGTAATATTCCCTTCAACCTGGAGAGTTGGGACCCATGGAATAGGTGCCATGCATTATTGCTTTAAAGGGTCTGCATTTGTTCACCCAATCTCACCAATCGTCTCAGTCCCAAGTGTCCAGCCTTATGCCACATCCAGCTGTCGTTGTAGATAGGGTCATTCCAGGTTTCATCAGAGACCCTGAAGGAATTGTAAAGAATTTCCCAGTTTTTTTGTTTTGTTTTTGAAATTCCTTTTTAGAGTGGGTTTGAGCTGATTCTCGCTGCCATGTTTATGCCAGTCTAGACACACTTAATTCCCTTATGGAGATATATCAATACATAGGTTTTAAGATTCTTACTAGTCTGATATATTCCTCTGCGGGAAATATGGGGTTTTGAGTCCCTTTCACTGAGGAAGGTGTAGGTCTTCTCTATTCCATAGTTGGTTTTTGGAACGGTACCTGTGCTTATATCAAACTCTGGTTTTATGCATCACCCCACCTCTCCTTCCCCCTTAAGCAGGCATAAGAGTGTTTTCTAAATGTGAGACACTGCTCTCTTTCCTAACTCAGTTCAAGTGTAGCCATGTTTATAGGATCTTCATAAGTGATATCTTATGATAAGTTTCTTTTTCTGTGTGACTTATTTCACTTAGAATCATCGTACCTGAATCCACCCATTTTGCTGCTACTAGTCTTATGACATTGATTTCATGGCTGAGGGATATTCCATCGTACGTAAGTACCACAATTTTTTGAACCATTTTTATATTTCCTGGGATACTTAAGGTGTATCCAAGTTGAGGTCCTTGTAAGCAGTGCAGCCCTAAATTTTGGGGTGGCTCTGTCTTATTGATTTTCAGTTTTCCCAAGGTATATTCCCTAGACTGGAAGTGCCCTTGGCTCTGTAGCTCTGTTGTTTACTTGTTTTAGGGAACACAATGCACTCCTCCAGAGAGGCAGTTGGCAGTTTACATCCCGCCCATCAGCATAACAAGGCTCCCTGTTCTCCAGGGCCTGTCTTGCCTTTCTGGTTTTTACAAATTTTGTGGATGTCCCTTTTAACCGGTGGGAAGTGATACTTCTTTGTAGTGCAGATTTGCATTGCCCGCTTGCTTGCTTGGCCAAAAAGGGCGTATGCGTTTTCTCCTGAATATATTCAGGAGAAAACGCATACGCCCTTTTTGGCCAAGTGCATCATTGTCGAAGTTGTGCCCCTCTTCCTGTGCTTTAAAGGCGATTCCAACGTACCTCTTGAAATCTGTTTCCTGCTATTCTGCCTCGCTTTCAAGTCCGCCTCGCTGCCTTCCCTCAACAGATTTTTGGACGATAGTTGTCCTTTATTACTCGGCCAGTTTGTGAATTGCTGTGACACTGAGCTCCATTTTTCAACTCGTTTTTTGTGAGCTGACCGCAAGTCCAGAATTTTGGTTCAGGACCTATGCTGGTTCCCGGTGGTGGGCTGAGACTTTGGTTAATTCTTCTTCCTGCCGGGAAGTTAGAGTGATATGTGCCCGTTCAAATGCCTAACAGCTACTCTCTCATTGGTTCTCCCTCTTCCCTTTCATCCTCTGCCAAATTGGAAACCTGTGCGAACCAGGAGGTTAAAGGGGCTGTCTCTCCAAGTTGGGAGATTGATAGTAATGCAGATGGAAAGTCAAACCGGAGCACCAGGAGAGGGACTATTCGTTGAGTTTTAGAAACCTTTCGTATTCACAGTGTGTCCGTTCTCTAGGTTTCCCGTACATGTTATAACTGTAGTAATATTCCCTTCAACCTGGAGAGTTGGGACCCATGGAATAGGTGCCATGCATTATTGCTTTAAAGGGTCTGCATTTGTTCACCCAATCTCACCAATCGTCTCAGTCCCAAGTGTCCAGCCTTATGCCACATCCAGCTGTCGTTGCACATAGGGTCATTCCAGGTTTCATCAGAGACCCTGAAGGAATTGTAAAGAATTTCCCAGTTTTTTTGTTTTGTTTTTGAAATTCCTTTTTATAGTGGGTTTGAGCTGATTATCGCTGCCATGTTTATGCCAGTCTAGACACACTTAATTCCCTTATGGAGATATATCAATACATAGGTTTTAAGATTCTTACTAGTCTGATATATTCCTCTGCGGGAAATATGGGGTTTTGAGTCCCTTTCACTGAGGAAGGTGTAGGTCTTCTCTATTCCATAGTTGGTTTTTGGAACGGTACCTGTGCTTATATCAAACTCTGGTTTTATGCATCACCCCACCTCTCCTTCCCCCTTAAGCAGGCATAAGAGTGTTTTCTAAATGTGAGACACTGTTCTCTTTCCTAACTCAGTTCAAGTGTAGCCATGTTTATAGGATCTTCATAAGTGATATCTTATGATAAGTTTCTTTTTCTGTGTGACTTATTTCACTTAGAATCATCGTACCTGAATCCACCCATTTTGCTGCTACTGGTCGTATGACATTGATTTCATGGCTGAGGGATATTCCATCGTACGTAAGTACCACAATTTTTTGAACCATTTTTATATTTCCTGGGATACTTAAGGTGTATCCAAGTTGAGGTCCTTGTAAGCAGTGCAGCCCTAAATTTTGGGGTGGCTCTGTCTTATTGATTTTCAGTTTTCCCAAAGAATATTCCCTAGACTGGAAGTGCCCTTGGCTCTGTAGCTCTGTTGTTTACTTGTTTTAGGGAACACAATGCACTCCTCCAGAGAGGCAGTTGGCAATTTACATCCCACCCATCAGCATAACAAGGCTCCCTGTTCTCCAGGGCCTGTCTTGCCTTTCTGGTTTTTACACATTTTGTGGATGTCCCTTTTGACTGGTGGGAAGTGATACTTCTTTGTAGTGCAGATTTGCATTGCCCGCTTGCTTGCTTGGCCAAAAAGGGCATATGCGTTTTCTCCTGAATATATTCAGGAGAAAGCGCATACGCCCTTTTTGGCCAAGTGCATCATTGTCGAAGTTGGGCCCCTCTTCCTGTGCTTTAAAGGCGATTCCAACGTACCTCTTGAAATCTGTTTCCTGCTATTCTGCCTCGCTTTCAAGTCCGCCTCGCTGCCTTCCCTCAACAGATTTTTGGACGATAGTTGTCCTTTATTACTCGGCCAGTTTGTGAATTGCTGTGACACTGAGCTCCATTTTTCAACTCGTTTTTTGTGAGCTGACCGCAAGTCCAGAATTTTGGTTCAGGACCTATGCTGGTTCCCGGTGGTGGGCTGAGACTTTGGTTAATTCTTCTTCCTGCCGGGAAGTTAGAGTGATATGTGCCCGTTCAAATGCCTAACAGCTACTCTCTCATTGGTTCTCCCTCTTCCCTTTCATCCTCTGCCAAATTGGAAACCTGTGCGAACCAGGAGGTTAAAGGGGCTGTCTCTCCAAGTTGGGAGATTGATAGTAAAGCAGATGGAAAGTCAAACCGGAGCACCAGGAGAGGGACTATTCGTTGAGTTTTAGAAACCTTTCGTATTCACAGTGTGTCCGTTCTCTAGGTTTCCCGTACATGTTATAACTGTAGTAATATTCCCTTCAACCTGGAGAGTTGGGACCCATGGAATAGGTGCCATGCATTATTGCTTTAAAGGGTCTGCATTTGTTCACCCAATCTCACCAATCGTCTCAGTCCCAAGTGTCCAGCCTTATGCCACATCCAGCTGTCGTTGTAGATAGGGTCATTCCAGGTTTCATCAGAGACCCTGAAGGAATTGTAAAGAATTTCCCAGTTTTTTTGTTTTGTTTTTGAAATTCCTTTTTAGAGTGGGTTTCAGCTGATTCTCGCTGCCATGTTTATGCCAGTCTAGACACACTTAATTCCCTTATGGAGATATATCAATACATAGGTTTTAAGATTCTTACTAGTCTGATATATTCCTCTGCGGGAAATATGGGGTTTTGAGTCCCTTTCACTGAGGAAGGTGTAGGTCTTCTCTATTCCATAGTTGGTTTTTGGAACGGTACCTGTGCTTATATCAAACTCTGGTTTTATGCATCACCCCACCTCTCCTTCCCCCTTAAGCAGGCATAAGAGTGTTTTCTAAATGTGAGACACTGTTCTCTTTCCTAACTCAGTTCAAGTGTAGCCATGTTTATAGGATCTTCATAAGTGATATCTTATGATAAGTTTCTTTTTCTGTGTGACTTATTTCACTTAGAATCATCGTACCTGAATCCACCCATTTTGCTGCTACTGGTCTTATGACATTGATTTCATGGCTGAGGGATATTCCATCGTACGTAAGTACCACAATTTTTTGAACCATTTTTATATTTCCTGGGATACTTAAGGTGTATCCAAGTTGAGGTCCTTGTAAGCAGTGCAGCCCTAAATTTTGGGGTGGCTCTGTCTTATTGATTTTCAGTTTTCCCAAAGTATATTCCCTAGACTGGAAGTGCCCTTGGCTCTGTAGCTGAGTTGTTTACTTGTTTTAGGGAACACAATGCACTCCTCCAGAGAGGCAGTTGGCAATTTACATCCCACCCATCAGCATAACAAGGCTCCCTGTTCTCCAGGGCCTGTCTTGCCTTTCTGGTTTTTACACATTTTGTGGATGTCCCTTTTGACCGGTGGGAAGTGATACTTCTTTGTAGTGCAGATTTGCATTGCCCGCTTGCTTGCTTGGCCAAAAAGGGCGTATGCGTTTTCTCCTGAATATATTCAGGAGAAAACGCCTACACCCTTTTTGGCCAAGTGCATCATTGTCGAAGTTATGCCCCTCTTCCTGTGCTTTAAAGGCGATTCCAACGTACCTCTTGAAATCTGTTTCCTGCTATTCTGCCTCGCTTTCAAGTCCGCCTCGCTGCCTTCCCTCAACAGATTTTTGGACGATAGTTGTCCTTTATTACTCGGCCAGTTTGTGAATTGCTGTGACACTGAGCTCCATTTTTCAACTCGTTTTTTGTGAGCTGACCGCAAGTCCAGAATTTTGGTTCAGGACCTATGCTGGTTCCCGGTGGTGGGCTGAGACTTTGGTTAATTCTTCTTCCTGCCGGGAAGTTAGAGTGATATGTGCCCGTTCAAATGCCTAACAGCTACTCTCTCATTGGTTCTCCCTCTTCCCTTTCATCCTCTGCCAAATTGGAAACCTGTGCGAACCAGGAGGTTAAAGGTGCTGTCTCTCCAAGTTGGGAGATTGATAGTAAAGCAGATGGAAAGTCAAACCGGAGCACCAGGAGAGGGACTATTCGTTGAGTTTTAGAAACCTTTCGTATTCACAGTGTGTCCGTTCTCTAGGTTTCCCGTACATGTTATAACTGTAGTAATATTCCCTTCAACCTGGAGAGTTGGGACCCATGGAATAGGTGCCATGCATTATTGCTTTAAAGGGTCTGCATTTGTTCACCCAATCTCACCAATCGTCTCAGTCCCAAGTGTCCAGCCTTATGCCACATCCAGCTGTCGTTGTAGATAGGGTCATTCCAGGTTTCATCAGAGACCCTGAAGGAATTGTAAAGAATTTCCCAGTTTTTTTGTTTTGTTTTTGAAATTCCTTTTTAGAGTGGGTTTCAGCTGATTCTCGCTGCCATGTTTATGCCAGTCTAGACACACTTGATTCCCTTATGGAGATATATCAATACATAGGTTTTAAGATTCTTACTAGTCTGATATATTCCTCTGCGGGAAATATGGGGTTTTGAGTCCCTTTCACTGAGGAAGGTGTAGGTCTTCTCTATTCCATAGTTGGTTTTTGGAACGGTACCTGTGCTTATATCAAACTCTGGTTTTATGCATCACCCCACCTCTCCTTCCCCCTTAAGCAGGCATAAGAGTGTTTTCTAAATGTGAAACACTGTTCTCTTTCCTAACTCAGTTCAAGTGTAGCCATGTTTATAGGATCTTCATAAGTGATATCTTATGATAAGTTTCTTTTTCTGTGTGACTTATTTCACTTAGAATCATCGTACCTGAATCCACCCATTTTGCTGCTACTGGTCTTATGACATTGATTTCATGGCTGAGCGATATTCCATCGTACGTAAGTACCACAATTTTTTGAACCATTTTTATATTTCCTGGGATACTTAAGGTGTATCCAAGTTGAGGTCCTTGTAAGCAGTGCAGCCCTAAATTTTGGGGTGGCTCTGTCTTATTGATTTTCAGTTTTCCCAAAGTATATTCCCTAGACTGGAAGTGCCCTTGGCTCTGTAGCTGAGTTGTTTACTTGTTTTAGGGAACACAATGCACTCCTCCAGAGAGGCAGTTGGCAATTTACATCCCACCCATCAGCATAACAAGGCTCCCTGTTCTCCAGGGCCTGTCTTACCTTTCTGGTTTTTAAACATTTTGTGGATGTCCCTTTTGACCGGTGGGAAGTGATACTTCTTTGTAGTGCAGATTTGCATTGCCCGCTTGCTTGCTTGGCCAAAAAGGGCGTATGCGTTTTCTCCTGAATATATTCAGGAGAAAACGCATACGCCCTTTTTGGCCAAGTACATCATTGTCGAAGTTGTGCCCCTATTCCTGTGCTTTAAAGGCGATTCCAACGTACCTCTTGAAATCTGTTTCCTGCTATTCTGCCTCGCTTTCAAGTCCGCCTCGCTGCCTTCCCTCAACAGATTTTTGGACGATAGTTGTCCTTTATTACTCGGCCAGTTTGTGAATTGCTGTGACACTGAGCTCCATTTTTCAACTCGTTTTTTGTGAGCTGACCGCAAGTCCAGAATTTTGGTTCAGGACCTATGCTGGTTCCCGGTGGTGGGCTGAGACTTTGGTTAATTCTTCTTCCTGCCGGGAAGTTAGAGTGATATGTGCCCGTTCAAATGCCTAACAGCTACTCTCTCATTGGTTCTCCCTCTTCCCTTTCATCCTCTGCCAAATTGGAAACCTGTGCGAACCAGGAGGTTAAAGGGGCTGTCTCTCCAAGTTGGGAGATTGATAGTAATGCAGATGGAAAGTCAAACCGGAGCACCAGGAGAGGGACTATTCGTTGAGTTTTAGAAACCTTTCGTATTCACAGTGTGTCCGTTCTCTAGGTTTCCCGTACATGTTATAACTGTAGTAATATTCCCTTCAACCTGGAGAGTTGGGACCCATGGAATAGGTGCCATGCATTATTGCTTTAAAGGGTCTGCATTTGTTCACCCAATCTCACCAATCGTCTCAGTCCCAAGTGTCCAGCCTTATGCCACATCCAGCTGTCGTTGTAGATAGGGTCATTCCAGGTTTCATCAGAGACCCTGAAGGAATTGTAAAGAATTTCCCAGTTTTTTTGTTTTGTTTTTGAAATTCCTTTTTAGAGTGGGTTTGAGCTGATTCTCGCTGCCATGTTTATGCCAGTCTAGACACACTTGATTCCCTTATGGAGATATATCAATACATAGGTTTTAAGATTCTTACTAGTCTGATATATTCCTCTGCGGGAAATATGGGGTTTTGAGTCCCTTTCACTGAGGAAGGTGTAGGTCTTCTCTATTCCATAGTTGGTTTTTGGAACGGTACCTGTGCTTATATCAAACTCTGGTTTTATGCATCACCCCACCTCTCCTTCCCCCTTAAGCAGGCATAAGAGTGTTTTCTAAATGTGAGACACTGTTCTCTTTCCTAACTCAGTTCAAGTGTAGCCATGTTTATAGGATCTTCATAAGTGATATCTTATGATAAGTTTCTTTTTCTGTGTGACTTATTTCACTTAGAATCATCGTACCTGAATCCACCCATTTTGCTGCTACTGGTCTTATGACATTGATTTCATGGCTGAGGGATATTCCATCGTACGTAAGTACCACAATTTTTTGAACGATTTTTATATTTCCTGGGATACTTAAGGTGTATCCAAGTTGAGGTCCTTGTAAGCAGTGCAGCCCTAAATTTTGGGGTGGCTCTGTCTTATTGATTTTCAGTTTTCCCAAGGTATATTCCCTAGACTGGAATTGCCCTTGGCTCTGTAGCTCTGTTGTTTACTTGTTTTAGGGAACACAATGCACTCCTCCAGAGAGGCAGTTGGCAATTTACATCCCGCCCATCAGCATAACAAGGCTCCCTGTTCTCCAGGGCCTGTCTTGCCTTTCTGGTTTTTACACATTTTGTGGATGTCCCTTTTGACCGGTGGGAAGTGATACTTCTTTGTAGTGCAGATTTGCATTGCCCGCTTGCTTGCTTGGCCAAAAAGGGCGTATGCGTTTTCTCCTGAATATATTCAGGAGAAAACGCATACGCCCTTTTTGGCCAAGTGCATCATTGTCGAAGTTGTGCCCCTCTTCCTGTGCTTTAAAGGCGATTCCAACGTACCTCTTGAAATCTGTTTCCTGCTATTCTGCCTCGCTTTTAAGTCCGCCTCGCTGCCTTCCCTCAACAGATTTTTGGACGATAGTTGTCCTTTATTACTCGGCCAGTTTGTGAATTGCTGTGACACTGAGCTCCATTTTTCAACTCGTTTTTTGTGAGCTGACCGCAAGTCCAGAATTTTGGTTCAGGACCTATGATGGTTCCCAGTGGTGGGCTGAGACTTTGGTTAATTCTTCTTCCTGCCGGGAAGTTAGAGTGATATGTGCCCGTTCAAATGCCTAACAGCTACTCTCTCATTGGTTCTCCCTCTTCCCTTTCATCCTCTGCCAAATTGGAAACCTGTGCGAACCAGGATGTTAAAGGGGCTGTCTCTCCAAGTTGGGAGATTGATAGTAAAGCAGATGGAAAGTCAAACTGGAGCACCAGGAGAGGGACTATTCGTTGAGTTTTAGAAACCTTTCATATTCACAGTGTGTCCGTTCTCTAGGTTTCCCGTACATGTTATAACTGTAGTAATATTCCCTTCAACCTGGAGAGTTGGGACCCATGGAATAGGTGCCATGCATTATTGCTATAAAGGGTCTGCATTTGTTCACCCAATCTCACCAACCGTCTCAGTCCCAAGTGTCCAGCCTTATGCCACATCCAGCTGTCATTGTAGATAGGGTCATTCCAGGTTTCATCAGAGACCCTGAAGGAATTGTAAAGAATTTCCCAGTTTTTTTGTTTTGTTTTTGAAATTCCTTTTTATAGTGGGTTTGAGCTGATTCTCGCTGCCATGTTTATGCCAGTCTAGACACACTTAATTCCCTTATGGAGATATATCAATACATAGGTTTTAAGATTCTTACTAGTCTGATATATTCCTCTGCGGGAAATATGGGGTTTTGAGTCCCTTTCACTGAGGAAGGTGTAGGTCTTCTCTATTCCATAGTTGGTTTTTGGAACGGTACCTGTGCTTATATCAAACTCTGGTTTTATGCATCACCCCACCTCTCCTTCCCCCTTAAGCAGGCATAAGGGTGTTTTCTACATGTGAGACACTGTTCTCTTTCCTAACTCAGTTCAAGTGTAGCCATGTTTATAGGATCTTCATAAGTGATATCTTATGATAAGTTTCTTTTTCTGTGTGACTTATTTCACTTAGAATCATCGTACCTGAATCCACCCATTTTGCTGCTACTGGTCTTATGACATTGATTTCATGGCTGAGGGATATTCCATCGTACGTAAGTACCACAATTTTTTGAACCATTTTTATATTTCCTGGGATACTTAAGGTGTATCCAAGTTGAGGTCCTTGTAAGCAGTGCAGCCCTAAATTTTGGGGTGGCTCTGTCTTATTGATTTTCAGTTTTCCCAAGGTATATTCCCTAGACTGGAAGTGCCCTTGGCTCTGTAGCTCTGTTGTTTACTTGTTTTAGGGAACACAATGCACTCCTCCAGAGAGGCAGTTGGCAATTTACATCCCGCCCATCAGCATAACCAGGCTCCCTGTTCTCCAGGGCCTGTCTTGCCTTTCTGGTTTTTACACATTTTGTGGATGTCCCTTTTGACCGGTGGAAAGTGATACTTCTTTGTAGTGCAGATTTGCATTGCCCGCTTGCTTGCTTGGCCAAAAAGGGCATATGCGTTTTCTCCTGAATATATTCAGGAGAAAACGCATATGCCCTTTTTGGCCAAGTGCATCATTGTCGAAGTTGTGCCCCTCTTCCTGTGCTTTAAAGGGGATTCCAACGTACCTCTTGAAATCTGTTTCCTGCTATTCTGCCTCGCTTTCAAGTCCGCCTCGCTTCCTTCCCTCAACAGATTTTTGGACGATAGTTGTCCTTTATTACTCGGCCAGTTTGTGAATTGCTGTGACACTGAGCTCCATTTTTCAACTCGTTTTTTGTGAGCTGACCGCAAGTCCAGAATTTTGGTTCAGGACCTATGCTGGTTCCCGGTGGTGGGCTGAGACTTTGGTTAATTCTTCTTCCTGCCGGGAAGTTAGAGTGATATGTGCCCGTTCAAATGCCTAACAGCTACTCTCTCATTGGTTCTCCCTCTTCCCTTTCATCCTCTGCCAAATTGGAAACCTGTGCGAACCAGGAGGTTAAAGGGGCTGTCTCTCCAAGTTGGGAGATTGATAGTAAAGCAGATGGAAGTCAAACCGGAGCACCAGGAGAGGGACTATTCGTTGAGTTTTAGAAACCTTTCGTATTCACAGTGTGTCCATTCTCTAGGTTTCCCGTACATGTTATAACTGTAGTAATATTCCCTTCAACCTGGAGAGTTGGGACCCATGGAATAGGTGCCATGCATTATTGCTTTAAAGGGTCTGCATTTGTTCACCCAATCTCACCAATCGTCTCAGTCCCAAGTGTCCAGCCTTATGCCACATCCAGCTGTCGTTGTAGATAGGGTCATTCCAGGTTTCATCAGAGACCCTGAAGGAATTGTAAAGAATTTCCCAGTTTTTTTGTTTTGTTTTTGAAATTCCTTTTTATAGTGGGTTTGAGCTGATTCTCGCTGCCATGTTTATGCCAGTCTAGACACACTTAATTCCCTTATGGAGATATATCAATACATAGGTTTTAAGATTCTTACTAGTCTGATATATTCCTCTGCGGGAAATATGGGGTTTTGAGTCCCTTTCACTGAGGAAGGTGTAGGTCTTCGCTATTCCATAGTTGGTTTTTGGAACGGTACCTGTGCTTATATCAAACTCTGGTTTTATGCATCACCCCACCTCTCCTTCCCCCTTAAGCAGGCATAAGAGTGTTTTCTAAATGTGAGACACTGTTCTCTTTCCTAACTCAGTTCAAGTGTAGCCATGTTTATAGGATCTTCATAAGTGATATCTTATGATAAGTTTCTTTTTCTGTGTGACTTATTTCACTTAGAATCATCGTACCTGAATCCACCCATTTTGCTGCTACTGGTCTTATGACATTGATTTCATGGCTGAGGGATATTCCATCGTACGTAAGTACCACAATTTTTTGAACCATTTTTATATTTCCTGGGATACTTAAGGTGTATCCAAGTTGAGGTCCTTGTAAGCAGTGCAGCCCTAAATTTTGGGGTGGCTCTGTCTTATTGATTTTCAGTTTTCCCAAAGTATATTCCCTAGACTGGAAGTGCCCTTGGCTCTGTAGCTCTGTTGTTTACTTGTTTTAGGGAACACAATGCACTCCTCCAGAGAGGCAGTTGGCAATTTACATCCCACCCATCAGCATAACAAGGCTCCCTGTTCTCCAGGGCCTGTCTTGCCTTTCTGGTTTTTACACATTTTGTGGATGTCCCTTTTAACCGGTGGGAAGTGATACTTCTTTGTAGTGCAGATTTGCATTGCCCGCTTGCTTGCTTGGCCAAAAAGGGCGTATGCGTTTTCTCCTGAATATATTCAGGAGAAAACGCATACGCCCTTTTTGGCCAAGTGCATCATTGTCGAAGTTGTGCCCCTCTTCCTGTGCTTTAAAGGCGATTCCAACGTACCTCTTGAAATCTGTTTCCTGCTATTCTGCCTCGCTTTCAAGTCCGCCTCGCTGCCTTCCCTCAACAGATTTTTGGACGATAGTTGTCCTTTATTACTCGGCCAGTTTGTGAATTGCTGTGACACTGAGCTCCATTTTTCAACTCGTTTTTTGTGAGCTGACCGCAAGTCCAGAATTTTGGTTCAGGACCTATGCTGGTTCCCGGTGGTGGGCTGAGACTTTGGTTAATTCTTCTTCCTGCCGGGAAGTTAGAGTGATATGTGCCCGTTCAAATGCCTAACAGCTACTCTCTCATTGGTTCTCCCTCTTCCCTTTCATCCTCTGCCATATTGGAAACCTGTGCGAACCAGGATGTTAAAGGGGCTGTCTCTCCAAGTTGGGAGATTGATAGTAAAGCAGATGGAAAGTCAAACTGGAGCACCAGGAGAGGGACTATTCGTTGAGTTTTAGAAACCTTTCGTATTCACAGTGTGTCCGTTCTCTAGGTTTCCCGTACATGTTATAACTGTAGTAATATTCCCTTCAACCTGGAGAGTTGGGACCCATGGAATAGGTGCCATGCATTATTGCTTTAAAGGGTCTGCATTTGTTCACCCAATCTCACCAACCGTCTCAGTCCCAAGTGTCCAGCCTTATGCCACATCCAGCTGTCATTGTAGATAGGGTCATTCCAGGTTTCATCAGAGACCCTGAAGGAATTGTAAAGAATTTCCCAGTTTTTTTGTTTTGTTTTAGAAATTCCTTTTTATAGTGGGTTTGAGCTGATTCTCGCTGCCATGTTTATGCCAGTCTAGACACACTTAATTCCCTTATGGAGATATATCAATACATAGGTTTTAAGATTCTTACTAGTCTGATATATTCCTCTGCGGGAAATATGGGGTTTTGAGTCCCTTTCACTGAGGAAGGTGTAGGTCTTCTCTATTCCATAGTTGGTTTTTGGAACGGTACCTGTGCTTATATCAAACTCTGGTTTTATGCATCACCCCACCTCTCCTTCCCCCTTAAGCAGGCATAAGGGTGTTTTCTACATGTGAGACACTGTTCTCTTTCCTAACTCAGTTCAAGTGTAGCCATGTTTATAGGATCTTCATAAGTGATATCTTATGATAAGTTTCTTTTTCTGTGTGACTTATTTCACTTAGAATCATCGTACCTGAATCCACCCATTTTGCTGCTACTGGTCTTATGACATTGATTTCATGGCTGAGGGATATTCCATCGTACGTAAGTACCACAATTTTTTGAACCATTTTTATATTTCCTGGGATACTTAAGGTGTATCCAAGTTGAGGTCCTTGTAAGCAGTGCAGCCCTAAATTTTGGGGTGGCTCTGTCTTATTGATTTTCAGTTTTCCCAAGGTATATTCCCTAGACTGGAAGTGCCCTTGGCTCTGTAGCTCTGTTGTTTACTTGTTTTAGGGAACACAATGCACTCCTCCAGAGAGGCAGTTGGCAATTTACATCCCGCCCATCAGCATAACCAGGCTCCCTGTTCTCCAGGGCCTGTCTTGCCTTTCTGGTTTTTACACATTTTGTGGATGTCCCTTTTGACCGGTGGAAAGTGATACTTCTTTGTAGTGCAGATTTGCATTGCCCGCTTGCTTGCTTGGCCAAAAAGGGCATATGCGTTTTCTCCTGAATATATTCAGGAGAAAACGCATATGCCCTTTTTGGCCAAGTGCATCATTGTCGAAGTTGTGCCCCTCTTCCTGTGCTTTAAAGGGGATTCCAACGTACCTCTTGAAATCTGTTTCCTGCTATTCTGCCTCGCTTTCAAGTCCGCCTCGCTTCCTTCCCTCAACAGATTTTTGGACGATAGTTGTCCTTTATTACTCGGCCAGTTTGTGAATTGCTGTGACACTGAGCTCCATTTTTCAACTCGTTTTTTGTGAGCTGACCGCAAGTCCAGAATTTTGGTTCAGGACCTATGCTGGTTCCCGGTGGTGGGCTGAGACTTTGGTTAATTCTTCTTCCTGCCGGGAAGTTAGAGTGATATGTGCCCGTTCAAATGCCTAACAGCTACTCTCTCATTGGTTCTCCCTCTTCCCTTTCATCCTCTGCCAAATTGGAAACCTGTGCGAACCAGGAGGTTAAAGGTGCTGTCTCTTCAAGTTGGGAGATTGATAGTAAAGCAGATGGAAAGTCAAACCGGAGCACCAGGAGAGGGACTATTCGTTGAGTTTTAGAAACCTTTCGTATTCACAGTGTGTCCGTTCTCTAGGTTTCCCGTACATGTTATAACTGTAGTAATATTCCCTTCAACCTGGAGAGTTGGGACCCATGGAATAGGTGCCATGCATTATTGCTTTAAAGGGTCTGCATTTGTTCACCCAATCTCACCAACCGTCTCAGTCCCAAGTGTCCAGCCTTATGCGACATCCAGCTGTCATTGTAGATAGGGTCATTCCAGGTTTCATCAGAGACCCTGAAGGAATTGTAAAGAATTTCCCAGTTTTTTTTGTTTTGTTTTTGAAATTCCTTTTTATAGTGGTTTTGAGCTGATTCTCGCTGCCATGTTTATGCCAGTCTAGACACACTTAATTCCCTTATGGAGATATATCAATACATAGGTTTTAAGATTCTTACTAGTCTGATATATTCCTCTGCGGGAAATATGGGGTTTTGAGTCCCTTTCACTGAGGAAGGTGTAGGTCTTCTCTATTCCATAGTTGGTTTTTGGAACGGTACCTGTGCTTATATCAAACTCTGGTTTTATGCATCACCCCACCTCTCCTTCCCCCTTAAGCAGGCATAAGAGTGTTTTCTAAATGTGAGACAGTGTTCTCTTTCCTAACTCAGTTCAAGTGTAGCCATGTTTATAGGATCTTCATAAGTGATATCTTATGATAAGTTTCTTTTTCTGTGTGACTTATTTCACTTAGAATCATCGTACCTGAATCCACCCATTTTGCTGCTACTGGTCTTATGACATTGATTTCATGGCTGAGGGATATTCCATCGTACGTAAGTACCACAATTTTTTGAACCATTTTTATATTTCCTGGGATACTTAAGGTGTATCCAAGTTGAGGTCCTTGTAAGCAGTGCAGCCCTAAATTTTGGGGTGGCTCTGTCTTATTGATTTTCAGTTTTCCCAAAGTATATTCCCTAGACTGGAAGTGCCCTTGGCTCTGTAGCTCTGTTGTTTACTTGTTTTAGGGAACACAATGCACTCCTCCAGAGAGGCAGTTGGCAATTTACATCCCGCCCATCAGCATAACAAGGCTCCCTGTTCTCCAGGGCCTGTCTTGCCTTTCTGGTTTTTACACATTTTGTGGATGTCCCTTTTGACCGGTGGGAAGTGATACTTCTTTGTAGTGCAGATTTGCATTGCCCGCTTGCTTGCTTGGCCAAAAAGGGCGTATGCGTTTTCTCCTGAATATATTCAGGAGAAAACGCATACGCCCTTTTTGGCCAAGTGCATCATTGTCGAAGTTGTGCCCCTCTTCCTGTGCTTTAAAGGCGATTCCAACGTACCTCTTGAAATCTGTTTCCTGCTATTCTGCCTCGCTTTCAAGTCCGCCTCGCTGCCTTCCCTCAACAGATTTTTGGACGATAGTTGTCCTTTATTACTCGGCCAGTTTGTGAATTGCTGTGACACTGAGCTCCATTTTTCAACTCGTTTTTTTTTGAGCTGACCGCAAGTCCAGAATTTTGGTTCAGGACCTATGCTGGTTCCCGGTGGTGGGCTGAGACTTTGGTTAATTCTTCTTCCTGCCGGGAAGTTAGAGTGATATGTGCCCGTTCAAATGCCTAACAGCTACTCTCTCATTGGTTCTCCCTCTTCCCTTTCATCCTCTGCCAAATTGGAAACCTGTGCGAACCAGGATGTTAAAGGGGCTGTCTCTCCAAGTTGGGAGATTGATAGTAAAGCAGATGGAAAGTCAAACTGGAGCACCAGGAGAGGGACTATTCGTTGAGTTTTAGAAACCTTTCGTATTCACAGTGTGTCCGTTCTCTAGGTTTCCCGTACATGTTATAACTGTAGTAATATTCCCTTCAACCTGGAGAGTTGGGACCCATGGAATAGGTGCCATGCATTATTGCTTTAAAGGGTCTGCATTTGTTCACCCAATCTCACCAACCGTCTCAGTCCCAAGTGTCCAGCCTTATGCCACATCCAGCTGTCATTGTAGATAGGGTCATTCCAGGTTTCATCAGAGACCCTGAAGGAATTGTAAAGAATTTCCCAGTTTTTTTGTTTTGTTTTTGAAATTCCTTTTTATAGTGGGTTTGAGCTGATTCTCGCTGCCATGTTTATGCCAGTCTAGACACACTTAATTCCCTTATGGAGATATATCAATACATAGGTTTTAAGATTCTTACTAGTCTGATATATTCCTCTGCGGGAAATATGGGGTTTTGAGTTCCTTTCACTGAGGAAGGTGTAGCTCTTCTCTATTCCATAGTTGGTTTTTGGAACGGTACCTGTGCTTATATCAAACTCTGGTTTTATGCATCACCCCACCTCTCCTTCCCCCTTAAGCAGGCATAAGAGTGTTTTCTAAATGTGAGACACTGTTCTCTTTCCTAACTCAGTTCAAGTGTAGCCATGTTTATAGGATCTTCATAAGTGATATCTTATGATAAGTTTCTTTTTCTGTGTGACTTATTTCACTTAGAATCATCGTACCTGAATCCACCCATTTTGCTGCTACTGGTCTTATGACATTGATTTCATGGCTGAGGGATATTCCATCGTACGTAAGTACCACAATTTTTTGAACCATTTTTATATTTCCTGGGATACTTAAGGTGTATCCAAGTTGAGGTCCTTGTAAGCAGTGCAGCCCTAAATTTTGGGGTGGCTCTGTCTTATTGATTTTCAGTTTTCCCAAAGTATATTCCCTAGACTGGAAGTGCCCTTGGCTCTGTAGCTCTGTTGTTTACTTGTTTTAGGGAACACAATGCACTCCTCCAGAGAGGCAGTTGGCAATTTACATCCCGCCCATCAGCATAACAAGGCTCCCTGTTCTCCAGGGCCTGTCTTGCCTTTCTGGTTTTTACACATTTTGTGGATGTCCCTTTTGACCGGTGGGAAGTGATACTTCTTTGTAGTGCAGATTTGCATTGCCCGCTTGCTTGCTTGGCCAAAAAGGGCGTATGCGTTTTCTCCTGAATATATTCAGGAGAAAACGCATACGCCCTTTTTGGCCAAGTGCATCATTGTCGAAGTTGTGCCCCTCTTCCTGTGCTTTAAAGGCGATTCCAACGTACCTCTTGAAATCTGTTTCCTGCTATTCTGCCTCGCTTTCAAGTCCGCCTCGCTGCCTTCCCTCAACAGATTTTTGGACGATAGTTGTCCTTTATTACTCGGCCAGTTTGTGAATTGCTGTGACACTGAGCTCCATTTTTCAACTCGTTTTTTTTTGAGCTGACCGCAAGTCCAGAATTTTGGTTCAGGACCTATGCTGGTTCCCGGTGGTGGGCTGAGACTTTGGTTAATTCTTCTTCCTGCCGGGAAGTTAGAGTGATATGTGCCCGTTCAAATGCCTAACAGCTACTCTCTCATTGGTTCTCCCTCTTCCCTTTCATCCTCTGCCAAATTGGAAACCTGTGCGAACCAGGATGTTAAAGGGGCTGTCTCTCCAAGTTGGGAGATTGATAGTAAAGCAGATGGAAAGTCAAACTGGAGCACCAGGAGAGGGACTATTCGTTGAGTTTTAGAAACCTTTCGTATTCACAGTGTGTCCGTTCTCTAGGTTTCCCGTACATGTTATAACTGTAGTAATATTCCCTTCAACCTGGAGAGTTGGGACCCATGGAATAGGTGCCATGCATTATTGCTTTAAAGGGTCTGCATTTGTTCACCCAATCTCACCAACCGTCTCAGTCCCAAGTGTCCAGCCTTATGCCACATCCAGCTGTCATTGTAGATAGGGTCATTCCAGGTTTCATCAGAGACCCTGAAGGAATTGTAAAGAATTTCCCAGTTTTTTTGTTTTGTTTTTGAAATTCCTTTTTATAGTGGGTTTGAGCTGATTCTCGCTGCCATGTTTATGCCAGTCTAGACACACTTAATTCCCTTATGGAGATATATCAATACATAGGTTTTAAGATTCTTACTAGTCTGATATATTCCTCTGCGGGAAATATGGGGTTTTGAGTTCCTTTCACTGAGGAAGGTGTAGCTCTTCTCTATTCCATAGTTGGTTTTTGGAACGGTACCTGTGCTTATATCAAACTCTGGTTTTATGCATCACCCCACCTCTCCTTCCCCCTTAAGCAGGCATAAGAGTGTTTTCTAAATGTGAGACACTGTTCTCTTTCCTAACTCAGTTCAAGTGTAGCCATGTTTATAGGATCTTCATAAGTGATATCTTATGATAAGTTTCTTTTTCTGTGTGACTTATTTCACTTAGAATCATCGTACCTGAATCCACCCATTTTGCTGCTACTGGTCTTATGACATTGATTTCATGGCTGAGGGATATTCCATCGTACGTAAGTACCACAATTTTTTGAACCATTTTTATATTTCCTGGGATACTTAAGGTGTATCCAAGTTGAGGTCCTTGTAAGCAGTGCAGCCCTAAATTTTGGGGTGGCTCTGTCTTATTGATTTTCAGTTTTCCCAAAGTATATTCCCTAGACTGGAAGTGCCCTTGGCTCTGTAGCTCTGTTGTTTACTTGTTTTAGGGAACACAATGCACTCCTCCAGAGAGGCAGTTGGCAATTTACATCCCACCCATCAGCATAACAAGGCTCCCTGTTCTCCAGGGCCTGTCTTGCCTTTCTGGTTTTTACACATTTTGTGGATGTCCCTTTTGACCGGTGGGAAGTGATACTTCTTTGTAGTGCAGATTTGCATTGCCCGCTTGCTTGCTTGGCCAAAAAGGGCGTATGCGTTTTCTCCTGAATATATTCAGGAGAAAACGCATACGCCCTTTTTGGCCAAGTGCATCATTGTCGAAGTTTTGCCCCTCTTCCTGTGCTTTAAAGGCGATTCCAACGTACCTCTTGAAATCTGTTTCCTGCTATTCTGCCTCGCTTTCAAGTCCGCCTCGCTGCCTTCCCTCAACAGATTTTTGGACGATAGTTGTCCTTTATTACTCGGCCAGTTTGTGAATTGCTGTGACACTGAGCTCCATTTTTCAACTCGTTTTTTGTGAGCTGACCGCAAGTCCAGAATTTTGGTTCAGGACCTATGCTGGTTCCCGGTGGTGGGCTGAGACTTTGGTTAATTCTTCTTCCTGCCGGGAAGTTAGAGTGATATGTGCCCGTTCAAATGCCTAACAGCTACTCTCTCATTGGTTCTCCCTCTTCCCTTTCATCCTCTGCCAAATTGGAAACCTGTGCGAACCAGGAGGTTAAAGGGGCTGTCTCTCCAAGTTGGGAGATTGATAGTAAAGCAGATGGAAAGTCAAACCGGAGCACCAGGAGAGGGACTATTCGTTGAGTTTTAGAAACCTTTCGTATTCACAGTGTGTCCGTTCTCTAGGTTTCCCGTACATGTTATAACTGTAGTAATATTCCCTTCAACCTGGAGAGTTGGGACCCATGGAATAGGTGCCATGCATTATTGCTTTAAAGGGTCTGCATTTGTTCACCCAATCTCACCAATCGTCTCAGTCCCAAGTGTCCAGCCTTATGCCACATCCAGCTGTCGTTGTAGATAGGGTCATTCCAGGTTTCATCAGAGACCCTGAAGGAATTGTAAAGAATTACCCAGTTTTTTTGTTTTGTTTTTGAAATTCATTTTTAGAGTGGGTTTGAGCTGATTCTCGCTGCCATGTTTATGCCATTCTAGACACACTTGATTCCCTTATGGAGATATATCAATACATAGGTTTTAAGATTCTTACTAGTCTGATATATTCCTCTGCCGGAAATATGGGGTTTTGAGTCCCTTTCACTGAGGAAGGTGTAGGTCTTCTCTATTCCATAGTTGGTTTTTGGAACGGTACCTGTGCTTATATCAAACTCTGGTTTTATGCATCACCCCACCTCTCCTTCCCCCTTAAGCAGGCATAAGAGTGTTTTCTAAATGTGAGACACTGTTCTCTTTCCTAACTCAGTTCAAGTGTAGCCATGTTTATAGGATCTTCATAAGTGATATCTTATGATAAGTTTCTTTTTCTGTGTGACTTATTTCACTTAGAATCATCGTACCTGAATCCACCCATTTTGCTGCTACTGGTCTTATGACATTGATTTAATGGCTGAGGGATATTCCATCGTACGTAAGTACCACAATTTTTTGAACCATTTTTATATTTCCTGGGATACTTAAGGTGTATCCAAGTTGAGGTCCTTGTAAGCAGTGCAGCCCTAAATTTTGGGGTGGCTCTGTCTTATTGATTTTCAGTTTTCCCAAAGTATATTCCCTAGACTGGAAGTGCCCTTGGCTCTGTAGCTCTGTTGTTTACATGTTTTAGGGAACACAATGCACTCCTCCAGAGAGGCAGTTGGCAATTTATATCCCACCCATCAGCATAACAAGGCTCCCTGTTCTCCAGGGCCTGTCTTGCCTTTCTGGTTTTTACACATTTTGTGGATGTCCCTTTTGACCGGTGGGAAGTGATACTTCTTTGTAGTGCAGATTTGCATTGCCCGCTTGCTTGCTTGGCCAAAAAGGGCGTATGCGTTTTCTCCTGAATATATTCAGGAGAAAACGCATACGCCCTTTTTGGCCAAGTGCATCATTGTCGAAGTTGTGCCCCTCTTCCTGTGCTTTAAAGGCGATTCCAACGTACCTCTTGAAATCTGTTTCCTGCTATTCTGCCTCGCTTTCAAGTCCGCCTCGCTGCCTTCCCTCAACAGATTTTTGGACGATAGTTGTCCTTTATTACTCGGCCAGTTTGTGAATTGCTGTGACACTGAGCTCCATTTTTCAACTCGTTTTTTGTGAGCTGACCGCAAGTCCAGAATTTTGGTTCAGGACCTATGCTGGTTCCCGGTGGTGGGCTGAGACTTTGGTTAATTCTTCTTCCTGCCGGGAAGTTAGAGTGATATGTGCCCGTTCAAATGCCTAACAGCTACTCTCTCATTGGTTCTCCCTCTTCCCTTTCATCCTCTGCCAAATTGGAAACCTGTGCGAACCAGGATGTTAAAGGGGCTGTCTCTCCAAGTTGGGAGATTGATAGTAAAGCAGATGGAAAGTCAAACTGGAGCACCAGGAGAGGGACTATTCGTTGAGTTTTAGAAACCTTTCGTATTCACAGTGTGTCCGTTCTCTAGGTTTCCCGTACATGTTATAACTGTAGTAATATTCCCTTCAACCTGGAGAGTTGGGACCCATGGAATAGGTGCCATGCATTATTGCTTTAAAGGGTCTGCATTTGTTCACCCAATCTCACCAACCGTCTCAGTCCCAAGTGTCCAGCCTTATGCCACATCCAGCTGTCATTGTAGATAGGGTCATTCCAGGTTTCATCAGAGACCCTGAAGGAATTGTAAAGAATTTCCCAGTTTTTTTGTTTTGTTTTAGAAATTCCTTTTTATAGTGGGTTTGAGCTGATTCTCGCTGCCATGTTTATGCCAGTCTAGACACACTTAATTCCCTTATGGAGATATATCAATACATAGGTTTTAAGATTCTTACTAGTCTGATATATTCCTCTGCGGGAAATATGGGGTTTTGAGTCCCTTTCACTGAGGAAGGTGTAGGTCTTCTCTATTCCATAGTTGGTTTTTGGAACGGTACCTGTGCTTATATCAAACTCTGGTTTTATGCATCACCCCACCTCTCTTAAGCAGGCATAAGAGTGTTTTCTAAATGTGAGACACTGCTCTCTTTCCTAACTCAGTTCAAGTGTAGCCATGTTTATAGGATCTTCATAAGTGATATCTTATGATAAGTTTCTTTTTCTGTGTGACTTATTTCACTTAGAATCATCGTACCTGAATCCACCCATTTTGCTGCTACTGGTCTTATGACATTGATTTCATGGCTGAGGGATAGTCCATCGTACGTAAGTACCACAATTTTTTGAACCATTTTTATATTTCCTGGGATACTTAAGGTGTATCCAAGTTGAGGTCCTTGTAAGCAGTGCAGCCCTAAATTTTGGGGTGGCTCTGTCTTATTGATTTTCAGTTTTCCCAAGGTATATTCCCTAGACTGGAAGTGCCCTTGGCTCTGTAGCTCTGTTGTTTACTTGTTTAAGGGAACACAATGCACTCCTCCAGAGAGGCAGTTGGCAATTTACATCCCGCCCATCAGCATAACAAGGCTCCCTGTTCTCCAGGGCCTGTCTTGCCTTTCTGGTTTTTACACATTTTGTGGATGTCCCTTTTGACCGGTGGGAAGTGATACTTCTTTGTAGTGCAGATTTGCATTGCCCGCTTGCTTGCTTGGCCAAAAAGGGCATATGCGTTTTCTCCTGAATATATTCAGGAGAAAACGCATATGCCCTTTTTGGCCAAGTGCATCATTGTCGAAGTTGTGCCCCTCTTCCTGTGCTTTAAAGGCGATTCCAACGTACCTCTTGAAATCTGTTTCCTGCTATTCTGCCTCGCTTTCAAGTCCGCCTCGCTGCCTTCCCTCAACAGATTTTTGGACGATAGTTGTCCTTTATTACTCGGCCAGTTTGTGAATTGCTGTGACACTGAGCTCCATTTTTCAACTCGTTTTTTGTGAGCTGACCGCAAGTCCAGAATTTTGGTTCAGGACCTATGCTGGTTCCCGGTGGTGGGCTGAGACTTTGGTTAATTCTTCTTCCTGCCGGGAAGTTAGAGTGATATGTGCCCGTTCAAATGCCTAACAGCTACTCTCTCATTGGTTCTCCCTCTTCCCTTTCATCCTCTGCCAAATTGGATACCTGTGCGAACCAGGAGGTTAAAGGGGCTGTCTCTCCAAGTTGGGAGATTGATAGTAATGCAGATGGAAAGTCAAACCGGAGCACCAGGAGAGGGACTATTCGTTGAGTTTTAGAAACCTTTCGTATTCACAGTGTGTCCGTTCTCTAGGTTTCCCGTACATGTTATAACTGTAGTAATATTCCCTTCAACCTGGAGAGTTGGGACCCATGGAATAGGTGCCATGCATTATTGCTTTAAAGGGTCTGCATTTGTTCACCCAATCTCACCAATCGTCTCAGTCCCAAGTGTCCAGCCTTATGCCACATCCAGCTGTCGTTGTAGATAGGGTCATTCCAGGTTTCATCAGAGACCCTGAAGGAATTGTAAAGAATTTCCCAGTTTTTTTGTTTTGTTTTTGAAATTCCTTTTTAGAGTGGGTTTGAGCTGATTCTCGCTGCCATGTTTATGCCAGTCTAGACACACTTGATTCCCTTATGGAGATATATCAATACATAGGTTTTAAGATTCTTACTAGTCTGATATATTCCTCTGCGGGAAATATGGGGTTTTGAGTCCCTTTCACTGAGGAAGGTGTAGGTCTTGTCTATTCCATAGTTGGTTTTTGGAACGGTACCTGTGCTTATATCAAACTCTGGTTTTATGCATCACCCCACCTCTCCTTCCCCCTTAAGCAGGCATAAGAGTGTTTTCTAAATGTGAGACACTGTTCTCTTTCCTAACTCAGTTCAAGTGTAGCCATGTTTATAGGATCTTCATAAGTGATATCTTATGATAAGTTTCTTTTTCTGTGTGACTTATTTCACTTAGAATCATCGTACCTGAATCCACCCATTTTGCTGCTACTGGTCTTATGACATTGATTTCATGGCTGAGGGATATTCCATCGTACGTAAGTACCACAATTTTTTGAACCATTTTTATATTTCCTGGGATACTTAAGGTGTATCCAAGTTGAGGTCCTTGTAAGCAGTGCAGCCCTAAATTTTGGGGTGGCTCTGTCTTATTGATTTTCAGTTTTCCCAAAGTATATTCCCTAGACTGGAAGTGCCCTTGGCTCTGTAGCTGAGTTGTTTACTTGTTTTAGGGAACACAATGCACTCCTCCAGAGAGGCAGTTGGCAATTTACATCCCACCCATCAGCATAACAAGGCTCCCTGTTCTCCAGGGCCTGTCTTGCCTTTCTGGTTTTTACACATTTTGTGGATGTCCCTTTTGACCGGTGGGAAGTGATATTTCTTTGTAGTGCAGATTTGCATTGCCCGCTTGCTTGCTTGGCCAAAAAGGGCGTATGCGTTTTCTCCTGAATATATTCAGGAGAAAACGCATACGCCCTTTTTGGCCAAGTGCATCATTGTCGAAGTTGTGCCCCTCTTCCTGTGCTTTAAAGGCGATTCCAACGTACCTCTTGAAATCTGTTTCCTGCTATTCTGCCTCGCTTTCAAGTCCGCCTCGCTGCCTTCCCTCAACAGATTTTTGGACGATAGTTGTCCTTTATTACTCGGCCAGTTTGTGAATTGCTGTGACACTGAGCTCCATTTTTCAACTCGTTTTTTGTGAGCTGACCGCAAGTCCAGAATTTTGGTTCAGGACCTATGCTGGTTCCCAGTGGTGGGCTGAGACTTTGGTTAATTCTTCTTCCTGCCGGGAAGTTAGAGTGATATGTGCCCGTTCAAATGCCTAACAGCTACTCTCTCATTGGTTCCCCCTCTTCCCTTTCATCCTCTGCCAAATTGGAAACCTGTGCGAACCAGGAGGTTAAAGGGGCTGTCTCTCCAAGTTGGGAGATTGATAGTAAAGCAGATGGAAAGTCAAACCGGAGCACCAGGAGAGGGACTATTCGTTGAGTTTTAGAAACCTTTTGTATTCACAGTGTGTCCGTTCTCTAGGTTTCCCGTACATGTTATAACTGTAGTAATATTCCCTTCAACCTGGAGAGTTGGGACCCATGGAATAGGTGCCATGCATTATTGCTTTAAAGGGTCTGCATTTGTTCACCCAATCTCACCAATCGTCTCAGTCCCAAGTGTCCAGCCTTATGCCACATCCAGCTGTCGTTGTAGATAGGGTCATTCCAGGTTTCATCAGAGACCCTGAAGGAATTGTAAAGAATTTCCCAGTTTTTTTGTTTTGTTTTTGAAATTCCTTTTTATAGTGGGTTTGAGCTGATTCTCGCTGCCATGTTTATGCCAGTCTAGACACACTTAATTCCCTTATGGAGATATATAAATACATAGGTTTTAAGATTCTTACTAGTCTGATATATTCCTCTGCGGGAAATATGGGGTTTTGAGTCCCTTTCACTGAGGAAGGTGTAGGTCTTCTCTATTCCATAGTTGGTTTTTGGAACGGTACCTGTGCTTATATCAAACTCTGGTTTTATGCATCACCCCACCTCTCCTTCCCCCTTAAGCAGGCATAAGAGTGTTTTCTAAATGTGAGACACTGTTCTCTTTCCTAACTCAGTTCAAGTGTAGCCATGTTTATAGGATCTTCATAAGTGATATCTTATGATAAGTTTCTTTTTCTGTGTGACTTATTTCACTTAGAATCATCGTACCTGAATCCACCCATTTTGCTGCTACTGGTCTTATGACATTGATTTAATGGCTGAGGGATATTCCATCGTACGTAAGTACCACAATTTTTTGAACCATTTTTATATTTCCTGGGATACTTAAGGTGTATCCAAGTTGAGGTCCTTGTAAGCAGTGCAGCCCTAAATTTTGGGGTGGCTCTGTCTTATTGATTTTCAGTTTTCCCAAAGTATATTCCCTAGACTGGAAGTGCCCTTGGCTCTGTAGCTCTGTTGTTTACATGTTTTAGGGAACACAATGCACTCCTCCAGAGAGGCAGTTGGCAATTTATATCCCACCCATCAGCATAACAAGGCTCCCTGTTCTCCAGGGCCTGTCTTGCCTTTCTGGTTTTTACACATTTTGTGGATGTCCCTTTTGACCGGTGGGAAGTGATACTTCTTTGTAGTGCAGATTTGCATTGCCCGCTTGCTTGCTTGGCCAAAAAGGGCGTATGCGTTTTCTCCTGAATATATTCAGGAGAAAACGCATACGCCCTTTTTGGCCAAGTGCATCATTGTCGAAGTTGTGCCCCTCTTCCTGTGCTTTAAAGGCGATTCCAACGTACCTCTTGAAATCTGTTTCCTGCTATTCTGCCTCGCTTTCAAGTCCGCCTCGCTGCCTTCCCTCAACAGATTTTTGGACGATAGTTGTCCTTTATTACTCGGCCAGTTTGTGAATTGCTGTGACACTGAGCTCCATTTTTCAACTCGTTTTTTGTGAGCTGACCGCAAGTCCAGAATTTTGGTTCAGGACCTATGCTGGTTCCCGGTGGTGGGCTGAGACTTTGGTTAATTCTTCTTCCTGCCGGGAAGTTAGAGTGATATGTGCCCGTTCAAATGCCTAACAGCTACTCTCTCATTGGTTCTCCCTCTTCCCTTTCATCCTCTGCCAAATTGGAAACCTGTGCGAACCAGGATGTTAAAGGGGCTGTCTCTCCAAGTTGGGAGATTGATAGTAAAGCAGATGGAAAGTCAAACTGGAGCACCAGGAGAGGGACTATTCGTTGAGTTTTAGAAACCTTTCGTATTCACAGTGTGTCCGTTCTCTAGGTTTCCCGTACATGTTATAACTGTAGTAATATTCCCTTCAACCTGGAGAGTTGGGACCCATGGAATAGGTGCCATGCATTATTGCTTTAAAGGGTCTGCATTTGTTCACCCAATCTCACCAACCGTCTCAGTCCCAAGTGTCCAGCCTTATGCCACATCCAGCTGTCATTGTAGATAGGGTCATTCCAGGTTTCATCAGAGACCCTGAAGGAATTGTAAAGAATTTCCCAGTTTTTTTGTTTTGTTTTAGAAATTCCTTTTTATAGTGGGTTTGAGCTGATTCTCGCTGCCATGTTTATGCCAGTCTAGACACACTTAATTCCCTTATGGAGATATATCAATACATAGGTTTTAAGATTCTTACTAGTCTGATATATTCCTCTGCGGGAAATATGGGGTTTTGAGTCCCTTTCACTGAGGAAGGTGTAGGTCTTCTCTATTCCATAGTTGGTTTTTGGAACGGTACCTGTGCTTATATCAAACTCTGGTTTTATGCATCACCCCACCTCTCTTAAGCAGGCATAAGAGTGTTTTCTAAATGTGAGACACTGCTCTCTTTCCTAACTCAGTTCAAGTGTAGCCATGTTTATAGGATCTTCATAAGTGATATCTTATGATAAGTTTCTTTTTCTGTGTGACTTATTTCACTTAGAATCATCGTACCTGAATCCACCCATTTTGCTGCTACTGGTCTTATGACATTGATTTCATGGCTGAGGGATAGTCCATCGTACGTAAGTACCACAATTTTTTGAACCATTTTTATATTTCCTGGGATACTTAAGGTGTATCCAAGTTGAGGTCCTTGTAAGCAGTGCAGCCCTAAATTTTGGGGTGGCTCTGTCTTATTGATTTTCAGTTTTCCCAAGGTATATTCCCTAGACTGGAAGTGCCCTTGGCTCTGTAGCTCTGTTGTTTACTTGTTTAAGGGAACACAATGCACTCCTCCAGAGAGGCAGTTGGCAATTTACATCCCGCCCATCAGCATAACAAGGCTCCCTGTTCTCCAGGGCCTGTCTTGCCTTTCTGGTTTTTACACATTTTGTGGATGTCCCTTTTGACCGGTGGGAAGTGATACTTCTTTGTAGTGCAGATTTGCATTGCCCGCTTGCTTGCTTGGCCAAAAAGGGCATATGCGTTTTCTCCTGAATATATTCAGGAGAAAACGCATATGCCCTTTTTGGCCAAGTGCATCATTGTCGAAGTTGTGCCCCTCTTCCTGTGCTTTAAAGGCGATTCCAACGTACCTCTTGAAATCTGTTTCCTGCTATTCTGCCTCGCTTTCAAGTCCGCCTCGCTGCCTTCCCTCAACAGATTTTTGGACGATAGTTGTCCTTTATTACTCGGCCAGTTTGTGAATTGCTGTGACACTGAGCTCCATTTTTCAACTCGTTTTTTGTGAGCTGACCGCAAGTCCAGAATTTTGGTTCAGGACCTATGCTGGTTCCCGGTGGTGGGCTGAGACTTTGGTTAATTCTTCTTCCTGCCGGGAAGTTAGAGTGATATGTGCCCGTTCAAATGCCTAACAGCTACTCTCTCATTGGTTCTCCCTCTTCCCTTTCATCCTCTGCCAAATTGGATACCTGTGCGAACCAGGAGGTTAAAGGGGCTGTCTCTCCAAGTTGGGAGATTGATAGTAATGCAGATGGAAAGTCAAACCGGAGCACCAGGAGAGGGACTATTCGTTGAGTTTTAGAAACCTTTCGTATTCACAGTGTGTCCGTTCTCTAGGTTTCCCGTACATGTTATAACTGTAGTAATATTCCCTTCAACCTGGAGAGTTGGGACCCATGGAATAGGTGCCATGCATTATTGCTTTAAAGGGTCTGCATTTGTTCACCCAATCTCACCAATCGTCTCAGTCCCAAGTGTCCAGCCTTATGCCACATCCAGCTGTCGTTGTAGATAGGGTCATTCCAGGTTTCATCAGAGACCCTGAAGGAATTGTAAAGAATTTCCCAGTTTTTTTGTTTTGTTTTTGAAATTCCTTTTTAGAGTGGGTTTGAGCTGATTCTCGCTGCCATGTTTATGCCAGTCTAGACACACTTGATTCCCTTATGGAGATATATCAATACATAGGTTTTAAGATTCTTACTAGTCTGATATATTCCTCTGCGGGAAATATGGGGTTTTGAGTCCCTTTCACTGAGGAAGGTGTAGGTCTTGTCTATTCCATAGTTGGTTTTTGGAACGGTACCTGTGCTTATATCAAACTCTGGTTTTATGCATCACCCCACCTCTCCTTCCCCCTTAAGCAGGCATAAGAGTGTTTTCTAAATGTGAGACACTGTTCTCTTTCCTAACTCAGTTCAAGTGTAGCCATGTTTATAGGATCTTCATAAGTGATATCTTATGATAAGTTTCTTTTTCTGTGTGACTTATTTCACTTAGAATCATCGTACCTGAATCCACCCATTTTGCTGCTACTGGTCTTATGACATTGATTTCATGGCTGAGGGATATTCCATCGTACGTAAGTACCACAATTTTTTGAACCATTTTTATATTTCCTGGGATACTTAAGGTGTATCCAAGTTGAGGTCCTTGTAAGCAGTGCAGCCCTAAATTTTGGGGTGGCTCTGTCTTATTGATTTTCAGTTTTCCCAAAGTATATTCCCTAGACTGGAAGTGCCCTTGGCTCTGTAGCTGAGTTGTTTACTTGTTTTAGGGAACACAATGCACTCCTCCAGAGAGGCAGTTGGCAATTTACATCCCACCCATCAGCATAACAAGGCTCCCTGTTCTCCAGGGCCTGTCTTGCCTTTCTGGTTTTTACACATTTTGTGGATGTCCCTTTTGACCGGTGGGAAGTGATATTTCTTTGTAGTGCAGATTTGCATTGCCCGCTTGCTTGCTTGGCCAAAAAGGGCGTATGCGTTTTCTCCTGAATATATTCAGGAGAAAACGCATACGCCCTTTTTGGCCAAGTGCATCATTGTCGAAGTTGTGCCCCTCTTCCTGTGCTTTAAAGGCGATTCCAACGTACCTCTTGAAATCTGTTTCCTGCTATTCTGCCTCGCTTTCAAGTCCGCCTCGCTGCCTTCCCTCAACAGATTTTTGGACGATAGTTGTCCTTTATTACTCGGCCAGTTTGTGAATTGCTGTGACACTGAGCTCCATTTTTCAACTCGTTTTTTGTGAGCTGACCGCAAGTCCAGAATTTTGGTTCAGGACCTATGCTGGTTCCCAGTGGTGGGCTGAGACTTTGGTTAATTCTTCTTCCTGCCGGGAAGTTAGAGTGATATGTGCCCGTTCAAATGCCTAACAGCTACTCTCTCATTGGTTCCCCCTCTTCCCTTTCATCCTCTGCCAAATTGGAAACCTGTGCGAACCAGGAGGTTAAAGGGGCTGTCTCTCCAAGTTGGGAGATTGATAGTAAAGCAGATGGAAAGTCAAACCGGAGCACCAGGAGAGGGACTATTCGTTGAGTTTTAGAAACCTTTTGTATTCACAGTGTGTCCGTTCTCTAGGTTTCCCGTACATGTTATAACTGTAGTAATATTCCCTTCAACCTGGAGAGTTGGGACCCATGGAATAGGTGCCATGCATTATTGCTTTAAAGGGTCTGCATTTGTTCACCCAATCTCACCAATCGTCTCAGTCCCAAGTGTCCAGCCTTATGCCACATCCAGCTGTCGTTGTAGATAGGGTCATTCCAGGTTTCATCAGAGACCCTGAAGGAATTGTAAAGAATTTCCCAGTTTTTTTGTTTTGTTTTTGAAATTCCTTTTTATAGTGGGTTTGAGCTGATTCTCGCTGCCATGTTTATGCCAGTCTAGACACACTTAATTCCCTTATGGAGATATATAAATACATAGGTTTTAAGATTCTTACTAGTCTGATATATTCCTCTGCGGGAAATATGGGGTTTTGAGTCCCTTTCACTGAGGAAGGTGTAGGTCTTCTCTATTCCATAGTTGGTTTTTGGAACGGTACCTGTGCTTATATCAAACTCTGGTTTTATGCATCACCCCACCTCTCCTTCCCCCTTAAGCAGGCATAAGAGTGTTTTCTACATGTGAGACACTGTTCTCTTTCCTAACTCAGTTCAAGTGTAGCCATGTTTACAGGATCTTCATAAGTGATATCTTATGATAAGTTTCTTTTTCTGTGTGACTTATTTCACTTAGAATCATCGTACCTGAATCCACCCATTTTGCTGCTACTGGTCTTATGACATTGATTTCATGGCTGAGGGATATTCCATCGTACGTAAGTACCACAATTTTTTGAACCATTTTTATATTTCCTGGGATACTTAAGGTGTATCCAAGTTGAGGTCCTTGTAAGCAGTGCAGCCCTAAATTTTGGGGTGGCTCTGTCTTATTGATTTTCAGTTTTCCCAAGGTATATTCCCTAGACTGGAAGTGCCCTTGGCTCTGTAGCTCTGTTGTTTACTTGTTTTAGGGAACACAATGCACTCCTCCAGAGAGGCAGTTGGCAATTTACATCCCGCCCATCAGCGTAACAAGGCTCCCTGTTCTCCAGGGCCTGTCTTGCCTTTCTGGTTTTTACACATTTTGTGGATGTCCCTTTTGACCGGTGGGAAGTGATACTTCTTTGTAGTGCAGATTTGCATTGCCCGCTTGCTTGCTTGGCCAAAAAGGGCGTATGCGTTTTCTCCTGAATATATTCAGGAGAAAACGCATACGCCCTTTTTGGCCAAGTGCATCATTGTCGAAGTTGTGCCCCTCTTCCTGTGCTTTAAAGGCGATTCCAACGTACCTCTTGAAATCTGTTTCCTGCTATTCTGCCTCGCTTTCAAGTCCGCCTCGCTGCCTTCCCTCAACAGATTTTTGGACGATAGTTGTCCTTTATTACTCGGCCAGTTTGTGAATTGCTGTGACACTGAGCTCCATTTTTCAACTCGTTTTTTGTGAGCTGACCGCAAGTCCAGAATTTTGGTTCAGGACCTATGCTGGTTCCCGGTGGTGGGCTGAGACTTTGGTTAATTCTTCTTCCTGCCGGGAAGTTAGAGTGATATGTGCCCGTTCAAATGCCTAACAGCTACTCTCTCATTGGTTCTCCCTCTTCCCTTTCATCCTCTGCCAAATTGGAAACCTGTGCGAACCAGGAGGTTAAAGGGGCTGTCTCTCCAAGTTGGGAGATTGATAGTAAAGCAGATGGAAAGTCAAACCGGAGCACCAGGAGAGGGACTATTCGTTGAGTTTTAGAAACCTTTCGTATTCACAGTGTGTCCGTTCTCTAGGTTTCCCGTACATGTTATAACTGTAGTAATATTCCCTTCAACCTGGAGAGTTGGGACCCATGGAATAGGTGCCATGCATTATTGCTTTAAAGGGTCTGCATTTGTTCACCCAATCTCACCAATCGTCTCAGTCCCAAGTGTCCAGCCTTATGCCACATCCAGCTGTCGTTGTAGATAGGGTCATTCCAGGTTTCATCAGAGACCCTGAAGGAATTGTAAAGAATTTCCCAGTTTTTTTGTTTTGTTTTTGAAATTCCTTTTTATAGTTGGTTTGAGCTGATTCTCGCTGCCATGTTTATGCCAGTCTAGACACACTTAATTCCCTTATGGAGATATATCAATACATAGGTTTTAAGATTCTTACTAGTCTGATATATTCCTCTGCGGGAAATATGTGGTTTTGAGTCCCTTTCACTGAGGAAGGTGTAGGTCTTCTCTATTCCATAGTTGGTTTTTGGAACGGTACCTGTGCTTATATCAAACTCTGGTTTTATGCATCACCCCACCTCTCCTTCCCCCTTAAGCAGGCATAAGAGTGTTTTCTAAATGTGAGACACTGTTCTCTTTCCTAACTCAGTTCAAGTGTAGCCATGTTTATAGGATCTTCATAAGTGATATCTTATGATAAGTTTCTTTTTCTGTGTGACTTATTTCACTTAGAATCATCATAACTGAATCCACCCATTTTGCTGCTACTGGTCTTATGACATTGATTTCATGGCTGAGGGATATTCCATCGTACGTAAGTACCACAATTTTTTGAACCATTTTTATATTTCCTGGGATACTTAAGGTGTATCCAAGTTGAGGTCCTTGTAACCAGTGCAGCCCTAAATTTTGGGGTGGCTCTGTCTTATTGATTTTCAGTTTTCCCAAGGTATATTCCCTAGACTGGAAGTGCCCTTGGCTCTGTAGCTCTGTTGTTTACTTGTTTTAGGGAACACAATGCACTCCTCCAGAGAGGCAGTTGGCAGTTTACATCCCGCCCATCAGCATAACAAGGCTCCCTGTTCTCCAGGGCCTGTCTTGCCTTTCTGGTTTTTACACATTTTGTGGATGTCCCTTTTAACCGGTGGGAAGTGATACTTCTTTGTAGTGCAGATTTGCATTGCCCGCTTGCTTGCTTGGCCAATAAGGGCGTATGCATTTTCTCCTGAATATATTCAGGAGAAAACGCATACCCCCTTATTGGCCAAGTGCATCATTGTCGAAATTGGGCCCCTCTTCCTGTGCTTTAAAGGCGATTCCAACGTACCTCTTGAAATCTGTTTCCTGCTATTCTGCCTCGCTTTCAAGTCCGCCTCGCTGCCTTCCCTCAACAGATTTTTGGACGATAGTTGTCCTTTATTACTCGGCCAGTTTGTGAATTGCTGTGACACTGAGCTCCATTTTTCAACTCGTTTTTTGTGAGCTGACCGCAAGTCCAGAATTTTGGTTCAGGACCTATGCTGGTTCCCGGTGGTGGGCTGAGACTTTGGTTAATTCTTCTTCCTGCCGGGAAGTTAGAGTGATATGTGCCCATTAAAATACCTAACAGCTACTCTCTCATTGGTTCTCCCTCTTCCCTTTCATCCTCTGCCAAATTGGAAACCTGTGCGAACCAGGAGGTTAAAGGGGCTGTCTCTCCAAGTTGGGAGATTGATAGTAAAGCAGATGGAAAGTCAAACCGGAGCACCAGGAGAGGGACTATTCGTTGAGTTTTAGAAACCTTTCGTATTCACAGTGTGTCCGTTCTCTAGGTTTCCCATACATGTTATAACTGTAGTAATATTCCCTTCAACCTGGAGAGTTGGGACCCATGGAATAGGTGCCATGCATTATTGCTTTAAAGGGTCTGCATTTGTTCACCCAATCTCACCAATCGTCTCAGTCCCAAGTGTCCAGCCTTATGCCACATCCAGCTGTCGTTGTAGATAGGGTCATTCCAGGTTTCATCAGAGACCCGAAGGAATTGTAAAGAATTTCCCAGTTTTTTTGTTTTGTTTTTGAAATTCCTTTTTAGAGTGGGTTTGAGCTGATTCTCGCTGCCATGTTTATGCCAGTCTAGACACACTTAATTCCCTTATGGAGATATATCAATACATAGGTTTTAAGATTCTTACTAGTCTGATATATTCCTCTGCGGGAAATATGGGGTTTTGAGTCCCTTTCACTGAGGAAGGTGTAGGTCTTCTCTATTCCATAGTTGGTTTTTGGAACGGTACCTGTGCTTATATCAAACTCTGGTTTTATGCATCACCCCACCTCTCCTTCCCCCTTAAGCAGGCATAAGAGTGTTTTCTAAATGTGAGACACTGTTCTCTTTCCTAACTCAGTTCAAGTGTAGCCATGTTTATAGGATCTTCATAAGTGATATCTTATGATAAGTTTCTTTTTCTGTGTGACTTATTTCACTTAGAATCATCGTACCTGAATCCACCCATTTTGCTGCTACTGGTCTTATGACATTGGTTTCATGGCTGAGGGATATTCCATCGTACGTAAGTACCACAATTTTTTGAACCATTTTTATATTTCCTGGGATACTTAAGGTGTATCCAAGTTGAGGTCCTTGTAAGCAGTGCAGCCCTAAATTTTGGGGTGGCTCTGTCTTATTGATTTTCAGTTTTCCCAAGGTATATTCCCTAGACTGGAAGTGCCCTTGGCTCTGTAGCTCTGTTGTTTACTTGTTTTAGGGAACACAATGCACTCCTCCAGAGAGGCAGTTGGCAATTTACATCCCGCCCATCAGCATAACAAGGCTCCCTGTTCTCCAGGGCCTGTCTTGCCTTTCTGGTTTTTACACATTTTGTGGATGTCCCTTTTGACCGGTGGGAAATGATACTTCTTTGTAGTGCAGATTTGCATTGCCCGCTTGCTTGCTTGGCCAAAAAGGGCGTATGCGTTTTCTCCTGAATATATTCAGGTGAAAACGCATACGCCCTTTTTGGCCAAGTGCATCATTGTCGAAGTTGTGCCCCTCTTCCTGTGCTTTAAAGGCGATTCCAACGTACCTCTTGAAATCTGTTTCCTGCTATTCTGCCTCGCTTTCAAGTCCGCCTCGCTGCGTTCCCTCAACAGATTTTTGGACGATAGTTGTCCTTTATTACTCGGCCAGTTTGTGAATTGCTGTGACACTGAGCTCCATTTTTCAACTTGTTTTTTGTGAGCTGACCGCAAGTCCAGAATTTTGGTTCAGGACCTATGCTGGTTCCCGGTGGTGGGCTGAGACTTTGGTTAATTCTTCTTCCTGCTGGGAAGTTAGAGTGATATGTGCCCGTTCAAATGCCTAACAGCTACTCTCTCATTGGTTCTCCCTCTTCCCTTTCATCCTCTGCCAAATTGGAAACCTGTGCGAACCAGGAGGTTAAAGGGGCTGTCTCTCCAAGTTGGGAGATTGATAGTAAAGCAGATGGAAAGTCAAACCGGAGCACCAGGAGAGGGACTATTCGTTGAGTTTTAGAAACCTTTCGTATTCACAGTGTGTCCGTTCTCTAGGTTTCCCGTACATGTTATAACTGTAGTAATATTCCCTTCAACCTGGAGAGTTGGGACCCATGGAATAGGTGCCATGCATTATTGCTTTAAAGGGTCTGCATTTGTTCACCCAATCTCACCAATCGTCTCAGTCCCAAGTGTCCAGCCTTATGCCACATCCAGCTGTCGTTGTAGATAGGGTCATTCCAGGTTTCATCAGAGACGCTGAAGGAATTGTAAAGAATTTCCCAGTTTTTTTGTTTTGTTTTTGAAATTCATTTTTATAGTGGGTTTGAGCTGATTCTCGCTGCCATGTTTATGCCAGTCTAGACACACTTAATTCCCTTATGGAGATATATCAATACATAGGTTTTAAGATTCTTACTAGTCTGATATATTCCTCTGCGGGAAATATGGGGTTTTGAGTCCCTTTCACTGAGGAAGGTGTAGGTCTTCTCTATTCCATAGTTGGTTTTTGGAACGGTACCTGTGCTTATATCAAACTCTGGTTTTATGCATCACCCCACCTCTCCTTCCCCCTTAAGCAGGCATAAGAGTGTTTTCTAAATGTGAGACACTGCTCTCTTTCCTAACTCAGTTCAAGTGTAGCCATGTTTACAGGATCTTCATAAGTGATATCTTATGATAAGTTTCTTTTTCTGTGTGACTTATTTCACTTAGAATCATCGTACCTGAATCCACCCATTTTGCTGCTACTGGTCTTATGACATTGATTTCATGGCTGAGGGATATTCCATCGTACGTAAGTACCACAATTTTTTGAACCATTTTTATATTTCCTGGGATACTTAAGGTGTATCCAAGTTGAGGTCCTTGTAAGCAGTGCAGCCCTAAATTTTGGGGTGGCTCTGTCTTATTGATTTTCAGTTTTCCCAAGGTATATTCCCTAGACTGGAAGTGCCCTTGGCTCTGTAGCTCTGTTGTTTACTTGTTTTAGGGAACACAATGCACTCCTCCAGAGAGGCAGTTGGCAATTTACATCCCGCCCATCAGCGTAACAAGGCTCCCTGTTCTCCAGGGCCTGTCTTGCCTTTCTGGTTTTTACACATTTTGTGGATGTCCCTTTTGACCGGTGGGAAGTGATACTTCTTTGTAGTGCAGATTTGCATTGCCCACTTGCTTGCTTGGCCAAAAAGGGCGTATGCGTTTTCTCCTGAATATATTCAGGAGAAAACGCATACGCCCTTTTTGGCCAAGTGCATCATTGTCGAAGTTGTGCCCCTCTTCCTGTGCTTTAAAGGCGATTCCAACGTACCTCTTGAAATCTGTTTCCTGCTATTCTGCCTCGCTTTCAAGTCTGCCTCGCTGCCTTCCCTCAACAGATTTTTGGACGATAGTTGTCCTTTATTACTCGGCCAGTTTGTGAATTGCTGTGACACTGAGCTCCATTTTTCAACTCGTTTTTTGTGAGCTGACCGCAAGTCCAGAATTTTGGTTCAGGACCTATGCTGGTTCCCGGTGGTGGGCTGAGACTTTGGTTAATTCTTCTTCCTGCCGGGAAGTTAGAGTGATATGTGCCCGTTCAAATGCCTAACAGCTACTCTCTCATTGGTTCTCCCTCTTCCCTTTCATCCTCTGCCAAATTGGAAACCTGTGCGAACCAGGAGGTTAAAGGGGCTGTCTCTCCAAGTTGGGAGATTGATAGTAAAGCAGATGGAAAGTCAAACCGGAGCACCAGGAGAGGGACTATTCGTTGAGTTTTAGAAACCTTTCGTATTCACAGTGTGTCCGTTCTCTAGGTTTCCCGTACATGTTATAACTGTAGTAATATTCCCTTCAACCTGGAGAGTTGGGACCCATGGAATAGGTGCCATGCATTATTGCTTTAAAGGGTCTGCATTTGTTCACCCAATCTCACCAATCGTCTCAGTCCCAAGTGTCCAGCCTTATGCCACATCCAGCTGTCGTTGTAGATAGGGTCATTCCAGGTTTCATCAGAGACCCTGAAGGAATTGTAAAGAATTTCCCAGTTTTTTTGTTTTGTTTTTGAAATTCCTTTTTATAGTGGGTGTGAGCTGATTCTCGCTGCCATGTTTATGCCAGTCTAGACACACTTAATTCCCTTATGGAGATATATCAATACATAGGTTTTAAGATTCTTACTAGTCTGATATATTCCTCTGCGGGAAATATGTGGTTTTGAGTCCCTTTCACTGAGCAAGGTGTAGGTCTTCTCTATTCCATAGTTGGTTTTTGGAACGGTACCTGTGCTTATATCAAACTCTGGTTTTATGCATCACCCCACCTCTCCTTCCCCCTTAAGCAGGCATAAGAGTGTTTTCTAAATGTGAGACACTGTTCTCTTTCCTAACTCAGTTCAAGTGTAGCCATGTTTATAGGATCTTCATAAGTGATATCTTATGATAAGTTTCTTTTTCTGTGTGACTTATTACACTTAGAATCATCATAACTGAATCCACCCATTTTGCTGCTACTGGTCTTATGACATTGATTTCATGGCTGAGGGATATTCCATCGTACGTAAGTACCACAATTTTTTGAACCATTTTTATATTTCCTGGGATACTTAAGGTGTATCCAAGTTGAGGTCCTTGTAAGCAGTGCAGCCCTAAATTTTGGGGTGGCTCTGTCTTATTGATTTTCAGTTTTCCCAAGGTATATTCCCTAGACTGGAAGTGCCCTTGGCTCTGTAGCTCTGTTGTTTACTTGTTTTAGGGAACACAATGCACTCCTCCAGAGAGGCAGTTGGCAGTTTACATCCCGCCCATCAGCATAACAAGGCTCCCTGTTCTCCAGGGCCTGTCTTGCCTTTCTGGTTTATACACATTTTGTGGATGTCCCTTTTAACCGGTGTGAGGTGATACTTCTTTGTAGTGCAGATTTGCATTGCCCGCTTGCTTGCTTGGCCAATAAGGGCGTATGCATTTTCTCCTGAATATATTCAGGAGAAAACGCATACGCCCTTTTTGGCCAAGTGCATCATTGTCGAAATTGTGCCCCTCTTCCTGTGCTTTAAAGGCGATTCCAACGTACCTCTTGAAATCTGTTTCCTGCTATTCTGCCTCGCTTTCAAGTCCGCCTCGCTGCCTTCCCTCAACAGATTTTTGGACGATAGTGGTCCTTTATTACTCGGCCAGTTTGTGAATTGCTGTGACACTGAGCTCCATTTTTCAACTCGTTTTTTGTGAGCTGACCGCAAGTCCAGAATTTTGGTTCAGGACCTATGCTGGTTCCCGGTGGTGGGCTGAGACTTTGGTTAATTCTTCTTCCTGCCGGGAAGTTAGAGTGATATGTGCCCGTTCAAATGCCTAACAGCTACTCTCTCATTGGTTCTCCCTCTTCCCTTTCATCCTCTGCCAAATTGGAAACCTGTGCGAACCAGGAGGTTAAAGGGGCTGTCTCTCCAATTTGGGAGATTGATAGTAAAGCAGATGGAAAGTCAAACCGGAGCACCAGGAGAGGGACTATTCGTTGAGTTTTAGAAACCTTTCGTATTCACAGTGTGTCCGTTCTCTAGGTTTCCCGTACATGTTATAACTGTAGTAATATTCCCTTCAACCTGGAGAGTTGGGACCCATGGAATAGGTGCCATGCATTATTGCTTTAAAGGGTCTGCATTTGTTCACCCAATCTCACCAATCGTCTCAGTCCCAAGCGTCCAGCCTTATGCCACATCCAGCTGTCGTTGTAGATAGGGTCATTCCAGGTTTCATCAGAGACCCGAAGGAATTGTAAAGAATTTCCCAGTTTTTTTGTTTTGTTTTTGAAATTCCTTTTTATAGTGGGTTTGAGCTGATTCTCGCTGCCATGTTTATGCCAGTCTAGACACACTTAATTCCCTTATGGAGATATATCAATACATAGGTTTTAAGATTCTTACTAGTCTGATATATTCCTCTGCGGGAAATATGGGGTTTTGAGTCCCTTTCACTGAGGAAGGTGTAGGTCTTCTCTATTCCATAGTTGGTTTTTGGAACGGTACCTGTGCTTATATCAAACTCTGGTTTTATGCATCACCCAACCTCTCCTTCCCCCTTAAGCAGGCATAAGAGTGTTTTCTAAATGTGAGACACTGTTCTCTTTCCTAACTCAGTTCAAGTGTAGCCATGTTTATAGGATCTTCATAAGTGATATCTTATGATAAGTTTCTTTTTCTGTGTGACTTATTTCACTTAGAATCATCGTACCTGAATCCACCCATTTTGCTGCTACTGGTCTTATGACATTGGTTTCATGGCTGAGGGATATTCCATCGTACGTAAGTACCACAATTTTTTGAACCATTTTTATATTTCCTGGGATACTTAAGGTGTATCCAAGTTGAGGTCCTTGTAAGCAGTGCAGCCCTAAATTTTGGGGTGGCTCTGTCTTATTGATTTTCAGTTTTCCCAAGGTATATTCCCTAGACTGGAAGTGCCCTTGGCTCTGTAGCTCTGTTGTTTACTTGTTTTAGGGAACACAATGCACTCCTCCAGAGAGGCAGTTGGCAATTTACATCCCGCCCATCAGCATAACAAGGCTCCCTGTTCTCCAGGGCCTGTCTTGCCTTTCTGGTTTTTACACATTTTGTGGATGTCCCTTTTGACCGGTGGGAAATGATACTTCTTTGTAGTGCAGATTTGCATTGCCCGCTTGCTTGCTTGGCCAAAAAGGGCGTATGCGTTTTCTCCTGAATATATTCAGGTGAAAACGCATACGCCCTTTTTGGCCAAGTGCATCATTGTCGAAGTTGTGCCCCTCTTCCTGTGCTTTAAAGGCGATTCCAACGTACCTCTTGAAATCTGTTTCCTGCTATTCTGCCTCGCTTTCAAGTCCGCCTCGCTGCGTTCCCTCAACAGATTTTTGGACGATAGTTGTCCTTTATTACTCGGCCAGTTTGTGAATTGCTGTGACACTGAGCTCCATTTTTCAACTTGTTTTTTGTGAGCTGACCGCAAGTCCAGAATTTTGGTTCAGGACCTATGCTGGTTCCCGGTGGTGGGCTGAGACTTTGGTTAATTCTTCTTCCTGCTGGGAAGTTAGAGTGATATGTGCCCGTTCAAATGCCTAACAGCTACTCTCTCATTGGTTCTCCCTCTTCCCTTTCATCCTCTGCCAAATTGGAAACCTGTGCGAACCAGGAGGTTAAAGGGGCTGTCTCTCCAAGTTGGGAGATTGATAGTAAAGCAGATGGAAAGTCAAACCGGAGCACCAGGAGAGGGACTATTCGTTGAGTTTTAGAAACCTTTCGTATTCACAGTGTGTCCGTTCTCTAGGTTTCCCGTACATGTTATAACTGTAGTAATATTCCCTTCAACCTGGAGAGTTGGGACCCATGGAATAGGTGCCATGCATTATTGCTTTAAAGGGTCTGCATTTGTTCACCCAATCTCACCAATCGTCTCAGTCCCAAGTGTCCAGCCTTATGCCACATCCAGCTGTCGTTGTAGATAGGGTCATTCCAGGTTTCATCAGAGACGCTGAAGGAATTGTAAAGAATTTCCCAGTTTTTTTGTTTTGTTTTTGAAATTCATTTTTATAGTGGGTTTGAGCTGATTCTCGCTGCCATGTTTATGCCAGTCTAGACACACTTAATTCCCTTATGGAGATATATCAATACATAGGTTTTAAGATTCTTACTAGTCTGATATATTCCTCTGCGGGAAATATGGGGTTTTGAGTCCCTTTCACTGAGGAAGGTGTAGGTCTTCTCTATTCCATAGTTGGTTTTTGGAACGGTACCTGTGCTTATATCAAACTCTGGTTTTATGCATCACCCCACCTCTCCTTCCCCCTTAAGCAGGCATAAGAGTGTTTTCTAAATGTGAGACACTGCTCTCTTTCCTAACTCAGTTCAAGTGTAGCCATGTTTACAGGATCTTCATAAGTGATATCTTATGATAAGTTTCTTTTTCTGTGTGACTTATTTCACTTAGAATCATCGTACCTGAATCCACCCATTTTGCTGCTACTGGTCTTATGACATTGATTTCATGGCTGAGGGATATTCCATCGTACGTAAGTACCACAATTTTTTGAACCATTTTTATATTTCCTGGGATACTTAAGGTGTATCCAAGTTGAGGTCCTTGTAAGCAGTGCAGCCCTAAATTTTGGGGTGGCTCTGTCTTATTGATTTTCAGTTTTCCCAAGGTATATTCCCTAGACTGGAAGTGCCCTTGGCTCTGTAGCTCTGTTGTTTACTTGTTTTAGGGAACACAATGCACTCCTCCAGAGAGGCAGTTGGCAATTTACATCCCGCCCATCAGCGTAACAAGGCTCCCTGTTCTCCAGGGCCTGTCTTGCCTTTCTGGTTTTTACACATTTTGTGGATGTCCCTTTTGACCGGTGGGAAGTGATACTTCTTTGTAGTGCAGATTTGCATTGCCCACTTGCTTGCTTGGCCAAAAAGGGCGTATGCGTTTTCTCCTGAATATATTCAGGAGAAAACGCATACGCCCTTTTTGGCCAAGTGCATCATTGTCGAAGTTGTGCCCCTCTTCCTGTGCTTTAAAGGCGATTCCAACGTACCTCTTGAAATCTGTTTCCTGCTATTCTGCCTCGCTTTCAAGTCTGCCTCGCTGCCTTCCCTCAACAGATTTTTGGACGATAGTTGTCCTTTATTACTCGGCCAGTTTGTGAATTGCTGTGACACTGAGCTCCATTTTTCAACTCGTTTTTTGTGAGCTGACCGCAAGTCCAGAATTTTGGTTCAGGACCTATGCTGGTTCCCGGTGGTGGGCTGAGACTTTGGTTAATTCTTCTTCCTGCCGGGAAGTTAGAGTGATATGTGCCCGTTCAAATGCCTAACAGCTACTCTCTCATTGGTTCTCCCTCTTCCCTTTCATCCTCTGCCAAATTGGAAACCTGTGCGAACCAGGAGGTTAAAGGGGCTGTCTCTCCAAGTTGGGAGATTGATAGTAAAGCAGATGGAAAGTCAAACCGGAGCACCAGGAGAGGGACTATTCGTTGAGTTTTAGAAACCTTTCGTATTCACAGTGTGTCCGTTCTCTAGGTTTCCCGTACATGTTATAACTGTAGTAATATTCCCTTCAACCTGGAGAGTTGGGACCCATGGAATAGGTGCCATGCATTATTGCTTTAAAGGGTCTGCATTTGTTCACCCAATCTCACCAATCGTCTCAGTCCCAAGTGTCCAGCCTTATGCCACATCCAGCTGTCGTTGTAGATAGGGTCATTCCAGGTTTCATCAGAGACCCTGAAGGAATTGTAAAGAATTTCCCAGTTTTTTTGTTTTGTTTTTGAAATTCCTTTTTATAGTGGGTGTGAGCTGATTCTCGCTGCCATGTTTATGCCAGTCTAGACACACTTAATTCCCTTATGGAGATATATCAATACATAGGTTTTAAGATTCTTACTAGTCTGATATATTCCTCTGCGGGAAATATGTGGTTTTGAGTCCCTTTCACTGAGCAAGGTGTAGGTCTTCTCTATTCCATAGTTGGTTTTTGGAACGGTACCTGTGCTTATATCAAACTCTGGTTTTATGCATCACCCCACCTCTCCTTCCCCCTTAAGCAGGCATAAGAGTGTTTTCTAAATGTGAGACACTGTTCTCTTTCCTAACTCAGTTCAAGTGTAGCCATGTTTATAGGATCTTCATAAGTGATATCTTATGATAAGTTTCTTTTTCTGTGTGACTTATTACACTTAGAATCATCATAACTGAATCCACCCATTTTGCTGCTACTGGTCTTATGACATTGATTTCATGGCTGAGGGATATTCCATCGTACGTAAGTACCACAATTTTTTGAACCATTTTTATATTTCCTGGGATACTTAAGGTGTATCCAAGTTGAGGTCCTTGTAAGCAGTGCAGCCCTAAATTTTGGGGTGGCTCTGTCTTATTGATTTTCAGTTTTCCCAAGGTATATTCCCTAGACTGGAAGTGCCCTTGGCTCTGTAGCTCTGTTGTTTACTTGTTTTAGGGAACACAATGCACTCCTCCAGAGAGGCAGTTGGCAGTTTACATCCCGCCCATCAGCATAACAAGGCTCCCTGTTCTCCAGGGCCTGTCTTGCCTTTCTGGTTTATACACATTTTGTGGATGTCCCTTTTAACCGGTGTGATGTGATACTTCTTTGTAGTGCAGATTTGCATTGCCCGCTTGCTTGCTTGGCCAATAAGGGCGTATGCATTTTCTCCTGAATATATTCAGGAGAAAACGCATACGCCCTTTTTGGCCAAGTGCATCATTGTCGAAATTGTGCCCCTCTTCCTGTGCTTTAAAGGCGATTCCAACGTACCTCTTGAAATCTGTTTCCTGCTATTCTGCCTCGCTTTCAAGTCCGCCTCGCTGCCTTCCCTCAACAGATTTTTGGACGATAGTGGTCCTTTATTACTCGGCCAGTTTTTGAATTGCTGTGACACTGAGCTCCATTTTTCAACTCGTTTTTTGTGAGCTGACCGCAAGTCCAGAATTTTGGTTCAGGACCTATGCTGGTTCCCGGTGGTGGGCTGAGACTTTGGTTAATTCTTCTTCCTGCCGGGAAGTTAGAGTGATATGTGCCCGTTCAAATGCCTAACAGCTACTCTCTCATTGGTTCTCCCTCTTCCCTTTCATCCTCTGCCAAATTGGAAACCTGTGCGAACCAGGAGGTTAAAGGGGCTGTCTCTCCAATTTGGGAGATTGATAGTAAAGCAGATGGAAAGTCAAACCGGAGCACCAGGAGAGGGACTATTCGTTGAGTTTTAGAAACCTTTCGTATTCACAGTGTGTCCGTTCTCTAGGTTTCCCGTACATGTTATAACTGTAGTAATATTCCCTTCAACCTGGAGAGTTGGGACCCATGGAATAGGTGCCATGCATTATTGCTTTAAAGGGTCTGCATTTGTTCACCCAATCTCACCAATCGTCTCAGTCCCAAGCGTCCAGCCTTATGCCACATCCAGCTGTCGTTGTAGATAGGGTCATTCCATGTTTCATCAGAGACCCGAAGGAATTGTAAAGAATTTCCCAGTTTTTTTGTTTTGTTTTTGAAATTCCTTTTTATAGTGGGTTTGAGCTGATTCTCGCTGCCATGTTTATGCCAGTCTAGACACACTTAATTCCCTTATGGAGATATATCAATACATAGGTTTTAAGATTCTTACTAGTCTGATATATTCCTCTGCGGGAAATATGGGGTTTTGAGTCCCTTTCACTGAGGAAGGTGTAGGTCTTCTCTATTCCATAGTTGGTTTTTGGAACGGTACCTGTGCTTATATCAAACTCTGGTTTTATGCATCACCCAACCTCTCCTTCCCCCTTAAGCAGGCATAAGAGTGTTTTCTAAATGTGAGACACTGTTCTCTTTCCTAACTCAGTTCAAGTGTAGCCATGTTTATAGGATCTTCATAAGTGATATCTTATGATAAGTTTCTTTTTCTGTGTGACTTATTTCACTTAGAATCATCGTACCTGAATCCACCCATTTTGCTGCTACTGGTCTTATGACATTGGTTTCATGGCTGAGGGATATTCCATCGTACGTAAGTACCACAATTTTTTGAACCATTTTTATATTTCCTGGGATACTTAAGGTGTATCCAAGTTGAGGTCCTTGTAAGCAGTGCAGCCCTAAATTTTGGGGTGGCTCTGTCTTATTGATTTTCAGTTTTCCCAAGGTATATTCCCTAGACTGGAAGTGCCCTTGGCTCTGTAGCTCTGTTGTTTACTTGTTTTAGGGAACACAATGCACTCCTCCAGAGAGGCAGTTGGCAATTTACATCCCGCCCATCAGCATAACAAGGCTCCCTGTTCTCCAGGGCCTGTCTTGCCTTTCTGGTTTTTACACATTTTGTGGATGTCCCTTTTGACCGGTGGGAAATGATACTTCTTTGTAGTGCAGATTTGCATTGCCCGCTTGCTTGCTTGGCCAAAAAGGGCGTATGCGTTTTCTCCTGAATATATTCAGGTGAAAACGCATACGCCCTTTTTGGCCAAGTGCATCATTGTCGAAGTTGTGCCCCTCTTCCTGTGCTTTAAAGGCGATTCCAACGTACCTCTTGAAATCTGTTTCCTGCTATTCTGCCTCGCTTTCAAGTCCGCCTCGCTGCGTTCCCTCAACAGATTTTTGGACGATAGTTGTCCTTTATTACTCGGCCAGTTTGTGAATTGCTGTGACACTGAGCTCCATTTTTCAACTCGTTTTTTGTGAGCTGACCGCAAGTCCAGAATTTTGGTTCAGGACCTATGCTGGTTCCCGGTGGTGGGCTGAGACTTTGGTTAATTCTTCTTCCTGCCGGGAAGTTAGAGTGATATGTGCCCGTTCAAATACCTAACAGCTACTCTCTCATTGGTTCTCCCTCTTCCCTTTCATCCTCTGCCAAATTGGAAACCTGTGCGAACCAGGAGGTTAAAGGGGCTGTCTCTCCAAGTTGGGAGATTGATAGTAAAGCAGATGGAAAGTCAAACCGGAGCACCAGGAGAGGGACTATTCGTTGAGTTTTAGAAACCTTTCGTATTCACAGTGTGTCCGTTCTCTAGGTTTCCCGTACATGTTATAACTGTAGTAATATTCCCTTCAACCTGGAGAGTTGGGACCCATGGAATAGGTGCCATGCATTATTGCTTTAAAGGGTCTGCATTTGTTCACCCAATCTCACCAATCGTCTCAGTCCCAAGTGTCCAGCCTTATGCCACATCCAGCTGTCGTTGTAGATAGGGTCATTCCAGGTTTCATCAGAGACCCTGAAGGAATTGTAAAGAATTTCCCAGTTTTTTTGTTTTGTTTTTGAAATTCCTTTTTATAGTGGGTTTGAGCTGATTCTCGCTGCCATGTTTATGCCAGTCTAGACACACTTAATTCCCTTATGGAGATATATCAATACATAGGTTTTAAGATTCTTACTAGTCTGATATATTCCTCTGCGGGAAATATGGGGTTTTGAGTCCCTTTCACTGAGGAAGGTGTAGGTCTTCTCTATTCCATAGTTGGTTTTTGGAACGGTACCTGTGCTTATATCAAACTCTGGTTTTATGCATCACCCCACCTCTCCTTCCCCCTTAAGCAGGCATAAGAGTGTTTTCTAAATGTGAGACTCTGTTCTCTTTCCTAACTCAGTTCAAGTGTAGCCATGTTTACAGGATCTTCATAAGTGATATCTTATGATAAGTTTCTTTTTCTGTGTGACTTATTTCACTTAGAATCATCGTACCTGAATCCACCCATTTTGCTGCTACTGGTCTTATGACATTGATTTCATGGCTGAGGGATATTCCATCGTACATAAGTACCACAATTTTTTGAACCATTTTTATATTTCCTGGGATACTTAATTTGTACCCAAGTTGAGGTCCTTGTAAGCAGTGCAGCCCTAAATTTTGGGGTGGCTCTGTCTTATTGATTTTCAGTTTTCCCAAGGTATATTCCCTACACTGGAAGTGCCCTTGGCTCTGTAGCTCTGTTGTTTACTTGTTTTAGGGAACACAATGCACTCCTCCAGAGAGACAGTTGGCAATTTACATCCCGCCCATCAGCGTAACAAGGCTCCCTGTTCTCCAGGGCCTGTCTTGCCTTTCTGGTTTTTACATATTTTGTGGATGTCCCTTTTGACCGGTGGGAAGTGATACTTCTTTGTAGTGCAGATTTGCATTGCCCGCTTGCTTTCTTGGCCAAAAAGGGCGTATGCGTTTTCTCCTGAATATATTCAGGAGAAAACGCATACGCCCTTTATGGCCAAGTGCATCATTGTCGAAGTTGTGCCCCTCTTCCTGTGCTTTAAAGGCGATTCCAACGTACCTCTTGAAATCTGTTTCCTGCTATTCTGCCTCGCTTTCAAGTCCGCCTCGCTGCCTTCCCTCAACAGATTTTTGGACGATAGTTGTCCTTTATTACTCGGCCAGTTTGTGAATTGCTGTGACACTGAGCTCCATTTTTCAACTCGTTTTTTGTGAGCTGACCGCAAGTCCAGAATTTTGGTTCAGGACCTATGCTGGTTCCCGGTGGTGGGCTGAGACTTTGGTTAATTCTTCTTCCTGCCGGGAAGTTAGAGTGATATGTGCCCGTTCAAATGCCTAACAGCTACTCTCTCATTGGTTCTCCCTCTTCCCTTTCATCCTCTGCCAAATTGGAAACCTGTGCGAACCAGGAGGTTAAAGGGGCTGTCTCTCCAAGTTGGGAGATTGATAGTAAAGCAGATGGAAAGTCAAACCGGAGCACCAGGAGAGGGACTATTCGTTGAGTTTTAGAAACCTTTCGTATTCACAGTGTGTCCGTTCTCTAGGTTTCCTGTACATGTTATAACTGTAGTAATATTCCCTTCAACCTGGAGAGTTGGGACCCATGGAATAGGTGCCATGCATTATTGCTTTAAAGGGTCTGCATTTGTTCACCCAATCTCACCAATCGTCTCAGTCCCAAGTGTCCAGCCTTATGCCACATCCAGCTGTCGTTGTAGATAGGGTCATTCCAGGTTTCATCAGAGACCCTGAAGGAATTGTAAAGAATTTCCCAGTTTTTTTGTTTTGTTTTTGAAATTCCTTTTTAGAGTGGGTTTGAGCTGATTCTCGCTGCCATGTTTATGCCAGTCTAGACACACTTAATTCCCTTATGGAGATATATCAATACATAGGTTTTAAGATTCTTACTAGTCTGATATATTCCTCTGCGGGAAATATGTGGTTTTGAGTCCCTTTCACTGAGGAAGGTGTAGGTCTTCTCTATTCCATAGTTGGTTTTTGGAACGGTACCTGTGCTTATATCAAACTCTGGTTTTATGCATCACCCCACCTCTCCTTCCCCCTTAAGCAGGCATAAGAGTGTTTTCTAAATGTGAGACACTGTTCTCTTTCCTAACTTAGTTCAAGTGTAGCCATGTTTATAGGATCTTCATAAGTGATATCTTATGATAAGTTTCTTTTTCTGTGTGACTTATTTCACTTAGAATCATCATAACTGAATCCACCCATTTTGCTGCTACTGGTCTTATGACATTGATTTCATGGCTGAGGGATATTCCATCGTACGTAAGTACCACAATTTTTTGAACCATTTTTATATTTCCTGGGATACTTAAGGTGTATCCAAGTTGAGGTCCTTGTAACCAGTGCAGCCCTAAATTTTGGGGTGGCTCTGTCTTATTGATTTTCAGTTTTCCCAAGGTATATTCCCTAGACTGGAAGTGCCCTTGGCTCTGTAGCTCTGTTGTTTACTTGTTTTAGGGAACACAATGCACTCCTCCAGAGAGGCAGTTGGCAGTTTACATCCCGCCCATCAGCATAACAAGGCTCCCTGTTCTCCAGGGCCTGTCTTGCCTTTCTGGTTTTTACACATTTTGTGGATGTCCCTTTAAACCGGTGGGAAGTGTTACTTCTTTGTAGTGCAGATTTGCATTGCCCGCTTGCTTGCTTGGCCAATAAGGGCGTATGCATTTTCTCCTGAATATATTCAGGAGAAAACGCATACGCTCTTTTTGGCCAAGTGCATCATTGTCGAAATTGTTCCCCTCTTCCTGTGCTTTAAAGGCGATTCCAACGTACCTCTTGAAATCTGTTTCCTGCTATTCTGCCTCGCTTTCAAGTCCGCCTCGCTGCCTTCCCTCAACAGATTTTTGGACGATAGTTGTCCTTTATTACTCGGCCAGTTTGTGAATTGCTGTGACACTGAGCTCCATTTTTCAACTCGTTTTTTGTGAGCTGACCGCAAGTCCTGAATTTTGGTTCAGGACCTATGCTGGTTCCCGGTGGTGGGCTGAGACTTTGGTTAATTCTTCTTCCTGCCGGGAAGTTAGAGTGATATGTGCCCGTTCAAATGCCTAACAGCTACTCTCTCATTGGTTCTCCCTCTTCCCTTTCATCCTCTGCCAAATTGGAAACCTGTGCGAACCAGGAGGTTAAAGGGGCTGTCTCTCCAAGTTGGGAGATTGATAGTAAAGCAGATGGAAAGTCAAACCGGAGCACCAGGAGAGGGACTATTCGTTGAGTTTTAGAAACCTTTTGTATTCACAGTGTGTCCGTTCTCTAGGTTTCCCGTACATGTTATAACTGTAGTAATATTCCCTTCAACCTGGAGAGTTGGGACCCATGGAATAGGTGCCATGCATTATTGCTTTAAAGGGTCTGCATTTGTTCACCCAATCTCACCAATCGTCTCAGTCCCAAGTGTCCAGCCTTATGCCACATCCAGCTGTCGTTGTAGATAGGGTCATTCCAGGTTTCATCAGAGACCCTGAAGGAATTGTAAAGAATTTCCCAGTTTTTTTGTTTTGTTTTTGAAATTCCTTTTTAGAGTGGGTTTGAGCTGATTCTCGCTGCCATGTTTATGCCAGTGTAGACACACTTAATTCCCTTATGGAGATATATCAATACATAGGTTTTAAGATTCTTACTAGTCTGATATATTCCTCTGCGGGAAATATGGGGTTTTGAGTCCCTTTCACTGAGGAAGGTGTAGGTCTTCTCTATTCCATAGTTGGTTTTTGGAACGGTACCTGTGCTTATATCAAACTCTGGTTTTATGCATCACCCCACCTCTCCTTCCCCCTTAAGCAGGCATAAGAGTGTTTTCTAAATGTGAGACACTGTTCTCTTTCCTAACTCAGTTCAAGTGTAGCCATGTTTATAGGATCTTCATAAGTGATATCTTATGATAAGTTTCTTTTTCTGTGTGACTTATTTCACTTAGAATCATCGTACCTGAATCCACCCATTTTGCTGCTACTGGTCTTATGACATTGATTTCATGGCTGAGGGATATTCCATCGTACGTAAGTACCACAATTTTTTGAACCATTTTTATATTTCCTGGGATACTTAAGGTGTATCCAAGTTGAGGTCCTTGTAAGCAGTGCAGCCCTAAATTTTGGGGTGGCTCTGTCTTATTGATTTTCAGTTTTCCCAAGGTATATTCCCTAGACTGGAAGTGCCCTTGGCTCTGTAGCTCTGTTGTTTACTTGTTTTAGGGAACACAATGCACTCCTCCAGAGAGGCAGTTGGCAATTTACATCCCGCCCATCAGCGTAACAAGGCTCCCTGTTCTCCAGGGCCTGTCTTGCCTTTCTGGTTTTTACACATTTTGTGGATGTCCCTTTTGACCGGTGGGAAGTGATACTTCTTTGTAGTGCAGATTTGCATTGCCCACTTGCTTGCTTGGCCAAAAAGGGCGTATGCGTTTTCTCCTGAATATATTCAGGAGAAAACGCATACGCCCTTTTTGGCCAAGTGCATCATTGTCGAAGTTGTGCCCCTCTTCCTGTGCTTTAAAGGCGATTCCAACGTACCTCTTGAAATCTGTTTCCTGCTATTCTGCCTCGCTTTCAAGTCCGCCTCGCTGCCTTCCCTCAACAGATTTTTGGACGATAGTTGTCCTTTATTACTCGGCCAGTTTGTGAATTGCTGTGACACTGAGCTCCATTTTTCAACTCGTTTTTTGTGAGCTGACCGCAAGTCCAGAATTTTTGTTCAGGACCTATGCTGGTTCCCGGTGGTGGGCTGAGACTTTGGTTAATTCTTCTTCCTGCCGGGAAGTTAGAGTGATATGTGCCCGTTCAAATGCCTAACAGCTACTCTCTCATTGGTTCTCCCTCTTCCCTTTCATCCTCTGCCAAATTGGAAACCTGTGCGAACCAGGAGGTTAAAGGGGCTGTCTCTCCAAGTTGGGAGATTGATAGTAAAGCAGATGGAAAGTCAAACCGGAGCACCAGGAGAGGGACTATTCGTTGAGTTTTAGAAACCTTTCGTATTCACAGTGTGTCCGTTCTCTAGGTTTCCCGTACATGTTATAACTGTAGTAATATTCCCTTCAACCTGGAGAGTTGGGACCCATGGAATAGGTGCCATGCATTATTGCTTTAAAGGGTCTGCATTTGTTCACCCAATCTCACCAATCGTCTCAGTCCCAAGTGTCCAGCCTTATGCCACATCCAGCTGTCGTTGTAGATAGGGTCATTCCAGGTTTCATCAGAGACCCTGAAGGAATTGTAAAGAATTTCCCAGTTTTTTTGTTTTGTTTTTGAAATTCCTTTTTATAGTGGGTTTGAGCTGATTCTCGCTGCCATGTTTATGCCAGTCTAGACACACTTAATTCCCTTATGGAGATATATCAATACATAGGTTTTAAGATTCTTACTAGTCTGATATATTCCTCTGCGGGAAATATGGGGTTTTGAGTCCCTTTCACTGAGGAAGGTGTAGGTCTTCTCTATTCCATAGTTGGTTTTTGGAACGGTACCTGTGCTTATATCAAACTCTGGTTTTATGCATCACCCCACCTCTCCTTCCCCCTTAAGCAGGCATAAGAGTGTTTTCTAAATGTGAGACACTGCTCTCTTTCCTAACTCAGTTCAAGTGTAGCCATGTTTATAGGATCTTCATAAGTGATATCTTATGATAAGTTTCTTTTTCTGTGTGACTTATTTCACTTAGAATCATCGTACCTGAATCCACCCATTTTGCTGCTACTGGTCTTATGACATTGATTTCATGGCTGAGGGATATTCCATCGTACGTAAGTACCACAATTTTTTGAACCATTTTTATATTTCCTGGGATACTTAAGGTGTATCCAAGTTGAGGTCCTTGTAAGCAGTGCAGCCCTAAATTTTGGGGTGGCTCTGTCTTATTGATTTTCAGTTTTCCCAAAGAATATTCCCTAGACTGGAAGTGCCCTTGGCTCTGTAGCTCTGTTGTTTACTTGTTTTAGGGAACACAATGCACTGCTCCAGAGAGGCAGTTGGCAATTTACATCCCACCCATCAGCATAACAAGGCTCCCTGTTCTCCAGGGCCTGTCTTGCCTTTCTGGTTTTTACACATTTTGTGGATGTCCCTTTTGACCGGTGGGAAGTGATACTTCTTTGTAGTGCAGATTTGCATTGCCCGCTTGCTTGCTTGGCCAAAAAGGGCGTATGCGTTTTCTCCTGAATATATTCAGGAGAAAACGCATACGCTCTTTTTGGCCAAGTGCATCGTTGTCGAAGTTGTGCCCCTCTTCCTGTGCTTTAAAGGCGATTCCAACGTACCTCTTGAAATCTGTTTCCTGCTATTCTGCCTCGCTTTCAAGTCCGCCTCGCTGCCTTCCCTCAACAGATTTTTGGACGATAGTTGTCCTTTATTACTCGGCCAGTTTGTGAATTGCTGTGACACTGAGCTCCATTTTTCAACTCGTTTTTTGTGAGCTGACCGCAAGTCCAGAATTTTGGTTCAGGACCTATGCTGGTTCCCGGTGGTGGGCTGAGACTTTGGTTAATTCTTCTTCCTGCCGGGAAGTTAGAGTGATATGTGCCCGTTCAAATGCCTAACAGCTACTCTCTCATTGGTTCTCCCTCTTCCCTTTCATCCTCTGCCAAATTGGAAACCTGTGCGAACCAGGAGGTTAAAGGGGCTGTCTCTCCAAGTTGGGAGATTGATAGTAAAGCAGATGGAAAGTCAAACCGGAGCACCAGGAGAGGGACTATTCCTTGAGTTTTAGAAACCTTTCGTATTCACAGTGTGTCCGTTCTCTAGGTTTCCCGTACATGTTATAACTGTAGTAATATTCCCTTCAACCTGGAGAGTTGGGACCCATGGAATAGGTGCCATGCATTATTGCTTTAAAGGGTCTGCATTTGTTCACCCAATCTCACCAATCGTCTCAGTCCCAAGTGTCCAGCCTTATGCCACATCCAGCTGTCGTTGTAGATAGGGTCATTCCAGGTTTCATCAGAGACCCTGAAGGAATTGTAAAGAATTTCCCAGTTTTTTTTTTTTTTGTGGTATGCGGGCCTCTCACTGTTGTGGCCTCTCCCGTTGCGGAGCACAGGCTCCGGATGCGCAGGCTCAGCAGCCATGGCTCACGGGCCCAGCCGCTCCGCGGCATATGGGATCCTCCCAGACCGGGGCACGAACCCGTATCCCCTGCATCGGCAGGCGGACTCTCAACCACTGCGCCACCAGGGAGGCCCCTGTTTTGTTTTTGAAATTCCTTTTTATAGTGGGTTTGAGCTGATTCTCGCTGCCATGTTTATGCCAGTCTAGACACACTTAATTCCCTTATGGAGATATATCAATACATAGGTTTTAAGATTCTTACTAGTCTGATATATTCCTCTGCGGGAAATATGGGGTTTTGAGTCCCTTTCACTGAGGAAGGTGTAGGTCTTCTCTATTCCATAGTTGGTTTTTGGAACGGTACCTGTGCTTATATCAAACTCTGGTTTTATGCATCACCCCACCTCTCCTTCCCCCTTAAGCAGGCATAAGAGTGTTTTCTAAATGTGAGACACTGTTCTCTTTCCTAACTCAGTTCAAGTGTAGCCATGTTTATAGGATCTTCATAAGTGATATCTTATGATAAGTTTCTTTTTCTGTGTGACTTATTTCACTTAGAATCATCGTACCTGAATCCACCCATTTTGCTGCTACTGGTCTTATGACATTGATATCATGGCTGAGGGATATTCCATCGTACGTAAGTACCACAATTTTTTGAACCATTTTTATATTTCCTGGGATACTTAAGGTGTATCCAAGTTGAGGTCCTTGTAAGCAGTGCAGCCCTAAATTTTGGGGTGGCTCTGTCTTATTGATTTTCAGTTTTCCCAAGGTATATTCCCTAGACTGGAAGTGCCCTTGGCTCTGTAGCTCTGTTGTTTACTTGTTTTAGGGAACACAATGCACTCCTCCAGAGAGGCAGTTGGCAATTTAGATCCCACCCATCAGCATAACAAGGCTCCCTGTTCTCCAGGGCCTGTCTTGCCTTTCTGGTTTTTACACATTTTGTGGATGTCCCTTTTGACCGGTGGGAAGTGATACTTCTTTGTAGTGCAGATTTGCATTGCCCACTTGCTTGCTTGGCCAAAAAGGGCGTATGCGTTTTCTCCTGAATATATTCAGGAGAAAACGCATACGCCCTTTTTGGCCAAGTGCATCATTGTCGAAGTTGTGCCCCTCTTCCTGTGCTTTAAAGGCGATTCCAACGTACCTCTTGAAATCTGTTTCCTGCTATTCTGCCTCGCTTTCAAGTCCGCCTCGCTGCCTTCCCTCAACAGATTTTTGGACGATAGTTGTCCTTTATTACTCGGCCAGTTTGTGAATTGCTGTGACACTGAGCTCCATTTTTCAACTCGTTTTTTGTGAGCTGACCGCAAGTCCAGAATTTTGGTTCAGGACCTATGCTGGTTCCCGGTGGTGGGCTGAGACTTTGGTTAATTCTTCTTCCTGCCGGGAAGTTAGAGTGATATGTGCCCGTTCAAATGCCTAACAGCTACTCTCTCATTGGTTCTCCCTCTTCCCTTTCATCCTCTGCCAAATTGGAAACCTGTGCGAACCAGGAGGTTAAAGGGGCTGTCTCTCCAAGTTGGGAGATTGATAGTAAAGCAGATGGAAAGTCAAACCGGAGCACCAGGAGAGGGACTATTCGTTGAGTTTTAGAAACCTTTCGTATTCACAGTGTGTCCGTTCTCTAGGTTTCCCGTACATGTTATAACTGTAGTAATATTCCCTTCAACCTGGAGAGTTGGGACCCATGGAATAGGTGCCATGCATTATTGCTTTAAAGGGTCTGCATTTGTTCACCCAATCTCACCAATCGTCTCAGTCCCAAGTGTCCAGCCTTATGCCACATCCAGCTGTCGTTGTAGATAGGGTCATTCCAGGTTTCATCAGAGACCCTGAAGGAATTGTAAAGAATTTCCCAGTTTTTTTGTTTTGTTTTTGAAATTCCTTTTTAGAGTGGGTTTGAGCTGATTCTCGCTGCCATGTTTATGCCAGTGTAGACACACTTAATTCCCTTATGGAGATATATCAATACATAGGTTTTAAGATTCTTACTAGTCTGATATATTCCTCTGCGGGAAATATGGGGTTTTGAGTCCCTTTCACTGAGGAAGGTGTAGGTCTTCTCTATTCCATAGTTGGTTTTTGGAACGGTACCTGTGCTTATATCAAACTCTGGTTTTATGCATCACCCCACCTCTCCTTCCCCCTTAAGCAGGCATAAGAGTGTTTTCTAAATGTGAGACACTGTTCTCTTTCCTAACTCAGTTCAAGTGTAGCCATGTTTATAGGATCTTCATAAGTGATATCTTATGATAAGTTTCTTTTTCTGTGTGACTTATTTCACTTAGAATCATCGTACCTGAATCCACCCATTTTGCTGCTACTGGTCTTATGACATTGATTTCATGGCTGAGGGATATTCCATCGTACGTAAGTACCACAATTTTTTGAACCATTTTTATATTTCCTGGGATACTTAAGGTGTATCCAAGTTGAGGTCCTTGTAAGCAGTGCAGCCCTAAATTTTGGGGTGGCTCTGTCTTATTGATTTTCAGTTTTCCCAAAGTATATTCCCTAGACTGGAAGTGCCCTTGGCTCTGTAGCTGAGTTGTTTACTTGTTTTAGGGAACACAATGCACTCCTCCAGAGAGGCAGTTGGCAATTTACATCCCACCCATCAGCATAACAAGGCTCCATGATCTCCAGGGCCTGTCTTGCCTTTCTGGTTTTTACACATTTTGTGGATGTCCCTTTTGACCGGTGGGAAGTGTTACTTCTTTGTAGTGCAGATTTGCATTGCCCGCTTGCTTTCTTGGCCAAAAAGGGCGTATGCGTTTTCTCCTGAATATATTCAGGAGAAAACGAATATGCCCTTTTTGGCCAAGTGCATCATTGTCGAAGTTGTGCCCCTCTTCCTGTGCTTTAAAGGCGATTCCAACGTACCTCTTGAAATCTGTTTCCTGCTATTCTGCCTCGCTTTCAAGTCCGCCTCGCTGCCTTCCCTCAACAGATTTTTGGACGATAGTTGTCCTTTATTACTCGGCCAGTTTGTGAATTGCTGTGACACTGAGCTCCATTTTTCAACTCGTTTTTTGTGAGCTGACCGCAAGTCCAGAATTTTGGTTCAGGACCTATGCTGGTTCCCGGTGGTGGGCTGAGACTTTGGTTAATTCTTCTTCCTGCCGGGAAGTTAGAGTGATATGTGCCCGTTCAAATGCCTAACAGCTACTCTCTCATTGGTTCTCCCTCTTCCCTTTCATCCTCTGCCAAATTGGAAACCTGTGCGAACCAGGAGGTTAAAGGGGCTGTCTCTCCAAGTTGGGAGATTGATAGTAATGCAGATGGAAAGTCAAACCGGAGCACCAGGAGAGGGACTATTCGTTGAGTTTTAGAAACCTTTCGTATTCACAGTGTGTCCGTTCTCTAGGTTTCCCGTACATGTTATAACTGTAGTAATATTCTCTTCAACCTGGAGAGTTGGGACCCATGGAATAGGTGCCATGCATTATTGCTTTAAAGGGTCTGCATTTGTTCACCCAATCTCACCAATCGTCTCAGTCCCAAGTGTCCAGCCTTATGCCACATCCAGCTGTCGTTGTAGATAGGGTCATTCCAGGTTTCATCAGAGACCCTGAAGGAATTGTAAAGAATTTCCCAGTTTTTTTGTTTTGTTTTTGAAATTCCTTTTTAGAGTGGGTTTGAGCTGATTCTCGCTGCCATGTTTATGCCAGTCTAGACACACTTGATTCCCTTATGGAGATATATCAATACATAGGTTTTAAGATTCTTACTAGTCTGATATATTCCTCTGCGGGAAATATGGGGTTTTGAGTCCCTTTCACTGAGGAAGGTGTAGGTCTTGTCTATTCCATAGTTGGTTTTTGGAACGGTACCTGTGCTTATATCAAACTCTGGTTTTATGCATCACCCCACCTCTCCTTCCCGCTTAAGCAGGCATAAGAGTGTTTTCTAAATGTGAGACACTGCTCTCATTCCTAACTCAGTTCAAGTGTAGCCATGTTTATAGGATCTTCATAAGTGATATCTTATGATAAGTTTCTTTTTCTGTGTGACTTATTTCACTTAGAATCATCGTACCTGAATCCACCCATTTTGCTGCTACTGGTCTTATGACATTGATTTCATGGCTGAGGGATATTCCATCGTACGTAAGTACCACAATTTTTTGAACCATTTTTATATTTCCTGGGATACTTAAGGTGTATCCAAGTTGAGGTCCTTGTAAGCAGTGCAGCCCTAAATTTTGGGGTGGCTCTGTCTTATTGATTTTCAGTTTTCCCAAGGTATATTCCCTAGACTGGAAGTGCCCTTGGCTCTGTAGCTCTGTTGTTTACTTGTTTTAGGGAACACAATGCACTCCTCCAGAGAGGCAGTTGGCAATTTACATCCCGCCCATCAGCATAACAAGGCTCCCTGTTCTCCAGGGCCTGTCTTGCCTTTCTGGTTTTTACACATTTTGTGGATGTCCCTTTTGACCGGTGGGAAGTGATACTTCTTTGTAGTTCAGATTTGCATTGCCCGCTTGCTTGCTTGGCCAAAAAGGGCGTATGCGTTTTCTCCTGAATATATTCAGGAGAAAACGCATACGCCCTTTTTGGCCAAGTGCATCATTGTCGAAGTTGTGCCCCTCTTCCTGTGCTTTAAAGGCGATTCCAACGTACCTCTTGAAATCTGTTTCCTGCTATTCTGCCTCGCTTTCAAGTCCGCCTCGCTGCCTTCCCTCAACAGATTTTTGGACGATAGTTGTCCTTTATTACTCGGCCAGTTTGTGAATTGCTGTGACACTGAGCTCCATTTTTCAACTCGTTTTTTGTGAGCTGACCGCAAGTCCAGAATTTTGGTTCAGGACCTATGCTGGTTCCCGGTGGTGGGCTGAGACTTTGGTTAATTCTTCTTCCTGCCGGGAAGTTAGAGTGATATGTGCCCGTTCAAATGCCTAACAGCTACTCTCTCATTGGTTCTCCCTCTTCCCTTTCATCCTCTGCCAAATTGGAAACCTGTGCGAACCAGGAGGTTAAAGGGGCTGTCTCTCCAAGTTGGGAGATTGATAGTAAAGCAGATGGAAAGTCAAACCGGAGCACCAGGAGAGGGACTATTCGTTGAGTTTTAGAAACCTTTCGTATTCACAGTGTGTCCATTCTCTAGGTTTCCCGTACATGTTATAACTGTAGTAATATTCCCTTCAACCTGGAGAGTTGGGACCCATGGAATAGGTGCCATGCATTATTGCTTTAAAGGGTCTGCATTTGTTCACCCAATCTCACCAATCGTCTCAGTCCCAAGTGTCCAGCCTTATGCCACATCCAGCTGTCGTTGTAGATAGGGTCATTCCAGGTTTCATCAGAGACCCTGAAGGAATTGTAAAGAATTTCCCAGTTTTTTTGTTTTGTTTTTGAAATTCCTTTTTAGAGTGGGTTTGAGCTGATTCTCGCTGCCATGTTTATGCCAGTCTAGACACACTTGATTCCCTTATGGAGATATATCAATACATAGGTTTTAAGATTCTTACTAGTCTGATATATTCCTCTGCGGGAAATATGGGGTTTTGAGTCCCTTTCACTGAGGAAGGTGTAGGTCTTCTCTATTCCATAGTTGGTTTTTGGAACGGTACCTGTGCTTATATCAAACTCTGGTTTTATGCATCACCCCACCTCTCCTTCCCCCTTAAGCAGGCATAAGAGTGTTTTCTAAATGTGAGACACTGCTCTCATTCCTAACTCAGTTCAAGTGTAGCCATGTTTATAGGATCTTCATAAGTGATATCTTATGATAAGTTTCTTTTTCTGTGTGACTTATTTCACTTAGAATCATCGTACCTGAATCCACCCATTTTGCTGCTACTGGTCTTATGACATTGATTTCATGGCTGAGGGATATTCCATCGTACGTAAGTACCACAATTTTTTGAACCATTTTTATATTTCCTGGGATACTTAAGGTGTATCCAAGTTGAGGTCCTTGTAAGCAGTGCAGCCCTAAATTTTGGGGTGGCTCTGTCTTATTGATTTTCAGTTTTCCCAAGGTATATTCCCTAGACTGGAAGTGCCCTTGGCTCTGTAGCTCTGTTGTTTACTTGTTTTAGGGAACACAATGCACTCCTCCAGAGAGGCAGTTGGCAATTTACATCCCGCCCATCAGCATAACAAGGCTCCCTGTTCTCCAGTGCCTGTCTTGCCTTTCTGGTTTTTACACATTTTGTGGATGTCCCTTTTGACCGGTGGGAAGTGATACTTCTTTGTAGTTCAGATTTGCATTGCCCGCTTGCTTGCTTGGCCAAAAAGGGCATATGCGTTTTCTCCTGAATATATTCAGGAGAAAACGCATACGCCCTTTTTGGCCAAGTGCATCATTGTCGAAGTTGTGCCCCTCTTCCTGTGCTTTAAAGGCGATTCCAACGTACCTCTTGAAATCTGTTTCCTGCTATTCTGCCTCGCTTTCAAGTCCGCCTCGCTGCCTTCCCTCAACAGATTTTTGGACGATAGTTGTCCTTTATTACTCGGCCAGTTTGTGAATTGCTGTGACACTGAGCTCCATTTTTCAACTCGTTTTTTGTGAGCTGACCGCAAGTCCAGAATTTTGGTTCAGGACCTATGCTGGTTCCCGGTGGTGGGCTGAGACTTTGGTTAATTCTTCTTCCTGCCGGGAAGTTAGAGTGATATGTGCCCGTTCAAATGCCTAACAGCTACTCTCTCATTGGTTCTCCCTCTTCCCTTTCATCCTCTGCCAAATTGGAAACCTGTGTGAACCAGGAGGTTAAAGGGGCTGTCTCTCCAAGTTGGGAGATTGATAGTAAAGCAGATGGAAAGTCAAACCGGAGCACCAGGAGAGGGACTATTCGTTGAGTTTTAGAAACCTTTCGTATTCACAGTGTGTCCATTCTCTAGGTTTCCCGTACATGTTATAACTGTAGTAATATTCCCTTCAACCTGGAGAGTTGGGACCCATGGAATAGGTGCCATGCATTATTGCTTTAAAGGGTCTGCATTTGTTCACCCAATCTCACCAATCGTCTCAGTCCCAAGTGTCCAGCCTTATGCCACATCCAGCTGTCGTTGTAGATAGGGTCATTCCAGGTTTCATCAGAGACCCTGAAGGAATTGTAAAGAATTTCCCAGTTTTTTTGTTTTGTTTTTGAAATTCCTTTTTATAGTGGGTTTGAGCTGATTCTCGCTGCCATGTTTATGCCAGTCTAGACACACTTAATTCCCTTATGGAGATATATCAATACATAGGTTTTAAGATTCTTACTAGTCTGATATATTCCTCTGCGGGAAATATGGGGTTTTGAGTCCCTTTCACTGAGGAAGGTGTAGGTCTTCTCTATTCCATAGTTGGTTTTTGGAACGGTACCTGTGCTTATATCAAACTCTGGTTTTATGCATCACCCCACCTCTCCTTCCCCCTTAAGCAGGCATAAGAGTGTTTTCTAAATGTGAGACACTGTTCTCTTTCCTAACTCAGTTCAAGTGTAGCCATGTTTATAGGATCTTCATAAGTGATATCTTATGATAAGTTTCTTTTTCTGTGTGACTTATTTCACTTAGAATCATCGTACCTGAATCCACCCATTTTGCTGCTACTGGTCTTATGACATTGATTTCATGGCTGAGGGATATTCCATCGTACGTAAGTACCACAATTTTTTAAACCATTTTTATATTTCCTGGGATACTTAAGGTGTATCCAAGTTGAGGTCCTTGTAAGCAGTGCAGCCCTAAATTTTGGGGTGGCTCTGTCTTATTGATTTTCAGTTTTCCCAAAGTATATTCCCTAGACTGGAAGTGCCCTTGGCTCTGTAGCTGAGTTGTTTACTTGTTTTACGGAACACAATGCACTCCTCCAGAGAGGCAGTTGGCAATTTACATCCCACCCATCAGCATAACAAGGCTCCCTGTTCTCCAGGGCCTGTCTTGCCTTTCTGGTTTTTACACATTTTGTGGATGTCCCTTTTGACCGGTGGGAAGTGTTACTTCTTTGTAGTGCAGATTTGCATTGCCCGCTTGCTTGCTTGGCCAAAAAGGGCGTATGCGTTTTCTCCTGAATATATTCAGGAGAAAACGCATACGCCCTTTTTGGCCAAGTGCATCATTGTCGAAGTTGTGCCCCTCTTCCTGTGCTTTAAAGGCGATTCCAACGTACCTCTTGAAATCTGTTTCCTGCTATTCTGCCTCGCTTTCAAGTCCGCCTCGCTGCCTTCCCTCAACAGATTTTTGGACGATAGTTGTCCTTTATTACTCGGCCAGTTTGTGAATTGCTGTGACACTGAGCTCCATTTTTCAACTCGTTTTTTGTGAGCTGACCGCAAGTCCAGAATTTTGGTTCAGGACCTATGCTGGTTCCCGGTGGTGGGCTGAGACTTTGGTTAATTCTTCTTCCTGCCGGGAAGTTAGAGTGATATGTGCCCGTTCAAATGCCTAACAGCTACTCTCTCATTGGTTCTCCCTCTTCCCTTTCATCCTCTGCCAAATTGGAAACCTGTGCGAACCAGGAGGTTAAAGGGGCTGTCTCTCCAAGTTGGGAGATTGATAGTAATGCAGATGGAAAGTCAAACCGGAGCACCAGGAGAGGGACTATTCGTTGAGTTTTAGAAACCTTTCGTATTCACAGTGTGTCCGTTCTCTAGGTTTCCCGTACATGTTATAACTGTAGTAATATTCCCTTCAACCTGGAGAGTTGGGACCCATGGAATAGGTGCCATGCATTATTGCTTTAAAGGGTCTGCATTTGTTCACCCAATCTCACCAATCGTCTCAGTCCCAAGTGTCCAGCCTTATGCCACATCCAGCTGTCGTTGTAGATAGGGTCATTCCAGGTTTCATCAGAGACCCTGAAGGAATTGTAAAGAATTTCCCAGTTTTTTTGTTTTGTTTTTGAAATTCCTTTTTAGAGTGGGTTTGAGCTGATTCTCGCTGCCATGTTTATGCCAGTCTAGACACACTTGATTCCCTTTTGGAGATATATCAATACATAGGTTTTAAGATTCTTACTAGTCTGATATATTCCTCTGCGGGAAATATGGGGTTTTGAGTCCCTTTCACTGAGGAAGGTGTAGGTCTTCTCTATTCCATAGTTGGTTTTTGGAACGGTACCTGTGCTTATATCAAACTCTGGTTTTATGCATCACCCCACCTCTCCTTCCCCCTTAAGCAGGCATAAGAGTGTTTTCTAAATGTGAGGCACTGTTCTCTTTCCTAACTCAGTTCAAGTGTAGCCATGTTTATTCGATCTTCATAAGTGATATCTTTTGATAAGTTTCTTTTTCTGTGTGACTTATTTCACTTAGAATCATCGTACCTGAATCCACCCATTTTGCTGCTACTGGTCTTATGACATTGATTTCATGGCTGAGGGATATTCCATCATACGTAAGTACCACAATTTTTTGAACCATTTTTATATTTCCTGGGAAACTTAAGTTGTATCCAAGTTGAGGTCCTTGTAAGCAGTGCAGCCCTAAATTTTGGGGTGGCTCTGTCTTATTGATTTTCAGTTTTCCCAAGGTATATTCCCTAGACTGGAAGTGCCCTTGGCTCTGTAGCTCTGTTGTTTACTTGTTTTAGGGAACACAATGCACTCCTCCAGAGAGGCAGTTGGCAATTTACATCCCGCCCATCAGCATAACAAGGCTCCCTGTTCTCCAGGGCCTGTCTTGCCTTTCCGGTTTTTACACATTTTGTGGATGTCCCTTTGGCCGGTGGGAAGTGATACTTCTTTGTAGTGCAGATTTGCATTGCCCGCTTGCTTGCTTGGCCAAAAAGGGCGTATGCGTTTTCTCCTGAATATATTCAGGAGAAAACGCATACGCCCTTTTTGGCCAAGTGCATCATTGTCGAAGTTGTGCCCCTCTTCCTGTGCTTTAAAGGCGATTCCAACGTACCTCTTGAAATCTGTTTCCTGCTATTCTGCCTCGCTTTCAAGTCTGCCTCGTTGCCTTCCTCAACAGATTTTTGGACGATAGTTGTCCTTTATTACTCGGCCAGTTTGTGAATTGCTGTGACACTGAGCTCCATTTTTCAACTCGTTTTTTGTGAGCTGACCGCAAGTCCAGAATTTTGGTTCAGGACCTATGCTGGTTCCCGGTGGGGGGCTGAGACTTTGGTTAATTCTTCTTCCTGCCGGGAAGTTAGAGTGATATGTGCCCATTCAAATGCCTAACAGCTACTCTCTCATTGGTTCTCCCTCTTCCCTTTCATCCTCTGCCAAATTGGAAACCTGTGCGAACCAGGAGGTTAAAGGGGCTGTCTCTCCAAGTTGGGAGATTGATAGTAAAGCAGATGGAAAGTCAAACCGGAGCACCAGGAGAGGGACTATTCGTTGAGTTTTAGAAACCTTTCGTATTCACAGTGTGACCGTTCTCTAGGTTTCCCGTACATGTTATAACTGTAGTAATATTCCCTTCAACCTGGAGAGTTGGGACCCATGGAATAGGTGCCATGCATTATTGCTTTAAAGGGTCTGCATTTGTTCACCCAATCTCACCAATCGTCTCAGTCCCAAGTGTCCAGCCTTATGCCACATCCAGCTGTCGTTGTAGATAGGGTCATTCCAGGTTTCATCAGAGACCCTGAAGGAATTGTAAAGAATTTCCCAGTTTTTTTGTTTTGTTTTTGAAATTCCTTTTTAGAGTGGGTTTGAGCTGATTCTCGCTGCCATGTTTATGCCAGTCTAGACACACTTAATTCCCTTATGGAGATATATCAATACATAGGTTTTAAGATTCTTACTAGTCTGATATATTCCTCTGCGGGAAATATGGGGTTTGGAGTCCCTTTCACTGAGGAAGGTGTAGGTCTTCTCTATTCCATAGTTGGTTTTTGGAACGGTACCTGTGCTTATATCAAACTCTGGTTTTATGCATCACCCCACCTCTCCTTCCCCCTTAAGCAGGCATAAGAGTGTTTTCTAAATGTGAGGCACTGTTCTCTTTCCTAACTCAGTTCAAGTGTAGCCATGTTTATTGGATCTTCAAAAGTGATATCTTTTGATAAGTTTCTTTTTCTGTGTGACTTATTTCACTTAGAATCATCGTACCTGAATCCACCCATTTTGCTGCTACTGGTCTTATGACATTGATTTCATGGCTGAGGGATATTCCATCGTACGTAAGTACCACAATTTTTTGAACCATTTTTATATTTCCTGGGATACTTAAGGTGTATCCAAGTTGAGGTCCTTGTAAGCAGTGCAGCCCTAAATTTTGGGGTGGCTCTGTCTTATTGATTTTCAGTTTTCCCAAGGTATATTCCCTAGACCTGAAGTGCCCTTGGCTCTGTAGCTCTGTTGTTTACTTGTTTTAGGGAACACAATGCACTCCTCCAGAGAGGCAGTTGGCAATTTACATCCCGCCCATCAGCATAACAAGGCTCCCTGTTCTCCAGGGCCTGTCTTGCCTTTCTGGTTTTTACACATTTTGTGGATGTCCCTTTTGACCGGTGGGAAGTGATACTACTTTGTAGTGCAGATTTGCATTGCCCGCTTGCTTGCTTGGCCAAAAAGGTCGTATGTGTTTTCTCCTGAATATATTCAGGAGAAAACGCATACGCCCTTTTTGGCCAAGTGCATCATTGTCGAAGTTGTGCCCCTCTTCCTGTGCTTTAAAGGCGATTCCAACGTACCTCTTGAAATCTGTTTCCTGCTATTCTGCCTCGCTTTCAAGTCCGCCTCGCTGCCTTCCCTCAACAGATTTTTGGACGATAGTTGTCCTTTATTACTCGGCCAGTTTGTGAATTGCTGTGACACTGAGCTCCATTTTTCAACTCGTTTTTTGTGAGCTGACCGCAAGTCCAGAATTTTGGTTCAGGACCTATGCTGGTTCCCGGTGGTGGGCTGAGACTTTGGTTAATTCTTCTTCCTGCCGGGAAGTTAGAGTGATATGTGCCCGTTCAAATGCCTAACAGCTTCTCTCTCATTGGTTCTCCCTCTTCCCTTTCATCCTCTGCCAAATTGGAAACCTGTGCGAACCAGGAGGTTAAAGGGGCTGTCTCTCCAATTTGGGAGATTGATAGTAAAGCAGATGGAAAGTCAAACCGGAGCACCAGGAGAGGGACTATTCGTTGAGTTTTAGAAACCTTTCGTATTCACAGTGTGTCCGTTCTCTAGGTTTCCCGTACATGTTATAACTGTAGTAATATTCCCTTCAACCTGGAGAGTTGGGACCCATGGAATAGGTGCCATGCATTATTGCTTTAAAGGGTCTGCATTTGTTCACCCAATCTCACCAATCGTCTCAGTCCCAAGTGTCCAGCCTTATGCCACATCCAGCTGTCGTTGTAGATAGGGTCATTCCAGGTTTCATCAGAGACCCTGAAGGAATTGTAAAGAATTTCCCAGTTTTTTTGTTTTGTTTTTGAAATTCCTTTTTAGAGTGGGTTTGAGCTGATTCTCGCTGCCATGTTTATGCCAGTCTAGACACACTTAATTCCCTTATGGAGATATATCAATACATAGGTTTTAAGATTCTTACTAGTCTGATATATTCCTCTGCGGGAAATATGGGGTTTTGAGTCCCTTTCACTGAGGAAGGTGTAGGTCTTCTCTATTCCATAGTTGGTTTTTGGAACGGTACCTGTGCTTATATCAAACTCTGGTTTTATGCATCACCCCACCTCTCCTTCCCCCTTAAGCAGGCATAAGAGTGTTTTCTAAATGTGAGACACTGTTCTCTTTCCTAACTCAGTTCAAGTGTAGCCATGTTTATAGGATCTTCATAAGTGATATCTTATGATAAGTTTCTTTTTCTGTGTGACTTATTTCACTTAGAATCATCGTACCTGAATCCACCCATTTTGCTGCTACTGGTCTTATGACATTGATTTCATGGCTGAGGGATATTCCATCGTACGTAAGTACCACAATTTTTTGAACCATTTTTATATTTCCTGGGATACTTAAGGTGTATCCAAGTTGAGGTCCTTGTAAGCAGTGCAGCCCTAAATTTTGGGGTGGCTCTGTCTTATTGATTTTCAGTTTTCCCAAGGTATATTCCCTAGACTGGAAGTGCCCTTGGCTCTGTAGCTCTGTTGTTTACTTGTTTTAGGGGACACAATGCACTCCTCCAGAGAGGCAGTTGGCAATTTACATCCCGCCCATCAGCATAACAAGGCTCCCTGTTCTCCAGGGCCTGTCTTGCCTTTCTGGTTTTTACACATTTTGTGGATGTCCCTTTTGACCGGTGGGAAGTGATACTTCTTTGTAGTGCAGATTTGCATTGCCCGCTTGCTGGCTTGGCCAAAAAGGGCGTATGCGTTTTCTCCTGAATATATTCAGGAGAAAACGCATACGCCTTTTTTGGCCAAGTGCATCATTGTCGAAGTTGTGCCCCTCTTCCTATGCTTTAAAGGCGATTCCAACGTACCTCTTGAAATCTGTTTCCTGCTATTCTGCCTCGCTTTCAAGTCCGCCTCGCTGCCTTCCCTCAACAGATTTTTGGACGATAGTTGTCCTTTATTACTCGGCCAGTTTGTGAATTGCTGTGACACTGAGCTCCATTTTTCAACTCGTTTTTTGTGAGCTGACCACAAGTCCAGAATTTTGGTTCAGGACCTATGCTGGTTCCCGGTGGTGGGCTGAGACTTTGGTTAATTCTTCTTCCTGCCGGGAAGTTAGAGTGATATGTGCCCGTTCAAATGCCTAACAGCTACTCTCTCATTGGTTCTCCCTCTTCCCTTTCATCCTCTGCCAAATTGGAAACCTGTGCGAACCAGGAGGTTAAAGGGGCTGTCTCTCCAAGTTGGGAGATTGATAGTAAAGCAGATGGAAAGTCAAACCGGAGCACCAGGAGAGGGACTATTCGTTGAGTTTTAGAAACCTTTCGTATTCACAGTGTGTCCGTTCTCTAGGTTTCCCGTACATGTTATAACTGTAGTAATATTCCCTTCAACCTGGAGAGTTGGGACCCATGGAATAGGTGCCATGCATTATTGCTTTAAAGGGTCTGCATTTGTTCACCCAATCTCACCAATCGTCTCAGTCCCAAGTGTCCAGCCTTATGCCACATCCAGCTGTCGTTGTAGATAGGGTCATTCCAGGTTTCATCAGAGACCCTGAAGGAATTGTAAAGAATTTCCCAGTTTTTTTGTTTTGTTTTTGAAATTCCTTTTTAGAGTGGGTTTGAGCTGATTCTCGCTGCCATGTTTATGCCAGTCTAGACACACTTGATTCCCTTATGGAGATATATCAATACATAGGTTTTAAGATTCTTACTAGTCTGATATATTCCTCTGCGGGAAATATGGGGTTTTGAGTCCCTTTCACTGAGGAAGGTGTAGGTCTTCTCTATTCCATAGTTGGTTTTTGGAACGGTACCTGTGCTTATATCAAACTCTGGTTTTATGCATCACCCCACCTCTCCTTCCCCCTTAAGCAGGCATAAGAGTGTTTTCTAAATGTGAGACACTGTTCTCTTTCCTAAATCAGTTAAAGTGTAGCCATGTTTATAGGATCTTCATAAGTGATATCTTATGATAAGTTTCTTTTTCTGTGTGACTTATTTCACTTAGAATCATCGTACCTGAATCCACCCATTTTGCTGCTACTGGTCTTATGACATTGATTTCATGGCTGAGGGATATTCCATCGTACGTAAGTACCACAATTTTTTGAACCATTTTTATATTTCCTGGGATACTTAAGGTGTATCCAAGTTGAGGTCCTTGTAAGCAGTGCAGCCCTAAATTTTGGGGTGGCTCTGTCTTATTGATTTTCAGTTTTCCCAAGGTATATTCCCTAGACTGGAAGTGCCCTTGGCTCTGTAGCTCTGTTGTTTACTTGTTTTAGGGAACACAAAGCACTCCTCCAGAGAGGCAGTTGGCAATTTACATCCCGCCCATCAGCATAACAAGGCTCCCTGTTCTCCAGGGCCTGCCTTGCCTTTCTGGTTTTTACACATTTTGTGGATGTCCCTTTTGACCAGTGGGAAGTGATACTTCTTTGTAGTGCAGATTTGCATTGCCCGCTTGCTTGCTTGGCCAAAACGGGCGTATGCGTTTTCTTCAGGAGAAAACGCATACGCCCTTTTTGGCCAAGTGCATCATTGTCGAAGTTGTGCCCCTCTTCCTGTGCTTTAAAGGCGATTCCAACGTACCTCTTGAAATCTGTTTCCTGCTATTCTGCCTCGCTTTCAAGTCCGCCTCGCTGCCTTCCCTCAACAGATTTTTGGACGATACTTGTCCTTTATTACTCGGCCAGTTTGTGAATTGCTGTGACACTGAGCTCCATTTTTCAACTCGTTTTTTGTGAGCTGACCGCAAGTCCAGAATTTTGGTTCAGGACCTATGCTGGTTCCCGCTGGTGGGCTGAGACTTTGGTTAATTCTTCTTCCTGCCGGGAAGTTAGAGTGATATGTGCCCGTTCAAATGCCTAACAGCTACTCTCTCATTGGTTCTCCCTCTTCCCTTTCATCCTCTGCCAAATTGGAAACCTGTGCGAACCAGGTTAAAGGGGCTGTCTCTCCAAGTTGGGAGATTGATAGTAAAGCAGATGGGAAGTCAAACCGGAGCACCAGGAGAGGGACTATTCGTTGAGTTTTAGAAACCTTTCGTATTCACAGTGTGTCCGTTCTCTAGGTTTCCCGTACATGTTATAACTGTAGTAATATTCCCTTCAACCTGGAGAGTTGGGACCCATGGAATAGGTGCCATGCATTATTGCTTTAAAGGGTCTGCATTTGTTCACCCAATCTCACCAATCGTCTCAGTCCCAAGTGTCCAGCCTTATGCCACATCCAGCTGTCGTTGTAGATAGGGTCATTCCAGGTTTCATCAGAGACCCTGAAGGAATTGTAAAGAATTTCCCAGTTTTTTTGTTTTGTTTTTGAAATTCCTTTTTAGAGTGGGTTTGAGCTGATTCTCGCTGCCATGTTTATGCCAGTCTAGACACACTTGATTCCCTTATGGAGATATATCAATACATAGGTTTTAAGATTCTTACTAGTCTGATATATTCCTCTGCGGGAAATATGGGGTTTTGAGTCCCTTTCACTGAGGAAGGTGTAGGTCTTCTCTATTCCATAGTTGGTTTTTGGAACGGTACCTGTGCTTATATCAAACTCTGGTTTTATGCATCACCCCACCTCTCCTTCCCCCTTAAGCAGGCATAAGAGTGTTTTCTACATGTGAGACACTGTTCTCTTTCCTAACTCAGTTCAAGTGTAGCCATGTTTATAGGATCTTCATAAGTGATATCTTATGATAAGTTTCTTTTTCTGTGTGACTTATTTCACTTAGAATCATCGTACCTGAATCCACCCATTTTGCTGCTACTGGTCTTATGACATTGATTTCATGGCTGAGGGATATTCCATCGTACGTAAGTACCACAATTTTTTGAACCATTTTTATATTTCCTGGGATACTTAAGGTGTATCCAAGTTGAGGTCCTTGTAAGCAGTGCAGCCCTAAATTTTGGGGTGGCTCTGTCTTATTGATTTTCAGTTTTCCCAAGGTATATTCCCTAGACTGGAAGTGCCCTTGGCTCTGTAGCTCTGTTGTTTACTTGTTTTAGGGAACACAATGCACTCCTCCAGAGAGGCAGTTGGCAATTTACATCCCGCCCATCAGCATAACAAGGCTCCCTGTTCTCCAGGGCCTGTCTTGCCTTTCTGGTTTTTACACATTTTGTGGATGTCCCTTTTGACCGGTGGGAAGTGATACTTCTTTGTAGTGCAGATTTGCATTGCCCGCTTGCTTGCTTGGCCAAAAAGGGCGTATGTGTTTTCTCCTGAATATATTCAGGAGAAAACGCATACGCCCTTTTTGGCCAAGTGCATCATTGTCGAAGTTGTGCCCCTCTTCCTGTGCTTTAAAGGCGATTCCAACGTAGCTCTTGAAATCTGTTTCCTGCCATTCTGCCTCGCTTTCAAGTCCGCCTCGCTGCCTTCCCTCAACAGATTTTTGGACGATAGTTGTCCTTTATTACTCGGCCAGTTTGTGAATTGCTGTGACACTGAGCTCCATTTTTCAACTCGTTTTTTGTGAGCTGACCGCAAGTCCAGAATTTTGGTTCAGGACCTATGCTGGTTCCCGGTGGTGGGCTGAGACTTTGGTTAATTCTTCTTCCTGCCGGGAAGTTAGAGTGATATGTGCCCGTTCAAATGCCTAACAGCTACTCTCTCATTGGTTCTCCCTCTTCCCTTTCATCCTCTGCCAAATTGGAAACCTGTGCGAACCAGGAGATTAAAGGGGCTGTCTCTCCAATTTGGGAGATTGATAGTAAAGCAGATGGAAAATCAAACCGGAGCACCAGGAGAGGGACTATTCGTTGAGTTTTAGAAACCTTTCGTATTCACAGTGTGTCCGTTCTCTAGGTTTCCCGTACATGTTATAACTGTAGTAATATTCCCTTCAACCTGGAGAGTTGGGACCCATGGAATAGGTGCCATGCATTATTGCTTTAAAGGGTCTGCATTTGTTCACCCAATCTCACCAATCGTCTCAGTCCCAAGTGTCCAGCCTTATGCCACATCCAGCTGTCGTTGTAGATAGGGTCATTCCAGGTTTCATCAGAGACCCTGAAGGAATTGTAAAGAATTTCCCAGTTTTTTTGTTTTGTTTTTGAAATTCCTTTTTAGAGTGGGTTTGAGCTGATTCTCGCTGCCATGTTTATGCCAGTCTAGACACACTTGATTCCCTTATGGAGATATATCAATACATAGGTTTTAAGATTCTTACTAGTCTGATATATTCCTCTGCGGGAAATATGGGGTTTTGAGTCCCTTTCACTGAGGAAGGTGTAGGTCTTCTCTATTCCATAGTTGGTTTTTGGAATGGTACCTGTGCTTATATCAAACTCTGGTTTTATGCATCACCCCACCTCTCCTTCCCCCTGAAGCAGGCATAAGAGTGTTTTCTAAATGTGAGACACTGTTCTCTTTCCTAACTCAGTTCAAGTGTAGCCATGTTTATAGGATCTTCATAAGTGATATCTTATGATAAGTTTCTTTTTCTGTGTGACTTATTTCACTTAGAATCATCGTACCTGAATCCACCCATTTTGCTGCTACTGTTCTTATGACATTGATTTCATGGCTGAGGGATATTCCATCGTACGTAAGTACCAAAATTTTTTGAACCATTTTTATATTTCCTGGGATACTTAAGGTGTTTCCAAGTTGAGGTCCTTGTAAGCAGTGCAGCCCTAAATTTTGGGGTGGCTCTGTCTTATTGATTTTCAGTTTTCCCAAGGTATATTCCCTAGACTGGAAGTGCCCTTGGCTCTGTAGCTCTGTTGTTTACTTGTTTTAGGGAACACAATGCACTCCTCCAGAGAGGCAGTTGGCAATTTACATCCCGCCCATCAGCATAACAAGGCTCCCTGTTCTCCAGGGCCTGTCTTGCCTTTCTGGTTTTTACACATTTTGTGGATGTCCCTTTTGACCGGTGGGAAGTGATACTTCTTTGTAGTGCAGATTTGCATTGCCCGCTTGCTTGCTTGGCCAAAACGGGCGTATGCGTTTTCTCCTGAATATATTCAGGAGAAAACGCATACGCCCTTTTTGGCCAAGTGCATCATTGTCGAAGTTGTGCCCCTCTTCCTGTGCTTTAAAGGCGATTCCAACGTACCTCTTGAAATCTGTTTCCTGCTATTCTGCCTCGCTTTCAAGTCCGCCTCGCTGCCTTCCCTCAACAGATTTTTGGACGATACTTGTCCTTTATTACTCGGCCAGTTTGTGAATTGCTGTGACACTGAGCTCCATTTTTCAACTCGTTTTTTGTGAGCTGACCGCAAGTCCAGAATTTTGGTTCAGGACCTATGCTGGTTCCCGGTGGTGGGCTGAGACTTTGGTTAATTCTTCTTCCTGCCGGGAAGTTAGAGTGATATGTGCCCGTTCAAATGCCTAACAGCTACTCTCTCATTGGTTCTCCCTCTTCCCTTTCATCCTCTGCCAAATTGGAAACCTGTGCGAACCAGGAGGTTAAAGGGGCTGTCTCTGCAAGTTGGGAGATTGATAGTAAAGCAGATGGAAAGTCAAACCGGAGCACCAGGAGAGGGACTATTCGTTGAGTTTTAGAAACCTTTCGTATTCACAGTGTGTCCGTTCTCTAGGTTTCCCGTACATGTTATAACTGTAGTAATATTCCCTTCAACCTGGAGAGTTGGGACCCATGGAATAGGTGCCATGCATTATTGCTTTAAAGGGTCTGCATTTGTTCACCCAATCTCACCAATCGTCTCAGTCCCAAGTGTCCAGCCTTATGCCACATCCAGCTGTCATTGTAGATAGGGTCATTCCAGGTTTCATCAGAGACCCTGAAGGAATTGTAAAGAATTTCCCAGTTTTTTTGTTTTGTTTTTGAAATTCCTTTTTAGAGTGGGTTTGAGCTGATTCTCGCTGCCATGTTTATGCCAGTCTAGACACACTTAATTCCCTTATGGAGATATATCAATACATAGGTTTTAAGATTCTTACTATTCAGATATATTCCTCTGCGGGAAATATGGGGTTTTGAGTCCCTTTCACTGAGGAAGGTGTAGGTCTTCTCTATTCCATAGTTGGTTTTTGGAACGGTACCTGTGCTTATATCAAACTCTGGTTTTATGCATCACCCCACCTCTCCTTCCCCCTTAAGCAGGCATAAGAGTGTTTTCTAAATGTGAGGCACTGTTCTCTTTCCTAACTCAGTTCAAGTGTTGCCATGTTTATTGGATCTTCATAAGTGATATCTTTTGATAAGTTTCTTTTTCTGTGTGACTTATTTCACTTAGAATCATCGTACCTGAATCCACCCATTTTGCTGCTACTGGTCTTATGACATTGATTTCATGGCTGAGGGATATTCCATCGTACGTAAGTACCACAATTTTTTGAACCATTTTTATATTTCCTGGGATACTTAAGGTGTATCCAAGTTGAGGTCCTTGTAAGCAGTGCAGCCCTAAATTTTGGGGTGGCTCTGTCTTATTGATTTTCAGTTTTCCCAAGGTATATTCCCTAGACTGGAAGTGCCCTTGGCTCTGTAGCTCTGTTGTTTACTTGTTTTAGGGAACACAATGCACTCCTCCAGAGAGGCAGTTGGCAATTTACATCCCGCCCATCAGCATAACAAGGCTCCCTGTTCTCCAGGGCCTGTCTTGCCTTTCTGGTTTTTACACATTTTGTGGATGTCCCTTTTGACCGGTGGGAAGTGATACTTCTTTGTAGTGCAGATTTGCATTGCCCGCTTGCTTGCTTGGCCAAAACGGGCGTATGCGTTTTCTTCAGGAGAAAAGGCATACGCCCTTTTTGGCCAAGTGCATCATTGTCGAAGTTGTGCCCCTCTTCCTGTGCTTTAAAGGCGATTCCAACGTACCTCTTGAAATCTGTTTCCTGCTATTCTGCCTCGCTTTCAAGTCCGCCTCGCTGCCTTCCCTCAACAGATTTTTGGACGATAGTTGTCCTTTATTACTCGGCCAGTTTGTGAATTGCTGTGACACTGAGCTCCATTTTTCAACTCGTTTTTTGTGAGCTGACCGCAAGTCCAGAATTTTGGTTCAGGACCTATGCTGGTTCCCGGTGGTGGGCTGAGACTTTGGTTAATTCTTCTTCCTGCCGGGAAGTTAGAGTGATATGTGCCCGTTCAAATGCCTAACAGCTACTCTCTCATTGGTTCTCCCTCTTCCCTTTCATCCTCTGCCAAATTGGAAACCTGTGCGAACCAGGAGGTTAAAGGGGCTGTCTCTGCAAGTTGGGAGATTGATAGTAAAGCAGATGGAAAGTCAAACCGGAGCACCAGGAGAGGGACTATTCGTTGAGTTTTAGAAACCTTTCGTATTCACAGTGTGTCCGTTCTCTAGGTTTCCCGTACATGTTATAACTGTAGTAATATTCCCTTCAACCTGGAGAGTTGGGACCCATGGAATAGGTGCCATGCATTATTGCTTTAAAGGGTCTGCATTTGTTCACCCAATCTCACCAATCGTCTCAGTCCCAAGTGTCCAGCCTTATGCCACATCCAGCTGTCATTGTAGATAGGGTCATTCCAGGTTTCATCAGAGACCCTGAAGGAATTGTAAAGAATTTCCCAGTTTTTTTGTTTTGTTTTTGAAATTCCTTTTTAGAGTGGGTTTGAGCTGATTCTCGCTGCCATGTTTATGCCAGTCTAGACACACTTAATTCCCTTATGGAGATATATCAATACATAGGTTTTAAGATTCTTACTATTCAGATATATTCCTCTGCGGGAAATATGGGGTTTTGAGTCCCTTTCACTGAGGAAGGTGTAGGTCTTCTCTATTCCATAGTTGGTTTTTGGAACGGTACCTGTGCTTATATCAAACTCTGGTTTTATGCATCACCCCACCTCTCCTTCCCCCTTAAGCAGGCATAAGAGTGTTTTCTAAATGTGAGGCACTGTTCTCTTTCCTAACTCAGTTCAAGTGTTGCCATGTTTATTGGATCTTCATAAGTGATATCTTTTGATAAGTTTCTTTTTCTGTGTGACTTATTTCACTTAGAATCATCGTACCTGAATCCACCCATTTTGCTGCTACTGGTCTTATGACATTGATTTCATGGCTGAGGGATATTCCATCGTACGTAAGTACCACAATTTTTTGAACCATTTTTATATTTCCTGGGATACTTAAGGTGTATCCAAGTTGAGGTCCTTGTAAGCAGTGCAGCCCTAAATTTTGGGGTGGCTCTGTCTTATTGATTTTCAGTTTTCCCAAGGTATATTCCCTAGACTGGAAGTGCCCTTGGCTCTGTAGCTCTGTTGTTTACTTGTTTTAGGGAACACAATGCACTCCTCCAGAGAGGCAGTTGGCAATTTACATCCCGCCCATCCACATAACAAGGCTCCCTGTTCTCCAGGGCCTGTCTTGCCTTTCTGGTTTTTACACATTTTGTGGATGTCCCTTTTGACCGGTGGGAAGTGATACTTCTTTGTAGTGCAGATTTGCATTGCCCGCTTGCTTGCTTGGCCAAAACGGGCGTATGCGTTTTCTCCTGAATATATTCAGAAGAAAACGCATACGCCTTTTTTGGCCTAGTGCATCATTGTCGAAGTTGTGCCCCTCTTCCTGTGCTTTAAAGGCGATTCCAACGTACCTCTTGAAATCTGTTTCCTGCTATTCTGCCTCGCTTTCAAGTCCGCCTCGCTGCCTTCCCTCAACAGATTTTTGGACGATAGTTGTCCTTTATTACTCGGCCAGTTTGTGAATTGCTGTGACACTGAGCTCCATTTTTCAACTCGTTTTTTGTGAGCTGACCGCAAGTCCAGAATTTTGGTTCAGGACCTATGCTGGTTCCCGGTGGTGGGCTGAGACTTTGGTTAATTCTTCTTCCTGCCGGGAAGTTAGAGTGATATGTGCCCGTTCAAATGCCTAACAGCTACTCTCTCATTGGTTCTCCCTCTTCCCTTTCATCCTCTGCCAAATTGGAAACCTGTGCGAACCAGGAGGTTAAAGGGGCTGTCTCTCCAAGTTGGGAGATTGATAGTAAAGCAGATGGAAAGTCAAACCGGAGCACCAGGAGAGGGACTATTCGTTGAGTTTTAGAAACCTTTCGTATTCACAGTGTGTCCGTTCTCTAGGTTTCCCGTACATGTTATAACTGTAGTAATATTCCCTTCAACCTGGAGAGTTGGGACCCATGGAATAGGTGCCATGCATTATTGCTTTAAAGGATCTGCATTTGTTCACCCAATCTCACCAATCGTCTCAGTCCCAAGTGTCCAGCCTTATGCCACATCCAGCTGTCGTTGTAGATAGGGTCATTCCAGGTTTCATCAGACACCCTGAAGGAATTGTAAAGAATTTCCCAGTTTTTTTGTTTTGTTTTTGAAATTCCTTTTTATAGTGGGTTTGAGCTGATTCTCGCTGCCATGTTTATGCCAGTCTAGACACACTTGATTCCCTTATGGAGATATATCAATACATAGGTTTTAAGATTCTTACTAGTCTGATATATTCCTCTGCGGGAAATATGGGGTTTTGAGTCCCTTTCACTGAGGAAGGTGTAGGTCTTCTCTATTCCATAGTTGGTTTTTGGAACGGTACCTGTGCTTATATCAAACTCTGGTTTTATGCATCACCCCACCTCTCCTTCCCCCTTAAGCAGGCATAAGAGTGTTTTCTAAATGTGAGGCACTGTTCTCTTTCCTAACTCAGTTCAAGTGTTGCCATGTTTATTGGATCTTCATAAGTGATATCTTTTGATAAGTTTCTTTTTCTGTGTGACTTATTTCACTTAGAATCATCGTACCTGAATCCACCCATTTTGCTGCTACTGGTCTTATGACATTGATTTCATGGCTGAGGGATATTCCATCGTACGTAAGTACCACAATTTTTTGAACCATTTTTATATTTCCTGGGATACTTAAGGTGTATCCAAGTTGAGGTCCTTGTAAGCAGTGCAGCCCTAAATTTTGGGGTGGCTCTGTCTTATTGATTTTCAGTTTTCCCAAGGTATATTCCCTAGACTGGAAGTGCCCTTGGCTCTGTAGCTCTGTTGTTTACTTGTTTTAGGGAACACAATGCACTCCTCCAGAGAGGCAGTTGGCAATTTACATCCCGCCCATCAGCATAACAAGGCTCCCTGTTCTCCAGGGCCTGTCTTGCCTTTCTGGTTTTTACACATTTTGTGGATGTCCCTTTTGACCGGTGGGAAGTGATACTTCTTTGTAGTGCAGATTTGCATTGCCCGCTTGCTTGCTTGGCCAAAAAGGGCGTATGTGTTTTCTCCTGAATATATTCAGGAGAAAACGCATACGCCCTTTTTGGCCAAGTGCATCATTGTCGAAGTTGTGCCCCTCTTCCTGTGCTTTAAAGGCGATTCCAACGTACCTCTTGAAATCTGTTTCCTGCTATTCTGCCTCGCTTTCAAGTCCGCCTCGCTGCCTTCCCTCAACAGATTTTTGGACGATAGTTGTCCTTTATTACTCGGCCAGTTTGTGAATTGCTGTGACACTGAGCTCCATTTTTCAACTCGTTTTTTGTGAGCTGACCGCAAGTCCAGAATTTTGGTTCAGGACCTATGCTGGTTCCCGGTGGTGGGCTGAGACTTTGGTTAATTCTTCTTCCTGCCGGGAAGTTAGAGTGATATGTGCCCGTTCAAATGCCTAACAGCTACTCTCTCATTGGTTCTCCCTCTTCCCTTTCATCCTCTGCCAAATTGGAAACCTGTGCGAACCAGGAGGTTAAAGGGGCTGTCTCTCCAAGTTGGGAGATTGATAGTAAAGCAGATGGAAAGTCAAACCGGAGCACCAGGAGAGGGACTATTCTTTGAGTTTTAGAAACCTTTCGTATTCACAGTGTGTCCGTTCTCTAGGTTTCCCGTACATGTTATAACTGTAGTAATATTCCCTTCAACCTGGAGAGTTGGGACCCATGGAATAGGTGCCATGCATTATTGCTTTAAAGGGTCTGCATTTGTTCACCCAATCTCACCAATCGTCTCAGTCCCAAGTGTCCAGCCTTATGCCACATCCAGCTGTCGTTGTAGATAGGGTCATTCCAGGTTTCATCAGAGACCCTGAAGGAATTGTAAAGAATTTCCCAGTTTTTTTGTTTTGTTTTTGAAATTCCTTTTTATAGTGGGTTTGAGCTGATTCTCGCTGCCATGTTTATGCCAGTCTAGACACACTTAATTCCCTTATGGAGATATATCAATACATAGGTTTTAAGATTCTTACTAGTCTGATATATTCCTCTGCGGGAAATATGGGGTTTTGAGTCCCTTTCACTGAGGAAGGTGTAGGTCTTCTCTATTCCATAGTTGGTTTTTGGAACGGTACCTGTGCTTATATCAAACTCTGGTTTTATGCATCACCCCACCTCTCCTTCCCCCTTAAGCAGGCATAAGAGTGTTTTCTACATGTGAGACACTGTTCTCTTTCCTAACTCAGTTCAAGTGTAGCCATGTTTATAGGATCTTCATAAGTGATATCTTATGATAAGTTTCTTTTTCTGTGTGACTTATTTCACTTAGAATCATCGTACCTGAATCCACCCATTTTGCTGCTACTGGTCTTATGACATTGATTTCATGGCTGAGGGATATTCCATCGTACGTAAGTACCACAATTTTTTGAACCATTTTTATATTTCCTGGGATACTTAAGGTGTATCCAAGTTGAGGTCCTTGTAAGCAGTGCAGCCCTAAATTTTGGGGTGGCTCTGTCTTATTGATTTTCAGTTTTCCCAAGGTGTATTCCCTAGACTGGAAGTGCCCTTGGCTCTGTAGCTCTGTTGTTTACTTGTTTTAGGGAACACAATGCACTCCTCCAGAGAGGCAGTTGGCAATTTACATCCAGCCCATCAGCATAACAAGGCTCCCTGTTCTCCAGGGCCTGTCTTGCCTTTCTGGTTTTTACACATTTTGTGGATGTCCCTTTTGACCGGTGGGAAGTGATACTTCTTTGTAGTGCAGATTTGCATTGCCCGCTTGCTTGCTTGGCCAAAAAGGGCGTATGTGTTTTCTCCTGAATATATTCAGGAGAAAACGCATACGCCCTTTTTGGCCAAGTGCATCATTGTCGAAGTTGTGCCCCTCTTCCTGTGCTTTAAAGGCGATTCCAACGTACCTCTTGAAATCTGTTTCCTGCTATTCTGCCTCGCTTTCAAGTCCGCCTCGCTGCCTTCCCTCAACAGATTTTTGGACGATAGTTGTCCTTTATTACTCGGCCAGTTTGTGAATTGCTGTGACACTGAGCTCCATTTTTCAACTCGTTTTTTGTGAGCTGACCGCAAGTCCAGAATTTTGGTTCAGGACCTATGCTGGTTCCCGGTGGTGGGCTGAGACTTTGGTTAATTCTTCTTCCTGCCGGGAAGTTAGAGTGATATGTGCCCGTTCAAATGCCTAACAGCTACTCTCTCATTGGTTCTCCCTCTTCCCTTTCATCCTCTGCCAAATTGGAAACCTGTGCGAACCAGGAGGTTAAAGGGGCTGTCTCTCCAAGTTGGGAGATTGATAGTAAAGCAGATGGAAAGTCAAACCGGAGCACCAGGAGAGGGACTATTCGTTGAGTTTTAGAAACCTTTCGTATTCACAGTGTGTCCGTTCTCTAGGTTTCCCGTACATGTTATAACTGTAGTAATACTCCCTTCAACCTGGAGAGTTGGGACCCATGGAATAGGTGCCATGCATTATTGCTTTAAAGGATCTGCATTTGTTCACCCAATCTCACCAATCGTCTCAGTCCCAAGTGTCCAGCCTTATGCCACATCCAGCTGTCGTTGTAGATAGGGTCATTCCAGGTTTCATCAGACACCCTGAAGGAATTGTAAAGAATTTCCCAGTTTTTTTGTTTTGTTTTTGAAATTCCTTTTTATAGTGGGTTTGAGCTGATTCTCGCTGCCATGTTTATGCCAGTCTAGACACACTTGATTCCCTTATGGAGATATATCAATACATAGGTTTTAAGATTCTTACTAGTCTGATATATTCCTCTGCGGGAAATATGGGGTTTTGAGTCCCTTTCACTGAGGAAGGTGTAGGTCTTCTCTATTCCATAGTTGGTTTTTGGAACGGTACCTGTGCTTATATCAAACTCTGGTTTTATGCATCACCCCACCTCTCCTTCCCCCTTAAGCAGGCATAAGAGTGTTTTCTAAATGTGAGGCACTGTTCTCTTTCCTAACTCAGTTCAAGTGTTGCCATGTTTATTGGATCTTCATAAGTGATATCTTTTGATAAGTTTCTTTTTCTGTGTGACTTATTTCACTTAGAATCATCGTACCTGAATCCACCCATTTTGCTGCTACTGGTCTTATGACATTGATTTCATGGCTGAGGGATATTCCATCGTACGTAAGTACCACAATTTTTTGAACCATTTTTATATTTCCTGGGATACTTAAGGTGTATCCAAGTTGAGGTCCTTGTAAGCAGTGCAGCCCTAAATTTTGGGGTGGCTCTGTCTTATTGATTTTCAGTTTTCCCAAGGTATATTCCCTAGACTGGAAGTGCCCTTGGCTCTGTAGCTCTGTTGTTTACTTGTTTTAGGGAACACAATGCACTCCTCCAGAGAGGCAGTTGGCAATTTACATCCCGCCCATCAGCATAACAAGGCTCCCTGTTCTCCAGGGCCTGTCTTGCCTTTCTGGTTTTTACACATTTTGTGGATGTCCCTTTTGACCGGTGGGAAGTGATACTTCTTTGTAGTGCAGATTTGCATTGCCCGCTTGCTTGCTTGGCCAAAAAGGGCGTATGTGTTTTCTCCTGAATATATTCAGGAGAAAACGCATACGCCCTTTTTGGCCAAGTGCATCATTGTCGAAGTTGTGCCCCTCTTCCTGTGCTTTAAAGGCGATTCCAACGTACCTCTTGAAATCTGTTTCCTGCTATTCTGCCTCGCTTTCAAGTCCGCCTCGCTGCCTTCCCTCAACAGATTTTTGGACGATAGTTGTCCTTTATTACTCGGCCAGTTTGTGAATTGCTGTGACACTGAGCTCCATTTTTCAACTCGTTTTTTGTGAGCTGACCGCAAGTCCAGAATTTTGGTTCAGGACCTATGCTGGTTCCCGGTGGTGGGCTGAGACTTTGGTTAATTCTTCTTCCTGCCGGGAAGTTAGAGTGATATGTGCCCGTTCAAATGCCTAACAGCTACTCTCTCATTGGTTCTCCCTCTTCCCTTTCATCCTCTGCCAAATTGGAAACCTGTGCGAACCAGGAGGTTAAAGGGGCTGTCTCTCCAAGTTGGGAGATTGATAGTAAAGCAGATGGAAAGTCAAACCGGAGCACCAGGAGAGGGACTATTCTTTGAGTTTTAGAAACCTTTCGTATTCACAGTGTGTCCGTTCTCTAGGTTTCCCGTACATGTTATAACTGTAGTAATATTCCCTTCAACCTGGAGAGTTGGGACCCATGGAATAGGTGCCATGCATTATTGCTTTAAAGGGTCTGCATTTGTTCACCCAATCTCACCAATCGTCTCAGTCCCAAGTGTCCAGCCTTATGCCACATCCAGCTGTCGTTGTAGATAGGGTCATTCCAGGTTTCATCAGAGACCCTGAAGGAATTGTAAAGAATTTCCCAGTTTTTTTGTTTTGTTTTTGAAATTCCTTTTTATAGTGGGTTTGAGCTGATTCTCGCTGCCATGTTTATGCCAGTCTAGACACACTTAATTCCCTTATGGAGATATATCAATACATAGGTTTTAAGATTCTTACTAGTCTGATATATTCCTCTGCGGGAAATATGGGGTTTTGAGTCCCTTTCACTGAGGAAGGTGTAGGTCTTCTCTATTCCATAGTTGGTTTTTGGAACGGTACCTGTGCTTATATCAAACTCTGGTTTTATGCATCACCCCACCTCTCCTTCCCCCTTAAGCAGGCATAAGAGTGTTTTCTAAATGTGAGACACTGTTCTCTTTCCTAACTCAGTTCAAGTGTAGCCATGTTTATAGGATCTTCATAAGTGATATCTTATGATAAGTTTCTTTTTCTGTGTGACTTATTTCACTTAGAATCATCGTACCTGAATCCACCCATTTTGCTGCTACTGGTCTTATGACATTGATTTCATGGCTGAGGGATATTCCATCGTACGTAAGTACCACAATTTTTTGAACCATTTTTATATTTCCTGGGATACTTAAGGTGTATCCAAGTTGAGGTCCTTGTAAGCAGTGCAGCCCTAAATTTTGGGGTGGCTCTGTCTTATTGATTTTCAGTTTTCCCAAGGTGTATTCCCTAGACTGGAAGTGCCCTTGGCTCTGTAGCTCTGTTGTTTACTTGTTTTAGGGAACACAATGCACTCCTCCAGAGAGGCAGTTGGCAATTTACATCCAGCCCATCAGCATAACAAGGCTCCCTGTTCTCCAGGGCCTGTCTTGCCTTTCTGGTTTTTACACATTTTGTGGATGTCCCTTTTGACCGGTGGGAAGTGATACTTCTTTGTAGTGCAGATTTGCATTGCCCGCTTTCTTGCTTGGCCAAAACGGGCGTATGCGTTTTCTCCTGAATATATTCAGGAGAAAACGCATACGCCTTTTTTGGCCAAGTGCATCATTGTGGAAGTTGTGCCCCTCTTCCTGTGCTTTAAAGGCGATTCCAACGTACCTCTTGAAATCTGTTTCCTGCTATTCTGCCTCGCTTTCAAGTCCGCCTCGCTGCCTTCCCTCAACAGATTTTTGGACGATAGTTGTCCTTTATTACTCGGCCAGTTTGTGAATTGCTGTGACACTGAGCTCCATTTTTCAACTCGTTTTGTGTGAGCTGACCGCAAGTCCAGAATTTTGGTTCAGGACCTATGCTGGTTCCCGGTGGTGGGCTGAGACTTTGGTTAATTCTTCTTCCTGCCGGGAAGTTAGAGTGATATGTGCCCGTTCAAATGCCTAACAGCTACTCTCTCATTGGTTCTCCCTCTTCCCTTTCATCCTCTGCCAAATTGGAAACCTGTGCGAACCAGGAGGTTAAAGGGGCTGTCTCTCCAAGTTGGGAGATTGATAGTAAAGCAGATGGAAAGTCAAACCGGAGCACCAGGAGAGGGACTATTCGTTGAGTTTTAGAAACCTTTCGTATTCACAGTGTGTCCGTTCTCTAGGTTTCCCGTACATGTTATAACTGTAGTAATATTCCCTTCAACCTGGAGAGTTGGGACCCATGGAATAGGTGCCATGCATTATTGCTTTAAAGGGTCTGCATTTGTTCACCCAATCTCACCAATCGTCTCAGTCCCAAGTGTCCAGCCTTATGCCACATCCAGCTGTCGTTGTAGATAGGGTCATTCCAGGTTTCATCAGAGACCCTGAAGGAATTGTAAAGAATTTCCCAGTTTTTTTGTTTTGTTTTTGAAATTCCTTTTTAGAGTGGGTTTGAGCTGATTCTTGCTGCCATGTTTATGCCAGTCTAGACACACTTGATTCCCTTATGGAGATATATCAATACATAGGTTTTAAGATTCTTACTAGTCTGATATATTCCTCTGCGGGAAATATGGGGTTTTGAGTCCCTTTCACTGAGGAAGGTGTAGGTCTTCTCTATTCCATAGTTGGTTTTTGGAATGGTACCTGTGCTTATATCAAACTCTGGTTTTATGAATCACCCCACCTCTCCTTCCCCCTGAAGCAGGCATAAGAGTGTTTTCTAAATGTGAGACACTGTTCTCTTTCCTAACTCAGTTCAAGTGTAGCCATGTTTATAGGATCTTCATAAGTGATATCTTATGATAAGTTTCTTTTTCTGTGTGACTTATTTCACTTAGAATCATCGTACCTGAATCCACCCATTTTGCTGCTACTGGTCTTATGACATTGATTTCATGGCTGAGGGATATTCCATCGTACGTAAGTACCACAATTTTTTGAACCATTTTTATATTTCCTGGGATACTTAAGGTGTATCCAAGTTGAGGTCCTTGTAAGCAGTGCAGCCCTAAATTTTGGGGTGGCTCTGTCTTATTGATTTTCAGTTTTCCCAAGGTATATTCCCTAGACTGGAAGTGCCCTTGGCTCTAGAGCTCTGTTGTTTACTTGTTTTAGGGAACACAATGCACTCCTCCAGAGAGGCAGTTGGCAATTTACATCCCGCCCATCAGCATAACAAGACTCCCTGTTCTCCAGGGCCTGTCTTGCCTTTCTGGTTTTTACACATTTTGTGGATGTCCCTTTTGACCAGTGGGAAGTGATACTTCTTTGTAGTGCAGATTTGCATTGCCCGCTTGCTTGCTTGGCCAAAACGGGCGTATGCCTTTTCTCCTGAATATATTCAGGAGAAAACGCATACGCCCGTTTTGGCCAAGTGCATCATTGTCGAAGTTGTGCCCCTCTTCCTGTGCTTTAAAGGCGATTCCAACGTACCTCTTGAAATCTGTTTCCTGCTATTCTGCCTCGCTTTCAAGTCCGCCTCGCTGCCTTCCCTCAACAGATTTTTGGACGATAGTTGTCCTTTATTACTCGGCCAGTTTGTGAATTGCTGTGACACTGAGCTCCATTTTTCAACTCGTTTTTTGTGAGCTGACCGCAAGTCCAGAATTTTGGTTCAGGACCTATGCTGGTTCCCGGTGGTGGGCTGAGACTTTGGTTAATTCTTCTTCCTGCCGGGAAGCTAGAGTGATATGTGCCCGTTCAAATGCCTAACAGCTACTCTCTCATTGGTTCTCCCTCTTCCCTTTCATCCTCTGCCAAATTGGAAACCTGTGCGAACCAGGAGGTTAAAGGGGCTGTCTCTCCAAGTTGGGAGATTGATAGTAAAGCAGATGGAAAGTCAAACCGGAGCACCAGGAGAGGGACTATTCGTTGAGTTTTAGAAACCTTTCGTATTCACAGTGTGTCCGTTCTCTAGGTTTCCCGTACATGTTATAACTGTAGTAATATTCCCTTCAACCTGGAGAGTTGGGACCCATGGAATAGGTGCCATGCATTATTGCTTTAAAGGGTCTGCATTTGTTCACCCAATCTCACCAATCGTCTCAGTCCCAAGTGTCCAGCCTTATGCCACATCCAGCTGTCGTTGTAGATAGGGTCATTCCAGGTTTCATCAGAGACCCTGAAGGAATTGTAAAGAATTTCCCAGTTTTTTTGTTTTGTTTTTGAAATTCATTTTTAGAGTGGGTTTGAGCTGATTCTCGCTGCCATGTTTATGCCAGTCTAGACACACTTAATTCCCTTATGGAGATATATCAATACATAGGTTTTAAGATTCTTACTAGTCTGATATATTCCTCTGCGGGAAATATGGGGTTTTGAGTCCCTTTCACTGAGGAAGGTGTAGGTCTTCTCTATTCCATAGTTGGTTTTTGGAACGGTACCTGTGCTTATATCAAACTCTGGTTTTATGCATCACCCCACCTCTCCTTCCCCCTTAAGCAGGCATAAGAGTGTTTTCTAAATGTGAGGCACTGTTCTCTTTCCTAACTCAGTTCAAGTGTTGCCATGTTTATTGGATCTTCATAAGTGATATCTTTTGATAAGTTTCTTTTTCTGTGTGACTTATTTCACTTAGAATCATCGTACCTGAATCCACCCATTTTGCTGCTACTGGTCTTATGACATTGATTTCATGGCTGAGGGATATTCCATCGTACGTAAGTACCACAATTTTTTGAACCATTTTTATATTTCCTGGGATACTTAAGGTGTATCCAAGTTGAGGTCCTTGTAAGCAGTGCAGCCCTAAATTTTGGGGTGGCTCTGTCTTATTGATTTTCAGTTTTCCCAAGGTATATTCCCTAGACTGGAAGTGCCCTTGGCTCTGTAGCTCTGTTGTTTACTTGTTTAAGGGAACACAATGCACTCCTCCAGAGAGGCAGTTGGCAATTTACATCCCGCCCATCAGCATAACAAGGCTCCCTGTTCTCCAGGGCCTGTCTTGCCTTTCTGGTTTTTACACATTTTGTGGATGTCCCTTTTGACCGGTGGGAAGTGATACTTCTTTGTAGTGCAGATTTGCATTGCCCGCTTGCTTGCTTGGCCAAAAAGGGCGTATGTGTTTTCTCCTGAATATATTCAGGAGAAAACGCATACGCCCTTTTTGGCCAAGTGCATCATTGTCGAAGTTGTGCCCCTCTTCCTGTGCTTTAAAGGCGATTCCAACGTACCTCTTGAAATCTGTTTCCTGCTATTCTGCCTCGCTTTCAAGTCCGCCTCGCTGCCTTCCCTCAACAGATTTTTGGACGATAGTTGTCCTTTATTACTCGGCCAGTTTGTGAATTGCTGTGACACTGAGCTCCATTTTTCAACTCGTTTTTTGTGAGCTGACCGCAAGTCCAGAATTTTGGTTCAGGACCTATGCTGGTTCCCGGTGGTGGGCTGAGACTTTGGTTAATTCTTCTTCCTGCCGGGAAGTTAGAGTGATATGTGCCCGTTCAAATGCCTAACAGCTACTCTCTCATTGGTTCTCCCTCTTCCCTTTCATCCTCTGCCAAATTGGAAACCTGTGCGAACCAGGAGGTTAAAGGGGCTGTCTCTCCAATTTGGGAGATTGATAGTAAAGCAGATGGAAAGTCAAACCGGAGCACCAGGAGAGGGACTATTCGTTGAGTTTTAGAAACCTTTCGTATTCACAGTGTGTCCGTTCTCTAGGTTTCCCGTACATGTTATAACTGTAGTAATATTCCCTTCAACCTGGAGAGTTGGGACCCATGGAATAGGTGCCATGCATTATTGCTTTAAAGGGTCTGCATTTGTTCACCCAATCTCACCAATCGTCTCAGTCCCAAGTGTCCAGCCTTATGCCACATCCAGCTGTCATTGTAGATAGGGTCATTCCAGGTTTCATCAGAGACCCTGAAGGAATTGTAAAGAATTTCCCAGTTTTTTTGTTTTGTTTTTGAAATTCCTTTTTAGAGTGGGTTTGAGCTGATTCTCGCTGCCATGTTTATGCCAGTCTAGACACACTTAATTCCCTTATGGAGATATATCAATACATAGGTTTTAAGATTCTTACTAGTCTGATATATTCCTCTGCGGGAAATATGGGGTTTTGAGTCCCTTTCACTGAGGAAGGTGTAGGTCTTCTCTATTCCATAGTTGGTTTTTGGAACGGTACCTGTGCTTATATCAAACTCTGGTTTTATGCATCACCCCACCTCTCCTTCCCCCTTAAGCAGGCATAAGAGTGTTTTCTAAATGTGAGACACTGTTCTCTTTCCTAACTCAGTTCAAGTGTAGCCATGTTTATAGGATCTTCATAAGTGATATCTTATGATAAGTTTCTTTTTCTGTGTGACTTATTTCACTTAGAATCATCGTACCTGAATCCACCCATTTTGCTGCTACTGGTCTTATGACATTGATTTCATGGCTGAGGGATATTCCATCATACGTAAGTACCACAATTTTTTGAACCATTTTTATATTTCCTGGGATACTTAAGGTGTATCCAAGTTGAGGTCCTTGTAAGCAGTGCAGCCCTAAATTTTGGGGTGGCTCTGTCTTATTGATTTTCAGTTTTCCCAAGGTATATTCCCTAGACTGGAAGTGCCCTTGGCTCTGTAGCTCTGTTGTTTACTTGTTTTAGGGAACACAATGCACTCCTCCAGAGAGGCAGTTGGCAATTTACATCCCGCCCATCAGCATAACAAGGCTCCCTGTTCTCCAGGGCCTGTCTTGCCTTTCTGGTTTTTACACATTTTGTGGATGTCCCTTTTGACCGGTGGGAAGTGATACTTCTTTGTAGTGCAGATTTGCATTGCCCGCTTGCTTGCTTGGCCAAAACGGGCGTATGCGTTTTCTCCTGAATATATTCAGGAGAAAACGCATACGCCTTTTTTGGCCTAGTGCATCATTGTCGAAGTTGTGCCCCTCTTCCTGTGCTTTAAAGGCGATTCCAACGTACCTCTTAAAATCTGTTTCCTGCTATTCTGCCTCGCTTTCAAGTCCGCCTCGCTGCCTTCCCTCAACAGATTTTTGGACGATAGTTGTCCTTTATTACTCGGCCAGTTTGTGAATTGCTGTGACACTGAGCTCCATTTTTCAACTCGTTTTTTGTGAGCTGACCGCAAGTCCAGAATTTTGGTTCAGGACCTATGCTGGTTCCCGGTGGTGGGCTGAGACTTTGGTTAATTCTTCTTCCTGCCGGGAAGTTAGAGTGATATGTGCCCGTTCAAATGCCTAACAGCTACTCTCTCATTGGTTCTCCCTCTTCCCTTTCATCCTCTGCCAAATTGGAAACCTGTGCGAACCAGGAGGTTAAAGGGGCTGTCTCTCCAAGTTGGGAGATTGATAGTAAAGCAGATGGAAAGTCAAACCGGAGCACCAGGAGAGGGACTATTCTTTGAGTTTTAGAAACCTTTCGTATTCACAGTGTGTCCGTTCTCTAGGTTTCCCGTACATGTTATAACTGTAGTAATATTCCCTTCAACCTGGAGAGTTGGGACCCATGGAATAGGTGCCATGCATTATTGCTTTAAAGGGTCTGCATTTGTTCACCCAATCTCACCAATCGTCTCAGTCCCAAGTGTCCAGCCTTATGCCACATCCAGCTGTCGTTGTAGATAGGGTCATTCCAGGTTTCATCAGACACCCTGAAGGAATTGTAAAGAATTTCCCAGTTTTTTTGTTTTGTTTTTGAAATTCCTTTTTATAGTGGGTTTGAGCTGATTCTCGCTGCCATGTTTATGCCAGTCTAGACACACTTAATTCCCTTATGGAGATATATCAATACATAGGTTTTAAGATTCTTACTAGTCTGATATATTCCTCTGCGGGAAATATGGGGTTTTGAGTCCCTTTCACTGAGGAAGGTGTAGGTCTTCTCTATTCCATAGTTGGTTTTTGGAACGGTACCTGTGCTTATATCAAACTCTGGTTTTATGCATCACCCCACCTCTCCTTCCCCCTTAAGCAGGCATAAGAGTGTTTTCTAAATGTGAGACACTGTTCTCTTTCCTAACTCAGTTCAAGTGTAGCCATGTTTATAGGATCTTCATAAGTGATATCTTATGATAAGTTTCTTTTTCTGTGTGACTTATTTCACTTAGAATCATCGTACCTGAATCCACCCATTTTGCTGCTACTGGTCTTATGACATTGATTTCATGGCTGAGGGATATTCCATCGTACGTAAGTACCACAATTTTTTGAACCATTTTTATATTTCCTGGGATACTTAAGGTGTATCCAAGTTGAGGTCCTTGTAAGCAGTGCAGCCCTAAATTTTGGGGTGGCTCTGTCTTATTGATTTTCAGTTTTCCCAAGGTATATTCCCTAGACTGGAAGTGCCCTTGGCGCTAGAGCTCTGTTGTTTACTTGTTTTAGGGAACACAATGCACTCCTCCAGAGAGGCAGTTGGCAATTTACATCCTGCCCATCAGCATAACAAGACTCCCTGTTCTCCAGGGCCTGTCTTGCCTTTCTGGTTTTTACACATTTTGTGGATGTCCCTTTTGACCAGTGGGAAGTGATACTTCTTTGTAGTGCAGATTTGCATTGCCCGCTTGCGTGCTTGGCCAAAACGGGCGTATGCCTTTTCTCCTGAATATATTCAGGAGAAAACGCATACGCCCTTTTTGGCCAAGTGCATCATTGTGGAAGTTGTGCCCCTCTTCCTGTGCTTTAAAGGCGATTCCAACGTACCTCTTGAAATCTGTTTCCTGCTATTCTGCCTCGCTTTCAAGTCCGCCTCGCTGCCTTCCCTCAACAGATTTTTGGACGATAGTTGTCCTTTATTACTCGGCCAGTTTGTGAATTGCTGTGACACTGAGCTCCATTTTTCAACTCGTTTTTTGTGAGCTGACCGCAAGTCCAGAATTTTGGTTCAGGACCTATGCTGGTTCCCGGTGGTGGGCTGAGACTTTGGTTAATTCTTCTTCCTGCCGGGAAGTTAGAGTGATATGTGCCCGTTCAAATGCCTAACAGCTACTCTCTCATTGGTTCTCCCTCTTCCCTTTCATCCTCTGCCAAATTGGAAACCTGTGCGAACCAGGTTAAAGGGGCTGTCTCTCCAAGTTGGGAGATTGATAGTAAAGCAGATGGAAAGTCAAACCGGAGCACCAGGAGAGGGACTATTCGTTGAGTTTTAGAAACCTTTCGTATTCACAGTGTGTCCGTTCTCTAGGTTTCCCGTACATGTTATAACTGTAGTAATATTCCCTTCAACCTGGAGAGTTGGGACCCATGGAATAGGTGCCATGCATTATTGCTTTAAAGGGTCTGCATTTGTTCACCCAATCTCACCAATCGTCTCAGTCCCAAGTGTCCAGCCTTATGCCACATCCAGCTGTCGTTGTAGATAGGGTCATTCCAGGTTTCATCAGAGACCCTGAAGGAATTGTAAAGAATTTCCCAGTTTTTTTGTTTTGTTTTTGAAATTCCTTTTTAGAGTGGGTTTGAGCTGATTCTCGCTGCCATGTTTATGCCAGTCTAGACACACTTAATTCCCTTATGGAGATATATCAATACATAGGTTTTAAGATTCTTACTAGTCTGATATATTCCTCTGCGGGAAATATGGGGTTTTGAGTCCCTTTCACTGAGGAAGGTGTAGGTCTTCTCTATTCCATAGTTGGTTTTTGGAACGGTACCTGTGCTTATATCAAACTCTGGTTTTATGCATCACCCCACCTCTCCTTCCCCCTTAAGCAGGCATAAGAGTGTTTTCTAAATGTGAGGCACTGTTCTCTTTCCTAACTCAGTTCAAGTGTTGCCATGTTTATTGGATCTTCATAAGTGATATCTTTTGATAAGTTTCTTTTTCTGTGTGACTTATTTCACTTAGAATCATCGTACCTGAATCCACCCATTTTGCTGCTACTGGTCTTATGACATTGATTTCATGGCTGAGGGATATTCCATCGTACGTAAGTACCACAATTTTTTGAACCATTTTTATATTTCCTGGGATACTTAAGGTGTATCCAAGTTGAGGTCCTTGTAAGCAGTGCAGCCCTAAATTTTGGGGTGGCTCTGTCTTATTGATTTTCAGTTTTCCCAAGGTATATTCCCTAGACTGGAAGTGCCCTTGGCTCTGTAGCTCTGTTGTTTACTTGTTTTAGGGAACACAATGCACTCCTCCAGAGAGGCAGTTGGCAATTTACATCCCGCCCATCAGCATAACAAGGCTCCCTGTTCTCCAGGGCCTGTCTTGCCTTTCTGGTTTTTACACATTTTGTGGATGTCCCTTTTGACCGGTGGGAAGTGATACTTCTTTGTAGTGCAGATTTGCATTGCCCGCTTGCTTGCTTGGCCAAAAAGGGCGTATGTGTTTTCTCCTGAATATATTCAGGAGAAAACGCATACGCCCTTTTTGGCCAAGTGCATCATTGTCGAAGTTGTGCCCCTCTTCCTGTGCTTTAAAGGCGATTCCAACGTACCTCTTGAAATCTGTTTCCTGCTATTCTGCCTCGCTTTCAAGTCCGCCTCGCTGCCTTCCCTCAACAGATTTTTGGACGATAGTTGTCCTTTATTACTCGGCCAGTTTGTGAATTGCTGTGACACTGAGCTCCATTTTTCAACTCGTTTTTTGTGAGCTGACCGCAAGTCCAGAATTTTGGTTCAGGACCTATGCTGGTTCCAGGTGGTGGGCTGAGACTTTGGTTAATTCTTCTTCCTGCCGGGAAGTTAGAGTGATATGTGCCCGTTCAAATGCCTAACAGCTACTCTCTCATTGGTTCTCCCTCTTCCCTTTCATCCTCTGCCAAATTGGAAACCTGTGCGAACCAGGAGGTTAAAGGGGCTGTCTCTCCAAGTTGGGAGATTGATAGTAAAGCAGATGGAAAGTCAAACCGGAGCACCAGGAGAGGGACTATTCGTTGAGTTTTAGAAACCTTTCGTATTCACAGTGTGTCCGTTCTCTAGGTTTCCCGTACATGTTATAACTGTAGTAATATTCCCTTCAACCTGGAGAGTTGGGACCCATGGAATAGGTGCCATGCATTATTGCTTTAAAGGGTCTGCATTTGTTCACCCAATCTCACCAATCGTCTCAGTCCCAAGTGTCCAGCCTTATGCCACATCCAGCTGTCGTTGTAGATAGGGTCATTCCAGGTTTCATCAGAGACCCTGAAGGAATTGTAAAGAATTTCCCAGTTTTTTTGTTTTGTTTTTGAAATTCCTTTTTAGAGTGGGTTTGAGCTGATTCTCGCTGCCATGTTTATGCCAGTCTAGACACACTTGATTCCCTTATGGAGATATATCAATACATAGGTTTTAAGATTCTTACTAGTCTGATATATTCCTCTGCGGGAAATATGGGGTTTTGAGTCCCTTTCACTGAGGAAGGTGTAGGTCTTCTCTATTCCATAGTTGGTTTTTGGAATGGTACCTGTGCTTATATCAAACTCTGGTTTTATGCATCACCCCACCTCTCCTTCCCCCTGAAGCAGGCATAAGAGTGTTTTCTAAATGTGAGACACTGTTCTCTTTCCTAACTCAGTTCAAGTGTAGCCATGTTTATAGGATCTTCATAAGTGATATCTTATGATAAGTTTCTTTTTCTGTGTGACTTATTTCACTTAGAATCATCGTACCTGAATCCACCCATTTTGCTGCTACTGGTCTTATGACATTGATTTCATGGCTGAGGGATATTCCATCGTACGTAAGTACCACAATTTTTTGAACCATTTTTATATTTCCTGGGATACTTAAGGTGTATCCAAGTTGAGGTCCTTGTAAGCAGTGCAGCCCTAAATTTTGGGGTGGCTCTGTCTTATTGATTTTCAGTTTTCCCAAGGTATATTCCCTAGACTGGAAGTGCCCTTGGCTCTAGAGCTCTGTTGTTTACTTGTTTTAGGGAACACAATGCACTCCTCCAGAGAGGCAGTTGGCAATTTACATCCTGCCCATCAGCATAACAAGACTCCCTGTTCTCCAGGGCCTGTCTTGCCTTTCTGGTTTTTACACATTTTGTGGATGTCCCTTTTGACCAGTGGGAAGTGATACTTCTTTGTAGTGCAGATTTGCATTGCCCGCTTGCTTGCTTGGCCAAAACGGGCGTATGCCTTTTCTCCTGAATATATTCAGGAGAAAACACATACGCCCTTTTTGGCCAAGTGCATCATTGTGGAAGTTGTGCCCCTCTTCCTGTGCTTTAAAGGCGATTCCAACGTACCTCTTGAAATCTGTTTCCTGCTATTCTGCCTCGCTTTCAAGTCCGCCTCGCTGCCTTCCCTCAACAGATTTTTGGACGATAGTTGTCCTTTATTACTCGGCCAGTTTGTGAATTGCTGTGACACTGAGCTCCATTTTTCAACTCGTTTTTTGTGAGCTGACCGCAAGTCCAGAATTTTGGTTCAGGACCTATGCTGGTTCCCGGTGGTGGGCTGAGACTTTGGTTAATTCTTCTTCCTGCCGGGAAGTTAGAGTGATATGTGCCCGTTCAAATGCCTAACAGCTACTCTCTCATTGGTTCTCCCTCTTCCCTTTCATCCTCTGCCAAATTGGAAACCTGTGCGAACCAGGTTAAAGGGGCTGTCTCTCCAAGTTGGGAGATTGATAGTAAAGCAGATGGAAAGTCAAACCGGAGCACCAGGAGAGGGACTATTCGTTGAGTTTTAGAAACCTTTCGTATTCACAGTGTGTCCGTTCTCTAGGTTTCCCGTACATGTTATAACTGTAGTAATATTCCCTTCAACCTGGAGAGTTGGGACCCATGGAATAGGTGCCATGCATTATTGCTTTAAAGGGTCTGCATTTGTTCACCCAATCTCACCAATCGTCTCAGTCCCAAGTGTCCAGCCTTATGCCACATCCAGCTGTCGTTGTAGATAGGGTCATTCCAGGTTTCATCAGAGACCCTGAAGGAATTGTAAAGAATTTCCCAGTTTTTTTGTTTTGTTTTTGAAATTCCTTTTTAGAGTGGGTTTGAGCTGATTCTCGCTGCCATGTTTATGCCAGTCTAGACACACTTAATTCCCTTATGGAGATATATCAATACATAGGTTTTAAGATTCTTACTAGTCTGATATATTCCTCTGCGGGAAATATGGGGTTTTGAGTCCCTTTCACTGAGGAAGGTGTAGGTCTTCTCTATTCCATAGTTGGTTTTTGGAACGGTACCTGTGCTTATATCAAACTCTGGTTTTATGCATCACCCCACCTCTCCTTCCCCCTTAAGCAGGCATAAGAGTGTTTTCTAAATGTGAGGCACTGTTCTCTTTCCTAACTCAGTTCAAGTGTTGCCATGTTTATTGGATCTTCATAAGTGATATCTTTTGATAAGTTTCTTTTTCTGTGTGACTTATTTCACTTAGAATCATCGTACCTGAATCCACCCATTTTGCTGCTACTGGTCTTATGACATTGATTTCATGGCTGAGGGATATTCCATCGTACGTAAGTACCACAATTTTTTGAACCATTTTTATATTTCCTGGGATACTTAAGGTGTATCCAAGTTGAGGTCCTTGTAAGCAGTGCAGCCCTAAATTTTGGGGTGGCTCTGTCTTATTGATTTTCAGTTTTCCCAAGGTATATTCCCTAGACTGGAAGTGCCCTTGGCTCTGTAGCTCTGTTGTTTACTTGTTTTAGGGAACACAATGCACTCCTCCAGAGAGGCAGTTGGCAATTTACATCCTGCCCATCAGCATAACAAGACTCCCTGTTCTCCAGGGCCTGTCTTGCCTTTCTGGTTTTTACACATTTTGTGGATGTCCCTTTTGACCAGTGGGAAGTGATACTTCTTTGTAGTGCAGATTTGCATTGCCCGCTTGCTTGCTTGGCCAAAACGGGCGTATGCCTTTTCTCCTGAATATATTCAGGAGAAAACACATACGCCCTTTTTGGCCAAGTGCATCATTGTGGAAGTTGTGCCCCTCTTCCTGTGCTTTAAAGGCGATTCCAACGTACCTCTTGAAATCTGTTTCCTGCTATTCTGCCTCGCTTTCAAGTCCGCCTCGCTGCCTTCCCTCAACAGATTTTTGGACGATAGTTGTCCTTTATTACTCGGCCAGTTTGTGAATTGCTGTGACACTGAGCTCCATTTTTCAACTCGTTTTTTGTGAGCTGACCGCAAGTCCAGAATTTTGGTTCAGGACCTATGCTGGTTCCCGGTGGTGGGCTGAGACTTTGGTTAATTCTTCTTCCTGCCGGGAAGTTAGAGTGATATGTGCCCGTTCAAATGCCTAACAGCTACTCTCTCATTGGTTCTCCCTCTTCCCTTTCATCCTCTGCCAAATTGGAAACCTGTGCGAACCAGGTTAAAGGGGCTGTCTCTCCAAGTTGGGAGATTGATAGTAAAGCAGATGGAAAGTCAAACCGGAGCACCAGGAGAGGGACTATTCGTTGAGTTTTAGAAACCTTTCGTATTCACAGTGTGTCCGTTCTCTAGGTTTCCCGTACATGTTATAACTGTAGTAATATTCCCTTCAACCTGGAGAGTTGGGACCCATGGAATAGGTGCCATGCATTATTGCTTTAAAGGGTCTGCATTTGTTCACCCAATCTCACCAATCGTCTCAGTCCCAAGTGTCCAGCCTTATGCCACATCCAGCTGTCGTTGTAGATAGGGTCATTCCAGGTTTCATCAGAGACCCTGAAGGAATTGTAAAGAATTTCCCAGTTTTTTTGTTTTGTTTTTGAAATTCCTTTTTAGAGTGGGTTTGAGCTGATTCTCGCTGCCATGTTTATGCCAGTCTAGACACACTTAATTCCCTTATGGAGATATATCAATACATAGGTTTTAAGATTCTTACTAGTCTGATATATTCCTCTGCGGGAAATATGGGGTTTTGAGTCCCTTTCACTGAGGAAGGTGTAGGTCTTCTCTATTCCATAGTTGGTTTTTGGAACGGTACCTGTGCTTATATCAAACTCTGGTTTTATGCATCACCCCACCTCTCCTTCCCCCTTAAGCAGGCATAAGAGTGTTTTCTAAATGTGAGGCACTGTTCTCTTTCCTAACTCAGTTCAAGTGTTGCCATGTTTATTGGATCTTCATAAGTGATATCTTTTGATAAGTTTCTTTTTCTGTGTGACTTATTTCACTTAGAATCATCGTACCTGAATCCACCCATTTTGCTGCTACTGGTCTTATGACATTGATTTCATGGCTGAGGGATATTCCATCGTACGTAAGTACCACAATTTTTTGAACCATTTTTATATTTCCTGGGATACTTAAGGTGTATCCAAGTTGAGGTCCTTGTAAGCAGTGCAGCCCTAAATTTTGGGGTGGCTCTGTCTTATTGATTTTCAGTTTTCCCAAGGTATATTCCCTAGACTGGAAGTGCCCTTGGCTCTGTAGCTCTGTTGTTTACTTGTTTTAGGGAACACAATGCACTCCTCCAGAGAGGCAGTTGGCAATTTACATCCTGCCCATCAGCATAACAAGACTCCCTGTTCTCCAGGGCCTGTCTTGCCTTTCTGGTTTTTACACATTTTGTGGATGTCCCTTTTGACCAGTGGGAAGTGATACTTCTTTGTAGTGCAGATTTGCATTGCCCGCTTGCTTGCTTGGCCAAAACGGGCGTATGCCTTTTCTCCTGAATATATTCAGGAGAAAACGCATACGCCCTTTTTGGCCAAGTGCATCATTGTCGAAGTTGTGCCCCTCTTCCTGTGCTTTAAAGGCGATTCCAACGTACCTCTTGAAATCTGTTTCCTGCTATTCTGCCTCGCTTTCAAGTCCGCCTCGCTGCCTTCCCTCAACAGATTTTTGGACGATAGTTGTCCTTTATTACTCGGCCAGTTTGTGAATTGCTGTGACACTGAGCTCCATTTTTCAACTCGTTTTTTGTGAGCTGACCGCAAGTCCAGAATTTTGGTTCAGGACCTATGCTGGTTCCCGGTGGTGGGCTGAGACTTTGGTTAATTCTTCTTCCTGCCGGGAAGTTAGAGTGATATGTGCCCGTTCAAATGCCTAACAGCTACTCTCTCATTGGTTCTCCCTCTTCCCTTTCATCCTCTGCCAAATTGGAAACCTGTGCGAACCAGGTTAAAGGGGCTGTCTCTCCAAGTTGGGAGATTGATAGTAAAGCAGATGGAAAGTCAAACCGGAGCACCAGGAGAGGGACTATTCGTTGAGTTTTAGAAACCTTTCGTATTCACAGTGTGTCCGTTCTCTAGGTTTCCCGTACATGTTATAACTGTAGTAATATTCCCTTCAACCTGGAGAGTTGGGACCCATGGAATAGGTGCCATGCATTATTGCTTTAAAGGGTCTGCATTTGTTCACCCAATCTCACCAATCGTCTCAGTCCCAAGTGTCCAGCCTTATGCCACATCCAGCTGTCGTTGTAGATAGGGTCATTCCAGGTTTCATCAGAGACCCTGAAGGAATTGTAAAGAATTTCCCAGTTTTTTTGTTTTGTTTTTGAAATTCCTTTTTAGAGTGGGTTTGAGCTGATTCTCGCTGCCATGTTTATGCCAGTCTAGACACACTTAATTCCCTTATGGAGATATATCAATACATAGGTTTTAAGATTCTTACTAGTCTGATATATTCCTCTGCGGGAAATATGGGGTTTTGAGTCCCTTTCACTGAGGAAGGTGTAGGTCTTCTCTATTCCATAGTTGGTTTTTGGAACGGTACCTGTGCTTATATCAAACTCTGGTTTTATGCATCACCCCACCTCTCCTTCCCCCTTAAGCAGGCATAAGAGTGTTTTCTAAATGTGAGGCACTGTTCTCTTTCCTAACTCAGTTCAAGTGTTGCCATGTTTATTGGATCTTCATAAGTGATATCTTTTGATAAGTTTCTTTTTCTGTGTGACTTATTTCACTTAGAATCATCGTACCTGAATCCACCCATTTTGCTGCTACTGGTCTTATGACATTGATTTCATGGCTGAGGGATATTCCATCGTACGTAAGTACCACAATTTTTTGAACCATTTTTATATTTCCTGGGATACTTAAGGTGTATCCAAGTTGAGGTCCTTGTAAGCAGTGCAGCCCTAAATTTTGGGGTGGCTCTGTCTTATTGATTTTCAGTTTTCCCAAGGTATATTCCCTAGACTGGAAGTGCCCTTGGCTCTGTAGCTCTGTTGTTTACTTGTTTTAGGGAACACAATGCACTCCTCCAGAGAGGCAGTTGGCAATTTACATCCCGCCCATCAGCATAACAAGGCTCCCTGTTCTCCAGGGCCTGTCTTGCCTTTCTGGTTTTTACACATTTTGTGGATGTCCCTTTTGACCGGTGGGAAGTGATACTTCTTTGTAGTGCAGATTTGCATTGCCCGCTTGCTTGCTTGGCCAAAAAGGGCGTATGTGTTTTCTCCTGAATATATTCAGGAGAAAACGCATACGCCCTTTTTGGCCAAGTGCATCATTGTCGAAGTTGTGCCCCTCTTCCTGTGCTTTAAAGGCGATTCCAACGTACCTCTTGAAATCTGTTTCCTGCTATTCTGCCTCGCTTTCAAGTCCGCCTCGCTGCCTTCCCTCAACAGATTTTTGGACGATAGTTGTCCTTTATTACTCGGCCAGTTTGTGAATTGCTGTGACACTGAGCTCCATTTTTCAACTCGTTTTTTGTGAGCTGACCGCAAGTCCAGAATTTTGGTTCAGGACCTATGCTGGTTCCAGGTGGTGGGCTGAGACTTTGGTTAATTCTTCTTCCTGCCGGGAAGTTAGAGTGATATGTGCCCGTTCAAATGCCTAACAGCTACTCTCTCATTGGTTCTCCCTCTTCCCTTTCATCCTCTGCCAAATTGGAAACCTGTGCGAACCAGGAGGTTAAAGGGGCTGTCTCTCCAAGTTGGGAGATTGATAGTAAAGCAGATGGAAAGTCAAACCGGAGCACCAGGAGAGGGACTATTCGTTGAGTTTTAGAAACCTTTCGTATTCACAGTGTGTCCGTTCTCTAGGTTTCCCGTACATGTTATAACTGTAGTAATATTCCCTTCAACCTGGAGAGTTGGGACCCATGGAATAGGTGCCATGCATTATTGCTTTAAAGGGTCTGCATTTGTTCACCCAATCTCACCAATCGTCTCAGTCCCAAGTGTCCAGCCTTATGCCACATCCAGCTGTCGTTGTAGATAGGGTCATTCCAGGTTTCATCAGAGACCCTGAAGGAATTGTAAAGAATTTCCCAGTTTTTTTGTTTTGTTTTTGAAATTCCTTTTTAGAGTGGGTTTGAGCTGATTCTCGCTGCCATGTTTATGCCAGTCTAGACACACTTGATTCCCTTATGGAGATATATCAATACATAGGTTTTAAGATTCTTACTAGTCTGATATATTCCTCTGCGGGAAATATGGGGTTTTGAGTCCCTTTCACTGAGGAAGGTGTAGGTCTTCTCTATTCCATAGTTGGTTTTTGGAACGGTACCTGTGCTTATATCAAACTCTGGTTTTATGCATCACCCCACCTCTCCTTCCCCCTTAAGCAGGCATAAGAGTGTTTTCTACATGTGAGACACTGTTCTCTTTCCTAACTCAGTTCAAGTGTAGCCATGTTTATAGGATCTTCATAAGTGATATCTTATGATAAGTTTATTTTTCTGTGTGACTTATTTCACTTAGAATCATCGTACCTGAATCCACCCATTTTGCTGCTACTGGTCTTATGACATTGATTTCATGGCTGAGGGATATTCCATCGTACGTAAGTACCACAATTTTTTGAACCATTTTTATATTTCCTGGGATACTTAAGGTGTATCCAAGTTGAGGTCCTTGTAAGCAGTGCAGCCCTAAATTTTGGGGTGGCTCTGTCTTATTGATTTTCAGTTTTCCCAAGGTATATTCCCTAGACTGGAAGTGCCCTTGGCTCTGTAGCTCTGTTGTTTACTTGTTTTAGGGAACACAATGCACTCCTCCAGAGAGGCAGTTGGCAATTTACATCCCGCCCATCAGCATAACAAGGCTCCCTGTTCTCCAGGGCCTGTCTTGCCTTTCTGGTTTTTACACATTTTGTGGATGTCCCTTTTGACCGGTGGGAAGTGATACTTCTTTGTAGTGCAGATTTGCATTGCCCGCTTGCTTGCTTGGCCAAAAAGGGCGTATGCGTTTTCTCCTGAATATATTCAGGAGAAAACGCATACGCCCTTTTTGGCCAAGTGCATCATTGTCGAAGTTGTGCCCCTCTTCCTGTGCTTTAAAGGCGATTCCAACGTACCTCTTGAAATCTGTTTCCTGCTATTCTGCCTCGCTTTCAAGTCTGCCTCGCTGCCTTCCCTCAACAGATTTTTGGACGATAGTTGTCCTTTATTACTCGGCCAGTTTGTGAATTGCTGTGACACTGAGCTCCATTTTTCAACTCGTTTTTTGTGAGCTGACCGCAAGTCCAGAATTTTGGTTCAGGACCTATGCTGGTTCCCGGTGGTGGGCTGAGACTTTGGTTAATTCTTCTTCCTGCCGGGAAGTTAGAGTGATATGTGCCCGTTCAAATGCCTAACAGCTACTCTCTCATTGGTTCTCCCTCTTCCCTTTCATCCTCTGCCAAATTGGAAACCTGTGCGAACCAGGAGGTTAAAGGGGCTGTCTCTCCAAGTTGGGAGATTGATAGTAAAGCAGATGGAAAGTCAAACCGGAGCACCAGGAGAGGGACTATTCGTTGAGTTTTAGAAACCTTTCGTATTCACAGTGTGTCCGTTCTCTAGGTTTCCCGTACATGTTATAACTGTAGTAATATTCCCTTCAACCTGGAGAGTTGGGACCCATGGAATAGGTGCCATGCATTATTGCTTTAAAGGGTCTGCATTTGTTCACCCAATCTCACCAATCGTCTCAGTCCCAAGTGTCCAGCCTTATGCCACATCCAGCTGTCGTTGTAGATAGGGTCATTCCAGGTTTCATCAGAGACCCTGAAGGAATTGTAAAGAATTTCCCAGTTTTTTTGTTTTGTTTTTGAAATTCCTTTTTAGAGTGGGTTTGAGCTGATTCTCGCTGCCATGTTTATGCCAGTCTAGACACACTTGATTCCCTTATGGAGATATATCAATACATAGGTTTTAAGATTCTTACTAGTCTGATATATTCCTCTGCGGGAAATATGGGGTTTTGAGTCCCTTTCACTGAGGAAGGTGTAGGTCTTCTCTATTCCATAGTTGGTTTTTGGAACGGTACCTGTGCTTATATCAAACTCTGGTTTTATGCATCACCCCACCTCTCCTTCCCCCTTAAGCAGGCATAAGAGTGTTTTCTAAATGTGAGACACTGTTCTCTTTCCTAACTCAGTTCAAGTGTAGCCATGTTTATAGGATCTTCATAAGTGATATCTTATGATAAGTTTCTTTTTCTGTGTGACTTATTTCACTTAGAATCATCGTACCTGAATCCACCCATTTTGCTGCTACTGGTCTTATGACATTGATTTCATGGCTGAGGGATATTCCATCGTACGTAAGTACCACAATTTTTTGAACCATTTTTATATTTCCTGGGATACTTAAGGTGTATCCAAGTTGAGGTCCTTGTAAGCAGTGCAGCCCTAAATTTTGGGGTGGCTCTGTCTTATTGATTTTCAGTTTTCCCAAGGTATATTCCCTAGACTGGAAGTGCCCTTGGCTCTGTAGCTCTGTTGTTTACTTGTTTTAGGGAACACAATGCACTCCTCCAGAGAGGCAGTTGGCAATTTACATCCCGCCCATCAGCATAACAAGGCTCCCTGTTCTCCAGGGCCTGTCTTGCCTTTCTGGTTTTTACACATTTTGTGGATGTCCCTTTTGACCGGTGGGAAGTGATACTTCTTTGTAGTGCAGATTTGCATTGCCCGCTTGCTTGCTTGGCCAAAACGGGCGTATGCGTTTTCTCCTGAATATATTCAGGAGAAAACGCATACGCCCTTTTTGGCCAAGTGCATCATTGTCGAAGTTGTGCCCCTCTTCCTGTGCTTTAAAGGCGATTCCAACGTACCTCTTGAAATCTGTTTCCTGCTATTCTGCCTCGCTTTCAAGTCCGCCTCGCTGCCTTCCCTCAACAGATTTTTGGACGATAGTTGTCCTTTATTACTCGGCCAGTTTGTGAATTGCTGTGACACTGAGCTCCATTTTTCAACTCGTTTTTTGTGAGCTGACCGCAAGTCCAGAATTTTGGTTCAGGACCTATGCTGGTTCCCGGTGGTGGGCTGAGACTTTGGTTAATTCTTCTTCCTGCCGGGAAGTTAGAGTGATATGTGCCCGTTCAAATGCCTAACAGCTACTCTCTCATTGGTTCTCCCTCTTCCCTTTCATCCTCTGCCAAATTGGAAACCTGTGCGAACCAGGAGGTTAAAGGGGCTGTCTCTCCAAGTTGGGAGATTGATAGTAAAGCAGGTGGTAGTTCAAACCGGAGCACAAGGAGAGGGACTATTCGTTGAGTTTTAGAAACCTTTCGTATTCACAGTGTGTCCGTTCTCTAGGTTTCCCGTACATGTTATAACTGTAGTAATATTCCCTTCAACCTGGAGAGTTGGGACCCATGGAATAGGTGCCATGCATTATTGCTTTAAAGGGTCTGCATTTGTTCACCCAATCTCACCAATCGTCTCAGTCCCAAGTGTCCAGCCTTATGCCACATCCAGCTGTCGTTGTAGATAGGGTCATTCCAGGTTTCATCAGAGACCCTGAAGGAATTGTAAAGAATTTCCCAGTTTTTTTGTTTTGTTTTTGAAATTCCTTTTTAGAGTGGGTTTGAGCTGATTCTCGCTGCCATGTTTATGCCAGTCTAGACACACTTGATTCCCTTATGGAGATATATCAATACATAGGTTTTAAGATTCTTACTAGTCTGATATATTCCTCTGCGGGAAATATGGGGTTTTGAGTCCCTTTCACTGAGGAAGGTGTAGGTCTTCTCTATTCCATAGTTGGTTTTTGGAACGGTACCTGTGCTTATATCAAACTCTGGTTTTATGCATCACCCCACCTCTCCTTCCCCCTTAAGCAGGCATAAGAGTGTTTTCTAAATGTGAGACACTGTTCTCTTTCCTAACTCAGTTCAAGTGTAGCCATGTTTATAGGATCTTCATAAGTGATATCTTATGATAAGTTTCTTTTTCTGTGTGACTTATTTCACTTAGAATCATCGTACCTGAATCCACCCATTTTGCTGCTACTGGTCTTATGACATTGATTTCATGGCTGAGGGATATTCCATCGTACGTAAGTACCACAATTTTTTGAACCATTTTTATATTTCCTGGGATACTTAAGGTGTATCCAAGTTGAGGTCCTTGTAAGCAGTGCAGCCCTAAATTTTGGGGTGGCTCTGTCTTATTGATTTTCAGTTTTCCCAAGGTATATTCCCTAGACTGGAAGTGCCCTTGGCTCTGTAGCTCTGTTGTTTACTTGTTTTAGGGAACACAATGCACTCCTCCAGAGAGGCAGTTGGCAATTTACATCCCGCCCATCAGCATAACAAGGCTCCCTGTTCTCCAGGGCCTGTCTTGCCTTTCTGGTTTTTACACATTTTGTGGATGTCCCTTTTGACCGGTGGGAAGTGATACTTCTTTGTAGTGCAGATTTGCATTGCCCGCTTGCTTGCTTGGCCAAAACGGGCGTATGCGTTTTCTCCTGAATATATTCAGGAGAAAACGCATACGCCCTTTTTGGCCAAGTGCATCATTGTCGAAGTTGTGCCCCTCTTCCTGTGCTTTAAAGGCGATTCCAACGTACCTCTTGAAATCTGTTTCCTGCTATTCTGCCTCGCTTTCAAGTCCGCCTCGCTGCCTTCCCTCAACAGATTTTTGGACGATAGTTGTCCTTTATTACTCGGCCAGTTTGTGAATTGCTGTGACACTGAGCTCCATTTTTCAACTCGTTTTTTGTGAGCTGACCGCAAGTCCAGAATTTTGGTTCAGGACCTATGCTGGTTCCCGGTGGTGGGCTGAGACTTTGGTTAATTCTTCTTCCTGCCGGGAAGTTAGAGTGATATGTGCCCGTTCAAATGCCTAACAGCTACTCTCTCATTGGTTCTCCCTCTTCCCTTTCATCCTCTGCCAAATTGGAAACCTGTGCGAACCAGGAGGTTAAAGGGGCTGTCTCTCCAAGTTGGGAGATTGATAGTAAAGCAGGTGGTAGTTCAAACCGGAGCACAAGGAGAGGGACTATTCGTTGAGTTTTAGAAACCTTTCGTATTCACAGTGTGTCCGTTCTCTAGGTTTCCCGTACATGTTATAACTGTAGTAATATTCCCTTCAACCTGGAGAGTTGGGACCCATGGAATAGGTGCCATGCATTATTGCTTTAAAGGGTCTGCATTTGTTCACCCAATCTCACCAATCGTCTCAGTCCCAAGTGTCCAGCCTTATGCCACATCCAGCTGTCGTTGTAGATAGGGTCATTCCAGGTTTCATCAGAGACCCTGAAGGAATTGTAAAGAATTTCCCAGTTTTTTTGTTTTGTTTTTGAAATTCCTTTTTAGAGTGGGTTTGAGCTGATTCTCGCTGCCATGTTTATGCCAGTCTAGACACACTTGATTCCCTTATGGAGATATATCAATACATAGGTTTTAAGATTCTTACTAGTCTGATATATTCCTCTGCGGGAAATATGGGGTTTTGAGTCCCTTTCACTGAGGAAGGTGTAGGTCTTCTCTATTCCATAGTTGGTTTTTGGAATGGTACCTGTGCTTATATCAAACTCTGGTTTTATGCATCACCCCACCTCTCCTTCCCCCTGAAGCAGGCATAAGAGTGTTTTCTAAATGTGAGACACTGTTCTCTTTCTTAACTCAGTTCAAGTGTAGCCATGTTTATAGGATCTTCATAAGTGATATCTTATGATAAGTTTCTTTTTCTGTGTGACTTATTTCACTTAGAATCATCGTACCTGAATCCACCCATTTTGCTGCTACTGGTCTTATGACATTGATTTCATGGCTGAGGGATATTCCATCGTACGTAAGTACCACAATTTTTTGAACCATTTTTATATTTCCTGGGATACTTAAGGTGTATCCAAGTTGAGGTCCTTGTAAGCAGTGCAGCCCTAAATTTTGGGGTGGCTCTGTCTTATTGATTTTCAGTTTTCCCAAGGTATATTCCCTAGACTGGAAGTGCCCTTGGCTCTAGAGCTCTGTTGTTTACTTGTTTTAGGGAACACAATGCACTCCTCCAGAGAGGCAGTTGGCAATTTACATCCCGCCCATCAGCATAACAAGGCTCCCTGTTCTCCAGGGCCTGTCTTGCCTTTCTGGTTTTTACACATTTTGTGGATGTCCCTTTTGACCGGTGGGAAGTGATACTTCTTTGTAGTGCAGATTTGCATTGCCCGCTTGCTTGCTTGGCCAAAACGGGCGTATGCCTTTTCTCCTGAATATATTCAGGAGAAAACGCATACGCCCTTTTTGGCCAAGTGCATCATTGTCGAAGTTGTGCCCCTCTTCCTGTGCTTTAAAGGCGATTCCAACGTACCTCTTGAAATCTGTTTCCTGCTATTCTGCCTCGCTTTCAAGTCCGCCTCGCTGCCTTCCCTCAACAGATTTTTGGACGATAGTTGTCCTTTATTACTCGGCCAGTTTGTGAATTGCTGTGACACTGAGCTCCATTTTTCAACTCGTTTTTTGTGAGCTGACCGCAAGTCCAGAATTTTGGTTCAGGACCTATGCTGGTTCCCGGTGGTGGGCTGAGACTTTGGTTAATTCTTCTTCCTGCCGGGAAGTTAGAGTGATATGTGCCCGTTCAAATGCCTAACAGCTACTCTCTCATTGGTTCTCCCTCTTCCCTTTCATCCTCTGCCAAATTGGAAACCTGTGCGAACCAGGTTAAAGGGGCTGTCTCTCCAAGTTGGGAGATTGATAGTAAAGCAGATGGAAAGTCAAACCGGAGCACCAGGAGAGGGACTATTCGTTGAGTTTTAGAAACCTTTCGTATTCACAGTGTGTCCGTTCTCTAGGTTTCCCGTACATGTTATAACTGTAGTAATATTCCCTTCAACCTGGAGAGTTGGGACCCATGGAATAGGTGCCATGCATTATTGCTTTAAAGGGTCTGCATTTGTTCACCCAATCTCACCAATCGTCTCAGTCCCAAGTGTCCAGCCTTATGCCACATCCAGCTGTCGTTGTAGATAGGGTCATTCCAGGTTTCATCAGAGACACTGAAGGAATTGTAAAGAATTTCCCAGTTTTTTTGTTTTGTTTTTGAAATTCCTTTTTAGAGTGGGTTGGAGCTGATTCTCGCTGCCATGTTTATGCCAGTCTAGACACACTTAATTCCCTTATGGAGATATATCAATACATAGGTTTTAAGATTCTTACTAGTCTGATATATTCCTCTGCGGGAAATATGGGGTTTTGAGTCCCTTTCACTGAGGAAGGTGTAGGTCTTCTCTATTCCATAGTTGGTTTTTGGAACGGTACCTGTGCTTATATCAAACTCTGGTTTTATGCATCACCCCACCTCTCCTTCCCCCTTAAGCAGGCATAAGAGTGTTTTCTAAATGTGAGGCACTGTTCTCTTTCCTAACTCAGTTCAAGTGTTGCCATGTTTATTGGATCTTCATAAGTGATATCTTTTGATAAGTTTCTTTTTCTGTGTGACTTATTTCACTTAGAATCATCGTACCTGAATCCACCCATTTTGCTGCTACTGGTCTTATGACATTGATTTCATGGCTGATGGATATTCCATCGTACGTAAGTACCACAATTTTTTGAACCATTTTTATATTTCCTGGGATACTTAAGGTGTATCCAAGTTGAGGTCCTTGTAAGCAGTGCAGCCCTAAATTTTGGGGTGGCTCTGTCTTATTGATTTTCAGTTTTCCCAAGGTATATTCCCTAGACTGGAAGTGCCCTTGGCTCTGTAGCTCTGTTGTTTACTTGTTTTAGGGAACACAATGCACTCCTCCAGAGAGGCAGTTGGCAATTTACATCCCGCCCATCAGCATAACAAGGCTCCCTGTTCTCCAGGGCCTGTCTTGCCTTTCTGGTTTTTACACATTTTGTGGATGTCCCTTTTGACCGGTGGGAAGTGATACTTCTTTGTAGTGCAGATTTGCATTGCCCGCTTGCTTGCTTGGCCAAAATGGGCGTATGTGTTTTCTCCTGAATATATTCAGGAGAAAACGCATACGCCCTTTTTGGCCAAGTGCATCATTGTCGAAGTTGTGCCCCTCTTCCTGTGCTTTAAAGGCGATTCCAACGTACCTCTTGAAATCTGTTTCCTGCTATTCTGCCTCGCTTTCAAGTCCGCCTCGCTGCCTTCCCTCAACAGATTTTTGGACGATAGTTGTCCTTTATTACTCGGCCAGTTTGTGAATTGCTGTGACACTGAGCTCCATTTTTCAACTCGTTTTTTGTGAGCTGACCGCAAGTCCAGAATTTTGGTTCAGGACCTATGCTGGTTCCCGGTGGTGGGCTGAGACTTTGGTTAATTCTTCTTCCTGCCGGGAAGTTAGAGTGATATGTGCCCGTTCAAATGCCTAACAGCTACTCTCTCATTGGTTCTCCCTCTTCCCTTTCATCCTCTGCCAAATTGGAAACCTGTGCGAACCAGGAGGTTAAAGGGGCTGTCTCTCCAATTTGGGAGATTGATAGTAAAGCAGATGGAAAGTCAAACCGGAGCACCAGGAGAGGGACTATTCGTTGAGTTTTAGAAACCTTTCGTATTCACAGTGTGTCCGTTCTCTAGGTTTCCCGTACATGTTATAACTGTAGTAATATTCCCTTCAACCTGGAGAGTTGGGACCCATGGAATAGGTGCCATGCATTATTGCTTTAAAGGGTCTGCATTTGTTCACCCAATCTCACCAATCGTCTCAGTCCCAAGTGTCCAGCCTTATGCCACATCCAGCTGTCGTTGTAGATAGGGTCATTCCAGGTTTCATCAGAGACCCTGAAGGAATTGTAAAGAATTTCCCAGTTTTTTTGTTTTGTTTTTGAAATTCCTTTTTAGAGTGGGTTTGAGCTGATTCTCGCTGCCATGTTTATGCCAGTCTAGACACACTTGATTCCCTTATGGAGATATATCAATACATAGGTTTTAAGATTCTTACTAGTCTGATATATTCCTCTGCGGGAAATATGGGGTTTTGAGTCCCTTTCACTGAGGAAGGTGTAGGTCTTCTCTATTCCATAGTTGGTTTTTGGAATGGTACCTGTGCTTATATCAAACTCTGGTTTTATGCATCACCCCACCTCTCCTTCCCCCTGAAGCAGGCATAAGATTGTTTTCTAAATGTGAGACACTGTTCTCTTTCCTAACTCAGTTCAAGTGTAGCCATGTTTATAGGATCTTCATAAGTGATATCTTATGATAAGTTTCTTTTTCTGTGTGATTTATTTCACTTAGAATCATCGTACCTGAATCCACCCATTTTGCTGCTACTGGTCTTATGACATTGATTTCATGGCTGAGGGATATTCCATCGTACGTAAGTACCACAATTTTTTGAACCATTTTTATATTTCCTGGGATACTTAAGGTGTATCCAAGTTGAGGTCCTTGTAAGCAGTGCAGCCCTAAATTTTGGGGTGGCTCTGTCTTATTGATTTTCAGTTTTCCCAAGGTATATTCCCTAGACTGGAAGTGCCCTTGGCTCTGTAGCTCTGTTGTTTACTTGTTTTAGGGAACACAATGCACTCCTCCAGAGAGGCAGTTGGCAATTTACATCCCGCCCATCAGCATAACAAGGCTCCCTGTTCTCCAGGGCCTGTCTTGCCTTTCTGGTTTTTACACATTTTGTGGATGTCCCTTTTGACCGGTGGGAAGTGATACTTCTTTGTAGTGCAGATTTGCATTGCCCGCTTGCTTGCTTGGCCAAAAAGGGCGTATGTGTTTTCTCCTGAATATATTCAGGAGAAAACGCATACGCCCTTTTTGGCCAAGTGCATCATTGTCGAAGTTGTGCCCCTCTTCCTGTGCTTTAAAGGCGATTCCAACGTACCTCTTGAAATCTGTTTCCTGCTATTCTGCCTCGCTTTCAAGTCCGCCTCGCTGCCTTCCCTCAACAGATTTTTGGACGATAGTTGTCCTTTATTACTCGGCCAGTTTGTGAATTGCTGTGACACTGAGCTCCATTTTTCAACTCGTTTTTTGTGAGCTGACCGCAAGTCCAGAATTTTGGTTCAGGACCTATGCTGGTTCCCGGTGGTGGGCTGAGACTTTGGTTAATTCTTCTTCCTGCCGGGAAGTTAGAGTGATATGTGCCCGTGCAAATGCCTAACAGCTACTCTCTCATTGGTTCTCCCTCTTCCCTTTCATCCTCTGCCAAATTGGAAACCTGTGCGAACCAGGAGGTTAAAGGGGCTGTCTCTCCAATTTGGGAGATTGATAGTAAAGCAGATGGAAAGTCAAACCGGAGCACCAGGAGAGGGACTATTCGTTGAGTTTTAGAAACCTTTCGTATTAACAGTGTGTCCGTTCTCTAGGTTTCCCGTACATGTTATAACTGTAGTAATATTCCCTTCAACCTGGAGAGTTGGGACCCATGGAATAGGTGCCATGCATTATTGCTTTAAAGGGTCTGCATTTGTTCACCCAATCTCACCAATCGTCTCAGTCCCAAGTGTCCAGCCTTATGCCACATCCAGCTGTCGTTGTAGATAGGGTCATTCCAGGTTTCATCAGAGACCCTGAAGGAATTGTAAAGAATTTCCCAGTTTTCTTGTTTTGTTTTTGAAATTCCTTTTTAGAGTGGGTTTGAGCTGATTCTCGCTGCCATGTTTATGCCAGTCTAGACACACTTGATTCCCTTATGGAGATATATCAATACATAGGTTTTAAGATTCTTACTAGTCTGATATATTCCTCTGCGGGAAATATGGGGTTTTGAGTCCCTTTCACTGAGGAAGGTGTAGGTCTTCTCTATTCCATAGTTGGTTTTTGGAACGGTACCTGTGCTTATATCAAACTCTGGTTTTATGCATCACCCCACCTCTCCTTCCCCCTTAAGCAGGCATAAGAGTGTTTTCTAAATGTGAGACACTGTTCTCTTTCCTAACTCAGTTCAAGTGTAGCCATGTTTATAGGATCTTCATAAGTGATATCTTATGATAAGTTTCTTTTTCTGTGTGACTTATTTCACTTAGAATCATCGTACCTGAATCCACCCATTTTGCTGCTACTGGTCTTATGACATTGATTTCATGGCTGAGGGATATTCCATCGTACGTAAGTACCACAATTTTTTGAACCATTTTTATATTTCCTGGGATACTTAAGGTGTATCCAAGTTGAGGTCCTTGTAAGCAGTGCAGCCCTAAATTTTGGGGTGGCTCTGTCTTATTGATTTTCAGTTTTCCCAAGGTATATTCCCTAGACTGGAAGTGCCCTTGGCTCTGTAGCTCTGTTGTTTACTTGTTTTAGGGAACACAATGCACTCCTCCAGAGAGGCAGTTGGCAATTTACATCCCGACCATCAGCATAACAAGGCTCCCTGTTCTCCAGGGCCTGTCTTGCCTTTCTGGTTTTTACACATTTTGTGGATGTCCCTTTTGACCGGTGGGAAGTGATACTTCTTTGTAGTGCAGATTTGCATTGCCCGCTTGCTTGCTTGGCCAAAACGGGCGTATGCGTTTTCTCCTGAATATATTCAGGAGAAAACGCATACGCCCTTTTTGGCCAAGTGCATCATTGTCGAAGTTGTGCCCCTCTTCCTGTGCTTTAAAGGCGATTCCAACGTACCTCTTGAAATCTGTTTCCTGCTATTCTGCCTCGGTTTCAAGTCCGCCTCGCTGCCTTCCCTCAACAGATTTTTGGACGATAGTTGTCCTTTATTACTCGGCCAGTTTGTGAATTGCTGTGACACTGAGCTCCATTTTTCAACTCGTTTTTTGTGAGCTGACCGCAAGTCCAGAATTTTGGTTCAGGACCTATGCTGGTTCCCGGTGGTGGGCTGAGACTTTGGTTAATTCTTCTTCCTGCCGGGAAGTTAGAGTGATATGTGCCCGTTCAAATGCCTAACAGCTACTCTCTCATTGGTTCTCCCTCTTCCCTTTCATCCTCTGCCAAATTGGAAACCTGTGCGAACCAGGAGGTTAAAGGGGCTGTCTCTCCAAGTTGGGAGATTGATAGTAAAGCAGATGGAAAGTCAAACCGGAGCACCAGGAGAGGGACTATTCGTTGAGTTTTAGAAACCTTTCGTATTCACAGTGTGTCCGTTCTCTAGGTTTCCCGTACATGTTATAACTGTAGTAATATTCCCTTCAACCTGGAGAGTTGGGACCCATGGAATAGGTGCCATGCATTATTGCTTTAAAGGGTCTGCATTTGTTCACCCAATCTCACCAATCGTCTCAGTCCCAAGTGTCCAGCCTTATGCCACATCCAGCTGTCGTTGTAGATAGGGTCATTCCAGGTTTCATCAGAGACCCTGAAGGAATTGTAAAGAATTTCCCAGTTTTCTTGTTTTGTTTTTGAAATTCCTTTTTAGAGTGGGTTTGAGCTGATTCTCGCTGCCATGTTTATGCCAGTCTAGACACACTTGATTCCCTTATGGAGATATATCAATACATAGGTTTTAAGATTCTTACTAGTCTGATATATTCCTCTGCGGGAAATATGGGGTTTTGAGTCCCTTTCACTGAGGAAGGTGTAGGTCTTCTCTATTCCATAGTTGGTTTTTGGAACGGTACCTGTGCTTATATCAAACTCTGGTTTTATGCATCACCCCACCTCTCCTTCCCCCTTAAGCAGGCATAAGAGTGTTTTCTAAATGTGAGACACTGTTCTCTTTCCTAACTCAGTTCAAGTGTAGCCATGTTTATAGGATCTTCATAAGTGATATCTTATGATAAGTTTCTTTTTCTGTGTGACTTATTTCACTTAGAATCATCGTACCTGAATCCACCCATTTTGCTGCTACTGGTCTTATGACATTGATTTCATGGCTGAGGGATATTCCATCGTACGTAAGTACCACAATTTTTTGAACCATTTTTATATTTCCTGGGATACTTAAGGTGTATCCAAGTTGAGGTCCTTGTAAGCAGTGCAGCCCTAAATTTTGGGGTGGCTCTGTCTTATTGATTTTCAGTTTTCCCAAGGTATATTCCCTAGACTGGAAGTGCCCTTGGCTCTGTAGCTCTGTTGTTTACTTGTTTTAGGGAACACAATGCACTCCTCCAGAGAGGCAGTTGGCAATTTACATCCCGCCCATCAGCATAACAAGGCTCCCTGTTCTCCAGGGCCTGTCTTGCCTTTCTGGTTTTTACACATTTTGTGGATGTCCCTTTTGACCGGTGGGAAGTGATACTTCTTTGTAGTGCAGATTTGCATTGCCCGCTTGCTTGCTTGGCCAAAAAGGGCGTATGCGTTTTCTCCTGAATATATTCAGGAGAAAATGCATACGCCCTTTTTGGCCAAGTGCATCATTGTCGAAGTTGTGCCCCTCTTCCTGTGCTTTAAAGGCGATTCCAACGTACCTCTTGAAATCTGTTTCCTGCTATTCTGCCTCGCTTTCAAGTCCGCCTCGCTGCCTTCCCTCAACAGATTTTTGGACGATAGTTGTCCTTTATTACTCGGCCAGTTTGTGAATTGCTGTGACACTGAGCTCCATTTTTCAACTCGTTTTTTGTGAGCTGACCGCAAGTCCAGAATTTTGGTTCAGGACCTATGCTGGTTCCAGGTGGTTGGCTGAGACTTTGGTTAATTCTTCTTCCTGCCGGGAAGTTAGAGTGATATGTGCCCGTTCAAATGCCTAACAGCTACTCTCTCATTGGTTCTCCCTCTTCCCTTTCATCCTCTGCCAAATTGGAAACCTGTGCGAACCAGGAGGTTAAAGGGGCTGTCTCTCCAAGTTGGGAGATTGATAGTAAAGCAGATGGAAAGTCAAACCGGAGCACCAGGAGAGGGACTATTCGTTGAGTTTTAGAAACCTTTCGTATTCACAGTGTGTCCGTTCTCTAGGTTTCCCGTACATGTTATAACTGTAGTAATATTCCCTTCAACCTGGAGAGTTGGGACCCATGGAATAGGTGCCATGCATTATTGCTTTAAAGGGTCTGCATTTGTTCACCCAATCTCACCAATCGTCTCAGTCCCAAGTGTCCAGCCTTATGCCACATCCAGCTGTCGTTGTAGATAGGGTCATTCCAGGTTTCATCAGAGACCCTGAAGGAATTGTAAAGAATTTCCCAGTTTCTTTGTTTTGTTTTTGAAATTCCTTTTTAGAGTGGGTTTGAGCTGATTCTCGCTGCCATGTTTATGCCAGTCTAGACACACTTGATTCCCTTATAGAGATATATCAATACATAGGTTTTAAGATTCTTACTAGTCTGATATATTCCTCTGCGGGAAATATGGGGTTTTGAGTCCCTTTCACTGAGGAAGGTGTAGGTCTTCTCTATTCCATAGTTGGTTTTTGGAATGGTACCTGTGCTTATATCAAACTCTGGTTTTATGCATCACCCCACCTCTCCTTCCCCCTTAAGCAGGCATAAGAGTGTTTTCTAAATGTGAGACACTGTTCTCTTTCCTAACTCAGTTCAAGTGTAGCCATGTTTATAAGATCTTCATAAGTGATATCTTATGATAAGTTTCTTTTTCTGTGTGACTTATTTCACTTAGAATCATCGTACCTGAATCCACCCATTTTGCTGCTACTGGTCTTATGACATTGATTTCATGGCTGAGGGATATTCCATCGTACGTAAGTACCACAATTTTTTGAACCACTTTTATATTTCCTGGGATACTTAAGGTGTATCCAAGTTGAGGTCCTTGTAAGCAGTGCGGCCCTAAATTTTGGGGTGGCTCTGTCTTATTGATTTTCAGTTTTCCCAAGGTATATTCCCTAGACTGGAAGTGCCCTTGGCTCTGTAGCTCTGTTGTTTACTTGTTTTAGGGAACACAATGCACTCCTCCAGAGAGGCAGTTGGCAATTTACATCCCGCCCATCAGCATAACAAGGCTCCCTGTTCTCCAGGGCCTGTCTTGCCTTTCTGGTTTTTACACATTTTGTGGATGTCCCTTTTGACCAGTGGGAAGTGATACTTCTTTGTAGTGCAGATTTGCATTGCCCGCTTGCTTGCTTGGCCAAAACGGGCGTATGCGTTTTCTCCTGAATATATTCAGGAGAAAACGCATACGCCCTTTTTGGCCAAGTGCATCATTGTCGAAGTTGTGCCCCTCTTCCTGTGCTTTAAAGGCGATTCCAACGTACCTCTTGAAATCTGTTTCCTGCTATTCTGCCTCGCTTTCAAGTCCGCCTCGCTGCCTTCCCTCAACAGATTTTTGGACGATAGTTGTCCTTTATTACTCGGCCAGTTTGTGAATTGCTGTGACACTGAGCTCCATTTTTCAACTCGTTTTTTGTGAGCTGACCGCAAGTCCAGAATTTTGGTTCAGGACCTATGCTGGTTCCCGGTGGTGGGCTGAGACTTTGGTTAATTCTTCTTCCTGCCGGGAAGTTAGAGTGATATGTGCCCGTTCAAATGCCTAACAGCTACTCTCTCATTGGTTCTCCCTCTTCCCTTTCATCCTCTGCCAAATTGGAAACCTGTGCGAACCAGGAGGTTAAAGGGGCTGTCTCTCCAAGTTGGGAGATTGATAGTAAAGCAGATGGAAAGTCAAACCGGAGCACCAGGAGAGGGACTATTCGTTGAGTTTTAGAAACCTTTCGTATTCACAGTGTGTCCGTTCTCTAGGTTTCCTGTACATGTTATAACTGTAGTAATATTCCCTTCAACCTGGAGAGTTGGGACCCATGGAATAGGTGCCATGCATTATTGCTTTAAAGGGTCTGCATTTGTTCACCCAATCTCACCAATCGTCTCAGTCCCAAGTGTCCAGCCTTATGCCACATCCAGCTGTCGTTGTAGATAGGGTCATTCCAGGTTTCATCAGACACCCTGAAGGAATTGTAAAGAATTTCCCAGTTTTTTTGTTTTGTTTTTGAAATTCCTTTTTATAGTGGGTTTGAGCTGATTCTCGCTGCCATGTTTATGCCAGTCTAGACACACTTGATTCCCTTATGGAGATATATCAATACATAGGTTTTAAGATTCTTACTAGTCTGATATATTCCTCTGCGGGAAATATGGGGTTTTGAGTCCCTTTCACTGAGGAAGGTGTAGGTCTTCTCTATTCCATAGTTGGTTTTTGGAACGGTACCTGTGCTTATATCAAACTCTGGTTTTATGCATCACCCCACCTCTCCTTCCCCCTGAAGCAGGCATAAGAGTGTTTTCTAAATGTGAGACACTGTTCTCTTTCCTAACTCAGTTCAAGTGTAGCCATGTTTATAGGATCTTCATAAGTGATATCTTATGATAAGTTTCTTTTTCTGTGTGACTTATTTCACTTAGAATCATCGTACCTGAATCCACCCATTTTGCTGCTACTGGTCTTATGACATTGATTTCATGGCTGAGGGATATTCCATCGTACGTAAGTACCACAATTTTTTGAACCATTTTTATATTTCCTGGGATACTTAAGGTGTATCCAAGTTGAGGTCCTTGTAAGCAGTGCAGCCCTAAATTTTGGGGTGGCTCTGTCTTATTGATTTTCAGTTTTCCCAAGGTATATTCCCTAGACTGGAAGTGCCCTTGGCTCTGTAGCTCTGTTGTTTACTTGTTTTAGGGAACACAATGCACTCCTCCAGAGAGGCAGTTGGCAATTTACATCCCGCCCATCAGCATAACAAGGCTCCCTGTTCTCCAGGGCCTGTCTTGCCTTTCTGGTTTTTACACATTTTGTGGATGTCCCTTTTGACCGGTGGGAAGTGATACTTCTTTGTAGTGCAGATTTGCATTGCCCGCTTGCTTGCTTGGCCAAAAAGGGCGTATGCGTTTTCTCCTGAATATATTCAGGAGAAAACGCATACGCCCTTTTTGGCCAAGTGCATCATTGTCGAAGTTGTGCCCCTCTTCCTGTGCTTTAAAGGCGATTCCAACGTACCTCTTGAAATCTGTTTCCTGCTATTCTGCCTCGATTTCAATTCTGCCTCGCTGCCTTCCCTCAACAGATTTTTGGACGTTAGTTGTCCTTTATTACTCGGCCAGTTTGTGAATTGCTGTGACACTGAGCTCCATTTTTCAACTCGTTTTTTGTGAGCTGACCGCAAGTCCAGAATTTTGGTTCAGGACCTATGCTGGTTCCCGGTGGTGGGCTGAGACTTTGGTTAATCCTTCTTCCTGCCGGGAAGTTAGAGTGATATGTGCCCGTTCAAATGCCTAACAGCTACTCTCTCATTGGTTCTCCCTCTTCCCTTTCATCCTCTGCCAAATTGGAAACCTGTGCGAACCAGGTTAAAGGGGCTGTCTCTCCAAGTTGGGAGATTGATAGTAAAGCAGATGGAAAGTCAAACCGGAGCACCAGGAGAGGGACTATTCGTTGAGTTTTAGAAACCTTTCGTATTCACAGTGTGTCCGTTCTCTAGGTTTCCCGTACATGTTATAACTGTAGTAATATTCCCTTCAACCTGGAGAGTTGGGACCCATGGAATAGGTGCCATGCATTATTGCTTTAAAGGGTCTGCATTTGTTCACCCAATCTCACCAATCGTCTCAGTCCCAAGTGTCCAGCCTTATGCCACATCCAGCTGTCGTTGTAGATAGGGTCATTCCAGGTTTCATCAGAGACCCTGAAGGAATTGTAAAGAATTTCCCAGTTTTTTTGTTTTGTTTTTGAAATTCCTTTTTAGAGTGGGTTTGAGCTGATTCTCGCTGCCATGTTTATGCCAGTCTAGACACACTTGATTCCCTTATGGAGATATATCAATACATAGGTTTTAAGATTCTTACTAGTCTGATATATTCCTCTGCGGGAAATATGGGGTTTTGAGTCCCTTTCACTGAGGAAGGTGTAGGTCTTCTCTATTCCATAGTTGGTTTTTGGAATGGTACCTGTGCTTATATCAAACTCTGGTTTTATGCATCACCCCACCTCTCCTTCCCCCTTAAGCAGGCATAAGAGTGTTTTCTAAATGTGAGACACTGTTCTCTTTCCTAACTCAGTTCAAGTGTAGCCATGTTTATAGGATCTTCATAAGTGATATCTTATGATAAGTTTCTTTTTCTGTGTGACTTATTTCACTTAGAATCATCGTACCTGAATCCACCCATTTTGCTGCTACTGGTCTTATGACATTGATTTCATGGCTGAGGGATATTCCATCGTACGTAAGTACCACAATTTTTTGAACCATTTTTATATTTCCTGGGATACTTAAGGTGTATCCAAGTTGAGGTCCTTGTAAGCAGTGCAGCCCTAAATTTTGGGGTGGCTCTGTCTTATTGATTTTCAGTTTTCCCAAGGTATATTCCCTAGACTGGAAGTGCCCTTGGCTCTGTAGCTCTGTTGTTTACTTGTTTTAGGGAACACAATGCACTCCTCCAGAGAGGCAGTTGGCAATTTACATCCCGCCCATCAGCATAACAAGGCTCCCTGTTCTCCAGGGCCTGTCTTGCCTTTCTGGTTTTTACACATTTTGTGGATGTCCCTTTTCACCGGTGGGAAGTGATACTTCTTTGTAGTGCAGATTTGCATTGCCCGCTTGCTTGCTTGGCCAAAAAGGGCGTATGTGTTTTCTCCTGAATATATTCAGCAGAAAACGCATACGCCCTTTTTGGCCAAGTGCATCATTGTCGAAGTTGTGCCCCTCTTCCTGTGCTTTAAAGGCGATTCCAACGTACCTCTTGAAATCTGTTTCCTGCTATTCTGCCTCGCTTTCAAGTCCGCCTCGCTGCCTTCCCTCAACAGATTTTTGGACGATAGTTGTCCTTTATTACTCGGCCAGTTTGTGAATTGCTGTGACACTGAGCTCCATTTTTCAACTCGTTTTTTGTGAGCTGACCGCAAGTCCAGAATTTTGGTTCAGGACCTATGCTGGTTCCCGGTGGTGGGCTGAGACTTTGGTTAATTCTTCTTCCTGCCGGGAAGTTAGAGTGATATGTGCCCGTTCAAATGCCTAACAGCTACTCTCTCATTGGTTCTCCCTCTTCCCTTTCATCCTCTGCCAAATTGGAAACCTGTGCGAACCAGGAGGTTAAAGGGGCTGTCTCTGCAAGTTGGGAGATTGATAGTAAAGCAGATGGAAAGTCAAACCGGAGCACCAGGAGAGGGACTATTCGTTGAGTTTTAGAAACCTTTCGTATTCACAGTGTGTCCGTTCTCTAGGTTTCCCGTACATGTTATAACTGTAGTAATATTCCCTTCAACCTGGAGAGTTGGGACCCATGGAATAGGTGCCATGCATTATTGCTTTAAAGGGTCTGCATTTGTTCACCCAATCTCACCAATCGTCTCAGTCCCAAGTGTCCAGCCTTATGCCACATCCAGCTGTCGTTGTAGATAGGGTCATTCCAGGTTTCATCAGAGACCCTGAAGGAATTGTAAAGAATTTCCCAGTTTTTTTGTTTTGTTTTTGAAATTCCTTTTTAGAGTGGGTTTGAGCTGATTCTCGCTGCCATGTTTATGCCAGTCTAGACACACTTGATTCCCTTATGGAGATATATCAATACATAGGTTTTAAGATTCTTACTAGTCTGATATATTCCTCTGCGGGAAATATGGGGTTTTGAGTCCCTTTCACTGAGGAAGGTGTAGGTCTTCTCTATTCCATAGTTGGTTTTTGGAACGGTACCTGTGCTTATATCAAACTCTGGTTTTATGCATCACCCCACCTCTCCTTCCCCCTTAAGCAGGCATAAGAGTGTTTTCTACATGTGAGACACTGTTCTCTTTCCTAACTCAGTTCAAGTGTAGCCATGTTTATAGGATCTTCATAAGTGATATCTTATGATAAGTTTCTTTTTCTGTGTGACTTATTTCACTTAGAATCATCGTACCTGAATCCACCCATTTTGCTGCTACTGGTCTTATGACATTGATTTCATGGCTGAGGGATATTCCATCGTACGTAAGTACCACAATTTTTTGAACCATTTTTATATTTCCTGGGATACTTAAGGTGTATCCAAGTTGAGGTCCTTGTAAGCAGTGCAGCCCTAAATTTTGGGGTGGCTCTGTCTTATTGATTTTCAGTTTTCCCAAGGTATATTCCCTAGACTGGAAGTGCCCTTGGCTCTGTAGCTCTGTTGTTTACTTGTTTTAGGGAACACAATGCACTCCTCCAGAGAGGCAGTTGGCAATTTACATCCCGCCCATCAGCATAACAAGGCTCCTTGTTCTCCAGGGCCTGTCTTGCCTTTCTGGTTTTTACACATTTTGTGGATGTCCCTTTTGACCGGTGGGAAGTGATACTTCTTTGTAGTGCAGATTTGCATTGCCCGCTTGCTTGCTTGGCCAAAAAGGGCGTATGCGTTTTCTCCTGAATATATTCAGGAGAAAACGCATACGCCCTTTTTGGCCAAGTGCATCATTGTCGAAGTTGTGCCCCTCTTCCTGTGCTTTAAAGGCGATTCCAACGTACCTCTTGAAATCTGTTTCCTGCTATTCTGCCTCGCTTTCAAGTCTGCCTCGTTGCCTTCCCTCAACAGATTTTTGGACGTTAGTTGTCCTTTATTACTCGGCCAGTTTGTGAATTGCTGTGACAATGAGCTCCATTTTTCAACTCGTTTTTTGTGAGCTGACCGCAAGTCCAGAATTTTGGTTCAGGACCTATGCTGGTTCCCGGTGGTGGGCTGAGACTTTGGATAATCCTTCTGCCTGCCGGGAAGTTAGAGTGATATGTGCCCGTTCAAATGCCTAACAGCTACTCTCTCATTGGTTCTCCTTCTTCCCTTTCATCCTCTGCCAAATTGGAAACCTGTGCGAACCAGGTTAAAGGGGCTGTCTCTCCAAGTTGGGAGATTGATAGTAAAGCAGATGGAAAGTCAAACCGGAGCACCAGGAGAGGGACTATTCGTTGAGTTTTAGAAACCTTTCGTATTCACAGTGTGTCCGTTCTCTAGGTTTCCCGTACATGTTATAACTGTAGTAATATTCCCTTCAACCTGGAGAGTTGGGACCCATGGAATAGGTGCCATGCATTATTGCTTTAAAGGGTCTGCATTTGTTCACCCAATCTCACCAATCGTCTCAGTCCCAAGTGTCCAGCCTTATGCCACATCCAGCTGTCGTTGTAGATAGGGTCATTCCAGGTTTCATCAGAGACCCTGAAGGAATTGTAAAGAATTTCCCAGTTTTTTTGTTTTGTTTTTGAAATTCCTTTTTAGAGTGGGTTTGAGCTGATTCTCGCTGCCATGTTTATGCCAGTCTAGACACACTTGATTCCCTTATGGAGATATATCAATACATAGGTTTTAAGATTCTTACTAGTCTGATATATTCCTCTGCGGGAAATATGGGGTTTTGAGTCCCTTTCACTGAGGAAGGTGTAGGTCTTCTCTATTCCATAGTTGGTTTTTGGAACGGTACCTGTGCTTATATCAAACTCTGGTTTTATGCATCACCCCACCTCTCCTTCCCCCTTAAGCAGGCATAAGAGTGTTTTCTAAATGTGAGACACTGTTCTCTTTCCTAACTCAGTTCAAGTGTAGCCATGTTTATAGGATCTTCATAAGTGATATCTTATGATAAGTTTCTTTTTCTGTGTGACTTATTTCACTTAGAATCATCGTACCTGAATCCACCCATTTTGCTGCTACTGGTCTTATGACATTGATTTCATGGCTGAGGGATATTCCATCGTACGTAAGTACCACAATTTTTTGAACCATTTTTATATTTCCTGGGATACTTAAGGTGTATCCAAGTTGAGGTCCTTGTAAGCAGTGCAGCCCTAAATTTTGGGGTGGCTCTGTCTTATTGATTTTCAGTTTTCCCAAGGTATATTCCCTAGACTGGAAGTGCCCTTGGCTCTGTAGCTCTGTTGTTTACTTGTTTTAGGGAACACAATGCACTCCTCCAGAGAGGCAGTTGGCAATTTACATCCCGCCCATCAGCATAACAAGGCTCCCTGTTCTCCAGGGCCTGTCTTGCCTTTCTGGTTTTTACACATTTTGTGGATGTCCCTTTTCACCGGTGGGAAGTGATACTTCTTTGTAGTGCAGATTTGCATTGCCCGCTTGCTTGCTTGGCCAAAAAGGGCGTATGTGTTTTCTCCTGAATATATTCAGCAGAAAACGCATACGCCCTTTTTGGCCAAGTGCATCATTGTCGAAGTTGTGCCCCTCTTCCTGTGCTTTAAAGGCGATTCCAACGTACCTCTTGAAATCTGTTTCCTGCTATTCTGCCTCGCTTTCAAGTCCGCCTCGCTGCCTTCCCTCAACAGATTTTTGGACGATAGTTGTCCTTTATTACTCGGCCAGTTTGTGAATTGCTGTGACACTGAGCTCCATTTTTCAACTCGTTTTTTGTGAGCTGACCGCAAGTCCAGAATTTTGGTTCAGGACCTATGCTGGTTCCCGGTGGTGGGCTGAGACTTTGGTTAATTCTTCTTCCTGCCGGGAAGTTAGAGTGATATGTGCCCGTTCAAATGCCTAACAGCTACTCTCTCATTGGTTCTCCCTCTTCCCTTTCATCCTCTGCCAAATTGGAAACCTGTGCGAACCAGGAGGTTAAAGGGGCTGTCTCTGCAAGTTGGGAGATTGATAGTAAAGCAGATGGAAAGTCAAACCGGAGCACCAGGAGAGGGACTATTCGTTGAGTTTTAGAAACCTTTCGTATTCACAGTGTGTCCGTTCTCTAGGTTTCCCGTACATGTTATAACTGTAGTAATATTCCCTTCAACCTGGAGAGTTGGGACCCATGGAATAGGTGCCATGCATTATTGCTTTAAAGGGTCTGCATTTGTTCACCCAATCTCACCAATCGTCTCAGTCCCAAGTGTCCAGCCTTATGCCACATCCAGCTGTCGTTGTAGATAGGGTCATTCCAGGTTTCATCAGAGACCCTGAAGGAATTGTAAAGAATTTCCCAGTTTTTTTGTTTTGTTTTTGAAATTCCTTTTTAGAGTGGGTTTGAGCTGATTCTCGCTGCCATGTTTATGCCAGTCTAGACACACTTGATTCCCTTATGGAGATATATCAATACATAGGTTTTAAGATTCTTACTAGTCTGATATATTCCTCTGCGGGAAATATGGGGTTTTGAGTCCCTTTCACTGAGGAAGGTGTAGGTCTTCTCTATTCCATAGTTGGTTTTTGGAACGGTACCTGTGCTTATATCAAACTCTGGTTTTATGCATCACCCCACCTCTCCTTCCCCCTTAAGCAGGCATAAGAGTGTTTTCTACATGTGAGACACTGTTCTCTTTCCTAACTCAGTTCAAGTGTAGCCATGTTTATAGGATCTTCATAAGTGATATCTTATGATAAGTTTCTTTTTCTGTGTGACTTATTTCACTTAGAATCATCGTACCTGAATCCACCCATTTTGCTGCTACTGGTCTTATGACATTGATTTCATGGCTGAGGGATATTCCATCGTACGTAAGTACCACAATTTTTTGAACCATTTTTATATTTCCTGGGATACTTAAGGTGTATCCAAGTTGAGGTCCTTGTAAGCAGTGCAGCCCTAAATTTTGGGGTGGCTCTGTCTTATTGATTTTCAGTTTTCCCAAGGTATATTCCCTAGACTGGAAGTGCCCTTGGCTCTGTAGCTCTGTTGTTTACTTGTTTTAGGGAACACAATGCACTCCTCCAGAGAGGCAGTTGGCAATTTACATCCCGCCCATCAGCATAACAAGGCTCCTTGTTCTCCAGGGCCTGTCTTGCCTTTCTGGTTTTTACACATTTTGTGGATGTCCCTTTTGACCGGTGGGAAGTGATACTTCTTTGTAGTGCAGATTTGCATTGCCCGCTTGCTTGCTTGGCCAAAAAGGGCGTATGCGTTTTCTCCTGAATATATTCAGGAGAAAACGCATACGCCCTTTTTGGCCAAGTGCATCATTGTCGAAGTTGTGCCCCTCTTCCTGTGCTTTAAAGGCGATTCCAACGTACCTCTTGAAATCTGTTTCCTGCTATTCTGCCTCGCTTTCAAGTCTGCCTCGTTGCCTTCCCTCAACAGATTTTTGGACGTTAGTTGTCCTTTATTACTCGGCCAGTTTGTGAATTGCTGTGACAATGAGCTCCATTTTTCAACTCGTTTTTTGTGAGCTGACCGCAAGTCCAGAATTTTGGTTCAGGACCTATGCTGGTTCCCGGTGGTGGGCTGAGACTTTGGATAATCCTTCTGCCTGCCGGGAAGTTAGAGTGATATGTGCCCGTTCAAATGCCTAACAGCTACTCTCTCATTGGTTCTCCTTCTTCCCTTTCATCCTCTGCCAAATTGGAAACCTGTGCGAACCAGGTTAAAGGGGCTGTCTCTCCAAGTTGGGAGATTGATAGTAAAGCAGATGGAAAGTCAAACCGGAGCACCAGGAGAGGGACTATTCGTTGAGTTTTAGAAACCTTTCGTATTCACAGTGTGTCCGTTCTCTAGGTTTCCCGTACATGTTATAACTGTAGTAATATTCCCTTCAACCTGGAGAGTTGGGACCCATGGAATAGGTGCCATGCATTATTGCTTTAAAGGGTCTGCATTTGTTCACCCAATCTCACCAATCGTCTCAGTCCCAAGTGTCCAGCCTTATGCCACATCCAGCTGTCGTTGTAGATAGGGTCATTCCAGGTTTCATCAGAGACCCTGAAGGAATTGTAAAGAATTTCCCAGTTTTTTTGTTTTGTTTTTGAAATTCCTTTTTAGAGTGGGTTTGAGCTGATTCTCGCTGCCATGTTTATGCCAGTCTAGACACACTTGATTCCCTTATGGAGATATATCAATACATAGGTTTTAAGATTCTTACTAGTCTGATATATTCCTCTGCGGGAAATATGGGGTTTTGAGTCCCTTTCACTGAGGAAGGTGTAGGTCTTCTCTATTCCATAGTTGGTTTTTGGAACGGTACCTGTGCTTATATCAAACTCTGGTTTTATGCATCACCCCACCTCTCCTTCCCCCTTAAGCAGGCATAAGAGTGTTTTCTAAATGTGAGACACTGTTCTCTTTCCTAACTCAGTTCAAGTGTAGCCATGTTTATAGGATCTTCATAAGTGATATCTTATGATAAGTTTCTTTTTCTGTGTGACTTATTTCACTTAGAATCATCGTACCTGAATCCACCCATTTTGCTGCTACTGGTCTTATGACATTGATTTCATGGCTGAGGGATATTCCATCGTACGTAAGTACCACAATTTTTTGAACCATTTTTATATTTCCTGGGATACTTAAGGTGTATCCAAGTTGAGGTCCTTGTAAGCAGTGCAGCCCTAAATTTTGGGGTGGCTCTGTCTTATTGATTTTCAGTTTTCCCAAGGTATATTCCCTAGACTGGAAGTGCCCTTGGCTCTGTAGCTCTGTTGTTTACTTGTTTTAGGGAACACAATGCACTCCTCCAGAGAGGCAGTTGGCAATTTACATCCCGCCCATCAGCATAACAAGGCTCCCTGTTCTCCAGGGCCTGTCTTGCCTTTCTGGTTTTTACACATTTTGTGGATGTCCCTTTTGACCGGTGGGAAGTGATACTTCTTTGTAGTGCAGATTTGCATTGCCCGCTTGCTTGCTTGGCCAAAAAGGGCGTATGCGTTTTCTCCTGAATATATTCAGGAGAAAACGCATACGCCCTTTTTGGCCAAGTGCATCATTGTCGAAGTTGTGCCCCTCTTCCTGTGCTTTAAAGGCGATTCCAACGTACCTCTTGAAATCTGTTTCCTGCTATTCTGCCTCGCTTTCAAGTCTGCCTCGCTGCCTTCCCTCAACAGATTTTTGGACGTTAGTTGTCCTTTATTACTCGGCCAGTTTGTGAATTGCTGTGACACTGAGCTCCATTTTTCAACTCGTTTTTTGTGAGCTGACCGCAAGTCCAGAATTTTGGTTCAGGACCTATGCTGGTTCCCGGTGGTGGGCTGAGACTTTGGTTAATCCTTCTTCCTGCCGGGAAGTTAGAGTGATATGTGCCCGTTCAAATGCCTAACAGCTACTCTCTCATTGGTTCTCCCTCTTCCCTTTCATCCTCTGCCAAATTGGAAACCTGTGCGAACCAGGTTAAAGGGGCTGTCTCTCCAAGTTGGGAGATTGATAGTAAAGCAGATGGAAAGTCAAACCGGAGCACCAGGAGAGGGACTATTCGTTGAGTTTTAGAAACCTTTCGTATTCACAGTGTGTCCGTTCTCTAGGTTTCCCGTACATGTTATAACTGTAGTAATATTCCCTTCAACCTGGAGAGTTGGGACCCATGGAATAGGTGCCATGCATTATTGCTTTAAAGGGTCTGCATTTGTTCACCCAATCTCACCAATCGTCTCAGTCCCAAGTGTCCAGCCTTATGCCACATCCAGCTGTCGTTGTAGATAGGGTCATTCCAGGTTTCATCAGAGACCCTGAAGGAATTGTAAAGAATTTCCCAGTTTTTTTGTTTTGTTTTTGAAATTCCTTTTTAGAGTGGGTTTGAGCTGATTCTCGCTGCCATGTTTATGCCAGTCTAGACACACTTGATTCCCTTATGGAGATATATCAATACATAGGTTTTAAGATTCTTACTAGTCTGATATATTCCTCTGCGGGAAATATGGGGTTTTGAGTCCCTTTCACTGAGGAAGGTGTAGGTCTTCTCTATTCCATAGTTGGTTTTTGGAATGGTACCTGTGCTTATATCAAACTCTGGTTTTATGCATCACCCCACCTCTCCTTCCCCCTGAAGCAGGCATAAGAGTGTTTTCTAAATGTGAGACACTGTTCTCTTTCCTAACTCAGTTCAAGTGTAGCCATGTTTATAGGATCTTCATAAGTGATATCTTATGATAAGTTTCTTTTTCTGTGTGACTTATTTCACTTAGAATCATCGTACCTGAATCCACCCATTTTGCTGCTACTGGTCTTATGACATTGATTTCATGGCTGAGGGATATTCCATCGTACGTAAGTACCACAATTTTTTGAACCATTTTTATATTTCCTGGGATACTTAAGGTGTATCCAAGTTGAGGTCCTTGTAAGCAGTGCAGCCCTAAATTTTGGGGTGGCTCTGTCTTATTGATTTTCAGTTTTCCCAAGGTATATTCCCTAGACTGGAAGTGCCCTTGGCTCTGTAGCTCTGTTGTTTACTTGTTTTAGGGAACACAATGCACTCCTCCAGAGAGGCAGTTGGCAATTTACATCCCGCCCATCAGCATAACAAGGCTCCCTGTTCTCCAGGGCCTGTCTTGCCTTTCTGGTTTTTACACATTTTGTGGATGTCCCTTTTCACCGGTGGGAAGTGATACTTCTTTGTAGTGCAGATTTGCATTGCCCGCTTGCTTGCTTGGCCAAAAAGGGCGTATGTGTTTTCTCCTGAATATATTCAGCAGAAAACGCATACGCCCTTTTTGGCCAAGTGCATCATTGTCGAAGTTGTGCCCCTCTTCCTGTGCTTTAAAGGCGATTCCAACGTACCTCTTGAAATCTGTTTCCTGCTATTCTGCCTCGCTTTCAAGTCCGCCTCGCTGCCTTCCCTCAACAGATTTTTGGACGATAGTTGTCCTTTATTACTCGGCCAGTTTGTGAATTGCTGTGACACTGAGCTCCATTTTTCAACTCGTTTTTTGTGAGCTGACCGCAAGTCCAGAATTTTGGTTCAGGACCTATGCTGGTTCCCGGTGGTGGGCTGAGACTTTGGTTAATTCTTCTTCCTGCCGGGAAGTTAGAGTGATATGTGCCCGTTCAAATGCCTAACAGCTACTCTCTCATTGGTTCTCCCTCTTCCCTTTCATCCTCTGCCAAATTGGAAACCTGTGCGAACCAGGAGGTTAAAGGGGCTGTCTCTCCAATTTGGGAGATTGATAGTAAAGCAGATGGAAAGTCAAACCGGAGCACCAGGAGAGGGACTATTCGTTGAGTTTTAGAAACCTTTCGTATTCACAGTGTGTCCGTTCTCTAGGTTTCCCGTACATGTTATAACTGTAGTAATATTCCCTTCAACCTGGAGAGTTGGGACCCATGGAATAGGTGCCATGCATTATTGCTTTAAAGGGTCTGCATTTGTTCACCCAATCTCACCAATCGTCTCAGTCCCAAGTGTCCAGCCTTATGCCACATCCAGCTGTCGTTGTAGATAGGGTCATTCCAGGTTTCATCAGAGACCCTGAAGGAATTGTAAAGAATTTCCCAGTTTTTTTGTTTTGTTTTTGAAATTCCTTTTTAGAGTGGGTTTGAGCTGATTCTCGCTGCCATGTTTATGCCAGTCTAGACACACTTGATTCCCTTATGGAGATATATCAATACATAGGTTTTAAGATTCTTACTAGTCTGATATATTCCTCTGCGGGAAATATGGGGTTTTGAGTCCCTTTCACTGAGGAAGGTGTAGGTCTTCTCTATTCCATAGTTGGTTTTTGGAACGGTACCTGTGCTTATATCAAACTCTGGTTTTATGCATCACCCCACCTCTCCTTCCCCCTTAAGCAGGCATAAGAGTGTTTTCTACATGTGAGACACTGTTCTCTTTCCTAACTCAGTTCAAGTGTAGCCATGTTTATAGGATCTTCATAAGTGATATCTTATGATAAGTTTCTTTTTCTGTGTGACTTATTTCACTTAGAATCATCGTACCTGAATCCACCCATTTTGCTGCTACTGGTCTTATGACATTGATTTCATGGCTGAGGGATATTCCATCGTACGTAAGTACCACAATTTTTTGAACCATTTTTATATTTCCTGGGATACTTAAGGTGTATCCAAGTTGAGGTCCTTGTAAGCAGTGCAGCCCTAAATTTTGGGGTGGCTCTGTCTTATTGATTTTCAGTTTTCCCAAGGTATATTCCCTAGACTGGAAGTGCCCTTGGCTCTGTAGCTCTGTTGTTTACTTGTTTTAGGGAACACAATGCACTCCTCCAGAGAGGCAGTTGGCAATTTACATCCCGCCCATCAGCATAACAAGGCTCCTTGTTCTCCAGGGCCTGTCTTGCCTTTCTGGTTTTTACACATTTTGTGGATGTCCCTTTTGACCGGTGGGAAGTGATACTTCTTTGTAGTGCAGATTTGCATTGCCCGCTTGCTTGCTTGGCCAAAAAGGGCGTATGCGTTTTCTCCTGAATATATTCAGGAGAAAACGCATACGCCCTTTTTGGCCAAGTGCATCATTGTCGAAGTTGTGCCCCTCTTCCTGTGCTTTAAAGGCGATTCCAACGTACCTCTTGAAATCTGTTTCCTGCTATTCTGCCTCGCTTTCAAGTCTGCCTCGTTGCCTTCCCTCAACAGATTTTTGGACGTTAGTTGTCCTTTATTACTCGGCCAGTTTGTGAATTGCTGTGACACTGAGCTCCATTTTTCAACTCGTTTTTTGTGAGCTGACCGCAAGTCCAGAATTTTGGTTCAGGACCTATGCTGGTTCCCGGTGGTGGGCTGAGACTTTGGTTAATCCTTCTGCCTGCCGGGAAGTTAGAGTGATATGTGCCCGTTCAAATGCCTAACAGCTACTCTCTCATTGGTTCTCCCTCTTCCCTTTCATCCTCTGCCAAATTGGAAACCTGTGCGAACCAGGTTAAAGGGGCTGTCTCTCCAAGTTGGGAGATTGATAGTAAAGCAGATGGAAAGTCAAACCGGAGCACCAGGAGAGGGACTATTCGTTGAGTTTTAGAAACCTTTCGTATTCACAGTGTGTCCGTTCTCTAGGTTTCCCGTACATGTTATAACTGTAGTAATATTCCCTTCAACCTGGAGAGTTGGGACCCATGGAATAGGTGCCATGCATTATTGCTTTAAAGGGTCTGCATTTGTTCACCCAATCTCACCAATCGTCTCAGTCCCAAGTGTCCAGCCTTATGCCACATCCAGCTGTCGTTGTAGATAGGGTCATTCCAGGTTTCATCAGAGACCCTGAAGGAATTGTAAAGAATTTCCCAGTTTTTTTGTTTTGTTTTTGAAATTCCTTTTTAGAGTGGGTTTGAGCTGATTCTCGCTGCCATGTTTATGCCAGTCTAGACACACTTGATTCCCTTATGGAGATATATCAATACATAGGTTTTAAGATTCTTACTAGTCTGATATATTCCTCTGTGGGAAATATGGGGTTTTGAGTCCCTTTCACTGAGGAAGGTGTAGGTCTTCTCTATTCCATAGTTGGTTTTTGGAATGGTACCTGTGCTTATATCAAACTCTGGTTTTATGCATCACCCCACCTCTCCTTCCCCCTGAAGCAGGCATAAGAGTGATTTCTAAATGTGAGACACTGTTCTCTTTCCTAACTCAGTTCAAGTGTAGCCATGTTTATAGGATCTTCATAAGTGATATCTTATGATAAGTTTCTTTTTCTGTGTGACTTATTTCACTTAGAATCATCGTACCTGAATCCACCCATTTTGCTGCTACTGGTCTTATGACATTGATTTCATGGCTGAGGGATATTCCATCGTACGTAAGTACCACAATTTTTTGAACCATTTTTATATTTCCTGGGATACTTAAGGTGTATCCAAGTTGAGGTCCTTGTAAGCAGTGCAGCCCTAAATTTTGGGGTGGCTCTGTCTTATTGATTTTCAGTTTTCCCAAGGTATATTCCCTAGACTGGAAGTGCCCTTGGCTCTGTAGCTCTGTTGTTTACTTGTTTTAGGAAACACAATGCACTCCTCCAGAGAGGCAGTTGGCAATTTACATCCCGCCCATCAGCATAACAAGGCTCCCTGTTCTCCAGGGCCTGTCTTGCCTTTCTGGTTTTTACACATTTTGTGGATGTCCCTTTTCACCGGTGGGAAGTGATACTTCTTTGTAGTGCAGATTTGCATTGCCCGCTTGCTTGCTTGGCCAAAAAGGGCGTATGCGTTTTCTCCTGAATATATTCAGGAGAAAACGCATACGCCCTTTTTGGCCAAGTGCATCATTGTCGAAGTTGTGCCCCTCTTCCTGTGCTTTAAAGGCGATTCCAACGTACCTCTTGAAATCTGTTTCCTGCTATTCTGCCTCGCTTTCAAGTCTGCCTCGCTGCCTTCCCTCAACAGATTTTTGGACGTTAGTTGTCCTTTATTACTCGGCCAGTTTGTGAATTGCTGTGACACTGAGCTCCATTTTTCAACTCGTTTTTTGTGAGCTGACCGCAAGTCCAGAATTTTGGTTCAGGACCTATGCTGGTTCCCGGTGGTGGGCTGAGACTTTGGTTAATCCTTCTTCCTGCCGGGAAGTTAGAGTGATATGTGCCCGTTCAAATGCCTAACAGCTACTCTCTCATTGGTTCTCCCTCTTCCCTTTCATCCTCTGCCAAATTGGAAACCTGTGCGAACCAGGTTAAAGGGGCTGTCTCTCCAAGTTGGGAGATTGATAGTAAAGCAGATGGAAAGTCAAACCGGAGCACCAGGAGAGGGACTATTCGTTGAGTTTTAGAAACCTTTCGTATTCACAGTGTGTCCGTTCTCTAGGTTTCCCGTACATGTTATAACTGTAGTAATATTCCCTTCAACCTGGAGAGTTGGGACCCATGGAATAGGTGCCATGCATTATTGCTTTAAAGGGTCTGCATTTGTTCACCCAATCTCACCAATCGTCTCAGTCCCAAGTGTCCAGCCTTATGCCACATCCAGCTGTCGTTGTAGATAGGGTCATTCCAGGTTTCATCAGAGACCCTGAAGGAATTGTAAAGAATTTCCCAGTTTTTTTGTTTTGTTTTTGAAATTCCTTTTTAGAGTGGGTTTGAGCTGATTCTCGCTGCCATGTTTATGCCAGTCTAGACACACTTGATTCCCTTATGGAGATATATCAATACATAGGTTTTAAGATTCTTACTAGTCTGATATATTCCTCTGCGGGAAATATGGGGTTTTGAGTCCCTTTCACTGAGGAAGGTGTAGGTCTTCTCTATTCCATAGTTGGTTTTTGGAATGGTACCTGTGCTTATATCAAACTCTGGTTTTATGCATCACCCCACCTCTCCTTCCCCCTGAAGCAGGCATAAGAGTGTTTTCTAAATGTGAGACACTGTTCTCTTTCCTAACTCAGTTCAAGTGTAGCCATGTTTATAGGATCTTCATAAGTGATATCTTATGATAAGTTTCTTTTTCTGTGTGACTTATTTCACTTAGAATCATCGTACCTGAATCCACCCATTTTGCTGCTACTGGTCTTATGACATTGATTTCATGGCTGAGGGATATTCCATCGTACGTAAGTACCACAATTTTTTGAACCATTTTTATATTTCCTGGGATACTTAAGGTGTATCCAAGTTGAGGTCCTTGTAAGCAGTGCAGCCCTAAATTTTGGGGTGGCTCTGTCTTATTGATTTTCAGTTTTCCCAAGGTATATTCCCTAGACTGGAAGTGCCCTTGGCTCTGTAGCTCTGTTGTTTACTTGTTTTAGGGAACACAATGCACTCCTCCAGAGAGGCAGTTGGCAATTTACATCCCGCCCATCAGCATAACAAGGCTCCCTGTTCTCCAGGGCCTGTCTTGCCTTTCTGGTTTTTACACATTTTGTGGATGTCCCTTTTCACCGGTGGGAAGTGATACTTCTTTGTAGTGCAGATTTGCATTGCCCGCTTGCTTGCTTGGCCAAAAAGGGCGTATGTGTTTTCTCCTGAATATATTCAGCAGAAAACGCATACGCCCTTTTTGGCCAAGTGCATCATTGTCGAAGTTGTGCCCCTCTTCCTGTGCTTTAAAGGCGATTCCAACGTACCTCTTGAAATCTGTTTCCTGCTATTCTGCCTCGCTTTCAAGTCCGCCTCGCTGCCTTCCCTCAACAGATTTTTGGACGATAGTTGTCCTTTATTACTCGGCCAGTTTGTGAATTGCTGTGACACTGAGCTCCATTTTTCAACTCGTTTTTTGTGAGCTGACCGCAAGTCCAGAATTTTGGTTCAGGACCTATGCTGGTTCCCGGTGGTGGGCTGAGACTTTGGTTAATTCTTCTTCCTGCCGGGAAGTTAGAGTGATATGTGCCCGTTCAAATGCCTAACAGCTACTCTCTCATTGGTTCTCCCTCTTCCCTTTCATCCTCTGCCAAATTGGAAACCTGTGCGAACCAGGAGGTTAAAGGGGCTGTCTCTCCAATTTGGGAGATTGATAGTAAAGCAGATGGAAAGTCAAACCGGAGCACCAGGAGAGGGACTATTCGTTGAGTTTTAGAAACCTTTCGTATTCACAGTGTGTCCGTTCTCTAGGTTTCCCGTACATGTTATAACTGTAGTAATATTCCCTTCAACCTGGAGAGTTGGGACCCATGGAATAGGTGCCATGCATTATTGCTTTAAAGGGTCTGCATTTGTTCACCCAATCTCACCAATCGTCTCAGTCCCAAGTGTCCAGCCTTATGCCACATCCAGCTGTCGTTGTAGATAGGGTCATTCCAGGTTTCATCAGAGACCCTGAAGGAATTGTAAAGAATTTCCCAGTTTTTTTGTTTTGTTTTTGAAATTCCTTTTTAGAGTGGGTTTGAGCTGATTCTCGCTGCCATGTTTATGCCAGTCTAGACACACTTGATTCCCTTATGGAGATATATCAATACATAGGTTTTAAGATTCTTACTAGTCTGATATATTCCTCTGCGGGAAATATGGGGTTTTGAGTCCCTTTCACTGAGGAAGGTGTAGGTCTTCTCTATTCCATAGTTGGTTTTTGGAACGGTACCTGTGCTTATATCAAACTCTGGTTTTATGCATCACCCCACCTCTCCTTCCCCCTTAAGCAGGCATAAGAGTGTTTTCTACATGTGAGACACTGTTCTCTTTCCTAACTCAGTTCAAGTGTAGCCATGTTTATAGGATCTTCATAAGTGATATCTTATGATAAGTTTATTTTTCTGTGTGACTTATTTCACTTAGAATCATCGTACCTGAATCCACCCATTTTGCTGCTACTGGTCTTATGACATTGATTTCATGGCTGAGGGATATTCCATCGTACGTAAGTACCACAATTTTTTGAACCATTTTTATATTTCCTGGGATACTTAAGGTGTATCCAAGTTGAGGTCCTTGTAAGCAGTGCAGCCCTAAATTTTGGGGTGGCTCTGTCTTATTGATTTTCAGTTTTCCCAAGATATATTCCCTAGACTGGAAGTGCCCTTGGCTCTGTAGCTCTGTTGTTTACTTGTTTTAGGGAACACAATGCACTCCTCCAGAGAGGCAGTTGGCAATTTACATCCCGCCCATCAGCATAACAAAGCTCCTTGTTCTCCAGGGCGTGTCTTGCCTTTCTGGTTTTTACACATTTTGTGGATGTCCCTTTTGACCGGTGGGAAGTGATACTTCTTTGTAGTGCAGATTTGCATTGCCCGCTTGCTTGCTTGGCCAAAAAGGGCGTATGCGTTTTCTCCTGAATATATTCAGGAGAAAACGCATACGCCCTTTTTGGCCAAGTGCATCATTGTCGAAGTTGTGCCCCTCTTCCTGTGCTTTAAAGGCGATTCCAACGTACCTCTTGAAATCTGTTTCCTGCTATTCTGCCTCGCTTTCAAGTCTGCCTCGCTGCCTTCCCTCAACAGATTTTTCGACGTTAGTTGTCCTTTATTACTCGGCCAGTTTGTGAATTGCTGTGACACTGAGCTCCATTTTTCAACTCGTTTTTTGTGAGCTGACCGCAAGTCCAGAATTTTGGTTCAGGACCTATGCTGGTTCCCGGTGGTGGGCTGAGACTTTGGTTAATCCTTCTGCCTGCCGGGAAGTTAGAGTGATATGTGCCCGTTCAAATGCCTAACAGCTACTCTCTCATTGGTTCTCCTTCTTCCCTTTCATCCTCTGCCAAATTGGAAACCTGTGCGAACCAGGTTAAAGGGGCTGTCTCTCCAAGTTGGGAGATTGATAGTAAAGCAGATGGAAAGTCAAACCGGAGCACCAGGAGAGGGACTATTCGTTGAGTTTTAGAAACCTTTCGTATTCACAGTGTGTCCGTTCTCTAGGTTTCCCGTACATGTTATAACTGTAGTAATATTCCCTTCAACCTGGAGAGTTGGGACCCATGGAATAGGTGCCATGCATTATTGCTTTAAAGGGTCTGCATTTGTTCACCCAATCTCACCAATCGTCTCAGTCCCAAGTGTCCAGCCTTATGCCACATCCAGCTGTCGTTGTAGATAGGGTCATTCCAGGTTTCATCAGAGACCCTGAAGGAATTGTAAAGAATTTCCCAGTTTTTTTGTTTTGTTTTTGAAATTCCTTTTTAGAGTGGGTTTGAGCTGATTCTCGCTGCCATGTTTATGCCAGTCTAGACACACTTGATTCCCTTATGGAGATATATCAATACATAGGTTTTAAGATTCTTACTAGTCTGATATATTCCTCTGCGGGAAATATGGGGTTTTGAGTCCCTTTCACTGAGGAAGGTGTAGGTCTTCTCTATTCCATAGTTGGTTTTTGGAATGGTACCTGTGCTTATATCAAACTCTGGTTTTATGCATCACCCCACCTCTCCTTCCCCCTGAAGCAGGCATAAGAGTGTTTTCTAAATGTGAGACACTGTTCTCTTTCCTAACTCAGTTCAAGTGTAGCCATGTTTATAGGATCTTCATAAGTGATATCTTATGATAAGTTTCTTTTTCTGTGTGACTTATTTCACTTAGAATCATCGTACCTGAATCCACCCATTTTGCTGCTACTGGTCTTATGACATTGATTTCATGGCTGAGGGATATTCCATCGTACGTAAGTACCACAATTTTTTGAACCATTTTTATATTTCCTGGGATACTTAAGGTGTATCCAAGTTGAGGTCCTTGTAAGCAGTGCAGCCCTAAATTTTGGGGTGGCTCTGTCTTATTGATTTTCAGTTTTCCCAAGGTATATTCCCTAGACTGGAAGTGCCCTTGGCTCTGTAGCTCTGTTGTTTACTTGTTTTAGGAAACACAATGCACTCCTCCAGAGAGGCAGTTGGCAATTTACATCCCGCCCATCAGCATAACAAGGCTCCCTGTTCTCCAGGGCCTGTCTTGCCTTTCTGGTTTTTACACATTTTGTGGATGTCCCTTTTCACCGGTGGGAAGTGATACTTCTTTGTAGTGCAGATTTGCATTGCCCGCTTGCTTGCTTGGCCAAAAAGGGCGTATGCGTTTTCTCCTGAATATATTCAGGAGAAAACGCATACGCCCTTTTTGGCCAAGTGCATCATTGTCGAAGTTGTGCCCCTCTTCCTGTGCTTTAAAGGCGATTCCAACGTACCTCTTGAAATCTGTTTCCTGCTATTCTGCCTCGCTTTCAAGTCTGCCTCGCTGCCTTCCCTCAACAGATTTTTGGACGTTAGTTGTCCTTTATTACTCGGCCAGTTTGTGAATTGCTGTGACACTGAGCTCCATTTTTCAACTCGTTTTTTGTGAGCTGACCGCAAGTCCAGAATTTTGGTTCAGGACCTATGCTGGTTCCCGGTGGTGGGCTGAGACTTTGGTTAATCCTTCTTCCTGCCGGGAAGTTAGAGTGATATGTGCCCGTTCAAATGCCTAACAGCTACTCTCTCATTGGTTCTCCCTCTTCCCTTTCATCCTCTGCCAAATTGGAAACCTGTGCGAACCAGGTTAAAGGGGCTGTCTCTCCAAGTTGGGAGATTGATAGTAAAGCAGATGGAAAGTCAAACCGGAGCACCAGGAGAGGGACTATTCGTTGAGTTTTAGAAACCTTTCGTATTCACAGTGTGTCCGTTCTCTAGGTTTCCCGTACATGTTATAACTGTAGTAATATTCCCTTCAACCTGGAGAGTTGGGACCCATGGAATAGGTGCCATGCATTATTGCTTTAAAGGGTCTGCATTTGTTCACCCAATCTCACCAATCGTCTCAGTCCCAAGTGTCCAGCCTTATGCCACATCCAGCTGTCGTTGTAGATAGGGTCATTCCAGGTTTCATCAGAGACCCTGAAGGAATTGTAAAGAATTTCCCAGTTTTTTTGTTTTGTTTTTGAAATTCCTTTTTAGAGTGGGTTTGAGCTGATTCTCGCTGCCATGTTTATGCCAGTCTAGACACACTTGATTCCCTTATGGAGATATATCAATACATAGGTTTTAAGATTCTTACTAGTCTGATATATTCCTCTGCGGGAAATATGGGGTTTTGAGTCCCTTTCACTGAGGAAGGTGTAGGTCTTCTCTATTCCATAGTTGGTTTTTGGAATGGTACCTGTGCTTATATCAAACTCTGGTTTTATGCATCACCCCACCTCTCCTTCCCCCTGAAGCAGGCATAAGAGTGTTTTCTAAATGTGAGACACTGTTCTCTTTCCTAACTCAGTTCAAGTGTAGCCATGTTTATAGGATCTTCATAAGTGATATCTTATGATAAGTTTCTTTTTCTGTGTGACTTATTTCACTTAGAATCATCGTACCTGAATCCACCCATTTTGCTGCTACTGGTCTTATGACATTGATTTCATGGCTGAGGGATATTCCATCGTACGTAAGTACCACAATTTTTTGAACCATTTTTATATTTCCTGGGATACTTAAGGTGTATCCAAGTTGAGGTCCTTGTAAGCAGTGCAGCCCTAAATTTTGGGGTGGCTCTGTCTTATTGATTTTCAGTTTTCCCAAGGTATATTCCCTAGACTGGAAGTGCCCTTGGCTCTGTAGCTCTGTTGTTTACTTGTTTTAGGGAACACAATGCACTCCTCCAGAGAGGCAGTTGGCAATTTACATCCCACCCATCAGCATAACAAGGCTCCCTGTTCTCCAGGGCCTGTCTTGCCTTTCTGGTTTTTACACATTTTGTGGATGTCCCTTTTCACCGGTGGGAAGTGATACTTCTTTGTAGTGCAGATTTGCATTGCCCGCTTGCTTGCTTGGCCAAAAAGGGCGTATGTGTTTTCTCCTGAATATATTCAGCAGAAAACGCATACGCCCTTTTTGGCCAAGTGCATCATTGTCGAAGTTGTGCCCCTCTTCCTGTGCTTTAAAGGCGATTCCAACGTACCTCTTGAAATCTGTTTCCTGCTATTCTGCCTCGCTTTCAAGTCCGCCTCGCTGCCTTCCCTCAACAGATTTTTGGACGATAGTTGTCCTTTATTACTCGGCCAGTTTGTGAATTGCTGTGACACTGAGCTCCATTTTTCAACTCGTTTTTTGTGAGCTGACCGCAAGTCCAGAATTTTGGTTCAGGACCTATGCTGGTTCCCGGTGGTGGGCTGAGACTTTGGTTAATTCTTCTTCCTGCCGGGAAGTTAGAGTGATATGTGCCCGTTCAAATGCCTAACAGCTACTCTCTCATTGGTTCTCCCTCTTCCCTTTCATCCTCTGCCAAATTGGAAACCTGTGCGAACCAGGAGGTTAAAGGGGCTGTCTCTCCAATTTGGGAGATTGATAGTAAAGCAGATGGAAAGTCAAACCGGAGCACCAGGAGAGGGACTATTCGTTGAGTTTTAGAAACCTTTCGTATTCACAGTGTGTCCGTTCTCTAGGTTTCCCGTACATGTTATAACTGTAGTAATATTCCCTTCAACCTGGAGAGTTGGGACCCATGGAATAGGTGCCATGCATTATTGCTTTAAAGGGTCTGCATTTGTTCACCCAATCTCACCAATCGTCTCAGTCCCAAGTGTCCAGCCTTATGCCACATCCAGCTGTCGTTGTAGATAGGGTCATTCCAGGTTTCATCAGAGACCCTGAAGGAATTGTAAAGAATTTCCCAGTTTTTTTGTTTTGTTTTTGAAATTCCTTTTTAGAGTGGGTTTGAGCTGATTCTCGCTGCCATGTTTATGCCAGTCTAGACACACTTGATTCCCTTATGGAGATATATCAATACATAGGTTTTAAGATTCTTACTAGTCTGATATATTCCTCTGCGGGAAATATGGGGTTTTGAGTCCCTTTCACTGAGGAAGGTGTAGGTCTTCTCTATTCCATAGTTGGTTTTTGGAACGGTACCTGTGCTTATATCAAACTCTGGTTTTATGCATCACCCCACCTCTCCTTCCCCCTTAAGCAGGCATAAGAGTGTTTTCTAAATGTGAGACACTGTTCTCTTTCCTAACTCAGTTCAAGTGTAGCCATGTTTATAGGATCTTCATAAGTGATATCTTATGATAAGTTTCTTTTTCTGTGTGACTTATTTCACTTAGAATCATCGTACCTGAATCCACCCATTTTGCTGCTACTGGTCTTATGACATTGATTTCATGGCTGAGGGATATTCCATCGTACGTAAGTACCACAATTTTTTGAACCATTTTTATATTTCCTGGGATACTTAAGGTGTATCCAAGTTGAGGTCCTTGTAAGCAGTGCAGCCCTAAATTTTGGGGTGGCTCTGTCTTATTGATTTTCAGTTTTCCCAAGGTATATTCCCTAGACTGGAAGTGCCCTTGGCTCTGTAGCTCTGTTGTTTACTTGTTTTAGGGAACACAATGCACTCCCCCAGAGAGGCAGTTGGCAATTTACATCCCGCCCATCAGCATAACAAGGCTCCCTGTTCTCCAGGGCCTGTCTTGCCTTTCTGGTTTTTACACATTTTGTGGATGTCCCTTTTGACCGGTGGGAAGTGATACTTCTTTGTAGTGCAGATTTGCATTGCCCGCTTGCTTGCTTGGCCAAAAAGGGCGTATGCGTTTTCTCCTGAATATATTCAGGAGAAAACGCATACGCCCTTTTTGGCCAAGTGCATCATTGTCGAAGTTGTGCCCCTCTTCCTGTGCTTTAAAGGCGATTCCAACGTACCTCTTGAAATCTGTTTCCTGCTATTCTGCCTCGCTTTCAAGTCCGCCTCGCTGCCTTCCCTCAACAGATTTTTGGACGATAGTTGTCCTTTATTACTCGGCCAGTTTGTGAATTGCTGTGACACTGAGCTCCATTTTTCAACTCGTTTTTTGTGAGCTGACCGCAAGTCCAGAATTTTGGTTCAGGACCTATGCTGGTTCCCGGTGGTGGGCTGAGACTTTGGTTAATTTTTCTTCCTGCCGGGAAGTTAGAGTGATATGTGCCCGTTCAAATGCCTAACAGCTACTCTCTCATTGGTTCTCCCTCTTCCCTTTCATCCTCTGCCAAATTGGAAACCTGTGCGAACCAGGTTAAAGGGGCTGTCTCTCCAAGTTGGGAGATTGATAGTAAAGCAGATGGAAAGTCAAACCGGAGCACCAGGAGAGGGACTATTCGTTGAGTTTTAGAAACCTTTCATATTCACAGTGTGTCCGTTCTCTAGGTTTCCCGTACATGTTATAACTGTAGTAATATTCCCTTCAACCTGGAGAGTTGGGACCCATGGAATAGGTGCCATGCATTATTGCTTTAAAGGGTCTGCATTTGTTCACCCAATCTCACCAATCGTCTCAGTCCCAAGTGTCCAGCCTTATGCCACATCCAGCTGTCGTTGTAGATAGGGTCATTCCAGGTTTCATCAGAGACCCTGAAGGAATTGTAAAGAATTTCCCAGTTTTTTTGTTTTGTTTTTGAAATTCCTTTTTAGAGTGGGTTTGAGCTGATTCTCGCTGCCATGTTTATGCCAGTCTAGACACACTTGATTCCCTTATGGAGATATATCAATACATAGGTTTTAAGATTCTTACTAGTCTGATATATTCCTCTGCGGGAAATATGGGGTTTTGAGTCCCTTTCACTGAGGAAGGTGTAGGTCTTCTCTATTCCATAGTTGGTTTTTGGAACGGTACCTGTGCTTATATCAAACTCTGGTTTTATGCATCACCCCACCTCTCCTTCCCCCTTAAGCAGGCATAAGAGTGTTTTCTAAATGTGAGACACTGTTCTCTTTCCTAACTCAGTTCAAGTGTAGCCATGTTTATAGGATCTTCATAAGTGATATCTTATGATAAGTTTCTTTTTCTGTGTGACTTATTTCACTTAGAATCATCGTACCTGAATCCACCCATTTTGCTGCTACTGGTCTTATGACATTGATTTCATGGCTGAGGGATATTCCATCGTACGTAAGTACCACAATTTTTTGAACCATTTTTATATTTCCTGGGATACTTAAGGTGTATCCAAGTTGAGGTCCTTGTAAGCAGTGCAGCCCTAAATTTTGGGGTGGCTCTGTCTTATTGATTTTCAGTTTTCCCAAGGTATATTCCCTAGACTGGAAGTGCCCTTGGCTCTGTAGCTCTGTTGTTTACTTGTTTTAGGGAACACAATGCACTCCTCCAGAGAGGCAGTTGGCAATTTACATCCCGCCCATCAGCATAACAAGGCTCCCTGTTCTCCAGGGCCTGTCTTGCCTTTCTGGTTTTTACACATTTTGTGGATGTCCCTTTTGACCGGTGGGAAGTGATACTTCTTTGTAGTGCAGATTTGCATTGCCCGCTTGCTTGCTTGGCCAAAAAGGGCGTATGTGTTTTCTCCTGAATATATTCAGGAGAAAACGCATACACCCTTTTTGGCCAAGTGCATCATTGTCGAAGTTGTGCCCCTCTTCCTGTGCTTTAAAGGCGATTCCAACGTACCTCTTGAAATCTGTTTCCTGCTATTCTGCCTCGCTTTCAAGTCCGCCTCGCTGCCTTCCCTCAACAGATTTTTGGACGATAGTTGTCCTTTATTACTCGGCCAGTTTGTGAATTGCTGTGACACTGAGCTCCATTTTTCAACTCGTTTTTTGTGAGCTGACCGCAAGTCCAGAATTTTGGTTCAGGACCTATGCTGGTTCCCGGTGGTGGGCTGAGACTTTGGTTAATTCTTCTTCCTGCCGGGAAGTTAGAGTGATATGTGCCCGTTCAAATGCCTAACAGCTACTCTCTCATTGGTTCTCCTTCTTCCCTTTCATCCTCTGCCAAATTGGAAACCTGTGCGAACCAGGAGGTTAAAGGGGCTGTCTCTCCAAGTTGGGAGATTGATAGTAAAGCAGGTGGTAGTTCAAACCGGAGCACCACGAGAGGGACTATTCGTTGAGTTTTAGAAACCTTTCGTATTCACAGTGTGTCCGTTCTCTAGATTTCCCGTACATGTTATAACTGTAGTAATATTCCCTTCAACCTGGAGAGTTGGGACCCATGGAATAGGTGCCATGCATTATTGCTTTAAAGGGTCTGCATTTGTTCACCCAATCTCACCAATCGTCTCAGTCCCAAGTGTCCAGCCTTATGCCACATCCAGCTGTCGTTGTAGATAGGGTCATTCCAGGTTTCATCAGAGACCCTGAAGGAATTGTAAAGCATTTCCCAGTTTCTTTGTTTTGTTTTTGAAATTCCTTTTTAGAGTGGGTTTGAGCTGATTCTCGCTGCCATGTTTATGCCTGTCTAGACACACTTAATTCCCTTACGGAGATATATCAATACATAGGTTTTAAGATTCTTACTAGTCTGATATATTCCTCTGCGGGAAATATGGGGTTTTGAGTCCCTTTCACTGAGGAAGGTGTAGGTCTTCTCTATTCCATAGTTGGTTTTTGGAACGGTACCTGTGCTTATATCAAACTCTGGTTTTATGCATCACCCCACCTCTCCTTCCCCCTTAAGGAGGCATAAGAGTGTTTTCTAAATGTGAGACACTGTTCTCTTTCCTAACTCAGTTCAAGTGTAGCCATGTTTATAGGATCTTCATAAGTGATATCTTATGATAAGTTTCTTTTTCTGTGTGACTTATTTCACTTAGAATCATCGTACCTGAATCCACCCATTTTGCTGCTACTGGTCTTATGACATTGATTTCATGGCTGAGGGATATTCCATCGTACGTAAGTACCACAATTTTTTGAACCATTTTTATATTTCCTGGGATACTTAAGGTGTATCCAAGTTGAGGTCCTTGTAAGCAGTGCAGCCCTAAATTTTGGGGTGGCTCTGTCTTATTGATTTTCAGTTTTCCCAAGGTATATTCCCTAGACTGGAAGTGCCCTTGGCTCTGTAGCTCTGTTGTTTACTTGTTTTAGGGAACACAATGCACTCCTCCAGAGAGGCAGTTGGCAATTTACATCCCGCCCATCAGCATAACAAGGCTCCCTGTTCTCCAGGGCCTGTCTTGCCTTTCTGGTTTTTACACATTTTGTGGATGTCCCTTTTCACCGGTGGGAAGTGATACTTCTTTGTAGTGCAGATTTGCATTGCCCGCTTGCTTGCTTGGCCAAAAAGGGCGTATGTGTTTTCTCCTGAATATATTCAGCAGAAAACGCATACGCCCTTTTTGGCCAAGTGCATCATTGTCGAAGTTGTGCCCCTCTTCCTGTGCTTTAAAGGCGATTCCAACGTACCTCTTGAAATCTGTTTCCTGCTATTCTGCCTCGCTTTCAAGTCCGCCTCGCTGCCTTCCCTCAACAGATTTTTGGACGATAGTTGTCCTTTATTACTCGGCCAGTTTGTGAATTGCTGTGACACTGAGCTCCATTTTTCAACTCGTTTTTTGTGAGCTGACCGCAAGTCCAGAATTTTGGTTCAGGACCTATGCTGGTTCCCGGTGGTGGGCTGAGACTTTGGTTAATTCTTCTTCCTGCCGGGAAGTTAGAGTGATATGTGCCCGTTCAAATGCCTAACAGCTACTCTCTCATTGGTTCTCCCTCTTCCCTTTCATCCTCTGCCAATTTGGAAACCTGTGCGAACCAGGAGGTTAAAGGGGCTGTCTCTCCAATTTGGGAGATTGATAGTAAAGCAGATGGAAAGTCAAACCGGAGCACCAGGAGAGGGACTATTCGTTGAGTTTTAGAAACCTTTCGTATTCACAGTGTGTCCGTTCTCTAGGTTTCCCGTACATGTTATAACTGTAGTAATATTCCCTTCAACCTGGAGAGTTGGGACCCATGGAATAGGTGCCATGCATTATTGCTTTAAAGGGTCTGCATTTGTTCACCCAATCTCACCAATCGTCTCAGTCCCAAGTGTCCAGCCTTATGCCACATCCAGCTGTCGTTGTAGATAGGGTCATTCCAGGTTTCATCAGAGACCCTGAAGGAATTGTAAAGAATTTCCCAGTTTTTTTGTTTTGTTTTTGAAATTCCTTTTTAGAGTGGGTTTGAGCTGATTCTCGCTGCCATGTTTATGCCAGTCTAGACACACTTGATTCCCTTATGGAGATATATCAATACATAGGTTTTAAGATTCTTACTAGTCTGATATATTCCTCTGCGGGAAATATGGGGTTTTGAGTCCCTTTCACTGAGGAAGGTGTAGGTCTTCTCTATTCCATAGTTGGTTTTTGGAATGGTACCTGTGCTTATATCAAACTCTGGTTTTATGCATCACCCCACCTCTCCTTCCCCCTGAAGCAGGCATAAGAGTGTTTTCTAAATGTGAGACACTGTTCTCTTTCCTAACTCAGTTCAAGTGTAGCCATGTTTATAGGATCTTCATAAGTGATATCTTATGATAAGTTTCTTTTTCTGTGTGACTTATTTCACTTAGAATCATCGTACCTGAATCCACCCATTTTGCTGCTACTGGTCTTATGACATTGATTTCATGGCTGAGGGATATTCCATCGTACGTAAGTACCACAATTTTTTGAACCATTTTTATATTTCCTGGGATACTTAAGGTGTATCCAAGTTGAGGTCCTTGTAAGCAGTGCAGCCCTAAATTTTGGGGTGGCTCTGTCTTATTGATTTTCAGTTTTCCCAAGGTATATTCCCTAGACTGGAAGTGCCCTTGGCTCTGTAGCTCTGTTGTTTACTTGTTTTAGGGAACACAATGCACTCCTCCAGAGAGGCAGTTGGCAATTTACATCCCGCCCATCAGCATAACAAGGCTCCCTGTTCTCCAGGGCCTGTCTTGCCTTTCTGGTTTTTACACATTTTGTGGATGTCCCTTTTCACCGGTGGGAAGTGATACTTCTTTGTAGTGCAGATTTGCATTGCCCGCTTGCTTGCTTGGCCAAAAAGGGCGTATGTGTTTTCTCCTGAATATATTCAGCAGAAAACGCATACGCCCTTTTTGGCCAAGTGCATCATTGTCGAAGTTGTGCCCCTCTTCCTGTGCTTTAAAGGCGATTCCAACGTACCTCTTGAAATCTGTTTCCTGCTATTCTGCCTCGCTTTCAAGTCCGCCTCGCTGCCTTCCCTCAACAGATTTTTGGACGATAGTTGTCCTTTATTACTCGGCCAGTTTGTGAATTGCTGTGACACTGAGCTCCATTTTTCAACTCGTTTTTTGTGAGCTGACCGCAAGTCCAGAATTTTGGTTCAGGACCTATGCTGGTTCCCGGTGGTGGGCTGAGACTTTGGTTAATTCTTCTTCCTGCCGGGAAGTTAGAGTGATATGTGCCCGTTCAAATGCCTAACAGCTACTCTCTCATTGGTTCTCCCTCTTCCCTTTCATCCTCTGCCAAATTGGAAACCTGTGCGAACCAGGAGGTTAAAGGGGCTGTCTCTCCAATTTGGGAGATTGATAGTAAAGCAGATGGAAAGTCAAACCGGAGCACCAGGAGAGGGACTATTCGTTGAGTTTTAGAAACCTTTCGTATTCACAGTGTGTCCGTTCTCTAGGTTTCCCGTACATGTTATAACTGTAGTAATATTCCCTTCAACCTGGAGAGTTGGGACCCATGGAATAGGTGCCATGCATTATTGCTTTAAAGGGTCTGCATTTGTTCACCCAATCTCACCAATCGTCTCAGTCCCAAGTGTCCAGCCTTATGCCACATCCAGCTGTCGTTGTAGATAGGGTCATTCCAGGTTTCATCAGAGACCCTGAAGGAATTGTAAAGAATTTCCCAGTTTTTTTGTTTTGTTTTTGAAATTCCTTTTTAGAGTGGGTTTGAGCTGATTCTCGCTGCCATGTTTATGCCAGTCTAGACACACTTGATTCCCTTATGGAGATATATCAATACATAGGTTTTAAGATTCTTACTAGTCTGATATATTCCTCTGCGGGAAATATGGGGTTTTGAGTCCCTTTCACTGAGGAAGGTGTAGGTCTTCTCTATTCCATAGTTGGTTTTTGGAACGGTACCTGTGCTTATATCAAACTCTGGTTTTATGCATCACCCCACCTCTCCTTCCCCCTTAAGCAGGCATAAGAGTGTTTTCTAAATGTGAGACACTGTTCTCTTTCCTAACTCAGTTCAAGTGTAGCCATGTTTATAGGATCTTCATAAGTGATATCTTATGATAAGTTTCTTTTTCTGTGTGACTTATTTCACTTAGAATCATCGTACCTGAATCCACCCATTTTGCTGCTACTGGTCTTATGACATTGATTTCATGGCTGAGGGATATTCCATCGTACGTAAGTACCACAATTTTTTGAACCATTTTTATATTTCCTGGGATACTTAAGGTGTATCCAAGTTGAGGTCCTTGTAAGCAGTGCAGCCCTAAATTTTGGGGTGGCTCTGTCTTATTGATTTTCAGTTTTCCCAAGGTATATTCCCTAGACTGGAAGTGCCCTTGGCTCTGTAGCTCTGTTGTTTACTTGTTTTAGGGAACACAATGCACTCCCCCAGAGAGGCAGTTGGCAATTTACATCCCGCCCATCAGCATAACAAGGCTCCCTGTTCTCCAGGGCCTGTCTTGCCTTTCTGGTTTTTACACATTTTGTGGATGTCCCTTTTGACCGGTGGGAAGTGATACTTCTTTGTAGTGCAGATTTGCATTGCCCGCTTGCTTGCTTGGCCAAAAAGGGCGTATGCGTTTTCTCCTGAATATATTCAGGAGAAAACGCATACGCCCTTTTTGGCCAAGTGCATCATTGTCGAAGTTGTGCCCCTCTTCCTGTGCTTTAAAGGCGATTCCAACGTACCTCTTGAAATCTGTTTCCTGCTATTCTGCCTCGCTTTCAAGTCCGCCTCGCTGCCTTCCCTCAACAGATTTTTGGACGATAGTTGTCCTTTATTACTCGGCCAGTTTGTGAATTGCTGTGACACTGAGCTCCATTTTTCAACTCGTTTTTTGTGAGCTGACCGCAAGTCCAGAATTTTGGTTCAGGAGCTATGCTGGTTCCCGGTGGTGGGCTGAGACTTTGGTTAATTTTTCTTCCTGCCGGGAAGTTAGAGTGATATGTGCCCGTTCAAATGCCTAACAGCTACTCTCTCATTGGTTCTCCCTCTTCCCTTTCATCCTCTGCCAAATTGGAAACCTGTGCGAACCAGGTTAAAGGGGCTGTCTCTCCAAGTTGGGAGATTGATAGTAAAGCAGATGGAAAGTCAAACCGGAGCACCAGGAGAGGGACTATTCGTTGAGTTTTAGAAACCTTTCATATTCACAGTGTGTCCGTTCTCTAGGTTTCCCGTACATGTTATAACTGTAGTAATATTCCCTTCAACCTGGAGAGTTGGGACCCATGGAATAGGTGCCATGCATTATTGCTTTAAAGGGTCTGCATTTGTTCACCCAATCTCACCAATCGTCTCAGTCCCAAGTGTCCAGCCTTATGCCACATCCAGCTGTCGTTGTAGATAGGGTCATTCCAGGTTTCATCAGAGACCCTGAAGGAATTGTAAAGAATTTCCCAGTTTTTTTGTTTTGTTTTTGAAATTCCTTTTTAGAGTGGGTTTGAGCTGATTCTCGCTGCCATGTTTATGCCAGTCTAGACACACTTGATTCCCTTATGGAGATATATCAATACATAGGTTTTAAGATTCTTACTAGTCTGATATATTCCTCTGCGGGAAATATGGGGTTTTGAGTCCCTTTCACTGAGGAAGGTGTAGGTCTTCTCTATTCCATAGTTGGTTTTTGGAACGGTACCTGTGCTTATATCAAACTCTGGTTTTATGCATCACCCCACCTCTCCTTCCCCCTTAAGCAGGCATAAGAGTGTTTTCTAAATGTGAGACACTGTTCTCTTTCCTAACTCAGTTCAAGTGTAGCCATGTTTATAGGATCTTCATAAGTGATATCTTATGATAAGTTTCTTTTTCTGTGTGACTTATTTCACTTAGAATCATCGTACCTGAATCCACCCATTTTGCTGCTACTGGTCTTATGACATTGATTTCATGGCTGAGGGATATTCCATCGTACGTAAGTACCACAATTTTTTGAACCATTTTTATATTTCCTGGGATACTTAAGGTGTATCCAAGTTGAGGTCCTTGTAAGCAGTGCAGCCCTAAATTTTGGGGTGGCTCTGTCTTATTGATTTTCAGTTTTCCCAAGGTATATTCCCTAGACTGGAAGTGCCCTTGGCTCTGTAGCTCTGTTGTTTACTTGTTTTAGGGAACACAATGCACTCCTCCAGAGAGGCAGTTGGCAATTTACATCCCGCCCATCAGCATAACAAGGCTCCCTGTTCTCCAGGGCCTGTCTTGCCTTTCTGGTTTTTACACATTTTGTGGATGTCCCTTTTGACCGGTGGGAAGTGATACTTCTTTGTAGTGCAGATTTGCATTGCCCGCTTGCTTGCTTGGCCAAAAAGGGCGTATGTGTTTTCTCCTGAATATATTCAGGAGAAAACGCATACGCCCTTTTTGGCCAAGTGCATCATTGTCGAAGTTGTGCCCCTCTTCCTGTGCTTTAAAGGCGATTCCAACGTACCTCTTGAAATCTGTTTCCTGCTATTCTGCCTCGCTTTCAAGTCCGCCTCGCTGCCTTCCCTCAACAGATTTTTGGACGATAGTTGTCCTTTATTACTCGGCCAGTTTGTGAATTGCTGTGACACTGAGCTCCATTTTTCAACTCGTTTTTTGTGAGCTGACCGCAAGTCCAGAATTTTGGTTCAGGACCTATGCTGGTTCCCGGTGGTGGGCTGAGACTTTGGTTAATTCTTCTTCCTGCCGGGAAGTTAGAGTGATATGTGCCCGTTCAAATGCCTAACAGCTACTCTCTCATTGGTTCTCCCTCTTCCCTTTCATCCTCTGCCAAATTGGAAACCTGTGCGAACCAGGAGGTTAAAGGGGCTGTCTCTCCAAGTTGGGAGATTGATAGTAAAGCAGGTGGTAGTTCAAACCGGAGCACCACGAGAGGGACTATTCGTTGAGTTTTAGAAACCTTTCGTATTCACAGTGTGTCCGTTCTCTAGATTTCCCGTACATGTTATAACTGTAGTAATATTCCCTTCAACCTGGAGAGTTGGGACCCATGGAATAGGTGCCATGCATTATTGCTTTAAAGGGTCTGCATTTGTTCACCCAATCTCACCAATCGTCTCAGTCCCAAGTGTCCAGCCTTATGCCACATCCAGCTGTCGTTGTAGATAGGGTCATTCCAGGTTTCATCAGAGACCCTGAAGGAATTGTAAAGCATTTCCCAGTTTCTTTGTTTTGTTTTTGAAATTCCTTTTTAGAGTGGGTTTGAGCTGATTCTCGCTGCCATGTTTATGCCAGTCTAGACACACTTAATTCCCTTACGGAGATATATCAATACATAGGTTTTAAGATTCTTACTAGTCTGATATATTCCTCTGCGGGAAATATGGGGTTTTGAGTCCCTTTCACTGAGGAAGGTGTAGGTCTTCTCTATTCCATAGTTGGTTTTTGGAACGGTACCTGTGCTTATATCAAACTCTGGTTTTATGCATCACCCCACCTCTCCTTCCCCCTTAAGCAGGCATAAGAGTGTTTTCTAAATGTGAGACACTGTTCTCTTTCCTAACTCAGTTCAAGTGTAGCCATGTTTACAGGATCTTCATAAGTGATATCTTATGATAAGTTTCTTTTTCTGTGTGACTTATTTCACTTAGAATCATCCTACATGAATCCACCGATTTTGCTGCCACAGGTCTTATGACATTAATTTCATGGCTGAGGGATATTCCATCGTACGTAAGTACCACAATTTTTTGAACCATTTTTATATTTCCTGGGATATTTAAGGTGTACCCAAGTTGAGGTCCTTGTAAGCAGTGCAGCCCTAAATTTTGGGTTGGCTCTGTCTTATTGATTTTCAGTTTTCCCAAGGTATATTCCCTAGACTGGAAGTGCCCTTGGCTCTGTAGCTCTGTTGTTTACTAGTTATAGGGAACACAATGCACTCCTCCAGAGAGGCAGTTGGCAATTTACATCCCGCCCATCAGCATAACAAGGCTCCCTGTTCTCCAGGGCCTGTCTTGCCTTTCTGGTTTTTACACATTTTGTGGATGTCCCTTTTGACTGGTGGGAAGTGATACTTCTTTGTAGTGCAGATTTGCATTGCCCGCTTGCTTGCTTGGCCAAAAAGGGCGTATGCGTTTTCTCCTGAATATATTTATGGGAAAACGCATACGCCCTTTTTGGCCAAGTGCATCATTGTCGAAGTTGTTCCCCTCTTCCTGTGCTTTAAAGGCGATTCCAACGTACCTCTTGAAATCTGTTTCCTGCTATTCTGCCTCGCTTTCAAGTCCGCCTCGTTGCCTTCCCTCAACAGATTTTTGGACGATAGTTGTCCTTTATTACTCGGCCAGTTTGTGAATTGCTGTGCCCCCGAGCTCCATTTTTCAACTCGATTTTTTGTGAGCTGACCGCAAGTCCAATATTTTGGTTCAGGACCTATGCTGGTTCCCCTTCTGCGGCTGAGACTTTTGTTAATTCTTCTTCCTGCCGGGAAGTTACAGTGATATGTGCCCGTCCAAATGCCTAACAGCTACTCTCTCATTGGATCTCCGTCTTCCCTTTCATCCTCTGCCAAATTGGAAACCTGTGCGAACCAGGAGGTGAAAGGGGCTGTCTCTCCAAGTTGGGAGGTTGATAGTAAAGCAGATGGGAAGTCAAACCAGAGCACCAGGAGAGGGACTATTCGTTGAGATTTAGAAACCTTTCATATTCACAGTGTGTCCGTTCTCTAGGTTTCCCGTACATGTTATAGTTGTAGTAATATTCCCTTCAACCAGGAGAGTTCGGACCCATGGAATGGGTGCCATGCATTATTGCTTTAAAGTGTCTGCATTTGCTCACCAAATCTAACCAATCCTCTCAGTCCCACGTGTCCAGCCTTATGCCACATCCAGCTGTTGTTGTAGATAGGGTCATTCCAGGTTTCATCAGAGACCCTGAAGGAATTGTAAAGAATTTCCCTGTTTTTTTGTTTTGTTTTTAAAATTCCTTTTTAGAGTGGGTTTGAGCTGATTCTCGCTGCCATGTTTATGCCAGTCTAGACACACTTGATTCCCTTACGGATACATATCAATACATAGGTTTTAAGATTCTTACTAGTCAGATATATTCCTCTGCGGGAATTATGGGGTTTTGAGTCCCTTTCACTGAGGAAGGTGTAGGTCTTGTCTATTCCATAGTTGGTTTTTGGAACGGTACCTGTGCTTATATCAAACTCTGGTTTTATGCATCACCCCAGAACTCCTTCCCCCTTAAGCAGGCATAAGAGTGTTTTCTAAATGTGAGACACTGTTCTCTTTCCTAACTCAGTTCAAGTGTAGCCATGTTTACAGGATCTTCATAAGTGATATCTTATGATAAGTTTCTTTTTCTCTGTGACTTATTTCACTTAGAATCATCGTACCTGAATCCACCCATTTTGGTGCTACTGGTCTTATGACATTGATTTCATGGCTGAGGGATATTCCATCGTACGTAAGTACCACAATTTTTTGAACCATTTTTATATTTCCTGGGATACTTAAGGTGTATCCAAGTTGAGGTCCTTGTAAGCAGTGCAGCCCTAAATTTTGGGGTGGCATTGTCTTATTGATTTTCAGTTTTCCCAAGGTATACTCTCTAGACTGGAAGTGCCCTTGGCTCTGTAGCTCTGTTGTTTACTTGTTTTAGGGAACACAATGCACTCCTGCAGACAGGCAGTTGGCAATTTACATCCCGCCCATCAGCATAACAAGGCTCCCTGTTCTCCAGGGCCTGTCTTGCCTTTCTGGTTTTTACACATTTTGTGGATGCCCCTTTTGACCGGTGGGAAGTGATACTTCTTTGTAGTGCAGATTTGCATTGCCCGCTTGCTTGCTTGGCCAAAAAGGGCGTATGCGTTTTCTCCTGAATATATTCAGGAGAAAACGCATACGCCCTTTTTGGCCAAGTGCATCATTGTCGAATTGTGCCCCTCTTCCAGTGCTTTAAAGGCGATTCCAACGTACTTCTTGAAATCTGTTTCCTGCTATTCTGCCTCGCTTTCCAGTCTGCCTCGTTGCCTTCCCTCAACAGATTTTTGGACGATAGTTGTCCTTTATTACTCGGCCAGTTTGTGAATTGCTGTGCCCCTGAGCTCCATTTTTCTACTCGTTTTTGGTGAGCTGACCGCAAGTCCAAAATTTTGGTTCAGGACCTATACTGGTTCCCGGAGGGTGGCTGAGACTTTGCTTAATTCTTCTTCCTGCCGGGAAATTACAGTGATATGTGCCCGTCCAAATGCCTAACAGCTACTCTCTCATTCGTTCTCCCTCTTCCCTTTCATCCTCTGCCAAATTGGCAAGCTGTGCAAACCAGGAGGTTAAAGGGTCTGTCTCTCCAAGTTGGGAGGTTGATAGTAAAGCAGATGGAAAGTCAAACCTGAGCACCAGGAGAGGGACTATTCGTTGAGTTTTAGAAACCTTTCGTAATCACAGTGTGTCCGTTCCCTAGGGTTCCCGTTCATGTTATAGCTGTAGTAATATTCCCTTCAACCTGGAGAGTTGGGACCCATGGAATGGGTGCTATGCATAATTGCTTTAAAGGGTCTGCATTTGCTCACCCAATCTCACCAATCGTCTCAGTCCCAAGTGTCCCTCCTTATGCCACATCCAGCTGTCGTTGTAGATAGGGTAATTCCAGGTTTCATCAGAGACCCTGAAGGAATTGTAAAGAATTTCCCAGTTTTTTTGTTTTGTTTTTAAAATTCCTTTTTAGAGTGGGTTTGAGCTGATTCTCGCTGCCATGTTTATGCCAGTCTAGACACACTTGATTCCCTTATGGAGACATATCAATACATAGGTTTTAAGATTCTTACTAGTCAGATATATTCCTCTGCGGGAAATATGGGGTTTTGAGTCCTTTTCACTGAGGAAGGTGTAGGTCTTGTCTATTCCATAGTTGGTTTTTGGAACGGTACCTGTGCTGATATCAAACTCTGGTTTTATGCATCACCCCACCTCTCCTTCCCCCTTAAGCAGGCATAAGAGTGTTTTCTAAATGTGAGACACTGTTCTCTTTCCTAACTCAGTTCAAGTGTAGCCATGTTTACAGGATCTTCATAAGTGATATCTTATGATAAGTTTCTTTTTCTGTGTGACTTATTTCACTTAGAATCATCCTACATGAATCCACCGATTTTGCTGCCACAGGTCTTATGACATTAATTTCATGGCTGAGGGATATTCCATCGTACGTAAGTACCACAATTTTTTGAACCATTTTTATATTTCCTGGGATATTTAAGGTGTACCCAAGTTGAGGTCCTTGTAAGCAGTGCAGCCCTAAATTTTGGGTTGGCTCTGTCTTATTGATTTTCAGTTTTCCCAAGGTATATTCCCTAGACTGGAAGTGCCCTTGGCTCTGTAGCTCTGTTGTTTACTAGTTATAGGGAACACAATGCACTCCTCCAGAGAGGCAGTTGGCAATTTACATCCCGCCCATCAGCATAACAAGGCTCCCTGTTCTCCAGGGCCTGTCTTGCCTTTCTGGTTTTTACACATTTTGTGGATGTCCCTTTTGACTGGTGGGAAGTGATACTTCTTTGTAGTGCAGATTTGCATTGCCCGCTTGCTTGCTTGGCCAAAAAGGGCGTATGCGTTTTCTCCTGAATATATTTATGGGAAAACGCATACGCCCTTTTTGGCCAAGTGCATCATTGTCGAAGTTGTTCCCCTCTTCCTGTGCTTTAAAGGCGATTCCAACGTACCTCTTGAAATCTGTTTCCTGCTATTCTGCCTCGCTTTCAAGTCCGCCTCGTTGCCTTCCCTCAACAGATTTTTGGACGATAGTTGTCCTTTATTACTCGGCCAGTTTGTGAATTGCTGTGCCCCCGAGCTCCATTTTTCAACTCGATCTTTTGTGAGCTGACCGCAAGTCCAATATTTTGGTTCAGGACCTATGCTGGTTCCCCTTCTGCGGCTGAGACTTTTGTTAATTCTTCTTCCTGCCGGGAAGTTACAGTGATATGTGCCCGTCCAAATGCCTAACAGCTACTCTCTCATTGGATCTCCGTCTTCCCTTTCATCCTCTGCCAAATTGGAAACCTGTGCGAACCAGGAGGTGAAAGGGGCTGTCTCTCCAAGTTGGGAGGTTGATAGTAAAGCAGATGGGAAGTCAAACCAGAGCACCAGGAGAGGGACTATTCGTTGAGATTTAGAAACCTTTCATATTCACAGTGTGTCCGTTCTCTAGGTTTCCCGTACATGTTATAGTTGTAGTAATATTCCCTTCAACCAGGAGAGTTCGGACCCATCGAATGGGTGCCATGCATTATTGCTTTAAAGGGTCTGCATTTGCTCACCAAATCTAACCAATCCTCTCAGTCCCACGTGTCCAGCCTTATGCCACATCCAGCTGTTGTTGTAGATAGGGTCATTCCAGGTTTCATCAGAGACCCTGAAGGAATTGTAAAGAATTTCCCAGTTTTTTTGTTTTGTTTTTGAAATTCCTTTTTAGAGTGGGTTTGAGCTGATTCTCGCTGCCATGTTTATGCCAGTCTAGACACACTTGATTCCCTTACGGATACATATCAATACATAGGTTTTAAGATTCTTACTAGTCAGATATATTCCTCTGCGGGAATTATGGGGTTTTGAGTCCCTTTCACTGAGGAAGGTGTAGGTCTTGTCTATTCCATAGTTGGTTTTTGGAACGGTACCTGTGCTTATATCAAACTCTGGTTTTATGCATCACCCCAGAACTCCTTCCCCCTTAAGCAGGCATAAGAGTGTTTTCTAAATGTGAGACACTGTTCTCTTTCCTAACTCAGTTCAAGTGTAGCCATGTTTACAGGATCTTCATAAGTGATATCTTATGATAAGTTTCTTTTTCTCTGTGACTTATTTCACTTAGAATCATCGTACCTGAATCCACCCATTTTGGTGCTACTGGTCTTATGACATTGATTTCATGGCTGAGGGATATTCCATCGTACGTAAGTACCACAATTTTTTGAACCATTTTTATATTTCCTGGGATACTTAAGGTGTATCCAAGTTGAGGTCCTTGTAAGCAGTGCAGCCCTAAATTTTGGGGTGGCATTGTCTTATTGATTTTCAGTTTTCCCAAGGTATACTCTCTAGACTGGAAGTGCCCTTGGCTCTGTAGCTCTGTTGTTTACTTGTTTTAGGGAACACAATGCACTCCTGCAGACAGGCAGTTGGCAATTTACATCCCGCCCATCAGCATAACAAGGCTCCCTGTTCTCCAGGGCCTGTCTTGCCTTTCTGGTTTTTACACATTTTGTGGATGCCCCTTTTGACCGGTGGGAAGTGATACTTCTTTGTGTTGCAGATTTGCATTGCCCGCTTGCTTGCTTGGCCAAAAAGGGCGTATGCGTTTTCTCCTGAATATATTCAGGAGAAAACGCATACGCCCTTTTTGGCCAAGTGCATCATTGTCGAATTGTGCCCCTCTTCCAGTGCTTTAAAGGCGATTCCAACGTACTTCTTGAAATCTGTTTCCTGCTATTCTGCCTCGCTTTCCAGTCTGCCTCGTTGCCTTCCCTCAACAGATTTTTGGACGATAGTTGTCCTTTATTACTCGGCCAGTTTGTGAATTGCTGTGCCCCTGAGCTCCATTTTTCTACTCGTTTTTGGTGAGCTGACCGCAAGTCCAAAATTTTGGTTCAGGACCTATACTGGTTCCCGGAGGGTGGCTGAGACTTTGCTTAATTCTTCTTCCTGCCGGGAAATTACAGTGATATGTGCCCGTCCAAATGCCTAACAGCTACTCTCTCATTCGTTCTCCCTCTTCCCTTTCATCCTCTGCCAAATTGGCAAGCTGTGCAAACCAGGAGGTTAAAGGGTCTGTCTCTCCAAGTTGGGAGGTTGATAGTAAAGCAGATGGAAAGTCAAACCTGAGCACCAGGAGAGGGACTATTCGTTGAGTTTTAGAAACCTTTCGTAATCACAGTGTGTCCGTTCCCTAGGGTTCCCGTTCATGTTATAGCTGTAGTAATATTCCCTTCAACCTGGAGAGTTGGGACCCATGGAATGGGTGCTATGCATAATTGCTTTAAAGGGTCTGCATTTGCTCACCCAATCTCACCAATCGTCTCAGTCCCAAGTGTCCCTCCTTATGCCACATCCAGCTGTCGTTGTAGATAGGGTAATTCCAGGTTTCATCAGAGACCCTGAAGGAATTGTAAAGAATTTCCCAGTTTTTTTGTTTTGTTTTTAAAATTCCTTTTTAGAGTGGGTTTGAGCTGATTCTCGCTGCCATGTTTATGCCAGTCTAGACACACTTGATTCCCTTATGGAGACATATCAATACATAGGTTTTAAGATTCTTACTAGTCAGATATATTCCTCTGCGGGAAATATGGGGTTTTGAGTCCTTTTCACTGAGGAAGGTGTAGGTCTTGTCTATTCCATAGTTGGTTTTTGGAACGGTACCTGTGCTGATATCAAACTCTGGTTTTATGCATCACCCCACCTCTCCTTCCCCCTTAAGCAGGCATAAGAGTGTTTTCTAAATGTGAGACACTGTTCTCTTTCCTAACTCAGTTCAAGTGTAGCCATGTTTACAGGATCTTCATAAGTGATATCTTATGATAAGTTTCTTTTTCTGTGTGACTTATTTCACTTAGAATCATCCTACATGAATCCACCGATTTTGCTGCCACAGGTCTTATGACATTAATTTCATGGCTGAGGGATATTCCATCGTACGTAAGTACCACAATTTTTTGAACCATTTTTATATTTCCTGGGATATTTAAGGTGTACCCAAGTTGAGGTCCTTGTAAGCAGTGCAGCCCTAAATTTTGGGTTGGCTCTGTCTTATTGATTTTCAGTTTTCCCAAGGTATATTCCCTAGACTGGAAGTGCCCTTGGCTCTGTAGCTCTGTTGTTTACTAGTTATAGGGAACACAATGCACTCCTCCAGAGAGGCAGTTGGCAATTTACATCCCGCCCATCAGCATAACAAGGCTCCCTGTTCTCCAGGGCCTGTCTTGCCTTTCTGGTTTTTACACATTTTGTGGATGTCCCTTTTGACCGGTGGGAAGTGATACTTCTTTGTAGTGCAGATTTGCATTGCCCGCTTGCTTGCTTGGCCAAAAAGGGCGTATGCGTTTTCTCCTGAATATATTTATGGGAAAACGCATACGCCCTTTTTGGCCAAGTGCATCATTGTCGAAGTTGTTCCCCTCTTCCTGTGCTTTAAAGGCGATTCCAACGTACCTCTTGAAATCTGTTTCCTGCTATTCTGTCTCGCTTTCAAGTCCGCCTCGTTGCCTTCCCTCAACAGATTTTTGGACGATAGTTGTCCTTTATTACTCGGCCAGTTTGTGAATTGCTGTGCCCCCGAGCTCCATTTTTCAACTCGATTTTTTGTGAGCTGACCGCAAGTCCAATATTTTGGTTCAGGACCTATGCTGGTTCCCCTTCTGGGGCTGAGACTTTTGTTAATTCTTCTTCCTGCCGGGAAGTTACAGTGATATGTGCCCGTCCTAATGCCTAACAGCTACTCTCTCATTGGATCTCCGTATTCCCTTTCATCCTCTGCCAAATTGGAAACCTGTGCGAACCAGGAGGTTAAAGGGGCTGTCTCTCCAAGTTGGGAGATTGATAGTAAAGCAGATGGAAAGTCAAACCGGAGCACCAGTGGAGGGACTATTCGTTGAGTTTTAGAAACCTTTCGTATTCACAGTGTGTCCGTTCTCTAGGTTTCAAGTACATGTTATAACTGTAGTAATATTCCCTTCAAGCTGGAGAGTTGGGACCCATGGAATGGGTGCCAGGCATTATTGCCTTAAAGAGTCTGCATTTGCTCACCCAATCTTACCAATCCTCTCAGTCCCAAGCGTCCCTCCTTATGCCACATTCAGCTGTCGTTGTAGATAGGGTCATTCCAGGTTACATCAGAGACCCTGAAGGAATTGTAAAGAATTTCCCAGTTTTTTTGTTTTGTTTTTGAATTTCCTTTTTATAGTGGGTTTGAGCTGATTCTCGCTGCCATGTTTATGCCAGTCTAGACACACTTGATTCCCTTACGGAGACATATCAATACATAGGTTTTAAGATTCTTAATAATCAGATATATTCCTCTGCGGGAAATATGGGGTTTTGAGTCCCTTTCACTGAGGAAGGTGTAGGTCTTCTCTATTCCATAGTTGGTTTTTGGAATGGTACCTATGCTTATATCAAACTCTGGTGTTATGGATCACCCCACCTCTCCTTCCCCCTTAAGCAGGCATAAGAGTGTTTTCTAAATGTGAGACACTGTTCTCTTTCCTAAATCAGTTCAAGTGTAGCCATGTTTACAGGATCTTCATAAGTGATATCTTATGATAAGTTTCTTTTTCTGTGTGACTAATTTCACTTAGAATCATCGTACCTGAATCCACCCATTTTGCTGCTACTGGTCTTATGACATTGATTTCATGGCTGAGGGATATTCCATCGTACGTAAGTACCACAGTTTTTTGAACGATTTTTATATTTTCTGGGATATTTAAGGTGTACCCAAGTTGAGGTCCTTGTAAGCAGTGCAGCCCTAAATTTTGGGGTGTCTCTGTCTTATTGATTTTCAGTTTTCCCAAGGTATATTCCCTAGACTGGAAGTGCCCTTGGCTCTGCAGCTCTGTTCTTTACTTGTTTGAGGGAACACAATGCACTCCTCCAGAGAGGCAGTTGGCAGTTTACATCCCGCCCATCAGCATAACAAGGCTCCCTGTTCTCCAGGGCCTGTCTTGCCTTTCTGGTTTTTACACATTTTGTGGATGTCCCTTTTGACCGGTGGGAAGTGATACTTCTTTGTAGTGCAGATTTGCATTGCCCGCTTGCTTGCTTGGCCAAAAAGGGCGTATGCGTTTTCTCCTGAATATATTCAGGAGAAAACGCATACGCCCTTTTTGGCCAAGTGCATCATTGTCGAAGTTGTGCCCTTATTCCTGTGCTTTAAAGGAGATTGCAACGTACCTCTTGAAATCTGTTTCCTGCTATTCTGCCTCGCTTTCAAGTCTGCCCCGTTGCCTTCCCTCACCAGATTTTTGGACGATAATTGTCATTTATTACTTGGCCAGTTTGTGAATTGCTGTGCCCCAGAGCTCCATTTTTCAACTCGTTTTTTGTTAGCTGACTGCAAGTCCAAAATTTTGGTTCAGGAACTATGCTGGTTCTCGGTGGAGGGCTGAGACTTTGGTTAATTCTTCTTCTTGCCGGGAAGTTAGAGTGATATGTGCCCGTCCAAATGCCTAACAGCTACTCTCTCATTGGTTCTCCCTCTTCCCTTTCATCCTCTGCCAAATTGGCAACCTGTGCGAATCAGGAGGTTAAAGGGGCTATCTCTGCAAGTTAGGAGGTTGATAGTAAAGCAGATGGAAAGTCAAACCAGAGCACCAGGAGAGGGACTATTCGTTGAGTTTTAGATACCTTTCATATTCACAGAGTGTCCGTTCTCTAATTTTCCCGTACATGTTATAGCTGTAGTAATATTCCCTTCAACCAGGAGAGTTCGGACCCATGGAATGGGTGCCATGCATTATTGATTTAAAGGGTCTGCATTTGTTCACCCAATCTCACCAATCGTCTCAGTCCCAAGTCTCCCTCCTTATGCCACATCCAGCTGTCATTGTAGATAGGGTCATTCCAGGTTTCATCAGAGACCCTGAAGGAATTGTAAAGAATTTCCCAGTTTTTTTGTTTTGTTTATGAAATTCCTTTTTATAGTGGGTTTGAGATGATTCTCGCTGCCATGTTTATGCCAGTCTAGACACACTTGATTCCCTTATGGAGACATATCAATACATAGGTTTTAAGATTCTTACTAGTCAGACATATTCCTCTGCGGGAAATATGGGGTTTTGAGTCCCTTTCACTGAGGAAGGTGTAGGTCTTCTCTATTCCATAGTTGGTTTTTGGAACGGTACATGTGCTTATATCAAACTCTGGTTTTATGCATCACCCCACCTCTCCTTCCCCCTTAAGCAGGCATAAGAGTGTTTTCTAAATGTGAGACACTGTTCTCTTTCCTAACTCAGTTCAAGTGTAGCCATGTTTACAGGATCTTCATAAGTGATATCTTATGATAAGTTTCTTTTTCTGTGTGACTTATTTCACTTAGAATTATCGTACCTGAATCCACCCATTTTGCTGCTACTGGTCTTATGACATTGATTTCATGGCTGAGGGATATTCCATCATACGTAAGAATCACAATTTTTCGAACCATTTTTATATTTCCTGGGATATTTAAGGTGTACCCAAGTTGAGGTCCTTGTAAGCAGTGCAGCCCTAAATTTTGGGGTGGCTCTGTCTTATTGATTTTCAGTTTTCCCAATGTATACTCCCTAGACTGGAAGTGCCCTTGGCTCTGTAGCTCTGTTCTTTACTTGTTTTAGGGAACACAATGCACTCCTCCAGAGAGGCAGTTGGCAATTTACATCCCGCCCATCAGCATAACAAGGCTCCCTGTTCTCCAGTGCCTGTCTTGCCTTTCTGGTTTTTACACATTTTGTGGATGTCCCTTTTGACCGGTGGGAAGTGATACTTCTTTGTAGTGCAGATATGCATTGCCCGCGTGCTTGCTTGGCCAAAAAGGGCGTATGCGTTTTCTCCTGAATATATGCAGGAGAAAACGCATACGCCCTTTTTGGCCAAGTGCATCATTGTCGAAGTTGTGCCCCTCTTCCTGTGCTTTAAAGGCGATTCCAACGTACCTCTTGAAATCTGTTTCCTGCTATTCTGCCTCGCTTTCAAGTCCACCTCGTTGCCTTCCCTCAACAGATTTTTGGACGATAGTTGTCCTTTATTACTCGGCCAGTTTGTGAATTGCTGTGCCCCTGAGCTCTATTTTTCAACTCGTTTTTTGTGAGCTGACCGCAAGTCCAAAATTTTGGTTCAGGACCTATACTGGTTCCCAGTGGGTGGCTGAGACTTTGGTTAATTCTTCTTCCTGCTGGGAAATTAGAGTGATATGTGCCCGTCCAAATGCCTAACAGCTACTCTCTCATTGGTTCTCCCTCTTCCCTTTCATCCTGTGCCAAATTGGCAACCTGTGCGGACCAGGAGGTTAAAGGGGCTGCCTCTCCAAGTTGGGAGGTTGATAGTAAAGCAGATGGAAAGTCAAACCGGAGCACCAGGAGAGGGAATATTCGTTGAGTTTTAGAAACCTTTCGTATTCACAGTGTGTCCATTCTCTAGGTTTCCCATACATGTTATAGCTGTAGTAATATTCCCTTTAACCTGGAGAGTTGGGACCCATGGAATGGGTGCCAGGCATTTGTGATTTAAAGGGTCTGCATTTGCTCACCCAATCTCACCAATCGTCTCAGTCCCAAGTGTCCAGCATTATGCCTCATCCAGCTGTCGTTGTACATAAGGTCATTCCAGGTTTCATCAGAGACCCTGAAGGAATTGTAAAGAATTTCCCAGTTTTTTTGTTTTGTTTTTGAAATTCCTTTTTAGAGTGGGTTTGAGCTGATTCTCGCTGCCATGTTTATGCCAGTCTAGACACACTTGATTCCCTTATGGAGACATATCAATACATAGGTTTTAAGATTCTTACTAGTCATATATATTACTCTGCGGGAAATATGGGGTTTTGAGTCCCTTTCACTGAGGAAGGTGTAGGTCTTGTCTATTCCATAGTTGGTTTTTGGAACGGTACCTGTGCTTATATAAAACTCTGGTTTTATGCATCACCCCACCTCTCCTTCCCCCTTAAGCAGGCATAAGAGTGTTTTCTAAATGTGAGACACTGTTCTCTTTCCTAACTCAGTTCAAGTGTAGCCATGTTTACAGGATCTTCATAAGTGATATCTTATGATAAGTTTCTGTTTCTCTGTGACTTATTTCACTTAGAATCATCGTACCTAAATCCACCCATTTTGCTGCTACTGGTCTTATGACATTGATTTCATGGCTGAGGGATATTCCATCGTACGTAAGTACCACAATTTTTTGAACCATTTTTATATTTCCTGGGATATTTAAGGTGTACCCAAGTTGAGGTCCTTGTAAGCAGTGCAGCCCTAAATTTTGGAGTGGCTCTGTCTTATTGATTTTCAGTTTTCCCAAGGTATATTTCCTAGACTTGAAGTGCCCTTGGCTCTGTAGCTCTGTTGTTTACTTGTTTTAGGGAACACAATGCACTCCTCCAGAGAGGCAGTTGGCAATTTACATCCCGCCCATCAGCATAACAAGGCTCCCTGTTCTCCAGTGCCTGTCTTGCCTTTCTGGTTTTTACACATTTTGTGGATGTCCCTTTTGACCGGTGGGAAGTGATACTTCTTTGTAGTGCAGATTTGCATTGCCCGCTTGCTTGCTTGGCCAAAAAGGGCGTATGCGTTTTGTCCTGAATATATTCAGGAGAAAACGCATACGCCCTTTTTGGCCAAGTGCATCATTGTCGAAATTGTGCCCCTCTTCCTGTGCTTTAAAGGCGATTCCAACGTACCTCTTGAAATCTGTTTCCTGCTATTCTGCCTCGCTTTCAAGTCCGCCTCGTTGCCTTCCCTCAACAGATTTTTGGACGATAGTTGTCCTTTATTACTCGGCCAGTTTGTGAATTTCTGTGCCCCTGAGCTCCATTTTTCAACTCGTTTTTTGTGAGCTGACCGCAAGTCCAAAATTTTGGTTCAGGACTTATACTGGTTCCCGGTGGATGGCTGAGACTTTGGTTAATTCTTCTTCCTGCCGGAAATTAGAGTGATATGTGCCCGTCCAAATGCCTAACAGCTACTCTCTCATTGGTTCTCCCTCTTCCCTTTCATCCTCTGCCAAATTGGCAACCTGTGCGAACCAGGAGGTTAAAGGTGCTGTCTCTCCAAGTTGGGAGTTTGATAGTAAATCAGATGGAAAGTCAAACCGGAGCACCAGGAGAGGGACTATTCGTTGAGTTTTAGAAACCTTTTGTATTCACAGTGTGTCCGTTCTCTAGGTTTCCCGTACATGTTATAGCTGTATTAATATTCCCTTTAACCTGGAGAGTTGGGACCCGTGGAATGGGTGCCACGCATTTGTGCTTTAAAGAGTCTGCATTTGCTCACCCAATCTCACCAATCCTCTCAGTCCCAAGTGTCCAGCCTTATGCCTCATCCAGCTGTCATTGCACTTAGGGTCATTCCAGGTTTCATCAGAGACCCTGAAGGAATTGTAAGGAATTTCCCAATTTTTTTTTGTTTTGTTTTTGAAATTCCTTTTTGTAGTGGGTTTGAGCTGATTTTCGCTGCCATGTTTATGCCAGTCTAGACACACTTGATTCCCTTACGGAGACATATCAATACATAGGTTTTAAGATTCTTACTAGTCAGATATATTCCTCTGCGGGAAATATGGGGTTTTGAGTCCCTTTCACTGAGGAAGGTGTAGGTCTTGTCTATTCCATAGTTGGTTTTTGGAACGGTACCTGTGTTTATATCAAACTCTGGTTTTATGCATCACCCCACCTCTCCTTCCCCCTTAAGCAGGCATAAGAGTGTTTTCTAAATGTGAGACACTGTTCTCTTTCCTAACTCAGTTCAAGTGTAGCCATGTTTACAGGATCTTCATAAGTGATATCTTATGATAAGTTTCTTTTTCTCTGTGACTTATTTCACTTAGAATCATCGTACCTGAATCCACCCATTTTGGTGCTACTGGTCTTATGACATTGATTTCATGGCTGAGGGATATTCCATCGTACGTAAGTACCACAATTTTTTGAACCATTTTTATATTTCCTGGGATACTTAAGGTGTATCCAAGTTGAGGTCCTTGTAAGCAGTGCAGCCCTAAATTTTGGGGTGGCATTGTCTTATTGATTTTCAGTTTTCCCAAGGTATACTCTCTAGACTGGAAGTGCCCTTGGCTCTGTAGCTCTGTTGTTTACTTGTTTTAGGGAACACAATGCACTCCTGCAGACAGGCAGTTGGCAATTTACATCCCGCCCATCAGCATAACAAGGCTCCCTGTTCTCCAGGGCCTGTCTTGCCTTTCTGGTTTTTACACATTTTGTGGATGCCCCTTTTGACCGGTGGGAAGTGATACTTCTTTGTAGTGCAGATTTGCATTGCCCGCTTGCTTGCTTGGCCAAACAGGGCGTATGCGTTTTCTCCTGAATATATTCAGGAGAAAACGCATACGCCCTTTTTGGCCAAGTGCATCATTGTCGAATTGTGCCCCTCTTCCAGTGCTTTAAAGGCGATTCCAACGTACTTCTTGAAATCTGTTTACTGCTATTCTGCCTCGCTTTCCAGTCTGCCTCGTTGCCTTCCCTCAACAGATTTTTGGACGATAGTTGTCCTTTATTACTCGGCCAGTTTGTGAATTGCTGTGCCCCTGAGCTCCATTTTTCTACTCGTTTTTGGTGAGCTGACCGCAAGTCCAAAATTTTGGTTCAGGACCTATACTGGTTCCCGGAGGGTGGCTGAGACTTTGCTTAATTCTTCTTCCTGCCGGGAAATTACAGTGATATGTGCCCGTCCAAATGCCTAACAGCTACTCTCTCATTCATTCTCCCTCTTCCCTTTCATCCTCTGCCAAATTGGCAAGCTGTGCAAACCAGGAGGTTAAAGGGTCTGTCTCTCCAAGTTGGGAGGTTGATAGTAAAGCAGATGGAAAGTCAAACCTGAGCACCAGGAGAGGGACTATTCGTTGAGTTTTAGAAACCTTTCGTAATCACAGTGTGTCCGTTCCCTAGGGTTCCCGTTCATGTTATAGCTGTAGTAATATTCCCTTCAACCTGGAGAGTTGGGACCCATGGAATGGGTGCTATGCATAATTGCTTTAAAGGGTCTGCATTTGCTCACCCAATCTCACCAATCGTCTCAGTCCCAAGTGTCCCTCCTTATGCCACATCCAGCTGTCGTTGTAGATAGGGTAATTCCAGGTTTCATCAGAGACCCTGAAGGAATTGTAAAGAATTTCCCAGTTTTTTTGTTTTGTTTTTAAAATTCCTTTTTAGAGTGGGTTTGAGCTGATTCTCGCTGCCATGTTTATGCCAGTCTAGACACACTTGATTCCCTTATGGAGACATATCAATACATAGGTTTTAAGATTCTTACTAGTCAGATATATTCCTCTGCGGGAAATATGGGGTTTTGAGTCCTTTTCACTGAGGAAGGTGTAGGTCTTGTCTATTCCATAGTTGGTTTTTGGAACAGTACCTGTGCTGATATCAAACTCTGGTTTTATGCATCACCCCACCTCTCCTTCCCCCTTAAGCAGGCATAAGAGTGTTTTCTAAATGTGAGACACTGTTCTCTTTCCTAACTCAGTTCAAGTGTAGCCATGTTTACAGGATCTTCATAAGTGATATCTTATGATAAGTTTCTTTTTCTGTGTGACTTATTTCACTTAGAATCATCCTACATGAATCCACCGATTTTGCTGCCACAGGTCTTATGACATTAATTTCATGGCTGAGGGATATTCCATCGTACGTAAGTACCACAATTTTTTGAACCATTTTTATATTTCCTGGGATATTTAAGGTGTACCCAAGTTGAGGTCCTTGTAAGCAGTGCAGCCCTAAATTTTGGGTTGGCTCTGTCTTATTGATTTTCAGTTTTCCCAAGGTATATTCCCTAGACTGGAAGTGCCCTTGACTCTGTAGCTCTGTTGTTTACTAGTTATAGGGAACACAATGCACTCCTCCAGAGAGGCAGTTGGCAATTTACATCCCGCCTATCAGCATAACAAGGCTCCCTGTTCTCCAGGGCCTGTGTTGCCTTTCTGGTTTTTACACATTTTGTGGATGTCCCTTTTGACCGGTGGGAAGTGATACTTCTTTGTAGTGCAGATTTGCATTGCCCGCTTGCTTGCTTGGCCAAAAAGGGCGTATGCGTTTTCTCCTGAATATATTTATGGGAAAACGCATACGCCCTTTTTGGCCAAGTGCATCATTGTCGAAGTTGTTCCCCTCTTCCTGTGCTTTAAAGGCGATTCCAACGTACCTCTTGAAATCTGTTTCCTGCTATTCTGTCTCGCTTTCAAGTCCGCCTCATTGCCTTCCCTCAACAGATTTTTGGACGATAGTTGTCCTTTATTACTCGGCCAGTTTGTGAATTGCTGTGCCCCCGAGCTCCATTTTTCAACTCGATTTTTTGTGAGCTGACCGCAAGTCCAATATTTTGGTTCAGGACCTATGCTGGTTCCCCTTCTGGGGCTGAGACTTTTGTTAATTCTTCTTCCTGCCGGGAAGTTACAGTGATATGTGCCCGTCCTAATGCCTAACAGCTACTCTCTCATTGGATCTCCGTCTTCCCTTTCATCCTCTGCCAAATTGGAAACCTGTGCGAACCAGGAGGTTAAAGGGGCTGTCTCTCCAAGTTGGGAGATTGATAGTAAAGCAGATGGAAAGTCAAACCGGAGCACCAGTGGAGGGACTATTCGTTGAGTTTTAGAAACCTTTCGTATTCACAGTGTGTCCGTTCTCTAGGTTTCAAGTACATGTTATAACTGTAGTAATATTCCCTTCAAGCTGGAGAGTTGGGACCCATGGAATGGGTGCCAGGCATTATTGCCTTAAAGAGTCTGCATTTGCTCACCCAATCTTACCAATCCTCTCAGTCCCAAGCGTCCCTCCTTATGCCACATTCAGCTGTCGTTGTAGATAGGGTCATTCCAGGTTACATCAGAGACCCTGAAGGAATTGTAAAGAATTTCCCAGTTTTTTTGTTTTGTTTTTGAATTTCCTTTTTATAGTGGGTTTGAGCTGATTCTCGCTGCCATGTTTATGCCAGTCTAGACACACTTGATTCCCTTACGGAGACATATCAATACATAGGTTTTAAGATTCTTAGTAATCAGATATATTCCTCTGCGGGAAATATGGGGTTTTGAGTCCCTTTCACTGAGGAAGGTGTAGGTCTTCTCTATTCCATAGTTGGTTTTTGGAACGGTACCTATGCTTATATCAAACTCTGGTGTTATGGATCACCCCACCTCTCCTTCCCCCTTAAGCAGGCATAAGAGTGTTTTCTAAATGTGAGACACTGTTCTCTTTCCTAAATCAGTTCAAGTGTAGCCATGTTTACAGGATCTTCATAAGTGATATCTTATGATAAGTTTCTTTTTCTGTGTGACTAATTTCACTTAGAATCATCGTACCTGAATCCACCCATTTTGCTGCTACTGGTCTTATGACATTGATTTCATGGCTGAGGGATATTCCATCGTACGTAAGTACCACAGTTTTTTGAACGATTTTTATATTTCCTGGGATATTTAAGGTGTACCCAAGTTGAGGTCCTTGTAAGCAGTGCAGCCCTAAATTTTGGGGTGTCTCTGTCTTATTGATTTTCAGTTTTCCCAAGGTATATTCCCTAGACTGGAAGTGCCCTTGGCTCTGCAGCTCTGTTCTTTACTTGTTTGAGGGAACACAATGCACTCCTCCAGAGAGGCAGTTGGCAGTTTACATCCCGCCCATCAGCATAACAAGGCTCCCTGTTCTCCAGGGCCTGTCTTGCCTTTCTGGTTTTTACACATTTTGTGGATGTCCCTTTTGACCGGTGGGAAGTGATACTTCTTTGTAGTGCAGATTTGCATTGCCCGCTTGCTTGCTTGGCCAAAAAGGGCGTATGCGTTTTCTCCTGAATATATTCAGGAGAAAACGCATACGCCCTTTTTGGCCAAGTGCATCATTGTCGAAGTTGTGCCCTTATTCCTGTGCTTTAAAGGAGATTGCAACGTACCTCTTGAAATCTGTTTCCTGCTATTCTGCCTCGCTTTCAAGTCTGCCCCGTTGCCTTCCCTCACCAGATTTTTGGACGATAATTGTCATTTATTACTTGGCCAGTTTGTGAATTGCTGTGCCCCAGAGCTCCATTTTTCAACTCGTTTTTTGTTAGCTGACTGCAAGTCCAAAATTTTGGTTCAGGACCTATGCTGGTTCTCGGTGGGGGGCTGAGACTTTGGTTAATTCTTCTTCTTGCCGGGAAGTTAGAGTGATATGTGCCCGTCCAAATGCCTAACAGCTACTCTCTCATTGGTTCTCCCTCTTCCCTTTCATCCTCTGCCAAATTGGCAACCTGTGCGAACCAGGAGGTTAAAGGGGCTATCTCTGCAAGTTAGGAGGTTGATAGTAAAGCAGATGGAAAGTCAAACCAGAGCACCAGGAGAGGGACTATTCGTTGAGTTTTAGATACCTTTCATATTCACAGAGTGTCCGTTCTCTAATTTTCCCGTACATGTTATAGCTGTAGTAATATTCCCTTCAACCAGGAGAGTTCGGACCCATGGAATGGGTGCCATGCATTATTGATTTAAAGGGTCTGCATTTGCTCACCCAATCTCACCAATCGTCTCAGTCCCAAGTCTCCCTCCTTATGCCACATCCAGCTGTCATTGTAGATAGGGTCATTCCAGGTTTCATCAGAGACCCTGAAGGAATTGTAAAGAATTTCCCAGTTTTTTTGTTTTGTTTATGAAATTCCTTTTTATAGTGGGTTTGAGATGATTCTCGCTGCCATGTTTATGCCAGTCTAGACACACTTGATTCCCTTATGGAGACATATCAATACATAGGTTTTAAGATTCTTACTAGTCAGACATATTCCTCTGCGGGAAATATGGGGTTTTGAGTCCCTTTCACTGAGGAAGGTGTAGGTCTTCTCTATTCCATAGTTGGTTTTTGGAACGGTACCTGTGCTTATATCAAACTCTGGTTTTATGCATCACCCCACCTCTCCTTCCCCCTTAAGCAGGCATAAGAGTGTTTTCTAAATGTTATACATTCTTCTCTTTCCTAACTCAGTTCAAGTGTAGCCATGTTTACAGGATCTTCATAAGTGATATGTTATGATAAGTTTCTTTTTCTGTGTGACTTATTTCACTTAGAATCATCGTACCTGAATCCACCCATTTTGCTGTTACAGGTCTTATGACATTGATTTCATGGCTGAGGGATATTCCATTGTACGTAAGTGCCACAATTTTTTAAACCGTTTTTATATTTCCTGGGGTATTTAAGGTCTACCCAAGTTGATGTCCTTGTAAGCAGTGCTGCACTAAATTTTGGGGTGGCTCTGTCTTATTGATTTTCAGTTTTCCCAAGGAATATTCCCTAGACTGGAAGTGCCCATGCCTCTGTAGCTCTGTTGTTTACTTGTTTTAGGGAACACAATGCACTCCTCCAGAGAGGCAGTTGGCAATTTACATCCCGCCCATCAGCATAACAAGGCTCCCTGTTCTCCAGGGCCTGTCTTGCCTTTCTGGTTTTTACACATTTTGTGGATGTCCCTTTTGACCGGTGGGAAGTGATACTTCTTTGTAGTGCAGATTTGCATTTCCCGCTTGCTTGCTTGGCCAAAACTGGTGTATGCGTTTTCTCCTGAATATATTCAGGAGAAAACGCATACGCGCTTTTTGGCCAACTGCATCATTGTCGAAGTTGTGCCCCTCTTCCTGTGCTTTAAAGGTGATTCCAACGTACCTCTTGAAATCTCCTTCCTGCTATTCTGCCTCACTTTCAAGTCCGCCTCGTTGTCTTCCTTCAACAGATTTTGGACGATAGTTGTCCTTTATTTCTCGGCCAGTTTCTGGATTGCTGTGCCCCTGAGCTCCATTTTTCAACTCGTTTTTGGTGAGCTGACCGCAAGTCCAAAATTTTGGTTCAGGACCTATACTGGTTCCCGGTGGGTGTCTGAGACTTTGGTTAATTCTTCTTCCTGCTGGGAAATTACAGTGATATGTGCCCGTCCAAATGCCTAACAGCTACTCTCTCATTGGTTCTCCCTCTTCCCTTACATCCTCTGCCAAATTGGCAACCCTTGCGAACCAGGAGGTTAAAGGGGCTGTCTCTCCAAGTTGGGAGGTTGATAGTAAAGCAGATGGAAAGTCAAACCGGAGCACAAGGAGAGGGACTATTCGATGAGTTTTAGAAACCTTTTGTATTCACAGTGTGTCCGTTCTCTAGGATTCCGGTACATGTTATAACTGTAGTAATATTCCCTTCAACCTGGAGAGTTGGGACCCATGGAATGGGTGCCATGCATTATTGCTTTAAAGGGTCTGCATTTGCCCACCAAATCTCACCAATCGTCTAAGTCCCAAGTGTCCAGCCTTATGCCACATCCAGCTGTCGTTGTAGATAGGATCATTCCAGGTTTCATCAGAGACCCTGAAGGAATTGTAAAGAATTTCCCAGGTTTTTTGTTTTGCTTTTGAAATTCTTTTTTATAGTGGGTTTGAGCTGATTCTCCCTGCCATGTTTATGCCAGTGTAGACACACTTGATTCCCTACGGAGACATATCAATCCATAGGTTTTTAGATTCTTACTAGTCAAATATATTCCTCTGTGGGAAATATGGTGTTTTGAATCCCTTTCACTGAGGAAGGTGTAGGTCTTGTCTATTCCATAGTTGGTTTTTGGAACGGTACCTGTGCTTATATCAAACTCTGGTTTTATGCATCACCCCACCTCTCCTTCCCCCTTAAGCAGGCATAAGAGTGCTTTCTAATTGTGAGACACTGTTCTCTTTCCTAACTCAGTTCAAGTGTAGCCATGTTTACAGGATCTTCATAAGTGATATCTTATGATAAGTTTCTTTTTCTGTGTGACTTATTTCACTTAGAATCATCGTACCTGAATCTACCCATTTTGCTGCTACTGGTCTTATGACATTGATTTCATGGCTGAGGGATATTCCATCGAACGTAAGTACCACAATTTTTTGAACCATTTTTATATTTCCTGGGATATTTAAGGTGTACCCAAGTTGAGGTCCTTGTTAGCAGTGCAGCCCTAAATTTTGGGGTGGCTCTGTCTTATTGATTTTCAGTTTTCCCAAGGAATATTCCCTAGACTGGAAGTGCCCTTGGCTCTGTAGCTCTGTTGTTTACTTGTTTTAGGGAACACAATGCACTCCTCCAGAGAGGCAGTTGGCAATTTACATCCCGGCCATCAGCATAACAAGGCTCCCTGTTCTCCAGGGCCTGTCTTGCCTTTCTGGTTTTTACACATTTTGTGGATGTCCCTTTTGACCGGTGGGAAGTGATACTTCTTTGTAGTGCAGATTTGCATTGCCCGCTTGCTTGCTTGGCCAAAAAGGGCGTATGCGTTTTCTCCTGAATATATTCAGGAGAAAACGCATACGCCCTTTTTGGCCAAGTGCATCATTGTCGAAGTTGTGCCCCTCTTCCTGTGCTTTAAAGGTGATTCCAACGTACCTCTTGAAATTTGTTTTCTGCTATTCTGCCTCGCTTTCAAGTCCGCCTCGTTGCCTTCCCTCAACAGATTTGTGGATGATAGTTGTCCTTTATTACTCAGCCAGTTTGTGAATTGCTGTGCCCCTGATCTCCATTTTTCAACTCTTTTTTGTTGAGCTGACCGCAAGTCTAAAATTTTGGTTCAGGACCTATGCTGTTTCCCGGGGGGTGGCTGAGACTTTGGTTAATTCTTCTTCCTGCCGGGAAGTTAGAGTGATATGTGCCCGTCCAAATGCCGAAGAGCTACTCTCTCATTGGTTCTCCCCCTTCCCTTTCATCCTCTGCCAAATTGGAAACCTGTGCGAACCAGGAGGTTCAATGGTCTGTCTCTCCAAGTTGGGAGATTGATAGTAAAGCAGATGGAAAGTCAAACCGGAGCTCCAGGAGAGGGACTATTCGTTGAGTTTTAGAAACCTTTCGTATTCACAGTGTGTCCGTTCTCTAGGTTTCCCGTACATGTTATAACTGTTGTAATATTCCCTTCAACCTGGAGAGTTGGGACCCATGAAATGGGTGCCATGCATTTGTGCTTTAAATGGTCTGCATATTCTCACCCAATCTCACCAATTCTCTCAGTCCCAAGTGACCAGCCTTATGCCACATCCTGCTGTCATTGTAGATAGGGTCATTCCAGGTTTCATCAGAGATCGTGAAGGAATTGTGAAGAATTTCCCAGTTTTTTTGTTTTGTTTTTGAAATTCCTTTTTATAGTGGGTTTGAGCTGATTCTCGCTGCCATGTTTATGCCTGTCTAGACACACTTGATCCCTTTGAGAGACATATCAATACATAGGCTTTAAGATTCTCACAAGTCAGATATATTCCTCTGCAGGAAATATGGAGTTTTGAATCCCTTTCACTGAGGAAGGTGTAGGTTTTGTCTATTCCATAGTTGGTTTTTGGAACGGTACCTGTGCTTATATCATACTCTGGTTTTATGCATCTCCCCACCTGTCCTTCCCCCTTAAGCAGGCATAACTGTGTTTTCTAATTGTGAGACACTGTTCTCTTTCCTAACTCAGTTCAAGTGTAGCAATGTTTACAGGATCTTCATAAGTGATATCTTATGATAAGTTTCTTTTTCTGTGTGACTTATTTCACTTAGAATCATCGTACCTGAATCCACCCATTTTGCTGCTACTGGTCTTATGACATTGATTTCATGGCTGAGGGATATTCCATCGTACGTAAGTACCACAATTTTTTGAACCATTTTTATATTTCCTGGGATATTTAAGGTGTACCCAAGTTGAGGTCCTTGTAAGCAGTGCAGCCCTAAATTTTGGGGTGCCTCTGTCTTATTGATTTTCAGTTTTCCCAAGGTATATTCCCTAGACTGGAAGTGCCCTTGGCTCTGTAGCTCTGTTCTTTACTTGTTTTAGGGAACACAATGTACTCCTCCAGAGAGGCAGTTGACAATTTACATCCCGCCCATCAGCATAACAAGGCTCCCTGTTCTCCAGTGCCTGTCTTGCCTTTCTGGTTTTTACACATTTTTTGGATGTCCCTTTTGACCGGTGGGAAGTGATACTCCTTTGTAGTGCAGATTTGCATTGCCCGCTTGCTTGCTTGGCCAAAAAGTGCATATGCATTTTCTCCTGAATTCAGGAGAAAATGCATACGCCCTTTTTGGCCAAGTGCATCATTGTCGAAGTTGTGCCCCTCTTCCTGTGCTTTAAAGGCAATTCCAACGTACCTCTTGAAATCTGTTTCCTGCTATTCTGCCTCGCTCTCAAGTCCGCCTCGTTCCTTCCCTCAACAGATTTTTGGACGATAGTTGTCCTTTATTACTCGGCCAGTTTGTGAATTGCTGTGCCCCTGAGCTCCATTTTTCAACTCGTTTTTGGTGAGCTGACCGCAAGTCCAACATTTTGGTTCAGGACCTATACTGGTTCCCGGTGGGGGACTGAGACTTTGGTTAATTCTTCATCCTGCCGGGAAATTACAGTGATATGTGCCCGGCCATATGCCTAAGAGCTACTCTCTCATTGGTTCTCCCTCTTCCCTTTCATCCTCTGCCAAATTGGAAATGTGTGCGAACCAGGAGGTTAAAGGGGCTGTCTCTCCAAGTTGGGAGGTTGATAGTAAACCAGATGGAAAGTCAAACCGGAGCACCAGGAGAGGGACTATTCGTTGAGTTTTAGAAACCTTTCGTATTCACAGTGTGTCCATTCTCTAGGATTCCCGTACATGTTATAGCTGTAGTAATATTCCCTTCAACCTGGAGAGTTGGGACCCATGGAATGGGTGCCAGGCATTTGTGCTTTAAAGGGTCTGCATTTGCTCACCCAATCTCACCAATCCTTTCAGTCCCAAGTGTCCAGGTTTATGCCATATCCAGCTGTCATTGTAGACAGGGTCATTCCAGGTTTCATCAGAGACCCTGAAGGAATTGTAAAGAATTTCCCAGTTTTTTTGTTTTGTTTTTGAAATTCCTTTTTATAGTGGGTTTGAGCTGATTCTCACTGCCATGTTTATGCCAGTGTAGACACACTTGATTCCCTTACGGAGACATAGCAGTACATAGGTTTTAAGATTCTTACTAGTCAGATATATTCCTCTGTGGGAAATATGGGGTTTTGAGTCCCTTTCACTGAGGAAGGTGTAGGTCTTGTCTATTCCATAGTTGGTTTTTGGAACGGTACCTGTGCTTATATCAAACTCTGGTTTTATGCATCACCCCACCTCTCCTTCCCCCTTAAGCAGGCATAAGAGTGTTTTCTAAATGTGAGACACTCTTCTCTTTCCTAACTCAGTTCAAGTGTAGCCATGTTTACAGGATCTTCATAAGTGATATCTTATGATAAGTTTCTTTTTCTGTGTGACTTATTTCACTTTTAATCATCGTACCTGAATCCACCCATTTTGCTGCTACTGGTCTTATGATATTGATTTCATGGCTGAGGGATATTCCATCGTACGTAAGTACCACAATTTTTTGAACCATTTTTATATTTCCTGGGATATTTAAGGTGTACCCAAGTTGAGGTCCCGGTAAGCAGTGCAGCCCTAAATTTTGGGGTGGCTCTGTCTTATTGATTTTCAGTTTTCCCAATGTATATTCCCTAGACTGGAAGTGCCCTTGGCTCTGTAGCTCTGTTCTTTACTAGTTTTAGGGAACACAATGCACTCCTCCAGAGAGGCAGTTGGCAATTTACATCCCGCCCATCAGCATAACAAGGCTCCCTGTTCTCCAGGGCCTGTCTTGCATTTCTCGTTTTTTCATTTTGTGGATGTCCCTTTTGACCGGTGGGAAGTGATACTTCTTTGTAGTGCAGATTTGCATTGCCCGCTTGCTTGCTTGGCCACAAAGGGCGTATGCGTTTTCTCCTGAATATATTCAGGAGAAAACGCATACGCCCTTTTTGGCCAAGTGCATCATTGTCGAAGTTGTGCCCCTCTTCCTGTGCTTTAAAGGCGATTCCAACGTACCTCTTGAAATCTGTTTCCTGCTATTCTGCCTCGCTTTCAAGTCCGCCTCGTTGCCTTCCCTCAACAGATTTTTGGACGATAGTTGTCCTTTATTACTCGGCCAGTTTGTGAATTGCTGTGCCCCTGAGCTCCTTTTTTCAACTCGTTTTTGGTGAGCTGACCGCAAGTCCAAAATTTTGGTTCAGGACCTATACTGGTTCCTGGTGGGGGGCTGAGACTTTGGTTAATTCTTCTTCCTGCCGGGAAGTTAGAGTGATATATGCCCGACCAAATACCTAACAGCTACTCTCTAATTGGTTCTCCCTCTTCCCTTTCATCCTCTGCCAAATTGGCAACCTGTGCGAACCAGGAGGTTAAAGGGGCGGTCTCTCCAAGTTGGGAGATTGAAAGTAAAGCAGCTGGAAAGTCAAACGGGAGCACCAGGAGAGGGATAAATTCTTGAGTTGTAGAAACCTTTCGTATTCACAGTGTGTCCATTCTCTAGGTTTCCTGTACATGTAATAGCTGTAGTAATATTCCCTTCAACCTGGAGAGTTGGGACCCATGGAATGGGTGCCAGGCATTTGTGCTTTAAGGGGTCTTCATTTGCTCACCCAATCTCACTAATCCTCTCAGTCCCAAGTGTCCAGCCTTATGCCACATCCAGCTGTTGTTGTAGATAGGGTCATTCCAGGTTTCATCAGAGACCCAGAAGGAATTGTAAAGAATTTCCCAGTTTTTTTGTTTTGTTTTTGAAATTCCTTTTTATAGTGGGTTTGAGCTGATTCTCGCTGCCATGTTTATGCCAGTCTAGACACACTTGATTTCCTTACGGAGACATATCAATACATAGGTTTTAAGATTCTTACTAGTCAGATATATTCCTCTGCGGGAAATATGGGGTTTTGAATCCCTTTCACTGAGGAAGGTGTAGGTCTTGTGTATTCCATAGTTGGTTTTTGGAACGGTACCTATGCTGATATCAAACTCTGGTTTTATGCATCACCCCACCTCTCCTTCCCCCTTCAGCAGGCATAAGAGTGTTTTCTAAACGTTGGACACTGTTCTCTTTCCTAACTCAGTTCAAGTGTAGCCGTGTTTACAGGATCTTCATAAGTGATATCTTATGATAAGTTTCATTTTCTGTGTGATTTATTTCACTTAGAATCATCGTACCTGAATCCACCCATTTTGCTGCTACTGGTCTTATGACATTGATTTCATGGCTGAGGGATATTCCATCGTACGTAAGTACCACAATTTTTTCAACCATTTTTATATGTCCTGGGATATTTAAGGTGTACCCAAGTTGAGGTCCTTGTAAGCAGTGCAGCCCTAAATTTTGGGGTGGCTCTGTCTTATTGATTTTCAGTTTTCCCAAGGTATATTCCCTAGACTGGAATTGTCCTTGGCTTTGTAGCTCTGTTGTTTACTTGTTTTAGGGAACACAATGCACTCCTCCAGAGAGGCAGTTGGCAATTTACATCCCGCCCATCAGCATAACAAGGCTCCCTGTTCTCCAGGACCTGTCTTGCCTTTCTGGTTTTTACACATTTTGTGGATGTCCCATTTGACCGGTGAGATGTGATACTTCTTTGTAGTGCAGATTTGCATTGCCTGCTTGCATGCTTGGCCTGAAAGGCCTTATGCGTTTTCTCCTGAATATATTCAGGAGAAAACGCATACGCCCTTTTTGGCCAAGTGCATCATTGTCGAAGTTGTGCCCCTCTTCCTGTGCTTTAAAGGCGATTCCAACGTACCTCTTGAAATCTGTTTCCTGCTATTCTGCCTCGCTTTCAAGTCCGCCTCGTTGCCTTCCCTTAACAGATTTTTGGACGATAGTTGTCCTTTATTACTCTGCCAGTTTTTGAATTGCTGTGCCCTTGAGCTCCATTTTTCAACTCGTTTTTTGTGAGCTGACGGCAAGTCCAAAATTTTGGTTCAGGACCTATGCTGCTTCCCGTTGGGGGGCTGAGACTTTGATTAATTCTACTTCCTGCCGGGAAATTACAGTGATATGTGCCCGTCCAAATGCCTAACAGCTACTCTCTCATTGGTTCTCCCTCTTCCCTTTCATCCTCTGCCAAATTGGAAACCTGTGCGAACCAGGAGGTTAAAGGGGCTGTCCCGCCAAGTTGGGAGGTTGATAGTAAAGCAGATGGAAAGTCAAACCGGAGCACCAGGAGAGGGACTATTCGTTGAGTTTTAGAAACCTTTCGTATTCACAGTGTGTCCGTTCTCTAGGTTTCCCGTACATGTTATAGCTGTAGTAATATTCCCTTCAACCTGGAGAGTTGGGACCCATGGAATGCGTGCCATGCATTATTGCTTTAAAGGGTCTGCATTTGCTCACCCAATCTCACCAATCCTCTCAGTCCCGAGTGTCCAGCCTTATGCCACATCCAGCTGTCGTTGTAGATAGGGTCATTCCAGGTTTCATCAGAGACGCTGAAGGAATTGTAAAGAATTTCCCAGTTTTTTTGGTTTGTTTTTGAAATTCCTTTTTATAGTGGGTTTGAGCTGATTCTCGCTGCCATGTTTATGCCAGTCTAGACACACTTGATTCCCTTACGGAGACATATCAATACATAGGTTTTAAGATTCTTACTAGTCAGATATATTCCTCTGCGGGAAATATGGGGTTTTGAGTCCCTTTCACTGAGGAAGGTGTAGATCTTGTCTATTCCATAGTTGGTTTTTGGAACGGTACCTGTGCTTATATCAAACTCTGGTTTTATGCATCACCCCACCTCTCCTTCCCCCTTAAGCAGGCATAAGAGTGTTTTCTAAATGTGAGACACTGTTCTCTTTCCTAACTCAGGTCAAGTGTAGCCATGTTTACAGGATCTTCATAAGTGATATCTTATGATAAGTTTCTTTTTCTGTGTGACTTATTTCACTTAGAATCATCGTACCTGAATCCACCCATTTTGCTGCTACTGGTCTTATGACATTGATTTCATGGCTGAGGGATATTCCATCGTACGTAAGTACCACAATTTTTTGAACCATTTTTATATGTCCTGGGATATTTAAGGTGTACCCAAGTTGAGGTCCTTGTAAGCAGTGCAGCCCTAAATTTTGGGGTGGCTCTGTCTTATTGATTTTCAGTTTTCCCAAGGTATATTCCCTAGACTGGAAGTGCCCTTGGCTCTGTAGCTCTGTTCTTTACTTGTTTTAGGGAACACAATGCACTCCTCCAGAGAGGCAGTTGGCAATTTACATCCCGGCCATCAGCATAACAAGGCTCCCTGTTCTCCAGGGCCTGTCTTGCCTTTCTGGTTTTTACACATTTTGTGGATGTCCCTTTTGACCGGTGGGAAGTGATACTTCTTTGTAGTGCAGATTTGCATTGCCCGCTTGCTTGCTTGGCCAAAAAGGGCGTATGCGTTTTCTCCTGAATATATTCAGGAGAAAACGCATACGCCCTTTTTGGCCAAGTGCATCATTGTCGAAGTGGTGTCCCTCTTCCTGTGCTTTAAAGGCGATTCCAACGTACCTCTTGAAATCTGTTTCCTGCTATTCTGCCTCGCTTTCAAGTCCGCCTCGTTGCCTTCCCTCAACAGATTTTTGGACGATAGTTGTCCTTTATTACTCGGCCAGTTTGTGAATTGCTGTGCCCCTGAGCTCCATTTTTCAACTCGTTTTTGGTGAGCTGACTGCAAGTCCAACATTTTGGTTCAGGACCTCTGCTGGTTCCCGGTGGGGGTTGAGACTTTGGTTAATTCTTCTTCCTGCCGGGAAATTACAGTGATATGTGCCCGTCCAAATGCCTAACAGCTACTCTCTAATTGGTTCTCCCTCTTCCCTTTCATCCTCTGCCAAATTGGAAACCTGTGCGAACAAGGAGGTTAAAGGGGCTGTCTCTCCAAGTTGGGAGGTTGATAGTAAAGCAGCTGGAAAGTCAAACCGGAGCACCAGGAGAGGGACTCTTCGTTGAGTTTTAGAAACCTTTCGTATTCACAGTGTGTCCGTTCTCTAGGTTTCCGGTACATGTTATAACTGTAGTAATATTCCCTTCAACCTGGAGAGTTGGGACCCATGGAATAGGTGCCATGCATTATTGCTTTAAAGGGTCTGCATTTGTTCACCCAATCTCACCAATCGTCTCAGTCCCAAGTGTCCAGCCTTATGCCACATCCAGCTGTCGTTGTAGATAGGGTCATTCCAGGGTTCATCAGAGACCCTGAAGGAATTGTAAAGAATTTCCCAGTTTTTTTGTTTTGTTTTTGAAATTCCTTTTTATAGTGGGTTTGAGCTGATTCTCGCTGCCATGTTTATGCCAGTCTAGACACACTTGATTCCCTTATGGAGACATATCAATACATAGGTTTTAAGATTCTTACTAGTCATATATATTACTCTGCGGGAAATATGGGGTTTTGAGTCCCTTTCACTGAGGAAGGTGTAGGTCTTGTCTATTCCATAGTTGGTTTTTGGAACGGTACCTGTGCTTATATAAAACTCTGGTTTTATGCATCACCCCACCTCTCCTTCCCCCTTAAGCAGGCATAAGAGTGTTTTCTAAATGTGAGACACTGTTCTCTTTCCTAACTCAGTTCAAGTGTAGCCATGTTTACAGGATCTTCATAAGTGATATCTTATGATAAGTTTCTGTTTCTCTGTGACTTATTTCACTTAGAATCATCGTACCTAAATCCACCCATTTTGCTGCTACTGCTCTTATGACATTGATTTCATGGCTGAGGGATATTCCATCGTACGTAAGTACCACAATTTTTTGAACCATTTTTATATTTCCTGGGATATTTAAGGTGTACCCAAGTTGAGGTCCTTGTAAGCAGTGCAGCCCTAAATTTTGGAGTGGCTCTGTCTTATTGATTTTCAGTTTTCCAAAGGTATATTTCCTAGACTGGAAGTGCCCTTGGCTCTGTAGCTCTGTTGTTTACTTGTTTTAGGGAACACAATGCACTCCTCCAGAGAGGCAGTTGGCAATTTACATCCCGCCCATCAGCATAACAAGGCTCCCTGTTCTCCAGGGCCTGTCTTGCCTTTCTGGTTTTTACACATTTTGTGGATGTCCCTTTTGACCGGTGGGAAGTGATACTTCTTTGTAGTGCAGATTTGCATTGCCCGCTTGCTTGCTTGGCCAAAAAGGGCGTATGCGTTTTCTCCTGAATATATTTATGGGAAAACGCATACGCCCTTTTTGGCCAAGTGCATCATTGTCGAAGTTGTTCCCCTCTTCCTGTGCTTTAAAGGCGATTCCAACGTACCTCTTGAAATCTGTTTCCTGCTATTCTGTCTCGCTTTCAAGTCCGCCTCGTTGCCTTCCCTCAACAGATTTTTGGACGATAGTTGTCCTTTATTACTCGGCCAGTTTGTGAATTGCTGTGCCCCCGAGCTCCATTTTTCAACTCGATTTTTTGTGAGCTGACCGCAAGTCCAAAATTTTGGTTCAGGTCCTATGCTGGTTCTCGGTGGGTGGCTGAGACTTTGGTTAATTCTTCTTCCTGCCGGGAAATTAGAGTGATATGTGCCCGTCCAAATGCCTAACAGCTACTCTCTCATTGGTTCTCCCTCTTCCCCTTCATCCTCTGCCAAATTGGCAACCTGTGCGAACCAGGAGGTTAAAGGGGCTGTCTCTCCAACTTGGGAGGTTGATAGTAAAGCAGATGGAAAGTCAAACCGGAGCACCAGGAGAGGGACTATTCGTTGAGTTTTAGAAACCTTTCGTATTCACAGTGTGTCCGTTCTCCAAGTTTCCCGTACATGTTATAGCTGTAGTAATATTCCCTTCAACCTGGAGAGTTCGGACCCATGGAATGGGTGCCAGGCATTTGTGCTTTAAAGGGTCTGCATTTGCTCACCCAATCTCACCAATCGTCTCAGTCCCAAGTGTCCAGCCTTATGCCACATCCAGCTGTCGTTTTAGATAGGGTCATTCCAGGTTTCATCAGAGACCCTGAAGGAATTGTAAAGAATTTCCCAGTTTTTTTGTTTTGTTTTTGAAATTCCTTTTTATAGTGGGTTTGAGCTGATTCTCGCTGCCATGTTTATGCCAGTCTAGACACACTTGATTCCCTTACGGAGACATATCAATAAATAGGTTTTAAGATTCTTACTAGTCAGATATATTCCTCTGAGGGAAATATGGGGTTTTGAGTCCCTTTCACTGAGGAAGGTGTAGGTCTTGTCTATTCCATAGTTGGTTTTTGGAACGGTACCTGTGCTTATATCAAACTCTGGTTTTATGCATCACCCCACCTCTCCTTCCCCCTTAAGCAGGCATAAGAGTGTTTTCTAAATGTGAGACACTGTTCTCTTTCCTAACTCAGTTCAAGTGTAGCCATGTTTACTGGATCTTCATAAGTGATATCTTATGATAAGTTTCTTTTTCTGTGTGACTTATTTCACTAAGAATCATCGTACCTGAATCCACCCATTTTGCTGCTACTGGTCTTATGACATTGATTTCATGGCTGAGGGATATTCCATCGTACGTAAGTACCACAATTTTTTGAACCATTTTTATATTTCCTGGGATATTTAATGTCTACCCAAGTTGAGGTCCTTGAAAGCAGTGCAGCCCTAAATTTTGGGGTGGCTCTGTCTTATTGATTTTCAGTTTTCCGAAGGTATATTCCCTAGACTGGAAGTGCCCTTGGCTCTGTAGCTCTCTTCTTTACTTGTTTTAGGGAACACAATGTAGTCCTCCAGAGAGGCAGTTGGCAATTTACATCGCGCCCATCAGCATAACATGGCTCCCTGTTCACCAGGGCCTGTCTTTCCTTTCTGGATTTTTCATATTTTGTGGATGTCCCTTTTGACCGTTGGGAAGTGATACTTCTTTGTAGTGCAGATTTGCATTGCCCGCTTGCTTGCTTGGCCAAAAAGGGTATATGCGTTTTCTCCTGAATATATTCAGGAGAAAACGCATATGCCCTTTTTGGCCAAGTGCATCATTGTCGAAGTTGTGCCCCTCTTCCTGTGCTTTAAAGGCGATTCCAACGTACCTCTTGAAATCTCTTTCCTGCTATTCTGCCTCGCTTTCAAGTCTGGCTCGTTGCCTTCCCTCAACAGATTTTTGGACGATAGTTGTCCTTTATTAATCGGCCAGTTTGTGAATTGCTGTGCCCCCGAGCTCCATTTTTCAACTCGTTTTTTTGTGAGCTGACCACAAGTCCAAAATTTTGGTTCAGGACCTAGACTGGTTCCCCGTGTGGGGCTGAGACTTTTGTTAATTCTTCTTCCTGCCGGGAAATTACAGTGATATGTGCCCGTCCAAATGCCTAACAGCTACTCTCTCATTGGTTCTCCCTCTTCCCTTTCATCCTCTGCCAAATTGGCAACCTGTGCGAACCAGGAGGTTAAAGGGGCTGTCTCTCCAAGTTGGGAGGTTGATAGTAAAGCAAATGGAAAGTCAAACCGCAGCACCAGGTGGGGGACTATTCGTTGAGTTTTAGAAACCTTTTGTATTCACAGTGTGTCCGTTCTCTAGGTTTCCCGTACATGTTATAGCTGTAGTAATATTCCCTTCAACCTGGAGAGTTCGGACCCATGGAATGGGTGCCATGCATTATTGCTTTAAAGGGTCTGCATTTGCTCACCCAATCTCACCAATCGTCTCAGTCCCAAGTGTACCTCCTTATGCCACATCAAGCTGTCGTTGTAGATAGGGTCATTCCAGGTTTCATCAGAGACCCTGAAGGAATTGTAAAGAATTTCCCAGTTTTTTTGTTTTGTTTTTGAAATTCCTTTTTATAGTGGGTTTGAGCTGATTCTCGCTGCCATGTTTATGCCAGTCTAGACACACTTGATTCCCTTACGGAGACATATCAATAAACAGGTTTTAAGATTCTTACTAGTCAGATATATTCCTCTGCGGGAAATATGGGGTTTTGAGTCCCTTTCACTGAGGAAGGTGTAGGTCTTGTCTATACCATAGTTGGTTTTTGGAACGGTACCTGTGCTTATATCAAACTCTGGTTTTATGCATCACCCCACCTCTCCTTCCCCCTTAAGCAGGCATAAGAGTGTTTTCTAAATGTGAGACACTGTTCTCTTTCCTAACTCAGTTCAAGTGTAGCCATGTTTACTGGATCTTCATAAGTGATATCTTATGATAAGTTTCTTTTTCTGTGTGACTTATTTCACTTAGAATCATCGTACCTGAATCCACCCATTTTGCTGCTACTGGTCTTATGACATTGATTTCATGGCTGAGGGATATTCCATCGTACGTAAGTACCACAATTTTTTGAACCATTTTTATATTTCCTGGGAAATTTAATGTGTACCCAAGTTGAGGTCCTTGTAAGCAGTGCAGCCCTAAATTTTGGGGTGGCTCTGTCTTATTGATTTTTAGTTTTCCCAAGGTATATTCCCTAGACTGGAAGTGCCATTGGCTCTGTAGCTCTCTTCTTTACTTGTTTTAGGGAACACAATGCACTCCTCCAGAGAGGCAGTTGGCAATTTACATCCCGCCCATCAGCATAACAAGGCTCCCTGTTCTCCAGGGCCTGTCTTGCCTTTCTGGTTTTTACACATTTAGTGGATGTCCCTTTTGACCGGTGGGAAGTGATACTTCTTTGTAGTGCAGATTTGCATTGCCCGCTTGCTTGCTTGGGCAAAAAGGGCGTATGCATTTTCTCCTGAATATATTCAGGAGAAAACGCATACGCCCTTTTTGGCCAAGTGCATCATTGTCGAAGTTGTGCCCCTCATCCTGTGCTTTAAAGGCGATTCCAACGTACCTCTTGAAATCTGTTTCCTGCTATTCTGCCTCGCTTTCAAGTCCGCCTCGTTGCCTTCCCTCAACAGATTTTTGGACGATACTTGTCCTTTATTACTCGGCCAGTATGTGAATTGCTGTGCCCCTGAGCTCCATTTTTCAACTCGTTATTTGTGAGCTGACCGCAAGTCCAAAATTTTGGTTCAGGACCTATACTGGTTCCCAGTGGGAGGCTGAGTCTTTCGTTAATTCTTCTTCCTGCTGGGAAATTACAGTGATATATGCCCGTCCAAATGCCTAACAGCTACTCTCTCATTGGTTCTCCCTCTTCCCTTTCATCCTCTGCCAAATTGGAACCTGTGCGAACCAGGAAGTTAAAGGGGCTGTCTCTCCAAGTTGGGAGGTTGATAGTAAAGCAGATGAAAAGTCAAACCGGAGCACCAGGAGAGGGACTATTCGTTGAGTTTTACAAACCTTTCGTATTCACAGTGTGTCCATTCTCTATGTTTCCCGTACATGTTATAGCTGTAGTAATATTCCCTTCAACCTGGAGAGTTGGGACCCGTGGAATGTGTGCCATGCATTATTGCTTTAAAGGGTCTGCATTTGCTCACCCAATCTCACCAATCGTCTCAGTCTCAAGTGTCCCTCTTTTTGCCACATCCAGCTGTCGTTGTAGATAGGGTCATTCCAGGTTTCATCAGAGACCCTGAAGGAATTGTAAAGAATTTCCCAGTTTTTTTGTTTTGTTTTTGAAATTCCTTTTTATAGTGGGTTTGAGCTGATTCTCGCTGCCATGTTTATGCCAGTCTAGACACACTTGATTCCCTTACGGAGACATATCAATATATAGGTTTTAAGATTCTTACTAGTCAGATATGTTCCTCTGCGGGAAATATGGGGTTTTGAGTCCTTTTCACTGAGGAACGTGTAGGTCTTGTCTATTCCATAGTTGGTTTTTGGAACGGTACCTGTGCTGATATCAAACTCTGGTTTTATGCATCACCCCACCTCTCCTTCCCCCTTAAGCAGGCATAAGAGTGTTTTCTAAATGTGAGACACTGTTCTCTTTCCTAACTCAGTTCAAGTGTAGCCATGTTTACTGGATCTTTATAAGTGATATCTTATTATAAGTTTCTTTTTCTGTGTGACTTATTTCACTTAGAATCATCGTACCTGAATCCACCCATTTTGCTGCTACTGGTCTTATGACATTGATTTCATGGCAGAGGGATATTCCATCGTACATAAGTACCACAATTTTTTGAACCATTTTTATATTTCCTGGGAGATTTACGGTGTACCCACGTTGAGGTCCTTGTAAGCAGTGCAGCCCTAAATTTTGGGGTGGCTCTGTCTTATTGATTTTCAGTTTTCCCAAGGTATATTCCCTAGACTGGAAGTGCCCTTGGCTCTGTAGCTCTGTTGTTTACTTGTTTTAGGGAACACAATGCACTCCTCCAGAGAGGCAGTTGGCAATTTACATCCCGCCCATCAGCATAACAAGGCTCCCTGTTCTCCAGGGCCTGTTTTGCCTTTCTGGTTTTTACACATTTTGTGGATGTCCCTTTTGACCGGTGGGAAGTGATACTTCTTTGTAGTGCAGATTTGCATTGCCCGCTTGCTTGCTTGGCCAAAAAGTTCGTATGCGTTTTCTCCTGAATATATTCATGGGAAAACGCATACGCCCTTTTAGGCCAAGTTCATCATTGTCGAAGTTGTGCCCCTCTTCCTGTGCTTTAAAGGCGATTCCAACGTACCTCTTGAGATCTGTTTCCTGCTATTCTGCCTCGCTTTCAAGTCCGCCTCGTTGCCTTCCCTCAACAGATTTTTGGAAGATACTTGTCGTTTATTACTCGGCCAGTTTGTGAATTGCTGTGCCCCTGAGCTCCATTTTTCAACTCGTTTTTTTGTGAGCTGACCGCAAGTCCAACATTTTGGTTCAGGACCTATGCTGGTTCCGGTGGGGGGCTGAGACTTTGGTTAATACTTCTTCCAGCCGGGAAGTTACAGTGATATGTGCCCGTCCAAATGCCTAACAGCTACTCTCTCATTGGTTCTCCCTCTTCCGTTTCATCCTCTGCCAAATTGGAAACCTGTGCGAAACAGGAGGTTAAAGGGGCTGTCTCTCCAAGTTGGGAGGTTGATAGTAAAGCAGATGGAAAGTCAAACTGGAGCACCAGGAGAGGGACTATTCGTTGAGTTTTAGAAACCTTTCGTATTCACAGTGTGTCCGTTCTCTAGGTTTCCCGTACATGTTATAACTGTAGTAATATTCCCTTCAACCTGGAAAGTTCGGACCCATGGAATGGGTGCCATGCATTATTGCTTTAAAGGGTCTGCACTTGCTCATCCAATCTCACCAATCGTCTCAGTCCCAAGTGTCCAGCCTTATGCCACATCCAGCTGTCATTGTAGATAGAGTCATTCCAGGTTTCATCAGAGACTCTGAAGGAATTGTAAAGAATTTCCCAGTTTTTTTGTTTTGTTTTTGAAATTCCTTTTTATAGTGGGTTTCACCTGATTCTCGCTGCCATGTTTATGCCAGTCTAGACACACTTGATTCCCTTACGGAGACATATCAATACATAGGTTTTAAGATTCTTACTAGTCAGATATATTCCTCTGCGGGAAATATGGGGTTTTGAGTCCCTTTCACTGAGGAAGGTGTAGGTCTTGTCTATTCCATAGTTGGTTTTTGGAACGGTACCTGTGCTTATATCAAACTCTGGTTTTATGCATCACCCCACCTCTCCTTCCCCCTTAAGCAGGCATAAGAGTGTTTTCTAAATGTGAGACACTGTTCTCTTTCCTAACTCATTTCAAGTATAGCCATGTTTAAAGGATCTTCACAAGTGATATCTTATGATAAGTTTCTTTTTCTGTGTGACTTATTTCACTTAGAATCATCGTACCTGAATCCACCCATTTTGCTGCTACTGGTCTTATGACATTGATTTCATGGCTGAGGGATATTCCATCGTATGTAAGTACCTCAATTTTTTGAACCATTTCTATATTTCCTGGGATATTTAAGGTGTACCCAAGTTGAAGTCCTTGTAATCAGTGCAGCCCTAAATTTTGGGGTGGCTCTGTCTTATTGATTTTCAGTTTTCCCAAGGTACATTCCCTAGACTGGAAGTGCCCTTGGCTCTGTAGCTCTGTTGTTTACTAGTTTTAGGGAACACAATGCACTCCTCCAGAGAGGCAGTTGGCAATTTACATCCCGCCCATCAGCATAACAAGGCTCCCTGTTCTCCAGGGCCTGTCTTGCCTTTCTGGTTTTTACACATTTTGTGAATGTCCCTTTTGACCGGTGGGAAGTGATACTTCTTTGTAGTGCAGATTTGCATTGCCCGCTTTCTTGCTTGGCCAAAAAGGGCGTATGCGTTTTCTCCTGAATATATTCAGGAGAAAACGCATACGCCCTTTTTGGCCAAGTGCATCATTGTCGAAGTTGTGCCCCTCTTCCTGTGCTTTAAAGGCGATTCCAACGTACCTCTTGAAATCTGTTTCCTGCTATTCTGCCTCGCTTTCAAGTCCGCCTCGTAGCCTTCCCTCAACAGATTTTTGGACGATAGTTGTCCTTTATTACTCGGCCAGTTTGTGAATTGCTGTGCCCCTGAGCTCCATTTTTCAACTCGTTTTTGGTGAGCTGACCGCAAGTCCAAAATTTTGGTTCAGGACTTATACTGGCTCCCGGTGGGTGGCTGAGACTTTGGTTAATTCTTCTTCCTGCCGGGAAATTACAGTGATATGTGCCCGTCCAAATGCCTAACAGCTACTCTCTCATTGGTTCTCCCTCTTCCCTTTCATCCTCTGCCAAATTGGCAACCTGTGCGAACCAGGAGGTTAAAGGGGCTGTCTCTCCAAGTTGGAAGGTTGATAGTAAAGCAGATGGAAAGTCAAACGGGAGCACCAGGAGAGGGACTATTCATTGAGTTTTAGAAACCTTTCGTATTCACATTCTGTCCATTCTCTAGGTTTCCCGTACATGTTATAGCTGTAGTAATATTCCCTTCAACCTGGAGAGTTGGGACCCATGGAATGGGTGCCATGCATTATTGCTTAAAGGGTCTGCATTTGCTCACCCAATCTCACCAATCCTCTCAGTCCCAAGTGTCCAGCCTCATGCCACATCCAGCTGTCATTGTAGATAGGGTCATTCCAGGTTTCTTCAGAGACCCTGAAGGAATTGTAAAGAATTTCCCAGTTTTTTTGTTTTGTTTTTTAAATTCATTTTTATAGTGGGTTTGAGCTGATTCTCGCTGCCATGTTTATGCCAGTCTAGACACACTTGATTCCCTTACGGAGACATATCAATACATAGGTTTTAAGATTCTTACTAGTCAGATATATTCCTCTGTGGGAAATATGGGGTTTTGAGTCCCTTTCACTGAGGAAGGTGTAGCTCTTGTCTATTCCATAGTTGGTTTTTGGAACGGTACCTGTGCTTATATCAAACTCTGGTTTTATGCATCACCCCACCTCTCCTTCCCCCTTCAGCAGGCATAAGAGTGTTTTCTAAATGTGAGACACTGTTCTTTTTCCTAACTCAGTTCAAGTGTAGCCATGTTTACAGGTTCTTCATAAGTGATATCTTATGATAAGTTTCTTTTTCTGTGTGACTTATTTCACTTAGAATCATCGTACCTGAATCCACCCATTTTGCTGCTACTGGTCTTATGACATTGATTTCATGGCTGAGGGATATTCCATCGTACGTAAGTACCACAATTTTTTGAAGCATTTTTATATTTCCTGGTATATTTAATGTGTACCCAAGTTGAGGTCCTTGTAAGCAGTGCAGCCTTAAATTTTGGGGTGGCTCTGTCTTATTGATTTTCAGTTTTCCCAAGGTATATTCCCTAGACTGGAAGTGCCCTTGGCTCTGTAGCTCTGTGCTTTACTTGTTTTAGGGAACACAATGCACTCCTCCAGAGAGGCAGTTGGCAATTTACATCCCACCCTTCAGCATAACAAGGCTCCCTGTTCTTCAGGGCCTGTCTTGCCTTTCTGGTTTTTACACATTTTGTGGATGACCCTTTTCACCGGTGAGAAGTGATACTTCTTTGTAGTGCAGATTTGCATTGCCCGCTTGCTTGCTTGGCCAAAAAGGGCGTATGCGTTTTCTGCTGAATATATTCAGTAGAAAACGCATACGCCCTTTTTGGCCAAGTGCATCATTGTCGAAGTTGTGCCCCTCTTCCTGTGCTTTAAAGGCGATTCCAACGTACCTCTTGAAATCTGTTTCCTGCTATTCTGCCGCGCTTTCAAGTCCGCCTCGTTGCCTTCCCTCAACAGATTTTTGGACGATACTTGTCCTTTATTACTCGGCCAGTTTGTGAATTGCTGTGCCCCTGAGCTCCATTTTTCAACTCGTTTTTGGTGAGCTGACCGCAAGTCCAAAATTTTGGTTCAGGACCTATACTGGTTCCCGGTGGGTGGCTGAGACTTTGGTTTATTCTTCTTCCTGCCGGGAAATTAGAGTGATATCTGCCCGTCCAAATGCCTAACAGCTACTCTCTCATTGGTTCTCCCTCTTCCCTTTCATCCTCTGCCAAATTGGCAACCTGTGCGAACCAGGAGGTTAAAGGGGCTGTCTCTCCAAGTTGGGAGGTTGATAGTAAAGCAGATGGAAAGTCAAACCGGAGCACCAGGAGAGGGACTATTCGTTGAGTTTTAGAAACCTTTCGTATTCACAGTGTGTCCGTTCTCTAGGTTTCCCGTACATGTTATAGCTGTAGTAATATTCCCTTCAACCTGGAGAGTTCGGACCCATGGAATGGGTGCCATGCATTATTGCTTTAAAGGGTCTGAATTTGCTCAACCAATCTCACCAATCCTCTCAGTCTGAAGTGCCCAGCCTCATGCCACATCCAGCTGTCGTTGTAGATATGGTCATTCCAGGTTTCATCAGAGACCCTGAAGGAATTGTAAAGAATTTCCCAGTTTTTTTGTTTTGTTTTTGAAATTCCTTTTTTTAGTGGGTTTGAGCTGATTCTCGCTGCCATATTTATGCCAGTCTAGACACACTTGATTCCCTTACGGAGACATATCAATACATAGGTTTTATCATTCTTTCTAGTCAGATATATTCCTCTGCGGGAAATATGGGGTTTTGAGTCCCTTTCCCTGGGGAAGGTGTAGGTCTTGTCTATTCCATAGTTGGTTTTTGGAACGGTACCTGTGCTTATATCAAACTCTGGTTTTATGCATCACCCCACCTCTCCTTCCCCCTTAAGCAGGCATAAGAGTGTTTTCTAAATGTGAGACCCTGTTCTCTTTCCTAACTCAGTTCAAGTGTAGCCATGTTTACAGGATCTTCATAAGTGATATCTTATGATAAATTTCTTTTTCTGTGTGACTTATTTCACTTAGAATCATCGTACCTGAATCCACCCATTTTGCTGCTACTGGTCTTATGACATTGATTTCATGGCAGAGGGATATTCCATCGTACATAAGTACCACAATTTTTTGAACCATTTTTATATTTCCTGGGAGATTTACGGTGTACCCAAGTTGAGGTCCTTGTAAGCAGTGCAGCCCTAAATTTTGGGGTGGCTCTGTCTTATTGATTTTCAGTTGTCCCAAGGTATATTCCCTAGACTGGAAGTGCCCTTGGCTCTGTACCTCTCTTCTTTACTTGTTTTAGGGAACACAATGCACTCCTCCAGAGAGGCAGTTGGGAATTTACATCCCGCCCTTCAGCATAACAAGGCTCCCTGTTCTCCAGGGTCTGTCTTGCCTTTCTGGTTTTTACACATTTTGTGGATGTCCCTTTTGACCGGTGGGAAGTGTTACTTCTTTGTAGTGTAGATTTGCATTGCCCGCTTGCTTGCTTGGCCAAAAAGGGCGTATGCGTTTTCTCCTGAATAGATTCAGGAGAAAACGCATACGCCCTTTTTGGCCAAGTGCATCATTGTCGAAGTTGTGCCCCTCTTCCTGTGCTTTAAAGGCGATTCCAATGTACTTCTTGAAATCTGTTTCCTGCTATTCTGCCTCGCTTTCAAGTCCGCCTCCTTGCCTTCCCTCAACACATTTTTGGACGATAGTTGTCCTTTATTACTCGGACAGTTTGTGAATTGCTGTGCCCCTGAGCTCCATTTTTCAACTCGTTTTTGGTGAGCTGACCGCAAGTCCAAAATTTTGCTTCAGGAACTATGCTGGTTTCCGGTGGGTGGCTGAGACTTTGGTTAATTCTTCTTCCTGCCAGAAAGTTAGAGTGATATGTGCCCGTCCAAATGCCTAACAGCTACTCTCTCATTTGTTCTCCCTCTTCCCTTTCATCCTCTGCCAAATTGGCAACCTGTGCGAACCAGGAGGTTAAAGGGGCTGTTTCTTCAAGTTGGAAGGTTGATAGTAAAGCGGATGGTAAGTCAAACCGGAGCACCAGGAGAGGGACTATTCGTTGAGTTGTAGAAAACTTTTGTATTCACAGTGTGTCCGTTCTCTAGGTTTCCCGTACATGTTATAACTGTAGTAATATTCCCTTCAACCTGGAGAGTTGGGACCCATGGAATGGGTGCTATGCATAATTGCTTTAAAGGGTCTGCATTGGCTCACCCAATCTCACCAATCCTCTCAGTCCCAAGTGTCCAGCCTTATGCCACATCCAGCTGTCATTGTAGATAGGGTCATTCCAGGTTTCATCAGAGACCCTGAAGTAATTGTAAAGAATTTCCCAGTTTTTTTGTTTTGTTTTTGAAATTCCTTTATATAGTGGGTTTGAGCTGATTCTCGCTGCCATGTTTATGCCAGTCTAGACACACTTGATTCCCTTACGGAGACATATCAATACATAGGTTTTAAGATTCTTACAAGTCAGATATATTCCTCTGCGGGAAGTATGGGGTTTTGAGTCCCTTTCACTGAGGAAGGTGTAGGTCTTGTCTATTCCATAGTTGGTTTTTGGAACGGTACCTGTGCTTATATGAAACTCTGGTTTTATGCATCACCCCACCTCTCCTTCCCCCTTAAGCAGGCATAAGAGTGTTTTCTAAATGTGAGACACTGTTCTCTTTCCTAACTCAGTTCAAGTGTAGCCATGTTTACAGGATCTTCATAAGTGATATCTTATGATAGGTTTCTTTTTCTGTGTGACTTATTTCACTTAGAATCATCGTACCTGAATCCAACCATTTTGCTGCTACTGGTCTTATGACATTGATTTCATGGCTGAGGGATATTCCATCGTACGTAAGTACCACAATTTTTTGAACCATTTTTATATTTCCTGGGATATTTAAGGTGTACCCAAGTTGAGGTCCTTGTAAGCAGTGCAGTCCTAAATTTTGGGGTGGCTCTGTCTTATTGATTTTCAGTTTTCCCAAGGTATATTCCCTAGACTGGAAGTGCCCTTTGCTCTGTAGCTCTGTTCTTTACTTGTTTTAGGGAACACAATGCACTCCTCCAGAGAGGCAGTTGGCAATTTACATCTCGCCCATCAGCATAACAAGGCTCCCTGTTCTCCAGGGTCTGTCTTGCCTTTCTGGTTTTTACACATTTTGTGGATGTCCCTTTTGACCGGTGGGAAGTGACACTTCTTTGTAGTGTAGATTTGCATTGCCCGCTTGCTTGCTTGGCCAAGAACGGCGTATGCGTTTTCTCCTGAATATATTCAGGAGAAAACGCATACGCCCTTTTTGGCCAAGTGCATCATTGTCGATGTTGTGCCCCTCTTCCTGTGCTTTAAAGGCGATTCCAACGTACCTCTTGAAATCTGTTTCCTGCTATTCTGCCTCGCTTTCAAGTCCGCCTCGTTGCCTTCCCTCAACAGATTTTTGGACGATAGTTGTCCTTTATTACTCGGCCAGTTTGTGAATTGCTGTGCCCCTGGGCTCCATTTTTCAACTCGTTTTTGGTGAGCTGACCGCAAGCCCAAAATTTTGGTTCAGGATCTATACTGTTTCCCGGTGGGTGGCTGAGACTTTGCTTAATTCTTCTTCCTGCCGGGAAGTTAGAGTGATATGTGCCCATCCAAATGCCTTACAGCTACTCACTCATTGGTTCTCCCTCTTCCCTTTCATCCTCTGCCAAATTGGCAACGTGTGTGAACCAGGAGGTTAAAGGGGCTGTCTCTCCAAGTTGGGAGGTTGATAGTAAAGCAGATGGAAAGTCAAACCGGAGCACCAGGAGAGGGACTATTCGTTGAGTTTTAGAAACCTTTCGTATTCACAGTGTGTCCGTTCTCTAGGTTTCCCCTACATGTTATAGCTGTAGTAATATTTCCTTCAACCTGGAGAGTTGGGACCCATGGAATGGGTGCCATGCATTATTGCTTTAAAGGGTCTGCATTTGCTCACCCAATCTCACCAATCCTCTCAGTCCCAAGTGTCCAGCCTTATGCCACATCCAGCTGTCGTTGTAGATAGGGTCATTCCAGGTTTCATCAGAGACCCTGAAGGAATTGTAAAGAATTTCCCAGTTTTTTTGTTTTGTTTTTGAATTTCCTTTTTAGAGTGGGTTTGAGCTGATTCTCCCTGCCATGTTTATGCCAGTCTACACACACTTGATTCCCTTACGGAGACTTATCAATACATAGGTTTTAAGATTCTTACTAGTCAGATATATTCCTCTGCGGGAATTATGGGGTTTTGAGTCCCTTTCACTGAGGAAGGTGTAGGTCTTGTCTATTCCATAGTTGGTTTTTGGAACGGTACCTGTGCTTATATCAAACTCTGGTTTTATGCATCACCCCACCTCTCCTTCCCCCTTAAGCAGGCATAAGAGTGTTTTCTAAATGTGAGACACTGTTCTCTTTCCTAACTCAGTTCATGTGTAGCCATGTTTATAGGATCTTCATAAGTGATATCTTATGATATGTTTCTTTTTCTGTGTGACTTATTTCACTTAGAATCATCGTACCTGAATCCACCCATTTTGCTGCTACTGGTCTTATGTCATTGATTTCATGGCTGAGGGATATTCCATCGTATGTAAGTACCACAATTTTTTGAACCATTTTTATATTTCCTGGGATACTTAAGGTGTACCCAAGTTTAGGTCCTTGTAAGCAGTGCAGCCCTAAATTTTGGGGTGGCTCTGTCTTATTGATTTTCAGTTTTCCCAAGGTATATTCCCTAGACTGGAAGTGCCCTTGGCTCTGTAGCTTTGTTGTTTACTTGTTTTAGGGAACACAATGCACTCCTCCAGAGAGGCAGTTGGCAATTTACATCCCGCCCATCAGCATAGCAAGGCTCCCTGTTCTCCAGGGCCTGTCTTGCCTTTCTGGTTTTTACACATTTTGTGGATGTCCCTTTTGACCGGTGGGAAGTGATACTTCTTTTTAGTGCAGATTTGCATTGCCCGCTTGCTTGCTTGGCCAAAAAGGGCATATGCGTTTTCTCCTGAATACATTCAGGAGAAAATGCATATGCCCTTTTTGGCCAAGTGCATCATTGTCGAAGTTGTGCCCCTCTTCCTATGCTTTAAAGGCGATTACAACGTACCTGTTGAAATCTGTTTCCTGCTATTCTGCCTCGCTTTCAAGTCCGCCTCGCTGCCTTCCCTCAACAGATTTTTGGACGATAGTTGTCCATTATTGCTCCGCCAGTTTGTGAATTGCTGTGCCCCTGAGATCCATTTTTCAACTCGTTTTTGGTGAGCTGACCGCAAGTCGAAAATTTTGGTTCAGGACCTATAATGGATCCCGGTGGGTGGCTGAGACTTTGGTTAATTCTTCTACCTGCCAGGAAATTACAGTGATATGTGCCCGTCCAAATGCCTAACAGCTACTCTCTCATTGGTTCTCCCTCTTCCCTTTCATCCTCTGCCAAATTGGCAACCTGTGCGAACCAGGAGGTTAAAGGGGCTGTCTCTCCAAGTTGCGAGGTTGATAGTAAAGCAGATGGAAATTCAAACCAGAGCACCAGGAGAGGGACTATTCGTTGAGTTTTAGAAACCTTTCGTATTCTCAGTGTGTCCGTTCTCTAGGTTTCCCGTACATGTTATAGCTGTAGTAATATTCCCTTCAACCTGGAGAGTTGGGACCCATGGAATGGGTGCCATGCATTATTGCTTTAAAGGGTCTGCATTTGCTCACCCAATCTCACCAATCCTCTCAGTCCGAAGTGTCCAGCCTCATGCTACATCCAGCTGTCGTTGTAGATAGGGTCATTCCAGGTTTCATCAGAGACCCTGAAGGAATTGTAAAGAATTTCCCAGTTTTTTTGTTTTGTTTTTGAAA